>NC_061536.1:0-629166 GCF_022379125.1 Scophthalmus maximus
TGTCAAAACTAGCGTTTTCTCATTGAAATACGTCAGTTTTGACACAGTATCACAGTTTTGAACCTATTGTGTCAAAACCAGCGTTTTCTCATTGAAATACGACAGTTTTGACACAGTATCATAGTTTTGAACCTATTGTGTCAAAACCAGCGTTTTCTCATTGAAATACGTCAGTTTTGACACAGTATCATAGTTTTGAACCTATTGTGTCAAAACCAGCGTTTTCTCATTGAGTTACGTTCGTTTTGACACAGTATCACCTATTGTGTCAAAACCAGCGTTTTCTCATTGAAATACGACTAGTTTTGACACAGTATCAAGTTTGACCTATTGTGTCAAAACTATCGTTTTCTCATTGAGATACGCTCAGTTTTGACACAGTATCACAGGTTTGAACCTATGGTGTCAAAACTAGTGTTTTCTCATTGAAATACGACAGTTTTGACACAGTATCACAGTTTTGAACCTATTGTGTCAAAACCAGCGTTTTCTCATTGTTACTCGTTTTGACATAGTTCAAGTTTTGAACCTATTGTGTCAAAACCAGCGTTTTCTCATTGAAATACGTCAGTTTTGACACAGTATCACAGTTTTGAACCTATTGTGTCAAAACCAGCGTTTTCTCATTGAAATACGTCAGTTTTGACACAGTATCACCTATTGTGTCAAAACCAGCGTTTTCTCATTGAAATACGACAGTTTTGACACAGTATCATAGTTTTGAACCTATTGTGTCAAAACCAGCGTTTTCTCATTGAAATACGTCAGTTTTGACACAGTATCACAGGTTTGAACCTATTGTGTCAAAACTAGCGTTTTCTCATTGAAATACGACAGTTTTGACACAGTATCACAATTTTGAACCTATGTGTCAAAACCAGCGTTTTCTCATTGAAATACGTCAGTTTTGACACAGTATCACAGGTTTGAACCTATTGTGTCAAAACCAGTCGTTTTTTCATTGAAATACGTCAGTTCTGACACAGTATCACCTATTGTGTCAAAACCAGCGTTTTCTCATTGAAATACGACAGTTTTGACACAGTATCATAGTTTTGAACCTATTGTATCAAAACCAGCGTTTTCTCATTGAAATACGTCAGTTTTGACACAGTATCATAGTTTTGAACCTATTGTGTCAAAACCAGCGTTTTCTCATTGAAATACGTCAGTTTTGACACAGTATCACAGTTTTGAACCTATTGTGTCAAAACCAGCGTTTTCTCATTGAAATACGTCAGTTTCTGACACAGTATCAAGTTTTGAACTTTTGTCAAAACCAGCGTTTTCTCTTTGAAATACGTCAGTTTTGACAAGTATCACTATTTGTGTCAAAACCAGCGTTTTCTCATTGAAATACGACAGTTTTGACACAGTATCATAGTTTTGACCTATTGTGTCAAAACCAGCGTTTTCTCATTGAAATACGACAGTTTTGACACAGTATCATAGTTTTGAACTTATGTCAAAACCAGCGTTTTGTCATTTTGTTACTTCAGTTTTGACACAGTATCACAGTTTTGAACCTATTGTGTCAAAACCAGCGTTTTCTCATTGAAATACGTCAGTTTTGACACAGTATCATAGTTTTGAACCTATTGTGTCAAAACCAGCGTTTTCTCATTGAAATACGTCAGTTTTGACACAGTATCACAGTTTTGAACCTATGTGTCAAAACCAGCGTTTTCTCATTGAAATACGACAGTTTTGACACAGTATCACCTATTGTGTCAAAACCAGCGTTTTCTCATTGAAATACGTCAGTTTTGACACAGTATCATAGTTTTGAACCTATTGTGTCAAAACCAGCGTTTTCTCATTGAAATACGTCAGTTTTGACACAGTATCATAGTTTTGAACCTATTTTATCAAAACCAGCGTTTTCTCATTGAAATACGTCAGTTTTGACACAGTATCACAGTTTTGAACCTATTGTGTCAAAACCATCGTTTTTTCATTGAAATACGTCAGTTCTGAACTTAATGTGTCAAAACCAGCGTTTTCTCATTGAAATACGTCAGTTTTGACACAGTATCATAGTTTTGAACCTATTGTGTCAAAACCAGCGTTTTCTCATTGAAATACGTCAGTTTTGACACAGTATCATAGTTTTGAACCTATTGTGTCAAAACCAGCGTTTTCTCATTGAAATACGACAGTTTTGACACAGTATCATAGTTTTGAACCTATTGTGTCAAAACCAGCGTTTTCTCATTGAAATACGTCAGTTTTGACACAGTATCATAGTTTTGAACCTATTGTGTCAAAACCAGCGTTTTCTCATTTGAAATACGTCAGTTTTGACACAGTATCATAGTTTTGAACCTATTGTGTCAAAACCATCGTTTTTTCATTGAAATACGTCAGTTTTGACACAGTATCATAGTTTTGAACCTTATGTCAAAACCAGCGTTTTCTCATTGAAATACGTCAGTTTTGACACAGTATCACAGTTTTGAACCTATTGTGTCAAAACCAGCGTTTTCTCATTGAAATACGACAGTTTTGACACAGTATCACAGTTTTGAACCTATTGTGTCAAAACCAGCGTTTTCTCATTGAAATACGTCAGTTCTGAACTTAATGTGTCAAAACCAGCGTTTTCTCATTGAAATACGTCAGTTTTGACAGAGTATCACAGTTTTGAACCTATTGTGTCAAAACCATCGTTTTTTCATTGAAATACGTCAGTTCTGAACTTACTGTGTCAAAACCAGCGTTTTCTCATTGAAATACGACAGTTTTGACACAGTATTATAGTTTTGAACCAATTGTATCAAAACCAGCGTTTTCCCATTGAAATACGTCAGTTTTGACACAGTATCATAGTTTTGAACCTATTGTGTCAAAACCAGCATTTTCTCATTTTGTTACTTCAGTTTTGACACAGTATCATAGTTTTGAACCTTTTGTGTCAAAACCAGCGTTTTCTCATTGAAATACGTCAGTTCTGAACTTACTGTGTCAAAACCATTGTTTTCTCTTTGAAATACGACAGTTTTGACACATTATCACAGTTTTGAACTTAATATGTCAAAACCAGAGTTCTCTCAATGAAATACGACAGTTCTGACAAAGTATCATAGTTTTGAACTTATGTCAAAACCAGCGTTTTGTCATTTTGTTACTTCAGTTTTGACACAGTATCATAGTTTTGAACCTATTGTGTCAAAACCATCGTTTTTTCATTGAAATACGTCAGTTTTGACACATTATCATAGTTTTGAACCTATTTTATCAAAACCAGCGTTTTCTCTTTGAAATACGTCAGTTTTGACACAGTATCACAGTTTTGAACCTATTGTGTCAAAACCAGCGTTTTCTCATTGAAATACGACAGTTTTGACACAGTATCATAGTTTTGAACCTATTGTGTCAAAACCAGCGTTTTCTCATTGAAATACGTCAGTTCTGAACTTACTGTGTCAAAACCAGCGTTTTCTCATTGAAATACGACAGTTTTGACACAGTATCATAGTTTTGAACTTATGTCAAAACCAGCGTTTTGTCATTGAAATACGTCAGTTTTGACACAGTATCATAGTTTTGAACCTATTGTGTCAAAACCAGCGTTTTCTCATTGAAATACGTCAGTTTTGACACAGTATCATAGTTTTGAACCTATTGTGTCAAAACCAGCGTTTTCTCATTGAAATACGTCAGTTTTGACACAGTATCATAGTTTTGAACCTATTGTGTCAAAACCAGCGTTTTCTCATTGAAATACGTCAGTTTTGACACAGTATCATAGTTTTGAACTTATGTCAAAACCAGCGTTTTGTCATTTTGTTACTTCAGTTTTGACACAGTATCACAGTTTTGAACCTATTGTGTCAAAACCAGTCGTTTTCTCATTGAAATACGTCAGTTCTGACTACAGTGTCAAAACTTGTTTTCTCATTGATACGTCGTTTTGACACATTTCACAGTTTGAACCTTTGTGTCAAAACCAGCGTTTTCTCATTGAAATACGTCAGTTTTGACACAGTATCACAGTTTTGAACCTATTGTGTCAAAACCATCGTTTTTTCATTGAAATACGTCAGTTCTGAACTTACTGTGTCAAAACCAGCGTTTTCTCATTGAAATACGACAGTTTTGACACAGTATCATAGTTTTGAACCTATTGTGTCAAAACCAGCGTTTTCTCATTGAAATACGTCAGTTTTGACACAGTATCATAGTTTTGAACCTATTGTGTCAAAACCAGCGTTTTCTCATTGAAATACGTCAGTTTTGACACAGTATCATAGTTTTGAACCTATTGTGTCAAAACCAGCGTTTTCTCATTGAAATACGTCAGTTTTGACACAGTATCATAGTTTTGAACCTATTGTGTCAAAACCAGCGTTTTCTCATTGAAATACGTCAGTTTTGACACAGTATCATAGTTTTGAACTTGTGTCAAAACCAGCGTTTTCTCATTTTGTTACTTCAGTTTTGACACAGTATCATAGTTTTGAACCTATTGTGTCAAAACCAGCGTTTTCTCATTGAAATACGTCAGTTTTGACACAGTATCATAGTTTTGAACCTATTGTGTCAAAACCAGCGTTTTCTCATTGAAATACGTCAGTTTTGACACAGTATCACAGTTTTGAACCTATTGTGTCAAAACCATCGTTTTTTCATTGAAATACGTCAGTTCTGAACTTACTGTGTCAAAACCAGCGTTTTCTCATTGAAATACGTCAGTTTTGACACAGTATCACAGTTTTGAACCTATTGTGTCAAAACCAGCGTTTTCTCATTGAAATACGTCAGTTTTGACACAGTATCACAGTTTTGAACCTATTGTGTCAAAACCAGCGTTTTCTCATTGAAATACGTCAGTTTTGACACAGTATCATAGTTTTGAACCTATTTTATCAAAACCAGCGTTTTCTCATTGAAATACGTCAGTTTTGACACAGTATCACAGTTTTGAACCTATTGTGTCAAAACCAGCGTTTTTTCATTGAAATACGTCAGTTCTGACCATATCATAGTTTTGAACTTGTGTCAAAACCAGCGTTTTCTCATTGAAATACGTCAGTTTTGACACAGTATCACAGTTTTGAACCTTTTGAACCTATTGTGTCAAAACCAGCGTTTTCTCATTGAAATACGACAGTTTTGACACAGTATCATAGTTTTGAACCTATTGTGTCAAAACCAGCGTTTTCTCATTGAAATACGTCAGTTTTGACACAGTATCATAGTTTTGAACCTATTGTGTCAAAACCAGCGTTTTCTCATTGAAATACGTCAGTTTTGACACAGTATCATAGTTTTGAACCTATTTGTCAAAACCAGCGTTTTCTCATTGAAATACGTCAGTTTTGACACAGTATCATAGTTTTGAACCTATTGTGTCAAAACCAGCGTTTTCTCATTGAAATACGCAGTTTTGACACAGTATCAAGTTTGAACATGTCAAAACCAGCGTTTTCTCATTGATACGTCGTTTTGACACAGTATCACAGTTTTGAACCTATTGTGTCAAAACCAGCGTTTTCTCATTGAAATACGACAGTTTTGACACAGTATCACAGTTTTGAACCTATTGTGTCAAAACCATCGTTTTTTCATTGAAATACGTCAGTTCTGAACTTAATGTGTCAAAACCAGCGTTTTCTCATTGAAATACGTCAGTTTTGACAGAGTATCACAGTTTTGAACCTATTGTGTCAAAACCATCGTTTTTTCATTGAAATACGTCAGTTCTGAACTTACTGTGTCAAAACCAGCGTTTTCTCATTGAAATACGACAGTTTTGACACAGTATCATAGTTTGACTTGTATCAAAACCAGCGTTTTCCCATTGAAATACGTCAGTTTTGACACAGTATCATAGTTTTGAACCTATTGTGTCAAAACCAGCGTTTTCTCATTGAAATACGTCAGTTTTGACACAGTATCATAGTTTTGAACCTATTGTGTCAAAACCAGCGTTTTCTCATTGAAATACGTCAGTTTTGACACAGTATCATAGTTTTGAACTTTGTGTCAAAACCAGCGTTTTCTCATTGAAATACGTCAGTTTTGACACAGTATCACAGTTTTGAACCTATTGTGTCAAAACCAGCGTTTTCTCATTGAAATACGTCAGTTTTGACACAGTATCATAGTTTTGAACTTATGTCAAAACCAGCGTTTTGTCATTTTGTTACTTCAGTTTTGACACAGTATCATAGTTTTGAACCTATTGTGTCAAAACCAGCGTTTTCTCATTGAAATACGTCAGTTTTGACACAGTATCATAGTTTTGAACCTATTGTGTCAAAACCAGCGTTTTCTCATTGAAATACGTCAGTTTTGACACAGTATCACGTTTTGAACTATTGTGTCAAAACCAGCGTTTTCTCATTGAAATACGTCAGTTTTGACACAGTATCATAGTTTTGAACCTATTGTGTCAAAACCATCGTTTTTTCATTGAAATACGTCAGTTTTGACACAGTATCATAGTTTTGAACTTATGTCAAAACCAGCGTTTTCTCATTGAAATACGTCAGTTTTGACACAGTATCATAGTTTTGAACCTATTGTGTCAAAACCAGCGTTTTCTCATTGAAATACGTCAGTTTTGACACAGTATCATAGTTTTGAACCTATTGTGTCAAAACCAGCGTTTTCTCATTGAAATACGTCAGTTTTGACACAGTATCAAGTTTTGAACCTATTGTGTCAAAACCAGCGTTTTCTCATTGAAATACGTCAGTTTTGACACAGTATCACAGTTTTGAACCTATTGTGTCAAAACCAGCGTTTTCTCATTGAAATACGACAGTTTTGACACAGTATCATAGTTTTGAACCTATTGTGTCAAAACCAGCGTTTTCTCATTGAAATACGTCAGTTTTGACACAGTATCATAGTTTTGAACTTTGTGTCAAAACCAGCGTTTTGTCATTTTGTTACTTCAGTTTTGACACAGTATCATAGTTTTGAACCTATTGTGTCAAAACCAGCGTTTTTTCATTGAAATACGTCAGTTTTGACACAGTATCATAGTTTTGAACTTATGTCAAAACCAGCGTTTTCTCATTGAAATATCAGTTTTGAACTATTGTGTCAAACCAGTTTTCTCATTGATACTCAGTTTTGAACAGTACATTTGACTTTGTGTCAAAACCAGCGTTTTCTCATTGAAATACGACAGTTTTGACACAGTATCACAGTTTTGAACCTATTGTGTCAAAACCAGCGTTTTCTCATTGAAATACGTCAGTTTTGACACAGTATCATAGTTTTGAACTTATGTCAAAACCAGCGTTTTCTCATTTTGTTACTTCAGTTTTGACACAGTATCATAGTTTTGAACCTATTGTGTCAAAACCATCGTTTTTTCATTGAAATACGTCAGTTCTGAACTTAATGTGTCAAAACCAGCGTTTTCTCATTGAAATACGTCAGTTTTGACACAGTATCACAGTTTTGAACCTATTGTGTCAAAACCAGCGTTTTCTCATTGAAATACGTCAGTTTTGACACAGTATCATAGTTTTGAACCTATTTTATCAAAACCAGCGTTTTCTCATTGAAATACGTCAGTTTTGACACAGTATCATAGTTTTGAACCTATTGTGTCAAAACCAGCGTTTTCTCATTGAAATACGTCAGTTTTGACACATATCAAGTTTTGAACTATTGTGTCAAAACCAGCGTTTTCTCATTGAAATACGTCAGTTTTGACACAGTATCATAGTTTTGAACCTATTGTGTCAAAACCAGCGTTTTCTCATTGAAATACGTCAGTTTTGACACAGTATCATAGTTTTGAACTTATGTCAAAACCAGCGTTTTCTCATTGAAATACGTCAGTTTTGACACAGTATCACAGTTTTGAACCTATTGTGTCAAAACCAGCGTTTTCTCATTGAAATACGTCAGTTTTGACACAGTATCAAGTTTTGAACTATGTCAAAACCAGCGTTTTCTCATTGAATACGTCAGTTTTGACACAGTATCATAGTTTTGAACCTATTGTGTCAAAACCAGCGTTTTCTCATTGAAATACGACAGTTTTGACACAGTATCACAGTTTTGAACCTATTGTGTCAAAACCAGCGTTTTCTCATTGAAATACGTCAGTTTTGACACAGTATCATAGTTTTGAACCTATTGTGTCAAAACCAGCGTTTTCTCATTGAAATACGTCAGTTTTGACACAGTATCACAGTTTTGAACCTATTGTGTCAAAACCAGCGTTTTTCTCATTGAAATACGTCAGTTCTGAACTTACTGTGTCAAAACCAGCGTTTTCTCATTGAAATACGTCAGTTTTGACACAGTATCATAGTTTTGAACCTATTGTATCAAAACCAGCGTTTTGTCAGTGAAATACGTCAGTTTTGACAAACTATCATAGTTTTGAACTTAATATGTCAAAACCAGCGTTTCCTCATTGAAATACGACAATTTTGACACAGTATCATAGTTTTGAACCTATTGTGTCAAAACCAGCGTTTTCTCATTGAAATACGTCAGTTTTGACACAGTATCATACTTTTTAGCCTATTGTGTCAAAACCAGCTTTTTTTTCATTGAAATACGTCAGTTTTGACACAGTACCATAGTTTTGATTTTATGTCAAGACCAGCGTTTTTTCATTTTGTTACTTCAGTTTTGACACAGTATCATAGTTTTGGACTTAATATGTCAAAACCAGCGTTTTCTCATTGAAATACGACAGTTTTGACACAGTATCATAGTTTTGAACCTATTGTGTCGAAACCATCGTTTTTTCATTGAAATACGTCAGTTTTGACACAGTATCATACTTTTTGGCCTATTGTGTCAAAACCAGAGTTCTCTCAATGAAATACGATAGTTTTGAGGCAGCATCATAGTTTTTAACCCATTGTGTCAAAACCAGCGTTTTCTCATTGAAATACGACAGTTTTGACACAGTATCATAGTTTTGAACTTTATGTCAAAACCAGCGTTTTGTCATTTTGTTACTTCAGTTTTGACACAGTATCATAGTTTTGAACCTATTGTATCAAAACCAGCGTTTTCTCATTGAAATACGTCAGTTTTGACACAGTATCATAGTTTTGATTTCATGTAAAAAACAGCGTTTTGTCATTTTGTTACTTCAGTTTTGACACAGTATCATAGTTTTGAACCTATTGTATCAAAACCAGCGTTTTCTCATTGAAATACGACAGTTTTGACACAGTATCATAGTTTTGAACTTATGTCAAAACCAGCGTTTTCTCATTGAAATATGACATTTTTGAACCTATTGTGTCAAAACCAGCTTTTTTTTCATTGAAATACGTCAGTTTTGAGACAGTACCATACTTTTTAGACTATTGTGTCAAAACCAGAGTTCTCTCAATGAAATACGACAGTTTTGACACAGCATCATAGTTTTGAACCTATTGTATCAAAACCAGAGTTTTCTCATTGAAATACGTCAGTTTTGACACAGTATCATAGTTTTGAACTTATGTCAAAACCAGCGTTTTGTCATTTTGTTACTTCAGTTTTGACACAGTATCATAGTTTTGAACCTATTTTGTCAAAACCAGCGTTTTCTCCACGAAATACGTCAGTTTTAATACAGTATCAGATAGTTCAACTCATTTTGGCACCAAACAGCTGTTTTGTCATTAAAATACGTCACTTTTGAAACAGTATCACAGTTTTGAACCTATTGTGTCAAAACCAGCATTTTCTCATTGAAATACGTCAGTTTTGATACAGTATCAGATGGTTCAACTCATTATGGCACCAAACAGCTGTTTTCTCATTGAAATACGTTGGTTTTGACATAGTATCATAGTTTTTAACCTATTGTGTCGAAACAAGCGTTTTCTCACTGAAATACGTCAGTTTTGATACAATATCAGTTGGTTCAACTCATTTTGGCACCAAACAGCTGTTTTCTCATTGAAATACGTCACTTTTTAAACAGTATCATAGGTTTGAACCTATTTTGTCAAAACCAGCGTTTTCTCTTAGAAATATGTCTGTTTTGACACAGTATCATAGTTTTTTAAAATATTGTGCCAAAACCAGCGTTTTCTCCACGAAATACGTCAGTTTCAACACAGTATCACAGTTTTTAACATATTTTGTCAAAACCAGCATTTTCTCTGCGAAATACGTCAGTTTTGACACAATGTAGCGTGTTCAACTCATTTAGGGACAAAACTGTTGCTTTCTTGACAAAATACGTTAGTTTTGACACAGTATCATAGTTTTTTATCTAATTGTGTCAATACCAGTATTTCCTCATCGGAATAGGTACGTTTTGACACAGTATCAGTTGGTTTAACTCATTGTGGCACCAAACAGCTGTTTTCTCATTGAAATCCGTCAGTTTTGACATAGTATAATAGTTTTAAAAGTATTGTGTGAAAATCAGCGTTTTCTGATTGAAATACGTCAGTTTTGACACAGTATCATAGATTTGAAGTTATTGTGTCAAAACAAGCGTTTTCTCATTGAAATACGTCATTTTTGACACAGTATCAGTTGGTTCAACTCATTGTGGCACCAAACAGCTGTTTTCTCATTGAATACGTCATTTTTGACACAGTATCAGTTGGTTTAACTCATTGTGGCACCAAACAGCTGTTTTCTCATTGAAATCCGTCAGTTTTGACATAGTATAATAGTTTTAAAAGTATTGTGTGAAAATCAGCGTTTTCTGATTGAAATACGTCAGTTTTGACACAGTATCATAGATTTGAACGTATTGTAAGAAAACCAGCGTTTTCTCATTGAAATATGTCATTTTTGACACAGTATCAGTTGGTTCAACGCATTGTGGCACCAAACAACTGTTTTTTCATTGAAATACGTCAGTTTTGACACAGTATCATAGGTTTGAACATATTGTGTCATAATCAGCGTTTTCTTGTTGAAATACGTCAAGTTTTGACACAGTATCACAGCTTTGAACTTATTGTGTAAAAACCAGCGTTTTCTCATCGAAATGCGTAAGTTTTGACACAGTATCATTGGTTTGAACATATTGTGTAAAAATCAGCGTTTTCTCATTGAAATACGTCAAGTTTTGACACAGTATCACAGCTTTGAACTTATTGTGTAAAAACCAGCGTTTTCGCATCGAAATGCGTAAGTTTTGACACAGTATCATTGGTTTGAACATATTGTGTAAAAACCAGCATTTTCTCATTGAAATACGTCAGTTTTGACACAGTATCAGATGGTTCAACTCATTTTGGCACCAAACAGCTGTTTTCTCATTGAAATACATTTTTGATACAGTATCATAGGTTTGAACCTATTTTGTCAAAACCAGCGTTTTCTCTTAGAAATACGTCTGTTTTGACACAGTATCATAGTTTTTAAAATATTGTGCAAAAACCAGCGTTTTCTCCACGAAATACGTCAGTTTCAACACAGTATCACAGTTTTTAACATATTTTGTCAAAACCAGCATTTTCTCTGCGAAATACGTCAGTTTTGACACAATGTAGCGTGTTCAACTCATTTAGGGACAAAACTGTTGCTTTCTCGACAAAATACGTTAGTTTTGACACAGTATTATAGTTTTTTTATCTAATTGTGTCAATACCAGTATTTCCTCATCGGAATAGGTATGTTTTGACACAGTATCAGTTGGTTTAACTCATTGTGGCACCAAACAGCTGTTTTCTCATTGAAATCCGTCAGTTTTGACACAGTATAATAGTTTTGAACCTATTTTGTCAAAACCAGCGTTTTCTCCACGAAATACGTCAGTTTTAATACAGTATCAGATAGTTCAACTCATTTTGGCACCAAACAGCTGTTTTGTCATTAAAATACATCACTTTTGAAACAGTATCACAGTTTTGAACCTATTGTGTCAAAACCAGCATTTTCTCATTGAAATACGTCAGTTTTGATACAGTATCAGATGGTTCAACTCATTATGGCACCAAACAGCTGTTTTCTCATTGAAATACGTTGGTTTTGACATAGTATCATAGTTTTTAACCTATTGTGTCGAAACAAGCGTTTTCTCACTGAAATACGTCAGTTTTGATACAATATCAGTTGGTTCAACTCATTTTGGCACCAAACAGCTGTTTTCTCATTGAAATACGTCACTTTTTAAACAGTATCATAGGTTTGAACCTATTTTGTCAAAACCAGCGTTTTCTCTTAGAAATATGTCTGTTTTGACACAGTATCATAGTTTTTTAAAATATTGTGCCAAAACCAGCGTTTTCTCCACGAAATACGTCAGTTTCAACACAGTATCACAGTTTTTAACATATTTTGTCAAAACCAGGATTTTCTCTGCGAAATACGTCAGTTTTGACACAATGTAGCGTGTTCAACTCATTTAGGGACAAAACTGTTGCTTTCTTGACAAAATACGTTAGTTTTGACACAGTATCATAGTTTTTTATCTAATTGTGTCAATACCAGTATTTCCTCATCGGAATAGGTACGTTTTGACACAGTATCAGTTGGTTTAACTCATTGTGGCACCAAACAGCTGTTTTCTCATTGAAATCCGTCAGTTTTGACACAGTATAATAGTTTTGAAAGTATTGTGTGAAAATCAGCGTTTTCTGATTGAAATACGTCAGTTTTGACACAGTATCATAGTTTTGAAGTTATTGTGTCAAAACAAGCGTTTTCTCATTGAAATACGTCATTTTTGACACAGTATCAGTTGGTTCAACTCATTGTGGCACCAAACAGCTGTTTTCTCATTGAATACGTCATTTTTGACACAGTATCAGTTGGTTCAACTCATTGTGGCACCACGCAGCTGTTTCCCCATTGAAATACGTCAGTTTTGACACAGTATCATACGTTTGAACGTATTGTAAGAAAACCAGCGTTTTCTCATTGAAATATGTCATTTTTGACACAGTATCAGTTGGTTCAACGCATTGTGGCACCAAACAACTGTTTTTTCATTGAAATACGTCAGTTTTGACACAGTATCATAGGTTTGAACATATTGTGTCATAATCAGCGTTTTCTTGTTGAAATACGTCAAAATTTGACACAGTATCACAGCTTTGAACTTATTGTGTAAAAACCAGCGTTTTCTCATCGAAATGCGTAAGTTTTGACACAGTATCATTGGTTTTAACATATTGTGTAAAAACCAGCATTTTCTCATTGAAATACGTCATTTTTGACACAGTATCAGTTGGTTCAACTCATTGTGGCACCAAGCAGCTGTTTTCTCATTGAAATACTTCAGTTTTGACACAGTATCATAGGTTTGAACGTATTGTAAGAAAACCAGCGTTTTCTCATTGAAATACGTCACTTTTGACACAGTATCACAGCTTTGAACTTATTCTGTCAAAACCAGCGATTTCTCATCGAAATACGTAAGTTTTAAAACAGTATCAGTTGGTTCAACTCATTGTGGCACCAAGCAGCTGTTTTCTCATTGAAATACGTCAGTTTTGACACAGTATCATAGGTTTGAACGTATTGTAAGAAAACCAGCGTTTTCTCATTGAAATACGTCACTTTTGACACAGTATCACAGCTTTGAACTTATTCTGTCAAAACCAGCGATTTCTCATCGAAATACGTAAGTTTTAAAACAGTATCAGTTGGTTCAACGCATTGTGGCACCAAACAACTGTTTTTTCATTGAAATACGTCAGTTTTGACACAGTATCATAGGTTTGAACATATTGTGTCATAATCAGCGTTTTCTTGTTGAAACACGTCAAGTTTTGACACAGAATCATAGGTTTGAACGTATTGTCACAAAACCAGCGTTTTCTAATTGAAAATACGTCAAGTTTTGATACAGTATCATTGGTTTGAACATGTGTAAAAATCTGCATTTTCTCATTTAAATACGTCAAGTTTTGACACATTATCACAGTTTTCAACCTATTGTGTCAAAACCAGCGTTTTGTCACTGAAATACGTCAGTTTTGATACAGTATCAAATGGTTCAGCTCATTTTGGCACCAAACAGCAGTTTTCTCATTGAAATACGTCACTTTTGAAACAGTATCACAGCTTTGAACTTATTGTGTAAAAAACAGTGTTTTCTCATCGAAATGCGTAAGTTTTGAAACAGTATCATAGTTTTTTATCTAATTGTGTCAATACCAGTATTTCCTCATCGGAATAGGTACGTTTTGACACAGTATCAGTTGGTTTAACTCATTGTGGCACCAAACAGCTGTTTTCTCATTGAAATCCGTCAGTTTTGACACAGTATAATAGTTTTGAACCTATTTTGTCAAAACCAGCGTTTTCTCTTCGAAATACGTCTGTTTTGACACAGTATCATAGTTTTTAAAATATTGTGCCAAAACCAGCGTTTTCTCCACGAAATATGTCAGTTTTAATACAGTATCAGATGGTTCAACTCATTTTGGCACCAAACAGCTGTTTTGTCATTAAAATACGTCACTTTTAAAACAGTATCACAGTTTTGAACCTATTGTGTCAAAACCAGCATTTACTCATTGAAATAAGTCAGTTTTGATACAGTATCAGATGGTTCAACTCATTATGGCACCAAACAGCTGTTTTCTCATTGAAATACGTTGGTTTTGACATAGTATCATAGTTTTGAACCTATTGTGTCAAAACAAGCGTTTTCTCACTGAAGTACGTCAGTTTTGATACAATATCAGTTGGTTCAACTCATTTTGGCACCAAACAGCTGTTTTCTCATTGAAATACGTCACTTTTTAAACAGTATCACAGCTTTGAACTTATTATTTAAAAACTAGCGTTTTCTCATCGAAATGCGTAAGTTTTGAAACAGTATCACAGCTTTGAACTTATTGTGTAAAAACCAGCGTTTTCTCATCGAAATGCGTAAGTTTTGACACAGTATCATTGGTTTGAACATATTGTGTAAAAATCAGCGTTTTCTCATTGAAATACGTCAAGTTTTGACACAGTATCACAGTTTTTAACATATTTTGTCAAAACCAGCATTTTCTCTGCGAAATACGTCAGTTTTGACACAATGTAGCGTGTTCAACTCATTTAGGGACAAAACTGTTGCTTTCTCGACAAAATACGTTAGTTTTGACACAGTATCATAGTTTTTTATCTAATTGTGTCAATACCAGTATTTCCTCATCGGAATAGGTACGTTTTGACACAGTATCAGTTGGTTTAACTCATTGTGGCACCAAACAGCTGTTTTCTCATTGAAATCTGTCAGTTTTGACACAGTATCATAGTTTTGAAAGTATTGTGTGAAAATCAGCGTTTTCTCATTGAAATACGTCATTTTTGACACAGTATCAGTTGGTTCAACTCATTGTGGCACCAAACAGCTGTTTTCTCATTGAATACGTCATTTCTGACACAGTATCAGTTGGTTCAACTCATGTGGCACCACGCAGCTGTCTTCTCATTGAAATACTTCAGTTTTGACACAGTATCATTGGTTTGAACGTATTGTAAGAAAACCAGCGTTTTCTCATTGAAATACGTCATTTTTGACACAGTATCAGTTGGTTCAACTCAGTGTGGCACCAAACAGCTGTTTTCTCATTGAATACGTCATTTTTGACACAGAATCAGTTTGTTCAACTCATTGTGGCACCACGCAGCTGTTTTCTCGTTGAAATACATCAGTTTTGACACAGTATCATAGGTTTGAACGTATTTTAAGAAAACCAGCGTTTTCTCATTGAAATACGTCACTTTTGACACAGTATCACAGCTTTGAACTTATTCTGTCAAAACCAGCGATTTCTCATGGAAATACGTAAGTTTTAAAACAGTATCAGTTGGTTCAACACATTGTGGCATCAAAAAACTGTTTTTTCATTGAAATACGTCAGTTTTGACACAGTATCATAGGTTTGAACATATTGTGTCATAATCAGCGTTTTCTTGTTGAAATACGTCAAGTTTTGACACAGTATCACAGCTTTGAACTTATTGTGTAAAAACCAGCGTTTTCGCATCGAAATGCGTAAGTTTTGACACAGTATCATTGGTTTGAACATATTGTGTAAAAACCAGCATTTTCTCATTGAAATACGTCAGTTTTGACACAGTATCAGATGGTTCAACTCATTTTGGCACCAAACAGCTGTTTTCTCATTGAAATACGTCAGTTTTGACACAGTATCATAGTTTTGAAGTTATTGTGTCAAAACAAGCGTTTTCTCATTGAAATACGTCAAGTTTTGACACATTATCACAGTTTTCAACCTATTGTGTCAAAACCAGCGTTTTGTCACTGAAATACGTCAGTTTTGATACAGTATCAAATGGTTCAACTCATTTTGGCACCAAACAGCAGTTTTCTCATTGAAATACGTCACTTTTGAAACAGTATCATAGGTTTGAACGTATTGTAAGAAAACCAGCGTTTTCTCATTGAAATACGTCACTTTTGACACAGTATCACAGCTTTGAACTTATTCTGTCAAAACCAGCGATTTCTCATCGAAATACGTAAGTTTTAAAACAGTATCAGTTGGTTCAACGCATTGTGGCACCAAACAACTGTTTTTTCATTGAAATACGTCAGTTTTGACACAGTATCATAGGTTTGAACATTTTGTGTCATAATCAGCGTTTTCTTGTTGAAACACGTCAAGTTTTGACACAGAATCATAGATTTGAACGTATTGTCACAAAACCAGCGTTTTCTCATTGAAAAAACGTCAAGTTTTGATAAAGTATCATTGGTTTGAACATGTGTAAAAATCAGCATTTTCTCATTTAAATACGTCAAGTTTTGACACATTATCACAGTTTTCAACCTATTGTGTCAAAACCAGCGTTTTGTCACTGAAATATGTCAGTTTTGATGCAGTATCAAATGGTTCAACTCATTTTGGCACCAAACAGCAGTTTTCTCATTGAAATACGTCATTTTTGACACAGTATCAGTTGATTCAACTCATTGTGGCACCAAACAGCTGTTTTCTCATTGAATACGTCATTTTTGACACAGTATCAGTTTGTTCAACTCATTGTGGCACCAAGCAGCTGTTTTCTCGTTGAAATACATCAGTTTTGACACAGTATCATAGGTTTGAACGTATTGTAAGAAAACCAGCGTTTTCTCATTGAAATACGTCACTTTTGACACAGTATCACAGCTTTGAACTTATTCTGTCAAAACCAGCGATTTCTCATCGAAATACGTAAGTTTTAAAACAGTATCAGTTGGTTCAACACATTGTGGCACCAAACAACTGTTTTTTCATTGAAATACGTCAGTTTTGACACAGTATCATAGGTTTGAACATATTGTGTCATAATCAGCGTTTTCTTGTTGAAATACGTCAAGTTTTGACACAGTATCATTGGTTTGAACATATTGTGTAAAAACCAGCATTTTCTCATTGAAATACGTCAGTTTTGACACAGTATCAGATGGTTCAACTCATTTTGGCACCAAACAGCTGTTTTCTCATTGAAATACATTTTTGATACAGTATCATAGGTTTGAACCTATTTTGTCAAAACCAGCGTTTTCTCTTAGAAATACGTCTGTTTTGACACAGTATCATAGTTTTTTAAAATACTGTGCCAAAACCAGCGTTTTCTCCACGAAATACGTCAGTTTCAACACAGTATCACAGTTTTTAACATATTTTGTCAAAACCAGCATTTTCTCTGCGAAATACGTCAGTTTTGACACAATGTAGCGTGTTCAACTCATTTAGGGACAAAACTGTTGCTTTCTTGACAAAATACGTTAGTTTTGACACAGTATCATATTTTTTTATCTAATTGTGTCAATACCAGTATTTCCTCATCGGAATAGGTACGTTTTGACACAGTATCAGTTGGTTTAACTCATTGTGGCACCAAACAGCTATTTTCTCATTGAAATCCGTCAGTTTTGACACAGTATAATAGTTTTGAAAGTATTGTGTGAAAATCAGCGTTTTCTCATTGAAATACGTCAGTTTTGACACAGTATCATAGTTTTGAAGTTATTGTGTCAAAACAAGCGTTTTCTCATTGAAATACGTCATTTTTGACACAGTATCAGTTGGTTCAACTCATTGTGGCACTAAACAGCTGTTTTCTCATTGAATACGTAATTTTTGACACAGTATCAGTTGGTTCAACTCATTGTGGCACCACGCAGCTGTTTTCTCATTGAAATACTTCAGTTTTGACACAGTATCATAGGTTTGAACGTATTGTAAGAAAACCAGCGTTTTCTCATTGAAATACGTCATTTTTGACACAGTATCAGTTGGTTCAACTCATTGTGGCACCAAACAGCTGTTTTCTCATTGAATACGTCATTTTTGACACAGTATCAGTTGGTTCAACTCATTGTGGCACCAAGCAACTGTTTTCTCATTGAAATCCGTCAGTTTTGACACAGTATAATAGTTTTGAAAGTATTGTGTGAAAATCAGCGTTTTCTCATTGAAATACGTCAGTTTTGACACAGTATCATAGTTTTGAAGTTATTGTGTCAAAACCAGCGTTTTCTCATTGAAATACGTCATTTTTGACACAGTATCAGTTGGTTCAACTCATTGTGGCACCAAACAGCTGTTTTCTCATTGAATACGTCATTTTTGACACAGTATCAGTTGGTTCAACTCATTGTGGCACCAAGCAACTGTTTTCTCGTTGAAATACGTCAGTTTTGACACAGTATCATAGGTTTGAACGTATTGTAAGAAAACCAGCATTTTCTCATTGAAATACGTCACTTTTGACACAGTATCACAGCTTTGAACTTATTCTGTCAAAACCAGCGATTTCTCATCGAAATACGTACGTTTTAAAACAGTATCAGTTGGTTCAACGCATTGTGGCACCAAACAACTGTTTTTTCATTGAAATACGTCAGTTTTGACACAGTATCATAGGTTTGAACATATTGTGTCATAATCAGCGTTTTCTTGTTGAAACACATCAAGTTTTGACACGGAATCATAGGTTTGAACGTATTGTCACAAAACCAGCGTTTTCTCATTGAAAAAACGTCAAGTTTTGATAAAGTATCATTGGTTTGAACATGTGTAAAAATCTGCATTTTCTCATTTAAATACGTCAAGTTTTGACACATTATCACAGTTTTCAACCTATTGTGTCAAAACCAGCATTTTGTCACTGAAATACGTCAGTTTTGATACAGTATCAAATGGTTCAACTCATTTTGGCACCAAACAGCAGTTTTTTCATTGAAATACGTCATTTTTGACACAGTATCAGTTGGTTCAACTCATTGTGGCACCAAACAGCTGTTTTCTCATTGAATACGTCATTTTTGACACAGTATCAGTTTGTTCAACTCATTGTGGCACCAAGCAGCTGTTTTCTCGTTGAAATACATCAGTTTTGACACAGTATCATAGGTTTGAAACGTATTGTAAGAAAACCAGCGTTTTCTCATTGAAATACGTCACTTTTGACACAGTATCACAGCTTTGAACTTATTCTGTCAAAACCAGCGATTTCTCATCGAAATACGTAAGTTTTAAAACAGTATCAGTTGGTTCAACACATTGTGGCACCAAACAACTGTTTTTTCATTGAAATACGTCAGTTTTGACACAGTATCATAGGTTTGAACATATTGTGTCATAATCAGCGTTTTCTTGTTGAAATACGTCAAGTTTTGACACAGTATCATTGGTTTGAACATATTGTGTAAAAACCAGCATTTTCTCATTGAAATACGTCAGTTTTGACACAGTATCAGATGGTTCAACTCATTTTGGCACCAAACAGCTGTTTTCTCATTGAAATACATTTTTGATACAGTATCATAGGTTTGAACCTATTTTGTCAAAACCAGCGTTTTCTCTTAGAAATACGTCTGTTTTGACACAGTATCATAGTTTTTTAAAATACTGTGCCAAAACCAGCGTTTTCTCCACGAAATACGTCAGTTTCAACACAGTATCACAGTTTTTAACATATTTTGTCAAAACCAGCATTTTCTCTGCGAAATACGTCAGTTTTGACACAATGTAGCGTGTTCAACTCATTTAGGGACAAAACTGTTGCTTTCTTGACAAAATACGTTAGTTTTGACACAGTATCATATTTTTTTATCTAATTGTGTCAATACCAGTATTTCCTCATCGGAATAGGTACGTTTTGACACAGTATCAGTTGGTTTAACTCATTGTGGCACCAAACAGCTATTTTCTCATTGAAATCCGTCAGTTTTGACACAGTATAATAGTTTTGAAAGTATTGTGTGAAAATCAGCGTTTTCTCATTGAAATACGTCAGTTTTGACACAGTATCATAGTTTTGAAGTTATTGTGTCAAAACAAGCGTTTTCTCATTGAAATACGTCATTTTTGACACAGTATCAGTTGGTTCAACTCATTGTGGCACTAAACAGCTGTTTTCTCATTGAATACGTAATTTTTGACACAGTATCAGTTGGTTCAACTCATTGTGGCACCACGCAGCTGTTTTCTCATTGAAATACTTCAGTTTTGACACAGTATCATAGGTTTGAACGTATTGTAAGAAAACCAGCGTTTTCTCATTGAAATACGTCATTTTTGACACAGTATCAGTTGGTTCAACTCATTGTGGCACCAAACAGCTGTTTTCTCATTGAATACGTCATTTTTGACACAGTATCAGTTGGTTCAACTCATTGTGGCACCAAGCAACTGTTTTCTCATTGAAATCCGTCAGTTTTGACACAGTATAATAGTTTTGAAAGTATTGTGTGAAAATCAGCGTTTTCTCATTGAAATACGTCAGTTTTGACACAGTATCATAGTTTTGAAGTTATTGTGTCAAAACCAGCGTTTTCTCATTGAAATACGTCATTTTTGACACAGTATCAGTTGGTTCAACTCATTGTGGCACCAAACAGCTGTTTTCTCATTGAATACGTCATTTTTGACACAGTATCAGTTGGTTCAACTCATTGTGGCACCAAGCAACTGTTTTCTCGTTGAAATACGTCAGTTTTGACACAGTATCATAGGTTTGAACGTATTGTAAGAAAACCAGCATTTTCTCATTGAAATACGTCACTTTTGACACAGTATCACAGCTTTGAACTTATTCTGTCAAAACCAGCGATTTCTCATCGAAATACGTACGTTTTAAAACAGTATCAGTTGGTTCAACGCATTGTGGCACCAAACAACTGTTTTTTCATTGAAATACGTCAGTTTTGACACAGTATCATAGGTTTGAACATATTGTGTCATAATCAGCGTTTTCTTGTTGAAACACATCAAGTTTTGACACGGAATCATAGGTTTGAACGTATTGTCACAAAACCAGCGTTTTCTCATTGAAAAAACGTCAAGTTTTGATAAAGTATCATTGGTTTGAACATGTGTAAAAATCTGCATTTTCTCATTTAAATACGTCAAGTTTTGACACATTATCACAGTTTTCAACCTATTGTGTCAAAACCAGCATTTTGTCACTGAAATACGTCAGTTTTGATACAGTATCAAATGGTTCAACTCATTTTGGCACCAAACAGCAGTTTTTTCATTGAAATACGTCATTTTTGACACAGTATCAGTTGGTTCAACTCATTGTGGCACCAAGCAACTGTTTTCTCATTGAAATCCGTCAGTTTTGACACAGTATAATAGTTTTGAAAGTATTGTGTGAAAATCAGCGTTTTCTCATTGAAATACTTCAGTTTTGACACAGTATCATAGTTTTGAAGTTATTGTGTCAAAACCAGCGTTTTCTCATTGAAATACGTCATTTTTGACACAGTATCAGTTGGTTCAACTCATTGTGGCACCAAACAGCTGTTTTCTCATTGAATACGTCATTTTTGACACAGTATCAGTTGGTTCAACTCATTTTGGCACCAAGCAACTGTTTTCTCGTTGAAATACGTCAGTTTTGACACAGTATCATAGGTTTGAACGTATTGTAAGAAAACCAGCATTTTCTCATTGAAATACGTCACTTTTGACACAGTATCACAGCTTTGAACTTATTCTGTCAAAACCAGCGATTTCTCATCGAAATACGTACGTTTTAAAACAGTATCAGTTGGTTCAACGCATTGTGGCACCAAACAACTGTTTTTTCATTGAAATACGTCAGTTTTGACACAGTATCATAGGTTTGAACATATTGTGTCATAATCAGCGTTTTCTTGTTGAAACACATCAAGTTTTGACACGGAATCATAGGTTTGAACGTATTGTCACAAAACCAGCGTTTTCTCATTGAAAAAACGTCAAGTTTTGATAAAGTATCATTGGTTTGAACATGTGTAAAAATCAGCATTTTCTCATTTAAATACGTCAAGTTTTGACACATTATCACAGTTTTCAACCTATTGTGTCAAAACCAGCATTTTGTCACTGAAATACGTCAGTTTTGATACAGTATCAAATGGTTCAACTCATTTTGGCACCAAACAGCAGTTTTTTCATTGAAATACGTCATTTTTGACACAGTATCAGTTGGTTCAACTCATTGTGGCACCAAACAGCTGTTTTCTCATTGAATACGTCATTTTTGACACAGTATCAGTTTGTTCAACTCATTGTGGCACCAAGCAGCTGTTTTCTCGTTGAAATACATCAGTTTTGACACAGTATCATAGGTTTGAAACGTATTGTAAGAAAACCAGCGTTTTCTCATTGAAATACGTCACTTTTGACACAGTATCACAGCTTTGAACTTATTCTGTCAAAACCAGCGATTTCTCATCGAAATACGTAAGTTTTAAAACAGTATCAGTTGGTTCAACACATTGTGGCACCAAACAACTGTTTTTTCATTGAAATACGTCAGTTTTGACACAGTATCATAGGTTTGAACATATTGTGTCATAATCAGCGTTTTCTTGTTGAAATACGTCAAGTTTTGACACAGTATCATTGGTTTGAACATATTGTGTAAAAACCAGCATTTTCTCATTGAAATACGTCAGTTTTGACACAGTATCAGATGGTTCAACTCATTTTGGCACCAAACAGCTGTTTTCTCATTGAAATACATTTTTGATACAGTATCATAGGTTTGAATCTATTTTGTCAAAACCAGCGTTTTCTCTTAGAAATACGTCTGTTTTGACACAGTATCATAGTTTTTTAAAATATTGTGCCAAAACCAGCGTTTTCTCCACGAAATACGTCAGTTTCAACACAGTATCACAGTTTTTAACATATTTTGTCAAAACCAGCATTTTCTCTGCGAAATACGTCAGTTTTGACACAATGTAGCGTGTTCAACTCATTTAGGGACAAAACTGTTGCTTTCTCGACAAAATACGTTAGTTTTGACACAGTATCATAGTTTTTTATCTAATTGTGTCAATACCAGTATTTCCTCATCGGAATAGGTACGTTTTGACACAGTATCAGTTGGTTTAACTCATTGTGGCACCAAACAGCTGTTTTCTCATTGAAATCCGTCAGTTTTGACACAGTATAATAGTTTTGAAAGTATTGTGTGAAAATCAGCGTTTTCTCATTGAAATACGTCAGTTTTGACGCAGTATCATAGTTTTGAAGTTATTGTGTCAAAACCAGCGTTTTCTCATTGAAATACGTCATTTTTGACACAGTATCAGTTGGTTCAACTCATTGTGGCACCAAACAGCTGTTTTCTCATTGAATACGTCAGTTTTGACACAGTATCAGTTGGTTCAACTCATTGTGGCACCAAGCAACTGTTTTCTCGTTGAAATACGTCAGTTTTGACACAGTATCATAGGTTTGAACGTATTGTAAGAAAACCAGCGTTTTCTCATTGAAATACGTCACTTTTGACACAGTATCACAGCTTTGAACTTATTCTGTCAAAACCAGCGATTTCTCATCGAAATACGTACGTTTTAAAACAGTATCAGTTGGTTCAACGCATTGTGGCACCAAACAACTGTTTTTTCATTGAAATACGTCAGTTTTGACACAGTATCATAGGTTTGAACATATTGTGTCATAATCAGCGTTTTCTTGTTGAAACACGTCAAGTTTTGACACAGAATCATAGGTTTGAACGTATTGTCACAAAACCAGCGTTTTCTAATTGAAAATACGTCAAGTTTTGATACAGTATCATTGGTTTGAACATGTGTAAAAATCTGCATTTTCTCATTTAAATACGTCAAGTTTTGACACATTATCACAGTTTTCAACCTATTGTGTCAAAACCAGCGTTTTGTCACTGAAATACGTCAGTTTTGATACAGTATCAAATGGTTCAACTCATTTTGGCACCAAACAGCAGTTTTCTCATTGAAATACGTCACTTTTGAAACAGTATCACAGCTTTGAACTTATTGTGTAAAAAACAGTGTTTTCTCATCGAAATGCGTAAGTTTTGAAACAGTATCACAGCTTTGAACTTATTGTGTAAAAACCAGCGTTTTCTCATCAAAATGCGTAAGTTTTGACACAGTATTATTGTTTTGAACATATTGTGTAAAAATCAGCATTTTGTCATTTAACCCTCGTGTTGTCCTGGGGTCATTCTGACCCCAAATGAAATCTTTTGCTGTCAAAATGTGTTTTTTATTCATCAAATGGCCTGGAAATAATGGGGGTTGTTCCATGCTATGCTCTTCATAATTAAAATAAATTTGAAGTACTTTAATTGAATTATGGGTGTTTTATTGACTTCTGTTGTCCTCTGGGGTCAAAAAGACCCCACAGCACAAAGTGGTACAATGTGGCAAATTGTCACACCACGCTGCTTTCCAACAGATGACCCCCCCCCCCCCCCCCCCCCCCCCCCCCCCCACGACACACACACACACACACACACACACACACCTCTTTGATATGTTGGGTCAAGCAATGGTCAAGAAAACTAAAAACAAAAAACAAAAACAGGTCTCACAGATGTTGGGGCATTTCGCATTTTAGTCAGAGACAGGCAGCACAATGAAGAGGCAGAAAAGCTGTACTGCACAGGAGGCTCTTGAGCTTATTTTGAACCATGATGTGGAGAAGAATTACCAGGAGGACAATGCTGAACATAATGATGAGGAAGAATCAACTGATGAGGAGGATTCAGGGTCAGAAGAGGAGGAAAATAATGATGAGGTGATTGATCCAACATACAGACCACATGCTACTTCTTACTCTGAAGAAGCCCCCACATCGCCTGCTGCAGAAATGGAAGAAGGGTATGAAGTGGAGGAAAATGATGAACATGATGTCGAGGAAGAATCTGAAGCTGAAATGGAAGAAGTGTATGAAGTGGAGGAAAATGATGAACATGATGTCGAGGAAGAATCTGAAGCTGAAATGGAAGAAGTGTCAGAAGTGGAGGACTGCACTAATTATGATGAAGAGGAAGAATCAACTGATGAGGAAGAGGACCCGGCTGAGAGTGAAGAATATTTCCATTCAAAGGATGAAACATTGATCTGGTCTTCCATCCCTCCCAGTGACAGACGACGCATGTTGACAGCAGAGAGAGCAGAGAGAGAAACAAGCCACCATGGTCCAACCACAAGTTATTTGTTTTGGAAATGAATGTTGACATGTTTTATGTCAAGTAATGTATGTGTAGGAATAAAGTTGACTAAAAAGTTGAAACAGAGGTGGGTGATAATTATACTTTATAACCAGACGGGGTTTTTTTTTACCCGAGAGGACAACAGGTGTGATTATTTGCTGCCATTAAAAAAATTTAAGTGGTTTAACCCTCCCGCTTGCCACGTGTGTAATTTTCAGAGGCCCTCTGGGTCTCTCGGACCCCCGGACTCCCCCCGGAGCCTCGGGGTCGGGGCTTCTCTGACCCCACGAGTCGGACAAACCTCCCCGGAGCCTCGGGGTCGGGGCTTCTCAGACCCCAACCCCCGAGTCGGACAATCAGACCCCAACCCCCGAGTCGGACAAACCGCCCCGGAGCCTCGGGGTCGGGTCGGGGCTTCTCTGACCCCAACCCCCCCCCCCCCCCCCAAGAGAGAGAGAGAGAGAGAGAGAGATAGAGAGAGAGAGAGAGAGAGAGACACACACACACACACACACACACAGAGGAAGAAAGAAAGAAAGAAAGAAACAGCGGCGACCCCTGGACACGGGTGATAGAGGGTGCCCCAACTCCAAAAAAAATTCACAAAAGGGACACAGGCGCTCTCGCGATCAAGGCCTTCGCCTGATCTCTGCCTTGGGCCTATGCACGCAGCCCGGTGGAGATATAAAAACACCCCCCCCCCCGTGGACCGAGTATGCAAAAGGGTATCACAAGGGTTAAAAACAGCATCCTAACTCAACTTTGACATACACCAGTCTTTGATGATCTATTAACTTACGTGACTCTGTTTGTAAACTTTAGTCAGAATAATTAATTATTTTATTTATTTTTACTCAAAAACAAGGTAAAAGTTAATGTTAATGAGGTCTTATTCGCCCTAAATTCCAAATGGAATAAGGAAATTGTGTTAACGTGTTTATATGAAGTTGGAATTATAAGCGCAACACAGGATTGGGTGAAGTTTCCACTTCACCCAAGTTTCCAAACCAGACGGGGTCATTTTTGACCCCAGAGGACAAAGGGTGTATGGCTATCGGGAGGACATTACGAGGGTTAAATACGTCAAGTTTTGACACATTATCACAGTTTTCAACCCTTTTGTGTCAAAACCAGCGTTTTCTCATTGAAACACGTCAGTTTTGATACGGTATCAGATGGTTCAACTCATTTTGGCACCAAACAGCTGTTTTGTCATTGAAATACGTCAGTTTTGATACAGTATCATAGGTTTGAACATGTGTCAAAATCAGCATTTTCTCTTTGAAATACGTCAGTTTTGACACAGTACCACAGCTTTGAACTTATTGTGTAAAAACCAGCGTTTTTTCATTGAAATACGTTGGTTTTGACATCATAGTTTTTAACCTATTGTGTCAAAACAAGCGTTTTCTCACTGAAATACGTCAGTTTTGATACAGTATCAGATGGTTCAAATCATTTTGGCACCAAACAGCTGTTTTCTCATTGAAATACGTCAGTCTTGACACAGCATCATAGTTTTTAACCTATTGTGTCAAAACCAGCGTATTCTCATTGAAATACGTCAGTTTTACACAGTATCACAGCTTTGAACTTATTGTGTAAAAAACAGCATTTTCTCATTGAAATACATCCGTTTTGACACAGTATCAGATGGTTTAACTAATTTTTATGCACCAAACAGCTGTTTTGTCATTGAAATACGTCAGTTTTGACACAGTATTATAGTTTTGAAAGTATTGTGTCAAAATCAGCATTTTCTCATTGAAATACGTCAGTTTTGACACAGTATCAGATGGTTCAACTCATTTTGGCACCAAACAGCTGTTTTCTCATTGAAATACATAAGTTTTGATACAGTATCATAGGTTTGAACCTATTTTGTCAAAACCATCGTTTTCTCATAGAAATACGTTAGTTTTGACACAGTATCATAATTTTGAAAGTATTGTGTAAAAATCTGCATTTTCTCATTGAAATACGTCAGTTTTGACACAGTATCAGATGGTTCAACTCATTTTGGCACCAAACAGCTGTTTTCTCATTGAAATACGTCAGTTTTGACACAGTATCACAGCTTTGAACTTATTGTGTATTTGTCATCGAAATACGCAAGTTTTGACACAGTATCCCTTGTGCTACCCTTTTGCATACTCGGTCCACCAGGGGGGGTGTTTTTAAATCGCCACCGGGCTGCGCGCATAGGCCCAAGGCAGAGATCAGGCGAAGGCCTTGATCGCGAGAGCGCCCGCCTGTGTCCTTTTTGTGAATTTTTTTTGGAGTTGGGGCACCCTCTATCACCCGTGTCCAGGGGTCACCGCTGTTTCTTTCTTTCTTTCTTTCTCTGTGTGTGTGTTTGTGTGTGTGTGTGTGTGTGTCTCTCTCTCTCTCTCTCTCTCTCTCTCTCTCTCTCTCTCTCTTGGGGGAGGGGGGGAGTTGGGGTCAGAGAAGCCCCGACCTGACCCCGAGGCTCCGGGGCGGTTTGTCCGAATCATGGGGTCAGCGTTTTCTCATAGAGATACGTCAGTTTTGACACAGTATCGTAGTTCTTAACCGATTGTATCAAAACCAGCGTTTTCCCATAGAAATACGTCAGTTTTGACAGTATCAAAGTTTTGAACCTGAACCTGTGTGTGTGTGTGTGTGTGTCTCTCTCTCTCTCTCTATCTCTCTCTCTCTCTCTCTCTTGGGGGGGGGGAGTTGGGGTCAGAGAAGCCCCGACCCGACCCCGAGGCTCCGGGGCGGTTTGTCCGACTCGGGGGTTGGGGTCTGATTGTCCGACTCGGGGGATGGGGTCTGAGAAGCCCCGACCCGGAGGCTTCGGGGCGGTTTGTCCAACTCGTGGGGTCAGAGAAGCCCGGACCCCGAGGCTCCGGGGGGAGTTCGGGGGTCCGAGAGACCCAGAGGGCCTCTGAAAATTACACGCTTGGCAAGCGGGAGGGCTAAATGAGTTATACTGATATTCTTTCAAAACGGACGTATTTCGTTGAGAAAACGCTGGTTTGATCAAAAAAAATTAAAATTATGAGACTGTGTCAAAGCTAATGTATTTTGATGAGAGAGCAGCTGTTTTGTCCCTAAATGAGTTGAACACGCTGATATTGTGTCGAAATGGACGTATTTCGTTGAGAAAACGCAGGTTTTAAAAAAAAATTTAAAAAAATTATGATACTGTGTCAAAACTAATGTATTTTGATGAGAGAGCAGCTGTTTTGTCCCTAAATGAGTTGAACACGCTGATATTGTGTCAAAATGGACGTATTTCATTGAGAAAACGCTGGTTTTGACACAATTCGTTAAAAAGTCTGATATACCTTTTTTAAGCTGACATATTTTAACATTGACAACTTCACTGACCAAATTTAAGGTGGATCTGTTGAACATGCAAGGCAGAAGACGTTAAAGAACAAAACTTTGAACTATGTAATTTTGTTAACGAGCAACTTCCTGTTTCATGGCGAATTATCAAAATTCACCACACTGTCACAGCCACGCCCTCTGAAGAAAAGTCAGGATTTTGATAACTTTTCATGTCATAGGTGTTTAGATGACACAAACCAAATTTGAAGTTGCTCATGTGAAATCTGTAGGAGGAGTTTGTTAAATTATGAGACGTGTGAAATGACAAAGGGACTCAGGGCCCTAATTAAAACGGCATGCAGCGTTGGACGGGCCTGAGTACCTATGCACATTGGCGGGTTGTGTGGTCGGAGCAGCGCAAATTTATTTTTTAAAAAGCACAACATTTTTCACACAAAATTCATAATGGCTGACTCCATAGTTAGAGAGGACCATCCAAATTTGCGGTGAGGCCACACCCATGCCGTTCCAGTGAATACAATTATTTTGATAACTTGTCATTATAAAGGTCTGTAGATGACACTGACCAAATATGGAGTCAATGTGATTAATCTTCCAGGAGGAGTTTGTTAAAGAATGATTTCAGAAAATGCGTCAAAAAGCACCAAATTTGCACACTTAATTCAAAATGGCCGACCTCCTGTTGGTCAGAGGTCATGGTCCCCCTGGGCTTTTTGTAGGTCCTGACAGGATACACGTGCCTGATTTTGAATTTCTTTTAGGGGATGCTCTGGAGCCATTTTGACAGTATTAGACTTAAGACCTATTGCACGTTGAAGAATTTGCTACTGTTGATATGGCAGCCAAGTTTCGTTAGATTCAAAGCATCCCAAGTCCCTCAAACACACGTTTTTATGTAAATGTCAGTAAATCATTGTCATGGCGACCGTGTTTCTGAAAAGTTAAAATTTTGCAAACTATATTCAAATTTGCCATCTTCCTGTTGGTCATGGCTTTTTTGTAGGTCCGGACATGATACTCACCAAATGTCGTTTATGTATGTCAAAGTTAAAGGTGGGGGCATTGACTTTGAATAGTTTGAGGGGGGGGGGGGGGGGGGGGGGGGGGGGGGTGCTATGGAGCCATTTTGACACAATTAGATGATTATAGCATTGCCACGGAAACACCGTTTAATACATGCGTGTCTCCTGTCGTGCCTCTGGGTTATGAGGACGAGCGAACCGCATTCTTGATCTCTCTCGCGTCCATGTATGCTACGCGATGCTACGCTACATACTATGCTAGCGGACTTCACGGATGTTTACTCAGACTTCTACGGGACTCGCCTTGGACGTGAAACTAAGGATGTATGCAGATGGCAACAGCGACCGACAACGAAGTTCATGTGAAAAGTAAGTTTTTATAAAATCTCTGAAATCGTTGATTTCATTGTTAATCCGTGTTAAATATTAACCAGTGAAAATGAGTCATTTGATTCTCCACAACAAACCACAACCTGGTAAGAAGAGTTCATTCTGTCTCTGTCATTTTTATTGAGACACTGATGCTGTGTGTGTGTGAGTGCCTGTGTGCGTGTCTGGAAAAGTTATTAATGGGGCTTTATGAATAAGTTATTTACCTGTTTATATTGAACAATGTATTTGTATGACAAGTATGGTGTTAATGCTGATATGTTTCGTGCTTCTCCACAGCTGCCTGCTGCAGTCAGGGCTGAGCTGAGTTCATGAGCTGAGTTCATTCACAATGTACTTATTTATACTTTATATATGATGAAGCATATCAGATGCAATATGTTTATTTGAACCAGTGATACACTGATAAGTCTTTTCAGAGCCATACCACTCTGATCCTCCTCAGGTTTTTGATTTTACATATATTCATGAATATCTTTATTTTCTAGTCACTATCAACCCCAAACTTGTCACATCACATGCATGTTCAATGTGGACTGAAGTACAGCAAATATGATGTTTATAATGGATTCAAAATAAATTAAATCTTTTATCACATGAGATTCATTTGTGTTTTGTAAGTGAAATTCAACTTTATTAATGGTGATAATAATTTGTATTTTGGATGTTTATAGTTAATTTGATATCACAACATCACCAGATATGTAGATGAATTGGAAGCTGCATGGTGACTCTGTTATGAAACAGTTCCACGTTTAGAATATTTCCACATCACTGCAGAACCAGGTGTTTTCATGAAATACATTTATGCCAAACATATTTAATTTGAGACAACCATCCGACCAACATGTATTACAACTTCGTTCCGCCTGACATCAGTCTTCAGTACCAGACTGACTCCACTTACATGAACTACGTTCACCGTAACCGAGCAACAATCCTTGTTCCGGGGACTCGGCGTGACCGCGCCTACCCAGCTCGCATCGCGGCGGTGACGTCACTGACAGAAATAGGACTTTTTGGGCTTTTCTGAAATTTGGAAAAGTTTAACAAAGATTAAAACACCATGATTTAAAAAAAAATTAAAATACAAAAAGTAATAAAGGACCATGTTCACAGCTGGGGGTGTCCTGTTATCAGTTTGAGAGGCGAATCTTTTACCATTGCGGTCTATGGGAAAAATCCTTTTGGGTCCACAGGAGATTTCTTTCGCTGTACTACCACGAGTGGCCAGCATGTCGTTTTTGCTTCAAGGCTGAGCGGGGCAGCCGGGGCTTGAGATACTTGGCGGCTGCAAATAGACCCTTCTCGCGGTCGCTGGTGAAGTGTGACGTAAATCTCCTGCGACTCGAGCGTGCTGGCTGTGGTCTATGAGCGGTGCCGTGTAGTGAGTCGCACGGAAACATTGTGGAGAGTGGGAGATACATGGGAGCTCAGAGGGGGTAAAACGCAGCATTTGACACAGCCAACGCGGACTGAAAATGACGGTTTGCAGCTTTTTTCTTCAGGGCCGTTGTCGTTATGGTGACAAATGTTGGAATGAGCACCCGAGAGGAGGAAGCAGAGGTGGTAGTGGAGGAGGAGGAGGATACAACAACTACAGCCGCTCCTCTGGTCAGCAGCAATCCAGAGGAGGTGGAGGTAACGCTGACACTAAAACTTTTCTAAACGTTATCTTCTCGCAGTGAAGTCTTTCTGTAAGCAGGTCTGTTGTGTGGGAACAGTTACCAGGTCGAAGTTAACTTTGTTACTGGTTCATTATGTGTCGCTGGTTTGTTAACTTTCTTTTCTGCGCCATTGTGGTGTTTTTTTTCGTAACGTTAGTGATTTGGTCGACTCAAGTATTTACCTCACCAAATAACAATACGGTGCTACAGAATATTAGAAACACTTCTCACCTCCTGCACAAGCAACTGAAGGTTTAAACAGTGTTAACAGACAAAACAAACACAACAGCCATGAGTTAAAGTTGGGATTTTTCTACCAAGTAGTTTTACTAGACAACTAGATATGACTTTTTAAAATATATTGAAAATTTGTGAAACGATTATTATATTATTATTACAAGCACTTGGTATGTAAGAAGTGCATACAAAACATAAATCTAACAAGTTAAATGCACACAACTGTAGCTAGCAGAACACTGTATAATAACACAGAAATACTATTGCAGTCAGCTTTGAAAAAACAGAACATAAACACTACCAGAGTGTGCATAGAGGCATGGACTTTTTTACAACATGATTGTATTGTTCTTATAGTAGAAATATTAAAGAAATAAGGAAGTGGTCTCGGGAGAATAGAGGGTCGTCCACCAGAAGGTCAGAGTCTATCCCTTGCTCCTCCAGTCATCTGTCGTTAGGCAAGACACTTAAACCCAAATCGCCCATGATGGCTGTTTATCAGTGTGTGAATGATATGTGATAGAAAAAGCACTGAGTATAGAGGCTCAGGCATTTGTAACTTAAATAAAGTTTATTAAAACAAAAAACAAAAATACTGGATATGCCCCTTAATCCGAATCCGCACCTAAATTTAATCAGATTTTCCCAGGCCCCATCCCTCCATCAAACTCACAGAGTGCAAACATAACCAGGCTGCTAAATGCAGTGATAACAAAGAAATTATAAAACATTGTTTAATATGTAACAGTGTTTGCTGTTAATCTACTGACAAATATAATGTAGCTCAAGTTAATTTTATTTCTGTATGCCAAAATCACCAACATAACTGGGGGGGGGGGGGGGGGCTTACAGTTACTACAACATATGGCATTCTCAATCCTTTGACTTTCAATCCTCTTCAATGGGCTACTTGCATAACCATTTCCGGGTTCTACTTATTACTGCTCAACTGTTTCCAGTCCGGTTCAACAATGGCGCTGTTTTGTTAGCTGACCGGTTACGAAGTGTCTGCTGCAGACCTTCGTGTGAGAGGTGACAGCGAAATGATCCCGAATTATGTTTACCAGCCATCGTTTTCTCAGGTCAGGATGGAAACCCATGAAAACTTGCTACACAATTAAACTTAAATGACGCCAAAAGAGCAGTGCACCCAGTACTTCTTCATCTGTTTTGAAAATGTCCCATTTTCGACATTTTCCTTTGTACACTCGTGACAAAACTCCGAATGAAGTAGTGAGTAAACACAGTAACGGACAGACCGGAAAAAGACAAGCAGCATTATTCTGAAACGGAAGTACGTCAAGAAGCCTAGTGCATGTAGTCCATTCAGAACGTGCTGTTAAAAAGAAGAAACAGTAGGAATTCCTTGAATAAGGTGGACAGCCATGTTAGCATTATCATACTCTACATACAGAGACGATAGAAGAAACTCCCACCCTCGTGGATAACTATGACCTGGATGAATGAGCATCTCCACAGACATGACTGCAATGTTAAAACTGTTTTCCCCCAAAATTGGCTGATCTGGGTTTGCATGTGTTTCAGGGTTTGGAAACAGAGTTTGGGTGAATCCTGACCACCAAAAAGGAAGCTACATCCAACCTTTATCCTTATCATCTCATGGAAGTGATGATTGGGGCCGAGGAGGACGCGGAGGAACTGACTGGGGAAGAGAAGGTGGGGGGGTAGGGGGGGATGACTGGGGCCGTGGAGGAGGAGGGAATGACTGGGGCAGTGGAGTTGGAGGCAGAAGAGATAATGTGAAGAGCTCCGAATTCAGCTTCTCTGCTCAAAACAGATTTTCAGCGCTTGATACTCCCAGCTTCTTTGACAGGGGAGGAAGAGGAGGAGGAGGAACAGCTGGTGATGAGGATGATGTCAAGAAATTGTGAGTCTGCATGTGTATAGAAAATAATTCATCTTAATGTTCATCTGTCATGAGAAGTAAAGTCATGTGACGTGTGTTTCACCCAGGGAGATCATTCAGATGGACATGGAGATTTGGGAGAGTTCACAGCAGTGGTGCCTCTCGTGTTATTCTAGCACCAAGACCCCTTTATCTGGTCTGTATGAAATAGATATGTAATTATATGGGAGATGTTCCGATACCATTTTTCTCTTCCGGATTCTGATTACTTTGTATTGGTGTGTCTGCCATAGCGAGTACTGATCTGATACCAGTGCATTTAGAAAAATAAAGGGTATTTGGACCAATCAAGGCATTTTTAACTGATAGTGATCTGCTTTAATGACCACATACGTAGGCCCGATCCTAAGTTTCACGTCAGCTGCAAGATGGTCTGGTTGTAGACCGCTGCAGCCGTTGAGCTTCACAGGTGAGAATTTCTGCTCCGCGTGCACATGGCTAACTTCCGTTGATAGGTTGAATTGTGATGAGAGCCTTAAAAATATTTTTTGGATTTTCTTTCTTGGTAAAGAACAAACACAAATTAAATATATATATATAATACATGCTAATACAGCTTGGATGCAGATTTTTTTTTCTAAATGCATTGCTGGGCTATATAACTGTGAAGCATATACATTGGATTAATTTCAAAACTTTAGTGTGCACTGTGCAACTGTATTACTTAGGAAAATACAAGTATCGTATCGGGACTCGGTATGGCAGATACTCGATATTAAATGGTCGAATCGGGGGCAAAAAAAACTTGATCGGGATCCCTAGAAAAATAACATCACGATGGATAGTCCCACAAGTAAAACAGCGATGTGTTTTGTACTGTACTGTTACTGTGAAAGAAAAAGACTAAACCCAAAAATAAAAACACTTTATTGGCAAATTGCTGACATTTTCCCTTGCTCTGGCTAATGTACACACCTGGAAACCCCTTCTTCGTTGCTCCAAAGCAGCACTTGCTATGTGCTGATCACAGCAAGTACTGTTTATAGAGTGGCGAAGAAGTGACTTCTGGTAGTGTAGCGTTAGCCAAAGCTAGTGAAAATGTTAGCAATTTCCATTTTATGTGGGTGGAACTACTTTAAAGATGTGGTATCGTATCGGTATATTGATTCGCGCATTCATCGATGCCCGATCCAGCGTTTTTCGCAGTATCGGGGCAATTTTCGATACTGGTATCGCGATCGGAACATCTCTAATTTATATGATATCTGTTGTCATTTGAAGCCACAACTCAAGTTGTAAATGACAAGTTTATTAAATCAATTACCCCCCAAAAATGTTTTGGTTTTCTTCAGGTTTCACCGATCTCTCTCCAGAAGAGCTCAGGCTGGAGTATTACTCAACAAGAGCCTCGGGGGATCTACAGGGCTATGTAAGTAAAGTGTTGCTCTTTTTGAAGTTTCTCCATTAACACCCAATGGTTTGCAATAAATGTCGCAGGCAGATTATGAGCTTTTTTGTGTCATTCTCTGACATTTTCAATGCTTCCACACTGCTGACATGTTGTTCCACCACATTCCACATTGGCAGCTTTTCGATCGTGTTCAAATCGGTAAAAATTATTCAGTCTTTTCACTTTTCACTTTTTTTGCTATTTTCAGCCGAACATTCGGTGCATCCCTAATGGCAAGGATGATAGTGGACCAATATAAGCATGGATGGTGTCGGTTTTCTATCGCCATTACACAGTGCAATCAGTTTTAACATCATAATGACAAGTTAAACAGAAACGTTTCTATTTCCTCAGATATTCTAAGATGTTTTGAGTCTAAGAAATACACATTTCATGTGTTTAGGTGAATGGTGTTAATCAGTTGCTCAACCAGTGGAAAACCAGAGTGCAGGACCTGAAGATTATGAATCCAGCCACCCGCACAGCTTTGGTGAGACACACACACACAGACACACACAGTGAACATGTTTTGATATTTAGTATATCTACTTTCCTTGCAGCTCGCAGAGTTAAACAACCCAGCACCTCAGGCGTCTTCAACTGGCTTTGGTTCAATGACAACGACTGGATTTGGATCCTCTACATCTGAAGTTGGAAACAAAGGTAAAGAATTGCCTTATTATAGGACATACTCTAATTTGATTTCTTGCAAAGTATCAAATAAAAAGGCCGCTCGCCCAGTTGAAGCCCCTTGTAAAACTACAAATTAAAAAAAATGAATAATATATATTATTTATTACTTTAGGGGTGCTGGTATGTGGGTTGTCTTACCTTTCACCCCAGTTTCCAGTCTTTTTTGCTATGCTTAGATAGCCAGGTGCTGGCTGTAGCTATTCAACAGACACATGAGAGTGTTATCATCTTAACTCCCTGGAAGAAAGAACTACTGCTTTAAATTAGCCGTCACCTCTCATGAAACGTTGTATAGTGTTTTGAGTCTTGTCAAGTGGCTGATTTGTGTGAAGCCAAGCACATTAATGCATCTGTATTTGAAATGTACATTTGTTGAATAAAATGCATTTAAGTGGGTAATTATTTTCCTATCCTATCCTGAATATGCTGATCAGGTAATCAAATGTTTATTAACCTCTGCTCTTGTGTTATTTGAAGGCATTGGAGCCCCAGCTCCAGTGCAGAGCAGCGGTTTCAGCTTTTCTGCTGCAAGTGGTGGATTTGGTTCCTCGGCTGCACCATCATCTTCAGCAGGTTTCGGTAATGCCATAGCAGCTCCGACACAACCTCCCTCTGGATTTGGTTCCTCCTCTGCTCCCTCAGCTTCATCCTTCTCCTTCGCTGTGCCGACCACCAACAAACCAGCTGCCAATTCGGGATTTGGGTCTGCCTCTGGGTTCAGCTTCTCGTCTACGGCGAACACCGCAGGAGGATTTGGAAGTGGTTTTGGTGTTGAAGCACCTTCTGCACCAGGAAGCGGCAGCGTTTTTAGAAAGATGACTGGAGGATTTGGGACAACTGCTGCTCCACATGCAGGTGGAGCCGGGTCTGCCGGCGGCTCGTCGGACAGTCTGTTTTCACCTGAGAGCAATCTGACTCCAGAGGAACTGAATCAGTTCAAGGCAAAAAGGTTCATTCTTGGTCAGATTCCTTTAAAACCTCCTCCAGCTGACATGCTGGTAGTATAATGTGTGGAAAGTTTTCAAAAAAATTTAAATCAAAAGATACAGTATAATTTATAAAAAAAAATTTGCATAGAGCTTTTGTTCAACCTAATTCATACGATGTTTTTTTTAAAACGGCAGGTGTTAAAATACTTACAACTTTTAAACATGTTTAGGTTCCATTTAAGATTTTTGTGTATGTCCAAAGTATACATCGTGTACAACTGCACAGTAGACCATATATGGATTTTTGGATTGTGTTTCGTTATAAAGGACTTCTGGGTTATGGAATGTCTTGAAATATGTAGTTTGAATGCTGTGAAGCAATTTTGGCTTTTACCATCTGTTGAGATGAAAAGTTGATGAGGAAGAATTCTGAGTGTGAGTAAAGGTATACTGAACTCAAGCTCAACAAAACTTGCATTGAACTGGGTTGGAAACTTTAATTTGCACAATACTAACCTCAGACATAATGCCCATGAGAAAATATCAGTAATTTTTACTGACATTCATCAGGGGAGTTGCTTTTGTAAAGCTTGTAATTGCACATCTCCGCCAGGCGAGCGTGTCGAAATACAAGCCCCAAAACACCTCAACATTTTTTAACAGTTAAGCGATTCACAAAGAGATACTAGACAAGTGTAAATAACTACTTAAGGGCTAATTTGAAAAGGAAAGGAAGTATGTTTTCTGCCTCTGTTTATGTTTTTACTCAGATTGTAATGTGACAAACTATTGAAATAACTGATCCAACGCTTATGAGTCCAGAACCATTAAATCACAATAGCTTATAGGTCGTCATCCAGTAAAAGAGAGGAATTTGTGGTGGTTTCCAGATCATAATGAACGAATAAGCTATCCAATGCATATATTCATTAGGTGTTCACAAGGAGAGGAATACAGCGACAAAGAGATACCAATAAGCTTTTCTGCTGCCTTAGAGGCCACAGCCCTGCTGACTGGGGCATATTTTCAAATGAAAGGGAGTTTGTGATATCAGCAAGAGATGCAATTGAGCTGTGTGTGTTTTCGTGAGTCAAATCTCAAGTTCATATTTCATGTCCTGGTTAAAAGCACAGTGCACATTACTAATAAAATGTTGTACAAACCTATAATTGGTAACAACATTGACTGCCATCCTCGGTGTGCATGTAAATTTCTCTCCCAGTCCTTGTGCAGTTACCTACCAGCTTACTAGCAGATATACATAAATAATGCTTTACATTAATAAACAATTAAAATAGAGACAATCTAAACATTAAGGGCTGAATCAATCGATTATTTTCGTTATAAAGTATTCTACCGATGATTCCATTGATTAATCGAGTAATCGGATAAGAAATAAATTAGCTTTATTGAGGGGAGTGTTGATATTTTATCCTGCCCTCATCCGGACCGTAGTCGGGGAGGAGGGAGATATATTTTCTCAAGGGCCAAAGCTGTCTGCTCCGGTGTGATACCAAAAAGTGATCGTCTGCCAGAAACTGATTTTCCTAAATCTTCACTGCATGTGTCCACAGCAGAAGCCCGTTGTGCGATGGTAATAATCATCCGGGTAGAAACAGTGAGAGTTACAACGTTAGTAACATTGATTAAACATTGATTAAGCATTTATTATTTTTAGTAGTCAAATTACTCAAGGAATCGTTTCAGCCCTTCTAAACAAAAGTGAAACTTATTATAATTGCTATGTTGTAACTCTTGTACATATCTGAGAATATGGACATTTGTGAATTATATCCACAACCGTGAATAAGCAGATCTAATCACTGACTGCTGGGGCATCAACTTGCCAGACCCCCTGTGTTTATGCAACGTGTGCTTGAGCTGTACTGATCAGAACAATATGAGGGACAAGTCTTTGGAGACTTGCATGCACACACTCAGCCAAACACAAAATATTTGACTCACTCCCGAGTACATTAAGACCTCCGGTTGTGCAATTAAATTAGATTACGGAAATAATTAAATTTTACTGATCTGTCCTGTTTTGCTAAATATTGAGAATTATACTTTGTGAATGCAGTCATTTCCTCCCGATTTGGAGACATGATATATGCACACACACACCTGTCATACTGTACACACTCCTCCTTTAATCCCCAATCAGCCCCACCTTCCTGTGAAATCATAACTTACACAAACCCAGTCACAATACCACAGAATATACTATAATTCAATTGACTGACATGACTCCTGCTACACTGACCAGACATATTGTATATGGGGCTCTAATACATTAAACACACTTTTCCAAAGGGGAAATGGGGTCTGGCTGTCTTGTTGATTCCCTATTTAGACCATGTACTGTATGTTGAGCTCTGAACGGATCAATCCTTTGAATTATAACTTCAGCCTGCATGCAGCTATTGAAATTTCCTCCTCCCTTGCAGGCTTCTCCAGATCAGCATTTTTTTTAATGACAAGGCGTGGAAACATGCACATTGTGTTCATTGCTATAACACAGCCATTGTGTTCACTACATCAGCTGATGACAGCAACTGATGCTTCTTTCACCGCTTCAATCCCCTTGCTCCACAGACTGCCAATGAGCTGATTCGGATTCAGTGCTGATATAAATGTTTGATGGGGGCTGATTCCAGTCGACCCTCCTTACTGTGGAAACAGAGAACGAAGCTTAGTAATTGGAAAAATGAATCCTGAGGTAGAATTGATTGTGTTGCGCCACAGCGGTTCGCCTATGGGAAACGGCATTGAACCAAGGCATCTGATTTGTGCCTATTTGAGTGGCTGGCTGCATGGGTGACTGAGTGCCACATATTTCACCTGCAAGGGTAAGGACCTGGGTTTCAGTGTTGTGTGTTTATGGCATAAAGTCAGTGGGGGTCCTGGGTATTGCCATTGGACACTGGGGACCCGACCTGTCCCCTAGCTGGACTTTTTGTCCGCTTTGTGGAACTTGTCATATTATGTGTCCACTTGATGGAACTTTTGTCCATTTTATGGAAATGATCATATTTTACAGTAAATATGTCTATTTGAAGGAATTTTGGTCCATTCCGGGTAATTTGCTTTTTTTGCCCAAAATTCACAGGCCGACACCGCCGACCGCTGGAGGCTTCGGGGAGGGTCCCAGGGGCCCCCGGGCCCCCGGGCCCGACACGTCCACTTGATGGACTTTTTGTCCACTTCATTCACTTTGTCATTTTTGTTTGTCCATTTCGTGAAACTTGGACAAACACCGCCGAGGGCTTCTGTCCACTTGGTGGGCTGGGCGGATGAGCCACTTCCACCAAATGGACACGAGCTGCCCAGTCAGCACAGACGTCCTGAGGGGGGAAACACGTCCACTGCCAATGACTTGTGACTGACCAGTCCTGAACTTTGACCAAGTGTTGGCACCCAGTATCCAATGGCAATATCCGAGGTCTTGGAAAGGGGGGTAAACGGCTGCAACCTTGCAGACTTTGCCACGGTGTCCAATGGACAAAAGTCGTTCACTTCAAATACCTTTGCATTGGAGCTGGGGTATCCCAAGTGGACAGTGCGTCCAATGGCAATACCTATGCTTGTGTCCAATGGCAATACCTTGTGGACCAGGGTTACATTAGTAACCACGGCGTCCAATGGCAATACCTTCGACCGCCAGTCGGGCCCGGGGCCCTCTGCGCGGACACCAAGTTTCAGTCCGATCGGACGTCTGCAACTCGAACCGGCTCCAGTGACCCCCCGAAGCCCCCCGCCATCATCGGTGTCACCCCGGTGATTGCATTTTGGGCCAAAAAAGGCCCAAAGTGGACAAACATTCCTTCAAATGGACATATTTAGTGTAATTGGGGACAAGTTCCATGATATGGACAAAGGTTCAGTGAAATGGACACACAAAATGGCAAAGCGCATTGGACCCGGGGCTTCCCGAGCGGAAAGCGCGTCCAATGGCAATACCTTCAATGGGGGGGCCCCAGGGCCGTCCCGCGGCAATGACGCTCCATGGGGGGGTCCGATGGCAACACCCCCACTGGGAGGGAGCCTCCCTGTGGACCGGCGCGCAGCTGCGGCGAACCGCAGGAGGGCGCGCCATCGATACCAGGTTTTTTTTAAATGGGGGTGAAAGCGGCAGTTTTAAAGGCAGAGGGGACAGTTCCATGGGACAGTGAGGAGTTGAAGAGGTTAGTGAGGTAGGGGCAGAGGACAGGGAGGCTGTCCAGGAGTGAAGCCCTTGGGATCAGCCAGCCGATGCCCAGAGGTTGAGACAGCCGGTGTACGAGGGCAGCAGGAGCAGGTGACAAGGCAGCAGCAGACGGAGAAGCAGCGAACAGACAGCGTTTGTCTTCAAGCAGCGAAGACAAACTGACACTCTTATGTGACTCTATCATGTGTCACGGGGTGGCTTGAAACCCCCGGCCTCTGCATGGGAGACAGGCACTCTACCAAGGGAGCTAAATTTCACAAGTACTAGCACTATGCGCTAGTACTTGTGAGGTGTATGCATACTGCACTGCACGCACACGACTGGCTGGGCCACCGTTACATGTGAACAACAAAACAAAACATGCAAGGATTAAATACCCCTTCCAAGTATTTGTACTTGGTGACTTTCTGGAAAGCAGTGCACAGTGATCAAGACTGATGGAACCAGGATCATTTGGTATATCATCTATTGTCTCAAACACGAGCGCTGACAGTGGGTGGTTCATTTTGATTTTACCATTCTATCGCACTATAGACAGATGTTCACGTTACAGCACTTTACTTAGTTTAAACATTTCTATTATCACTTTGAGGAGGCGATACATTTTGACCGATTGTCGAGTGTTGGTGGACTCATTATTCATGCTAAATAAAGCTAATTACCTCAGCTAAGCTAATAAGCTTTTGTTATTTAGTTCTCAGCTAATTAGCTTTGAGCTTTAAAGGATAACAATGTGAGTCATATCAAATGGCTATAAGACTTTTGGAAAGGAAGGCTTTCGGTTCGGTAAACGTTGCCAACCGAATGATTCGTTGTAATCCTAAATAAAGCTTAAATTGTGTGAAATATAATGTTCTCAGAGCCACTGTGCTCAACCAAACAGTCCACATGACGAAACATGCAGCGTCAGCGGGCTGTCTCCTCCTCCCCTCCCCAAAGCAAAACACTGTAACAACAACATAATTGCATCTATAAGTGTGATTACTATTTTTGTAATTATATTTATCAGTCTGGTAGAGATTAAAGTGGCGGTTGTACAGCTTTTTCTCTCTCTCTCTCTCCTCTCCCACCCTTTCTGCCCACCTCCCCCCTCTCCCCCATTTTCTCCTCACCCCAACCGGTCGAGACAGATGGCCGCCCACAACTGAGTCCAGTTCTGCCAGAGATCTCTTCCTGGTAAAAGTGCATGCTCATTGTGGGATTTGTTTTTTGGGTTTTCTCTGTAATATTGTAATATTGACCTTACTATGTGAAGTACCTTGAGACAATGTATGTTGTGATTTGGCACTATACAAATAAAATTTTATTGAATTGCACTCTGGAGCCGGGAGGCACGCTAAGCTAAGCTAGCTCGTGGTAATATGGCTAGTAATGCTATTAAAACAACGGTAAGTCGCATCTGCTACACGAGAGGTTACATCAGCAGGACTACTTCAGACATGTCAACTCATTTACGCCGACATCAACCAGCGTGTCAACAGGTGGAACTAGAAAGAAATACGGAGCAACACGCTACAAACTATCCCCATAGATGGGAACCTTTAACTGATGCGGATTCCTGCTTTGTAAGTTAAAATAAAAGTCCAAACAGAACCAACTGTCTGAAGCACCGTGCACACCAAGGGCTACACAAAGCTACAGAGCTAATGGCACAGTACCTCATTGCACAGCGTTACTTGGCTGTGAAAGCCTGTCCCTAGCACATTGTCTCATCACCCAGATCTGTAAAAATCAAGGACATTTCTCTGGCATTTCTACTTTATTGCTGTATTGTAAACGTACCGAGCTGTGACACCACTGTATTGTATTGAACTGAACTGTGCTTTTTGTGAACCATTACACCCCTGTTATTTACTGTGGGTCCTAATTACAGCGGTGACATTACAGACCTTCGGGCAGGTCATGTTCTTTTGCTGTTTGGTCTTTTTCTACCAAGAGTCAAAACCGGAGTCGGGAATCGGGAAGCAGGGGAGAGGTTTTCTTTCTCCAGCACGGAAGTGATCTCTCACTCGGGACCAACCCCTTACGTTCCCCAACAGCGTGGCGAAAGACACACCGATACTTCTCGTTCAACTTGGATGTGGATTTATGCTTGACGCATCGGTCCGCACGGCAGCGGTTACGTCATTTAGAGGTCACTTCCTGTTGTGCGCAGTGCAGATCTAGATCATTTTGCGAGGTCGTGAAATCTGCCCCCGACGTGTCTGTCGTCGTTCAAAGGATGAACAGACCACCTTCTTCTTTTACGTTGCTTTTCTGAAACCAGGTTTAAAAGCACAATTTCTTCTTCATCTACACAGTAAAATTGTCAGAGTAAATTTTACTGAAATTGAATAAAATTTGACTCTAAAAAATATAACATTTGGTGCCAGTCTAAATAGAGTAAAATTTACTCTTGTTGCTATTATTACTCTATTCAGTGTTTATATTTAAACTCACTCTACATGATGATAATTTACTCTATGTTGAATAAAGTGAAAAGAAAAGATCTCCATCGCACCAGTCATTAAGAAGATTTCCCTTGAACTGAAATCAGTCCGCATAATCTCTTTTATATTAGGGTGTTTGTAAATAAACTGTAATGTTTTCACAATTGGGATGTAAACAAATTTATCAGTAACAACAACCTGATCATAGGCTCCAGTAGTCCGATTGCACAGGGTATCAAATCTTGTACCAAGAACGTATTCAACTGGGTCTACCCTTCCCCACTTCCCTGTAAAATACTGCCTTCTCTTTGTTTCAGAATTTAATACACCAAAAGGATTTTCCATTTTTTCAAAACACTGATCAATTTTAAACTCAATGTCACTTTGGATAGGCTCCTGTAAAGACAGACACTTCTTCGCAGATTCTTTTCTTGATTATGGATATCATTAACAATCTCTTCCATGGAAATCACAAAAGAGTTAATGGTTGTTTCACCTACACCTGCCACTTTAAGTTTGGCTACTGTTGCAGCGCTGCTGTCTACAAGACTCTTATTGAGAAGGACCTAGTCAGAAGGGGAACTTCTTGATGGCAAGTCATCAAAATTATTTTCTGCTAAATCTTCAGTTGTAGAAGGGCCTTCACCAGGATCAGAACATGGTTCATGTGGTTTATAGAGATGCTTTCTAAACCCAGAAAAGGTGCCATAAACTTGTGAACAACCAAACTGATCACATTTGTGATCACAAGTCACAAGTGACTTTTCTGAACAAAGTCCGTGAACCAACTTTAAGTGCGTTGTCAGGGAATTAACATTTGCCTGGTGGCTTTTGCAAATAAAATACAACATCTCGGTATCAACTCACTGCAGCATCATAGCCCTCAAAATACAACATTTCAGTATCAACTCAATGCAGCATCCGAGCCCTCAACTCTGCAACCCTAGGATTCACCTTAGTGGTATCAACATCTATTTCATAAATGGTGGTTTGCAAGAAGTTGTACACATTTGCCAGATCCTGGTTGTACGAGGTACCGAAGACAAAATGAGCTTTGAGAAGCTTATTAAAACAGGCAAGAGAGTCTGGTGACTTACAGGGTATTGCATGTTCGTCAATCACAATGAAGTACTTGTGAATCCCACTCCTCTGGGTCCCCACAGCAAGCAGATAGGGTTGAAGGCTTTCCGTGATGCTGTCCAGATGCCCCTGGACGCTGGTCCCAGTCTGTGACACAAGAACTACATTAGTCTGGTAATGAAATTAGTCACGGTTGGCAAACAGTTTGAGAAAAGGTCTTTAAATAACAGATAAACATTTGACCATAATTTTGAAAAAAGAAACAGGTTAATGGGATTAGGAATAAGTACAGAAGAGTTCTTCTAATTTTATTGAAGTGTAACCTCACCTTGTTGAACTTCACAAGATAGTCACTGGCTTGTTTGGCTGAGAGCTTTCCTGGTCTCTTGCGGCCATGAGGTTACGGTGGCAGAAGGTGGACAAGAATCAAAATGGATGACATGTCACTGCCCTATCCTGAAAACACAAGTTTTTTCATTCACTTCAGTCATTCCATTTTCGTTTCACAAACAATCCTCCGTTCCATTAGTATAATCCTTTAATTCCAACATACCATTTTTCACTTCTGTTGTGGAGTCAGCATTTTGAACCAGGTCTTGAACATCAGACTAAAATCCTGCTCAATCTGCAGACAAGATGGAATAATTCAAGACAAAACAGTAAACACTATGTGGTGTGGCACTATCGTCATGAGAGATATTACAGCCTTAACCAGGTTGTTGTAAAACAGGAAAAAATTGTCCTGACAGTTTCAAGGCAAAGCAAGGCAGTTGAAGAACCACATACCATTCCTTCTATGTCGAGGAATCTTGAAAATGCTGTGAATATTTCAGAGGACTTTACTGGGTCATGAACCATCTTTTGGCGGTAGGCGAAGGTCTGCTTCATCTTCTCCTTGAAAATTGCTTCATCAGCTGTATGCTTCATCAGTGCAATGGCCTCACAACACAGTCTTTCTGTGGTTAGCCAGTTTTCCTCTCTGAAGGGGGGTCTATCAGCCTTTGGACCACCTGTAACAGTGGTGGAATGTTTACCAGGTATGTCTGCTCTATACAAGTATGACATTATGTCCTATTGTATAAGAAACAAGGCTCAGAAACTCTACAAAGACGGCCATACATTTAGTTATGAGAGAATTACCTTTGCTTCAGTTGCACTATGAAAGTAGAGGGACTGTAGCATAAAAAACCAATTATACGGCATCTTCTAACATGCTGAATGATTTGCTATGGAGAGTTTAATCACGGGTCGGAACAGGTGCGGGTTTGCAAAACTGGACCCGTGCAGGACTCTGACTTAAAGTAGGGTTCCCACTGGGGCTGAACCGATTCCATGAGTCACTCGATTACTAAAATCATTGGTATTCTCTGCATCAAAGCTTTTTGTGTTTTGCATGGCTAATTATTACTGTCCCGCAAAACAACAAAGGTATTTCTCATCCGATTACGCGATGGAATAATCATTGGAGAATACTTAATACGGTAATTAATCAGAGTCAATTACTGTGACAATTCTGAGAATTTTTATAATGACAACTAGCAGGCTTAACAGAAGCTCACAGACAACAATTAAAGAGTGTGGTGGCCCCTGCCATTAGTGTATGAATGTGTGTGTGAAAGGGTGAATGTTGCCATGAATTGTAAAGCGTTTTGAGTTCTGTTGCTTCCTTTTGAACAAATACCAGTCTCCATGCCAGATACCCACTCCCATCTTCTGCATTGTATTAATGCACCTAAAGTAGAGAGTTAAAAGAGTGTTATTCAGTTTGAATGAGCAGGTTATAAGATTGTTTAATCAAGGCCAACAGAGATTGATGGCAGAGATTGTGGGCATACAAAAAAGTTAGCAGATCTTAAGTTGAACTGAAAACATCACCCAACAGAAAATCAATAATTAAGATATTTACATTCTTAGCTAAAACATTAAGGTTTAAGAGTCCCAGAGAAGTGAAGAGTAAAAAGGCCAGACTTAGTTTTAATGTACTTACATAGCCAAACTTGCTCCTAGGATCGGCCAGGTTTGGAAACAAGGAAGGTGATGCCCTTTGCATAGTCCTCTTTAACATGCCTTGAAGGACTGGTCCTACACACACAGACACACATACACACAGAGAGTTTACTGTATTGTGTAAATGACACCTTATGCAAAAAGAGGGGTGTTTTACTGCAGTCAAGCCAAAATTAAATTGTATCAGATGTGTATATATACACAATGATTATATGACAACATACCCATGTTCACTTGTCATATGTGCAACCAATATCTTGACCATATCACGTCTTCTGCTATCTGTTAAACTTTTTGTCCGAGCATTCTCATTCATGATCCTCTCTCCAGGTTTTTTCTCCAAGTGAGAATGAAAAAACGAGAACACTGAAATGTTTAAAACGGTACTACAATATCAAGTATTATAAAAACACACCATGGTCACCAACTTTCATTCATCTGTCATTTATCACTCAATCTTTAAGTTTGGCATTTGCTTAAAAAGACAAGGAAATATGCAGAGCTTACTTGACCTAGACGAGTATCCTCCACTCTCTTTATGTAGCAGGACTTTGCTGCAATAAAATGGTGTCTTCAGAGTCCCTCTCATGGTCTCCACTCAAGCTTGCAAAGGAGCTGCTTGCAGGGGAGCTCAACAAATCTAGCAATCATATTGAGATTTAACTGGTGTGATTAACACTGCAACCATAACACAATTTAACTGTAAACATGCATTACTAGAGGACTTTTGTTTAATGACAATGAGTAATGTTGTGAGGTCTTGACCTTACTATGTAAAGTGCCTTGAGACAATGAATGTTGTGATTTGGAGCTAAACACATAAAATTTCACATTCGATTTGATTAGGCCCACTACTGTTACAGAAGGGGTGGAACAGATGAGCAAAGAAAACAAAGATAACTTAAAAATGAGAAACAATTCAGCAGATATATCTGCTTGTCTTACATATTGAGAACATGTTAGGCTAGCCAGGACTGTATGGATGAATATGAGGCTCCAAGCTAAAAAGAATCTCATCATCAGGATTTGGGCTTTGGGGTTAACAAATCTCCAGCACACCAAGGTCTTGTTTCATTACAAGAAACTCAAACACATCCTCGTCAACTTCAGTCTGTGAATCATCATAAACTTTTAAGTCCAAGTATGGAATGTCAAATTTCTTGGCAACTGTGAAGAAAAAATAAGATTGCACAAGCTAATTGATGAATCTGTTGTGTATTTGTAGAGAAAATTTAGAACAAGACAGAAATCAGAGGTCATCTTTACTTGTACATCATAACCCCAAAACTGACTTGGTGCTGCTTTCCAGGTGCATTCTAATTATATACAGTCTACAGCCTGTCTACTTCTGCCATGTACTGAATTATTTTAACAGCAGTCTGAGTATTATAGCAATACACCACAGGTTTCTATCAACAAGGTGATTGTAGCAGCATACATACAATGCTTTCTTTAAAACCCAGAATGTAATAAGGCACTTAAATGCACTAGATGGGTTTTGTGATGACAGATTGAATGCAATTCAAGCAATAAAATTGCCATTCTTCTAAAAAGGGCAACTAATTAGTTGTTCTTTTTAAGAGACCAGTCTTTATTTTACTATCACTCTTTAATAAAGCAAAAATATTTCTTATTAGATTACTCGATGGAATAATTGGTACAATACTCAATTACTAAAATAATTGATATTGCAGCCTTCATTCTGACAGTCAATACAAGCTGTTGCTTGTATGGTACCTTAAAAACATTTTATTGGCTAATAGAGCTGAAGACATTGATATATCTATATGGACCTTACCCAAAAAAAGATAAATAGTATTACTGTACAGCTTCTGATCAACATGCATAAAGGGAAAAGCCTCTTTCAGTTGTGCAAAGAATAAACTGACATCCCAAGTATGTTGTTTATAGGTTATTGTGCGAAATTAACAATAATCCAAAAAGGATTTGAGGGCCAGTTGCCCCTCAAAACAAATGTACTTCTGACGATCTCTGAATTTCACCTGCATCCTTTATGAAAAGAAAAAAAAGTCAATTTAAATTGCATTATCACACATTTACATAGCAATTATAGTAATTAACAGTTACAAGTTAAGATATACAGTATAACAATTCCAATTAAATGTAGATTGCCATGGTAACTGCCAACATTAATAATACCATAGTATGCGAACATTAAACAGATATGTTATACCTGTACTGTTGTAAAACTATTTTGATTATAAAAATAAGGAACATTTCAAACACTTGCCCAAAAGGTGTTTAACAGGTCAAAATACCCTATCAAAAACTGCAAAGCATCAGTTATGCTATGAAATTGAAAATTATAATAGAACAAAAAAAAACAACTTGTGCATTAGGAGGACTGTTACAATTATTTATACTGTAGCTGTATGTCAATGTGAATATCGACTGTTTCTAGGGCTGGGCGATGTAGCCTCAAAACTATATCACAATATTTCAAGGAAATAGGAAGAAGAAAAAGCAAGTGTGGCAGATCAGCAGGCAGCAGACACACACACACACAGACCACAAGACATCAACCCGTATATTGCTCCCAATCAGTGTCGTGCTGCCTTGAATGTTTGTCCAGTTTCGAGGTGCGACCCAATATGCAATTAATAAACGACCCGTGACTGAAATTTGCCTTGTCATTGCTTTCTCTGTTAAAAGTTCAGCCACATTCTTTGACTGTTCATCGCGGTCTATGTTCCCCTCTGTGGCCATGACGTTAGCATGCATGCTAGTGGGTAGCTCGTATCAAGGGGGGGTTGTGGGGTGATTTGGTGCTGAGGTAGATCTGGGTGGCATAGCAGTGGAAGTCCAAGTTGAAGTGGCGGAGTATCTGACCGAGGGGGAGGATGTAGGAGATGAAGAGGAGGAGACTGAGTACGGAGCCTTGGGGAATGCCTATTCATCATTCAAGTAGTCGGTTTGTGTGGTTTTTATTTGTGTTCGGGCGGCGCATGCGCACTAGGGAGCGTAAACGCGCCTTGTGACATTGCGTTGCTATATCATTGATATCGCGAGATTAAACATTTTTCATCACGTAAAAATGTATATTTGTATTATCATGGACCGTATGATATGGCACAGCCCTAACCGCTTCAGTAATTGTTTTATCCCGTTCTGCTTTTGTGTCTTGAAAGCAGCGGATGCTAATTAGTTTTAGCAGTCAGCCCAGTGCAGTGCTCTGGTCAGTAAAACACACGTGTTGCATCAACCAAACTTTACCTCGCCTAACAGTAAACTAACGCTCTCTATTCAGAATAGAACACATGTTGCATCAACCAAACTTCACCAAAAAACCGTCCGCCTAACAGTAAACTATGGCTCTGTTCAGAGTAAAACACACGTGTTGCATTGCCCAAACTTCAAGGAAAAACTGTCCGACTAACATTAACAGTAAACTAAGACTCTCTGTTCAGAGTCAGAGAGTAAAGTTAACCAATTGAAGTTAGAGGTCGTCTGTGATTCCTCTGCAAATGTCCGCTCTTTCTAAGTACATGCACCTGTGAGTGTGATGGCGGCAGAATTGAAATTGAAGGGCCACTAGTGGGTGTGGTCATGTTGTATTACTCCAATAGAATCTGTATCTTTGCTCCCACTCTAGCGGTCGCAGGTAATGATTACACTCCAAAATTATGAAATAGGACTCCTTGTGTCACAACTGAACAGGAAGCAGGACCCAAATGCAAAGGTGATGAAAAGATATTTAATAATAAAAGAAAACCAACTAAAGGTGTCCACAAAATGCAGCAAACAAAGGCAATCCAAACACTGGAGCCAGGGGGAAAAATGCAGAAACAGACCGGGGGAAAAATGCAGAAACAGACAGGAACAGACCGGGCCAGACAACATGAAAAAAACAGACGATCCAACAACAGACAAAGGGAAGCACAGAGACTAAATACACACAAGGAGGGCAGGGCAATTAGAACACAGGTGAGACACATTAGGAACAGGTGCAGACAATCAAAGGGGCAGGAGACACAGGAAAAAACAAGACACCAGAAACTAGACACAGGACAGGAAGTGAAACAACACAATGAACTAATTCAAAATAAAACAGGAAATGAGAACACAAGATCATGACACCTTGAGAGGAAAATAATATTTACTCTGGAAAAAACACTCTCCAGTTTTTCCTGTGTACCGACCAAACACCAGCTCTGTCACCGTTGCCATGGTGTGTCCCAGGGGTGTAGATTGTGTTTTGTCAGCAGCAACACCTTTTGTCAGACTGCACTTCAGACGTGCCTGAAGCGCGAGTATAAACAAACTGTGAACCTCTGTGACGTCACATCCGCCGTGCGCACAGACCGATGCGTCGAGCACAAATCCAGCTTCAGACGCTGCATGCAGCAGAGCGCCTCACACACGCACAGTGGCCATGATGCAGGCAGTTTTACCTAGCGAAGGACAATAGAGAGCTCCTACGTCTTCTGACGGCGGAGATCAAGTGTATGGTGTGGGAGGAGGAAGTAGTACTTTTCTACTACTTTGTTGCCGTGTTATGACATATGCGGAGGGTCGGCGCGGGCCAGACACTTGGCTCTTGCTGGCCGGACCTGGCCCGCGGGCCGCCATTTGGGGTTCGCACGGCATTCACTCATTTTTGCTTCACATGGCCACAGGTTGTCGCTGTTTGTCACGCCGCTGATAACACCCCGGCCAACCAGTAATCGCATCTCTCCTCTCCTCTCCCCTTGCCCTCCCCGTTTTCTTCCTCTCCCGACAGTAGCACGCCTCAGATTAGATGCAGTGTGACCAGCAGCACCGAGCGCAGACACCGTCCAGCCACCCACCGTCCGCACACCAGCGCAGCAAAAATACAACCCAAACGATGACATTCATACAGAAACGACAGAAGCCATCAGTTATTTGACAACTTCCGACCCCTGCACACCTTGGCGTCGCCCCTTTGCTGTAAGTGGTGAGTGCACTGATTCCCTTTTCTTGATTGCAGGGCTCAGAGGGTTGCAGTAGCGTCAGTTGACGGATATTTTCTAAATAGTGCAATTAATAGTTCGGTATATGATCAATGGTAAAGAGGAGCGTGGTTCAAACTGGGTGCAGTTTGTCTTCATTCATTCATTCATTGTGACAACGCACCGGCCGATCTCAGAGGTGGTCAGATTAGATTACTACAACCAGCTTGGACTGAAATGGGTTCCTTATGTTATACTCATATTATTTGTAACATCATAAGCTTGCCAAGACCAAAAATGGCATGAAGCTTACAGGTTAATATCCTCACCCACTTCAGTCAATTTCGTTAACTGTTCATAGGGACTTATCTGGTTATATGAGATGATATGCACAAGATAATATGCATCAAGAGTTTATGATTATACTTTGACCCTATGTACTTCTAGATATAATTATTTCTTGTTTTTGTGTATTTTTCCAATTTGGACATTTAAATACATTCCATAGGGAATTTTACCAAAGCTTAGAAATAGATAACAAATTGTCCTATGATTTGGCCATGTGGTGCAAAAGTTCAGTAAAGGGAGGGAGGGACTGTGTGGGTAGAGAATAAGGATGTTTCGTAATGCCTCCTGCCAGCACTCAGGTCAGGCCAAGTGCATGCTGAGGTGTGAGATTGTATCATATGGCTGCATGCACATGTATGCACACAGACACAAGCACAACAATGTTGTCTCTGCTCAGAACTGTTTATGTTGGGCAGAAACCAGTGACAGAGCTTCTGTATGTTAGGGCTCCTTTGGACTGTGGTTTAGGAAATCTGACAATCTAAAAGCTGTTTGATATTTCTGACATGCATGTCATTTTTTGTGTACAGGGTGGGAAGTAGAGTGAGCATTAACCGGCACTGAAGGAGTGGACCCTCTTTGGCCCTTTTTTAAGAAGAGAGGGAATAATTATCAATGTGCTCAACTCTTAAAATCATGGTCTGACTCACACTTGATCCTCTAAATAATCAGAATTGAGACAGTAAAAGCTGGAAATAGACAAAACACTGTGGTTCGGAAAGCCATGTTTCTACATCTCTATTTACACAAAACTCCAGAAGCCATTTTCGATGAATTGCACCGAAGTTCAGAAAGCAGACAGATTCCTGCTTTTCGGAAATATTAATCTGGTGGAAATATGTATTTGTGTGTGAGTGTGAGTGTGTGTGTATGTATGTATGTATGTGTTTGGGTCTGAGTAGTAGAGAGAGATGCGTCAGATTATATCATATGAACTGGCTACTCCAAAGGCCAGACCGTTATTCCCTATATCATGTTCCATCAAAGAGCAACAACTCACACGCACATACGTGCACACACTCACAAACACTACACAAAATTGGTAGCCGTAAAGGGCAAAGGCGAAGTCCAGTGCAACACGCACGCACGCACGCACGCACGCACGCACACTAATGCATCTAACCACATTCAGAGCTGTAGCTGGTCCTGGTTCTTCTTTGAAATGAAAAATTAAATGAAAACAACCAAGGTGCAGAGCAGACAATTATCATAGTTAAGAGCAGGCTTCAGGCTGTGTGTGGGTGCATCTTTATACAGTATAAATGTGTACTTGCGGACAACCATTTATAACGCACAATTCACTGGACAGCTGGTATGTGATTGGTTTTCAATGAATGGCAGGTATGGATTGCGCCTCACTTCCCACTTGAAAATGGACTTGCTAATAAGACACAAAGGTTTTTTGCACACACACACAGACACTCAGAGAGTATTGCCTCATAAGGTTGTGAACCTATATTTTTGAAGTTGGTATTTTTTAGTCAGCTGATCAACCAGTGAAATCTCAGTGGTGTACTTTTTCCAAGAAATACTGATCTCTGCAACCACAGTCCTAAAAAATAAATTCCATCCACACCTGATACGTGTGTGAGGCTGCTGCAGGAGCAAAGGTGACCTGTGTTATATGCTTTTTGGAGGCCACTTTTTTTCCACCAAGCGGTTGCTTCCCATAGGTTTTTATGTAAAAAGGTGGATAGTGTGTACACACTTTGACCCTCAATGCCTTCTAAATAAGCAAAGTTATGATATTTAAGTAGCACCCCACACATCTCTGCTGTTCTGTAATGTCTCCGCGAGCGCACGGACATCAGGTCCGCAAGCCCTCGGAACAGGTGGCTGAGGTGCGACGCTTGGAGTGGAGGGGAGGGGAAGTGAGGAGAGGGGAGGTGCGACACTGAGACGTTTAAAACTCACCAAGATAATTATTGAGATCTTGAAATAGCAATATGCAATGTGGTTCCAATATGGGAAGAAACTTGAGCAGTCAGTCAATCTGACTGCTCAAGTTTTAAACCAATCTTCGGGTTAACCAAACCCATTTACAAAAAACTGTTGGTTACATTATTGTCTGTTGTAAACATCCATCAGTTTAAACACAACATGTTGAACTTCAGTTTTCACATGTCATACTTGCTGTGTCTACGCCTGCACACAGTTTTCATGAGAAGTGGATAAGCACATTAGTAGCGGGCTCACTTTTGGTTTGACCTCCAAATAAAGTGGTTTAGATAAACCACCTCAAACTTAAATTAGCCTGTCTGTGGTTGTTTAAAGTGTAAAATTGCTTAGATGAACCACTTTATTAGATGAACAAGTTAATTATTCCTTTTTATACCTGCTAAAAACACAAAATTATGAAAATAAGACCCAAGTTCGAATAAAACATAATTATCCTTTTAATGACTAATGTGCTAGAATGATAACAATTGTACCTTAAAGGTCCTCTATTTAAGGATGTGCAGTTGTTGACTTACAGTACCATTGTAGAAAAACCGTTGCACCTTTAGGGTCAAACTTCATTCTTTCAATATTAGGTCATGTTTTGCTTCTCTTACAATCATTTCTTTTCATTACGGTAAGACGTTTTGTCTTGCCCTCTGGGCGGCACTACTTTACCATTCTCTCTCGGCATGGCCGGTATGAGATTTTGATGGTAGGATAACCTTGGGGAAAAGTACTGCGGTTGCACGGTATCCCTGTAATGCGCATCTCTAAGATGTGCTATGTAAAATATGTAAAAATTGCGCATTTTTTTGCCATTGACCAAAATATATTTTCACTTTAAATAACATATAGAACCTTTGGAACATTAGTAAATGTTGTATGTTAACATATAGACCATAATTGAATTATTTTCTTTAAAAAAACATCCAGATAAAATAAATGCAATCTCTTAAGTGTTGTTGATGGTGATCTTTGTTGTTCCTCTGCACATTACACGACCTGTGAGATTCCACTGCTGGTTTTGGTTCCTTAGCCTTAATTAGGATATCTGTAAACATTTGTGGAGGTGAGTATGGTTCTGGCACTCAGTTTGTATTTTACATATAATGCCAAACAGAAATCATTAAAGGTCCCTTTCCCTATACACCCTATTCCTCATTCCTGCGGGCTCCTGTATAAATGATTGTTGATGAAGACCCCCTCCAGTCACGTTTTAAAGTATATAAAAATAATCTGTTATACCTAATATTTTGTTTAACATTGTTTACCCCAAAAAAGTTAAAAAAAAACCAACCCTCTGCAATGGGGCTGGAAACCATTCAATCTCTCTCATTCAGCCATAAAATTTTCACGAACTGCTAATGCTAACGCTAACTATATGCTGACACCTGCCGTCCTCTCATGGATGCGCTGCATCTGCTGGACTGTTAGTTTCCAGTTTCATTTTCTACATTTGCATATTTGACAGCATATTGTGCACAGAAATCTCCTTCATCTGGAGAGGAATGTGAAAATACCTCTATAGTGACAAAATTTGCTCAGATACAAGTCCCTATAGTCAATGTCAGACATTTTAGAGGACAGAAACAGAAGAGAAACACATTTTTGAGTGGAGGGGGACTTTAACGTGATTTGTGAAACCCAACCCCCAAAAAATGTCGGCAAGATATGACAGGTAATATTAGTGGTTCCGGTACCGTGACTTTTCATACTGTGGAATACCTTGAAACCGGAAACTGATACACGCCTAATTCTCTCATATAGGACTGAGGACAGACCGGATGCTACAGTGAGGTTCAAAATGGTTTTACTCAATGGGCTAGCTGGTTAGTATGCTAAAATTCAGCACAGTATCGGTCTACGCTATACCAGAAATGTTACAAAAGATGAGACGCACCACTCAAAGAATTCTGAATAATAGTCTCTAATGCCAAGCTGCAGAAAACATAATTTTTTTGTCATTGACAGTTTTTCTGTCTCAGTCTGTTTTCTCTGTTTAGTCTGTTTATATGGTTTGATACCATATTTCATTTTATACTACCTTGTTGAAAATGATTCAGTAGCAGTGTGCATAACACAGTGTAACTGATCAGATTTATGTCTGCTGTCACAGGATGATGTAGAAGGAGTGACTCGATGACTCACCTCATTAAAGATTTTATTGGATAAAAAGGTGATTGGAGCTGATGGGAGAGACAAAGTGAAAGCTCCTCACTCTGCTTTTCTGTCCATTTCACAGCTGTTAGCATTTGATTCAGATTTGTGTGCGCGTTCGCCAGGCGTATTATTGCTTTGCAAAGTGTGGAATAGGAAATTTGTGAATATTTAAAACTGTGACTGTATTTGGTCAGATTGTTTCTGATGCACTTTCTGTCACTGAGTGTTTTTACAGAAGATTTGGATGCTGATTCAAGGCCTTCAGCCAAGACAAATGTCAGTGCCCTCTGTCATTCAATATTTTGTCTCTTCTTCCTGCCGCACTCTTGCACAAACATTTAGTACAGCATCTGCGAGTTTGCACTATAGTGGGTTTTATTGTGGGGATTTTCTGTGAGTGATGCATTTGGCTCTCAGTCATCCCACAACCTGGCACTTATACTGTCCTGTTTGTGTTTGTGTGTGTGTGTGTGCGTGTGTGTGTGCGGTGGCAAACCCAACCTTCTGTTTTCTCGTTTTCAGAGGCCCTTTATGATCTGAGGGGTACATCAGAGACACACACACACATACAACACCAGGCCAAACACAATGGAAGCAGGCGCAAACACACAGTCACACACAGTATCATAACCTGAGAATTTTACATGGTAGCCTGAGCAGGAAGTACATTGCAGCTCCAGTCTGTCCATGCATACTGCAAGTGATTGCTCATCAGGAATTTCTCCAATATGGAATGTAAAAACTAAATCTCTTATTAAAATATGTTGTTTCATTAATGTTGTAGATGGATGTAAACGTATTTTGATACCCTCACCAACCATCCATCCATTATCTATACCGCTTTATCCAGTAAGGGTCGCGGGGGGCTGGAGCCAATCCCAGCTGACATTGGGCGAAAAGGCATACCACCATACGCGCAAAACATGCAAGAATTAAAACGTCCTTCCAAATACCAGCCGAGCCGACTGTTGTGAAATCGACAGACAGAAGGAAAGCCTGTCATCTCCAAGTGGCTTCATACTGTCTGAAGCATATATTTTGAAACGATACACACTGTGGTCTCTCTATCACCCAAGAAACAATTCCTTGAGTATTTGAATAATTCGATTAGTAAAAATCATTGATGCAAAATCATTTGCCTCAAAGCTTTGTGTAATCAATGTAACTAACCTTTTACCACTCATTGTGTTCGCACAGATGATAATTACCGTCTCACAATGGGCTTCTGCTGACTAATGCTCTGACTATTCCCCGTGTATGCCGTAGTCAATACGGCATACACGGGGAGAACATGCAAACTCCACGCCTAACCCTAAGGCCCTGATTGGTTCAAACCAGAATGTGAACCCAGTTTAATCTTTATAAAGATTTTTTTGAAGAGGCAGAAAAGAGGTTACAGCTCGCTCGCTCACTCATTGGTTAGGACTTCATGATCGGGACAGAAGTCTTGTGTGTTCTTTTAGTAAGTTCTATCTAACGCGTGTATACTCACTCAATTTTACAATTTTGGGATTTTAGAGGAGTTTGAGGCAACGCGCACCCACGCTGTCGGTATTATCACGGTATTGTTGAAATACGATGAACATTTTCCCAAAAAATACATAAACCTTTCAAGAGAACACTCATCGTTCCTTTTTTCTTTAAAAAACAAAACATGAGGAAGAGACTACTACTGCTGCATTGCAAACACAGAAATCATATCTTAAGCAGAGATGTGCCTGTGTTTAATTTTGCTTTAAAACATAACCACGCTGTGTCACTGTGTATTGGAGCTGTGTGTCGGAGCTTGTTGTGCAGCGTGTTAGAGCTGTTCACATCTTTAAAAAAAAAACCTCAAAACATTCTGACTTTGCGACGTTGAAGGCCCAGTGCCAGACCCCACGGTTCGCTACTGTAACTAGAGAGCAACTTCAAAGAGACCATTAATGGATTGCTTAGCCATTATCTAAAGACAGCGTTGTGGTATATGTGATATGGTAGAGACTGAAAGGAGAAAAATTATAAAATCAAATTCATTCAGATACTATACTGAAAACCGCACACACATTCTCTGGATGTCAAACTCACAACTATAATGAAACTTAATATAACTGCTGTTATGAAACCAGTACACTTATCAATGTCACTTAAAACATATATCCACTATACTATATACATTGCCATTCAGTTTACTCTGCTTCACACACACACACACACACACACACACACACACACACACACACACACACACACACACACAGGACAGTATGAGTGCTAGATTATGGGATGACGGAGCCAAATGGATCACTCACACAAAATCCCACACAGTGAAACCCACCGTAGTGCAAACACACATATGCTGTACTAAATGTAAGAGATAGGGGATTTTATCATTAAGAGGAGAAGTGGAATGGTTGCATGTATCAGTGTTATATTCACACACAGATCATGCCCAAGCTTCCTGCAGTGTTTTTCCGTGTCCATTATGAATCATCCTCTCCTCCCACGTTTCTCTCAATGACCTCCTTACTCACTCGTTTTTCTCTGTCCGCAAACAATTTATTCTGTTTATAGTAACAGAGAGCTGTGGAGGAGTGCACATGGGCTAGAATAGAAGAGAGGGAGAAGCGAGAAAGGGGAAGAAAATAAAGACAATTTCCGGTTTCTAGCCCTAACATCCCCTCTCTCCTGATTTTTTAACCTCACTACCCCCTTTCCAGTCATTAAAAATGTCACTGCAGAACCTCTGCACAAAGTAAGCCCCCCCCCCCCCCCCCCCCCCCGCTCCTTGGCAATTATCACAACTGTCATTTCAAAATGCCAAAATTCCTTTGCCTCATCAATTCATAGTTCCTCAGAAGCACTTTGGTTATTGTAGTAGTACTAAATGCATTGCTGTATAAACTGCTGGTCAGGAAAGGTTTTTCTGCAGTATACACATAAAAATGGTTGTGTTGTGTGACAAAGCAGGGCACGGATGTGATGTACTAAGTATTTGAAGCATAGTACATTTACATTTGAGTCTTCAAAGATATATTAAGGGCAACTTTACTGTTCTTCTATTATTTATGATTTCCAGCTATGACAGTGAGTGTTTTAGTAGCATAAAGAATTTGTGCACCATTCCATGTGATATCTGGCTAAAATGCAGTATGTACTGTTTTATCAAAGCCGTATCTACAGTATATGTACAGCTCACAGAGTCTGGAGCATGGCTGTAGACTTTTAGTCCAGTTAAATGATCATGCACATGATGTGGTCATGGCAGGGCCGGAGTGTAGTTTTTATTTATAGTATGTTCGAACAAATGTATTCAATTCAGTTCAATTCAGTTTAATTTGTATAGCGCCAAATCACAACATACATTGTCTCAAGGCAGAGAGAAATGCAGAGAACCCTTTGTACTGTCCCTGTATATTTGCTGCACCTTCAGTGGAGTTGCCCACACGTGCCAATGTCAATGCTGAGTTTGTCTAATGTGTGTTTCAGCAGCTCTGTGAAATACTTGCCTGTGGACCTGCTCATGATTTAGCGACATTTGTTTGCCAGCCAGCAGGCTTTTTACATCTGCCCTTTTAGCCAGCATAAAGTAAGCATCAGCACTATCTCTACGGATCTTACTTTTCTCATGCTCCTCTATCCGCTGATGAACATGTTTCCATGTTTTCATACCTCCCTTTATGAAAGGACTATTACTTGCTGCAGGTACAAATGCCAAACACACAGAAAAATTAAGTGATTATGTTTTTTCACTGTGTCAGCCACTTGCAGTTGGTGCCATGCTGGCTGTGAAAAACTTATGCTAGCAGGGGGTGTTTTGTGGGTTGCTGAGGATGGTAATGGAAAAACAGGTCTAAATCCTGTGGTTGAGGATGAGCAAAATAATCAAAATGATCGGTCTGCTCGTCTACACTAGCATTTGTCTGTACCTCTGGGATCTTCTGTTGGGCTGCTGTTGTCTCACTGGATACTGTCTCTTTATCTCCTCTCTCAGCATCTGACTCCCATATATTGCATGGCATTAAAAACGCAGAAGGGCATAGACACTGTGATGTACTGACCGCAGATAGGAACCTTTGATTAAACAGCTTTAACCTATTATTTATTCAATAATTTTATATTAATGCATTTATGCGGGCACAATGAATTCTGTCTAGCGTAACTCTAAATCTATAGCCTAATGTTAACACCATTCTGAATATCTCGATATTATATATAATATATCACCACTCCTGCTCTATTTGTATGTTATCTAATCTTACATGAAATAACTTTAATTTATATTGTGTACTCTGTTATCGTCTCTACCTGTCCCTTCTGCAGTCATTGCCTCTTGCTCCTCTTCCTCATTTTCAGCAGGGGACTGGCTTATCTGTTGCTCAGAGGCTACAAGAAAAACCATTAAGAGGTCATTTTACTGTATACAAAGTTTGTTTTTTTATCAATATTTGCATAATATTGGAAAATTCTGTGATTCACTATAGACGTATCGTTAATAGGCTAATATTTAAGCCTAAAATGTTAACTGAATAATTACACTGCTAATCATTAGGCCTATATCTCTCTTTACCAGCTGCCACTTGGGTCTGTCCTCTCGAAAACATTTCTGTGAGTTTAGCACATTTGGCAGAGCCCTCCTCCAATGCCCTTTTTCTCTTGAACCTGGCCTTTTCAGCCCCTCCTGGCCTCTTTCTACCATCCATCCTCGCTGACGCTCGTCGAGACGGTGAAGCTGTCGGTACCTGAGAAAGCTATATGGATCGAACCAACTCTATCTGAACTCCCTCAGATGGTACAACCCATCTGCTCCAATGTCATGCAGAGGCTGCTGCGCTTTCAGGCAGAGGCTGCGCTCTGAACTTTAAGAGGAGTGAACTAACGGGACAATTGTCGGTTGTTTTTTTCCGACGGCCCAAAAGTTAAGTGAAAGCGAAGCGACCCACTGGGATTCCGACCGAATCTCCCGATTACCTGGGTCAGGGTGATGATGGGGTGATGATGATTGTGATGGGTGATGATGACTGTGTAGCACATGGGTAGGACTTATAGGACAGACACCTATAAAGTGGGTTCTTAAGCAGAGGTGGTGAGTCCTAAACACTGATTATGAGTCATAATAAGTCATAATGCAGTCTTTACCAAATAAAGTCCAATAGTAACGGTATGTGAAATTAACCAAATCATTACCACTTTTTTAAAAATTTGTATGTCTTTGTTAAAACCAATTTGTTGGTGTTTGCTTCTTTATCCATTGATTTAATAATTTGAATGTATTTTTAATAATGTATTTGTATGTATAATTGCAAATTGCTTATAAAGTGTTTTGCAAAAGATCCTTCCTCCATTCTTTCATTGTCTGCAGTCCTACATTAATCAATTTCATGACTCAAAACAACTCTAAACTCAGGGGAGATGTTTGCCTATCTGCCGATCATCTCAATTACAGTTTGGTTTGAAATGCCATACCATCTCATAGTTTAATTGTGGAACCTGCACAATTTAAGAAAGCTGTTTTCATCTTTGCAATGTCTCCTTATTGATTGCCTTTTTAATCTGTACTAATAAACATTCATCCTATTTTGATTTATATATTTTATGTACTTGTATGTCTGTATGTCAGTGTGTAGACTAGCTTTTTTTGATATAATGGTTTAGCTAGCAGTTGCTTTGAAGAGTGCCAAGATCAAGTCCCCTCTGAGTTTTTATTTTTCAGCTTTCCATCACATTCATATACACATTTTACGTGTTTAGAATGGTGTATGTCATGTGTATGTGTAAATCCATAAAATCCAATATCTTAATATGTTCAACTCAGTTCCACATATCCACACCAAACCTCTTTGTACTAAAAAAACTGATAAAAAAGATGGAAAAAAAGATAACGGGATGTAATGACAAACCATGTGAGAAAGCAGGTGAAAAGAAAAGTTAAATAGAAGAGTGGTGAAGAAAGACAAATATTAAAAAGGAGCATGGAAGCACGATGTTGGCTGCAGTTTCAAACCTGTAAAAAGTCATTGTCATTGCTTTTCTCTCTAGGTCTGCTGTGAGAAAGACCCTTAGTAACAGTAGCAGTGCTGTGTGTATCTGTTTGATTTTACAGAGTTCATAAAGTTTATCAAAGTTGAGTGTGCACACACACACACGCTGGTATTCTACAATGATTCAGCCAACCCACTCATGATTTCAGCTTTAGAGTTTCTCATCTGTCAATGGTTAAGGTCAGACAGAAAAAGTTCCTAAAGTGTGTGTGTGTGTGTGTGTGTGTGTGTGTGTGTGTGTGTGTGTGTGTGTGTGTGTGTGTGTGTGTGTGTGTGTGTGTGTGTGTGTGTGTGTGTGTGTGTGTGTGTGTGTGTGTGTGTGTGTGTGTGTGTGTGTGTGTGTGTGTGTGTGTGTGTCTGTGTGTGTGTGTGTGTGTGTGTGTGTGTGTGTGTGTGTGTGTGTGTGTGTGTGTGTGTGTGTCTGTCTGTCTGTCTGTCTGTCTGTCTGTCTGTCTGTCTGTCTGTCTGTCTGTCTGTCTGTCTGTCTGTCTGTCTGTCTGTCTGTCTGTCTGTCTGTCTGTCTGTCTGTCTGTCTGTCTGTCTGTCTTAACTCACTTAAACACTCTTCTGCCATCTGGACTGTCCTCCCTTGCTGACCTTTATGCTCTTTGTTTTCTCAGATTGCAAAACTATTGGGGATCTGAATGACTCCTAACTTCCTTTTATGAGAACTGTTCAACTCCTCTCAACTTCAACCTCCAGTCTGTCACCACCCTCACCTCAAGGTCTTTTCTTGTCCTCTCTCATCCTCTTTCCCCAGCCCTGGTCCAACTGTCCGGCCTTCCAGTCCAGCAGGACCATGATGCTCAGCAGCTCTTTGGAGGTACCCAGCCCGGGCGGGATGAGCGGCCTCAGTGGGTTTACCGCTGCAGCCCGGAATGTGGTGCGCTCCTCCAGCATCTCGGGGACCATGTACAGCCTGGAGAAGAGTCCCGGCAGCGTAGGCCTGGACTCCGCATCTTTGAGTGGCAACAAGAAGCGGCGCTCCAGTCTCGGCGCAAAGATGGTGGCCATTGTGGGGTTGTCACAGTGGAGCAAGAGCACGCAGCAGCTCAACCAGCAAGGTTCTATATGCCATATTCTTATATTACAATCTCTCCAGTCCCTCTCAATGTCCCCCATTATCACCATTCAGCTTGGTCAATTAGACTTCAAACTTCATTTGTTTACTTTATCCTTCCTTTTACCCCCGTGTACCATTCATCTCATTCTCAGCTTCAGAAGTTTTTCTCAAGAGACTGACTCAAAAGACGTCGTTGTATTTATACAACTGCATTATACAGCAGCAGTTGTAAAATGTTCTTCAGTACATTTGTCATGTTCAACTTCTGACAGAAAATAAATAATATTTAAACTTAGTTTTTAATATTATGATATCCTCACAGCTCACAACCTTTAAACTTGACAGAAATAGTGATTTGATTCATATCGTGATATATATCTATATTGATCAATATGAAAAAATTATTGTGATAAGATTATTTTCTAGAACACCTGGGCCTAGGATTAAATTTCATTTTATCTCCAAATGAAGATTGAATTTTGAACAGGTAAGGAATTACCCTCCTTGGTTTTAACATTACAAAATATTCCCTGTGCCTTTTAAAACTATTAAATACTCAAACTGCAGTTAAATTGTTAAAATAATACTAAAACTGGTGTAACAGAAGAGTGATTGTTTTAGTGTATGAACAATAACATTTGCATAATCCACTCCAAAGGGTTTTTGATAGTGTGCTGTCTCAGTTATAATATCTATAATATATATTATTCAACAAACTCTCAGTGGCTTTACCTTGTAATAGGGCTGGGCGATAAAACGATAACGATAATTATTGTGAAATAACTTTTCCTTGATAAAAATATAAGACACGGTAGATAGAACTTCGATAGAACTAATTTCATCCATGTTGCCAGACAACACGAACAGCCAATGATAGTGAGAATAGAGCCGTGCCGAACCAATCATGTGGCTGGAATAGAGTAACAGCCACGTCAAGTTAGGTTGACGCACACATCACGGAGCGTAGGAGAAGCAGACGGCAGCAGCTCACATGTTAATGTGTAGGCAACTGCGGTCGTGCACATCAGAAACCGTTAACTCGAGCGACAGCGTTACGGAAGAAGCCGTCCTGACGGACACAGACCAAGGCTCAAAGGACGAGGACATTTTTTAAAGATTTTTTGGCTTTTTAAAGTCCGACAAGAAACAAAGTAGTAGCAACACATGCACTGCAAACTGTCCCGAAAGCATTGTAGTAGTTGCACTAGTTTTGTTTATACAACTGCATTATAGAGCAGCAGTTGTATAATGCTCTACAGTACATTTGTCATGTTTAACTTCTTTTTTTTTTATCGTGATAAGATTTTTTTCCATATCGCCCAGGCCTACATTGTAATGAGAATTTGTTAAACTGTTGCAACACTGTTTTGAGCATCATTGTGTGTTGAACTCTGCAGGGGGATGCTGCAGCAGAAGCTAGTTTGCATGGTGGATATATGGCAATGATTGTGGCACTGTGTTCCAATGTCTACTGCGCAGCTGTAACAAAGTGTTAGTCCCTTTGCACCTCAGTGGCAAACACAAACCAAACCACCCCAATTCTAGTGGGAAAAAAAATGCCACACACTGAGGCTTTGGCAAAAGGCTGAGAGGCAGGGGCAGGAGGGGAAGGGGCAGCAACTCAATTCGATGTAGTTAGATATCTTCTGCATTATTCTTTTTATTGATTACAAACTTGGCGTTCATGTCTCCACATACTTTTAGCACATTCTGTTTCCCCTTCCAGTACATTGGACTGTAACTTAAGTGACTTGGCAACATTATCCTTTATCAAACAAACCAGCACAATAAATATATGTATCATTGTCAAAACACTCACTTTAATATTGAATATTTAAAAGTTGATGTCCCCCAAAAATTATAAAGGAAAAACACATTCAAAATAATTATTGTAAATTAGCACACAAGCCATATTTTTTTAACCTTTTATTTAATAAAAAATAAGCAAAAAATAATGCATCATCATTTAATGGTGTCTTATAAAAATCTGCAGCAAAAGAACTATGCCTGATTAAAAAAGTTTAGAAATGGGTAACCAAGTAACCAAGACTTAAAATCCAACAAATCATCCAACGCTAGCAATCAAGGTTTGACAGTTTCTTATGCTTGAAGCTATGGACATATAGTTTTTAACCCTCAAAAAATATTAAACAAACCCCAGAGCTAGTTCTGGGATGTTAAGATTTTCAGGTTGTTCATCCTCTCACTATCGTGTAGCAAATAGGCAGTGTACACAGTAACACGCATGGTCCTTCGCATGCAGCCACTCTCCTAAATCCAGAAATTTTATCCTGACCTGTATCATTACTTGTTTTTGGCATCCATCAGATTGAGATAGCCTTTGCTCCAGTACTTGCCGCGCACACACTATCACACACAAAGAGAGAGAGAGAGAGTGAGTGAAAGTGCTCAGTGCACTCAGGCACAGCTGACACTTGTCTGACGCTAGCTGAGCTCCCGATATTTTCACCACAGGGCTTTCATGTCTCTGTGTTTGTGGTGATGAGGAGAGCACAATAGAGGGGAAAGTGTGGACGAGGAGGCTCGGTGGTGCTGAGGATGAAGAGTAGAAGAAGGGGAGACGTAGGGTGTGTCTAAATTTAGACATTCACAGCTGTCAAAGGAACACCGTGCCTGGAACAAAATTGCAGTATGCACCACTCCTCCCATTTACACTGCATCTCTCCTTACTATAGCAGTTTCATCTTTATGTCCTCCTGCAGGATTGTTTCACAACGCAATTTGTGATGCAAACCTACCTTTGATGAACTTGAGCTTGAAAATTAAATATAGTTGAAATGCTCTGTATCAACATCGTCCCTGATACTGACTTTGTCAACCAGTTGTGACCAATAAAGTTTATTAAATCTGCTCTGTAGGGTAGTCCTGATCAAGTTTTTTTTACCCCCGATCAGAGTCATTTAATATTGAGTATCTGCTGATACAGAGTCCTGATCTGATACCTGAGATCTGAAGCCTCCCACTGTCCCATCACGTGTTTAATTCCCCAGCACTTTCTCTGGGAGATCAAATAGTGATAATGGTAATAATGGCATGTAGCCCAGTCGGAAGCCTTGTCTCATCTCATCTCATCTTCAACCGCTTATCCGTGGTCGGGTCGCGGGGGCAGCAGCTTCAGTAGGGGGCCCCAAACTTCCCTTTCCCGGGCCACATTAACCAGGTCTGACTGGGGGATCCCGAGGCGTTCCCAGGCCAGTGTGGAGATATAATCTCTCCACCTAGTCCTGGGTCTACCCCGAGGTCTCTTCCCAGCTGGACGTGCCTGGAACACCTCCCAGGGGAGGCCCCCAGGGGGCATCCTTACCAGATGCCCGAACCACCTCAACTGGCTCCTTTCTACGCAAAGGAGCAGCGGCTCTACTCCGAGCTCCTCACGGATGACTGAGCTTCTCACCCTATCTCTAAGGGAGACACCAGCCACCTTTCTAAGGAAACCCATTTCGGCCGCTTGTACTCACGATCTCGTTTTTTCGGTCACGACCCATCCTTCATGACCATAGGTGAGGGTAGGAACAAAGATTGACCGGTAGATCGAGAGCTTTGCCTTCCGGCTCAGCTCCCTTTTTGTCACAACGGTGCGGCAAAGCGAGTGCAATACCGCCCCCGCTGCTCCAATTCTACGGCCAATCTCACGCTCCATTGTCCCCTCACTCGCAAACAAGACCCCGAGGTACTTAAACTCCTTCACTTGAGGTAAGGGCTCATTCCCTACCCGGAGTAGACAATCCACCGGTTTCCTGCTGAGAACCATGGCCTCAGATTTTGAGGTGCTGATTCTCATCCCAACCGCTCCACACTCGGCTGCGAACTGATCCAGTGAGTGCTGAAGATCACAGACCGATGGTGCAATCAGGACCACATCATCTGCAAAAAGCAGTGATAAGATCCCCAGGCCACCGAGCTGCAACCCCACCCCACCATGACTACCCCTCGATATCCTGTCCATGAATATCAGAAACAGGATTGGTGACAAAGTGCACCCCTGGCGGAGACCAACCCCCACCGGGAACGAATCCGACTTACTGCCGAGAACCCGGACACAGCTATTGCTTTGAGTATACAGGGATTTGATGGCCCCAAGAAGTGACCCCCTCACCCCATACTCCCTCAGCACCTCCCACAGTATCTCCCGGGGGACCCGGTCATACGCCTTCTCCAAATCCACAAAGCACATGTAGACTGGATGGGCATACTCCCAGGCCCCCTCCAGGATCCTTGCAAGGGTAAAGAGCTGGTCCGTTGTTCCACGTCCAGGACGGAATCCACATTGTTCCTGAGGTTTGACTATTGGCCGAACCCTCCTTTCTAGCACCTTGGAGTAGACTTTACCCGGGAGGCTGAGAAGTGTAATACCCCTGTAATTGGCACACACTCTCTGGTCCCCCTTTTTGAACAGGGGAACCACCACCCCGGTCTGCCACTCGTTTGGCACTGTACCCGACCTCCACGCAATGTTGCAGAGACGTGTCAACCGAGACAGCCCCTCCACACCCAAAGCTTTCAACATTTCTGGGCGGATCTCATCAACCCCCGGGGCTTTGCCACTGTGAAGTTGATTGACTACCACAGTGACCTCCGCCAGGGAAATTGACGATGATCCTCCATCAGCCTCCAGCTCTTCCTCTACCATAGAGGGCGTGTTAGTCGGATTCAGGAGTTCCTCAAAATGCTCCTTCCACCGCCCGATTACCTCCTCAGTTGAGGTCAACAGTGTCCCATCCTTACTGTACACAGCGTGGATGGTTCCCCGTTTCCCCCTCCTGAGATGTCGAATGGTTTTCCAGAAGCATCTTGGTGCCGACCTAAAGTCCTTCTCCATGACTTCTCCGAACTTCTCCCACATCCGCTGTTTTGCCTCTGACACGGCAGAGGCTGCAGCCCTTCCGGCCCGTCGGTACCTTGCTACTGCTTCCGGAGTCCTCTGGGATAACATATCCCTAAAGGACTCCTTCTTCAGTTGGACAGCTTCCCTGACCACCGGTGTCCACCACGGAGTTCGAGGGTTACCGCCCCTTGAGGCCTTGTAGTTATTATTATTATTATTAGCGCCCAAGCTGACAAAGTCAGAGCGAGGACCTATTGCAATTGAGTGAATTATTATTATCTTTCCCCCAAATGAATAGCTAATTTGAGGCACTTAACGTGCTCTGACCTGCCCAGGCATGGGCGTGTCAAAATAACTCACTAAAGCCCCTTACCACATCCCCCCTTGCTTTACAGTTGATGTAGATAAATGAAAATTGGTAGGCACATCAATCACATCAAGACCTACAAAAAAATAAGAGGTCACCATTACCTCCGACCAACAGGAAGTCGACCATTTTGATTTTAGTGTGCAAATTTGGACATTTTCCCATGTAATACTCTAACAAACTCCTCTGACAGACTTCACACTAGAAACTTCAAATTTGGTGTGTGTCATCTCAAGACATAAGGGATCAATTGATACTCTTGTTATTATTATTATTATTATTATTATTAAATTTGATGTGTGAGGTTACTGCTGCAAAGCATGGACGAAGCAATGTTGCATTTCATTACATATCTAACAGTTTAAAAAAAGGCTAATAAAAAAAAGTCTGAAAGACTGGTACTTTCTGGTACTATTATTGGCAGATACAGTCATGACAGTCATTAAAGGCCCAATCTGGCCAGCCATCAGGGCTCCATGTTCAGAGTGACACATGCATTGATTGGCTGATGGGGCACTCAGTTGGTCCCCTAATTCATCACAGGTTGAGTTGGTCCCCAGAGAAGAGGGAAAGTGAGAGGGAAGTCATTTGAATGCAGGAATGGGGAAAAGGGAATGGAAGTCATTTTTTCAAAAACACGGCAAACTGATCATCTACTGGTTGACAGTGATTGAAAGCTTGTCAGTAGCTGTCGGTAGGATTTGCAAAAATTACTTTTTTTCATATTTGCTGAAACTGTCACTATATCCTGGTGTGAGACAGATCCTCTGTGACAGACTCTAGGTCATTTAGGTCCCCCTACTGCTTTTAATGCCATTTGCCAGAATCCATTGCGCCCGAAGAAAAATCTCCAATGACAGCCAGGGGGCGTCTCTCCGCTCTGTCAATCATCCAGGTACGAGCTGGGCAACGCTGCAGAACCTGTGCACTCACTCACTCGCTCGGTCACAACCAAGCTCACATCTTCGCAACGAGGAGCTAGCAGCAGAAGCGGAGTTAGTTTGAAAACACAGTGGCAGAGAAACGCTAAGCATCGAAAAAACTGCCCACCTCCTTTGCCAGAAACTGCATATAAGACAAAGACCACAAGCAAAAACAAGCTAAAAAGAAGGAAGCAGATTGAGCAGAGATAAACATCGGAGCGACTCCACAGAAGCAGTGAGAGCTAACGGAATCACAAACGATGCGATCTGCTTGACCGGTAATTATCCCAGTTTCATTTATCTTTTATTTTCCATGTTTTTGTCGCACTCTATGACCGTATGCTCCTGTGCTGTTGTAATGAGACTGCTAGTTGCTAGGTTCACAGTGCTATGGCTAGTGGTTAGCAGTGTTTATAGCATAATGGCTGAAAATATGTTTGTGTCCATTGAGTCTAATCTGTTTTGAGAGTTTTCCAGACTAGTGTCTGTCGTTGCCTGTGCTCTTGCGCCTAAATGCGCCCCCATCACTGTCGTACTGTTTAGTTAGCATCACTATTAATCACCAAACGTAGCATCCCATCCTATGCTAAATGCTAAGTATGTGTCGATATTCCCAGCTGTGGCTACTCTAGACGCATTTGTAAATTCACGTACTGAATTTGCAAATGCACTCATCATTTACGTAGTTATTTATCATTGTAGAGCAGACTGTCAAATTATTTATTTTTAGTGTAATCTGTGTCTGTCAATAACGCAGTAGCATCTCAAGACAAAAGTAAAATGCACATCGCCCCTGCGTTTAATCCAAGCAGTAAAACAGCTTCATTACACATTTCTTCCGACAATGATAATCATGACTACAGATTATGTACTGAAATGATTTATTCCCCTCATAGTATTTCGACTTCGACTGAATTTGTAAGGAGGAATAATTTTTCCTGGATCATAGTTTCACATACTCATGTTGCTTTTCTCGACAGATGATGACTTTGTTTGGGGAACAGCTGAGGAAGGAATATTCAACACACCTACTTTATTTTATTTAATTTGTTATGCTTTTCTTTGAGATATTGCATCGGAAGTACGGAACCAGTGAATCTGATTACCCCAACTTAACATATTTGTAATGCCTTGAATTGATTCAAAAAATATATTGATAAAAAAATTAAGTAATCTTCACAATGTTGTTTATTTATGCAATGAGAAACCAATCACTAAAATACACTAAATTGCAATGTAAAAAAATGAGGTTGCATATATATTGAAATATAACTTTGAAATAAATAAATTAAATGAACAGCACACTATTTACATCTAGCAAAGGCAACTGAAACTACACCCTCCTTGGGATGAAACCAGTGCAAGCAGCAGGAACCAACTGGCTCATCACATGAAGACCAGCTGTGTCTTCGGCTCCCAGGTCTTCGGGTGTTGGGCAGACACGCCGACCTCTGCCCCGCCTCCCACGGCCGCTGCCCGGTGCGGCTCGTAGGTGACTCCCTCTTTTCCTCGCTCGACTGCTTGTCGAAGCAGACGTGTTTACTTCCTCATCAGAGTCCAGTGTACCCGTCTCAAATTTCTAATAATGTTATAAAAAATGGATAACAAAGCGTCAGTCATCCTGCAAAGCAGCAAATGATGTTTGTGAAAATAAAGCTGTTCATTTACAGGCCTACCATGTAACACTCTTTAGTAGCTAACGTGCTAGCTAATGCTAGGTACATAAACAAGCCTATATAAACTGATTTATTGTAGCCTAGTCCGTGTTAGCTTCAGTTTGGCTTCAGTTACCATGGTAGCGTGCGCGGGCACGGCGGGCTGGGAGGAGCTGTGGAGGAGGAACTGAGGTGCAGCGGAGGGAGCAGGAGTCGTTGGATTATGAATTTCTCTCAGTCCTACCTACAGCAGCTTTAACGTAGACTTCTAGTTAGTAAAGAGTTTCTACAGGTTTCTTTTTTTCTCTCTAAATAATACAATTTATGGGCAAGGACAAAACCCAAAAATTGGAGGGTAATAGAGAAGTGAATGAGCACTAAGTTGGTTGATAGAGACACAGATTTAAAAAAGATAGTGAGTTGGGACAGTGAAAAATATGTCTCCATCCCATCTTTAAAGTGCTGTTAGGAACTAATTTGGATACGTTGTTGTTATTGTGTCGAGTTTCTGCAGGGTATGTTCTAGCCATGCCCCATTTTGTGAATTGGATCTAGTCAATTTACAGCTATCAACAGAATTGGTTTCGGTGGGCTCTTTTGCAAGTGAGGTTTTTGTTTTTGTTTTGTAGACATATCAAAGCACACAAATAAAAGCATTTCTCATCTAAGACTCTTGGTGGGCTCACAACTTCGGAGAACTTCAGCTTCACTTTTACAGTAATCATCATCATTGGGGGTCTAACAACACAATGAGCTCACAGTTTGGTACGATGAACTTCACAAGGTTCAGGGTTGGATACCATGTTTGTAACAAAGATAGAAACAAAGTTTTGCTTAATTAATCATCTCTGTGCCTTTTGAAATAAAAGATACAAGGAGATCCCTCCCATTCCTTGGAAATTAGTTGACTTTCTCAAGTTAAGTTCATTTCAGCTAGCTCATTCATCACAGTTCTGCTCCAGGTCATCTCTGGTCTTCCAGGTTTTCTTTTGCCTGGAAGAGTCTATCTCCAATAGGGCTGCAGCTATCGATTATTTTTAGGATTCTAGTATTGTACCGTTTATTCAATCGATTAATCGAGTAATCTGATAAGAAATACTTTTGCTTTATTGAGAGGAGCAATCGTAAATATACAAGACAGTGGTTTCCTTTTCAGAAAAGCAGCATTATTATTGCTTAAAATGCATAAAATAATATCTGTGAAAAAACCAAACATTCTTAGTGCATTTAGGTGACATATAGTGTAGATAGATAGATAGATAGTTTTAGATAAATTTTTCTGAAATGCAAAACAACCATGTCCTCTCCTCCAGGCCTGCTCCGAGTGCAACGATGGACCTGACGGCGGGGATGTGCTCGCAGGGGTGAGCTGTATTGGACTGGCCTGGCCCTGTCCTCTCTGGAACAATTAACCCAGCGTGGTTACGGTTCAGCCTAGACCCCTCTCTGCGCACCTGCTGCGTACCCAACTACGACGGCGTATTAGGGCCATTGTAGGAAAAAAAATACGGAGCCGGGGGAGGGGGTAATATTTTGAGAAAAAAACACATTGTTTATACAACTTAACTGCAATCTATAAAATGGAAGTCATTGCATAATAATCAGACGTGGATTTATCTTCGATAGAGACAGACTTGGCCAAATTCCAAGATTTGTGGCACACAGAGTTGCATACAAACAGCTTTCGTTTAGCTATTTGCAGAGTAGCACACTGTGTTTGTGTATGAAAGTGGAGGTGAATGAGAGAATGCATGTAGACAGAGCAGATTGAAATATCACTTTAATACAAAAAAAGCGATGTAGTTCCTTGATAAACAAAACACAATTTTTCCGAGTTATTTCTTGTAGATTAGCAACTTTAAATCTCATAGATTTGTGAGTTTGTACTTGGGAAATTTACGACTTTGATCGTTTCTTTCTGTTTTTTTCACTCAAAATATTACTATATTATTGATTTTTAGTAATCGTAATAGTAATCGAATTACTTGAGTAATCGTTTCAGCCCTAATTTCCAAGTAACATCTGGGATGCAGTCTTAATCTATTTCAAGAACATGGCAGAGCCATTGCTATCTTTTCTGATCATTGTTTCACCCATTGGTTCCAATTCCAGGATGGTCTTGGTCGCTAGGATTGGTCATCAAGTCACTTGAAAATTCTCCAGCATGGCAAGGAATAATGGCAGCTCTTGGTATTTTCTGAAATAGTATATATTAGAATAGAATAAAATTACTGCTCTAACACACAAGCTTCTCCACCATGACAATGTAACAGTACAAGAATGAAAATATATAGTAAAGTATGGAAGTATAGAAAATAAAGTAAATGTCTGAATGCAGTGACCACTTCTATGTCTAAAATAGGACAACGTCATTTAAAGACTGAAGACTTATTAAAATTTCAGACAGCAGCTGAGACCTTTGGCAGTGTTAATGGATGCCACTTTATAGTGCCCTCTGGTCTCAAGACTAAAGTTTGTGACTTAAGGGTGTCATAACTCATTATTGTTTAACATTAACAATCTATTTTACAGTTCATCTTTGGCCCTGATTAATATTCAGCTGACCTGTCTCTGCACTCACAGCATCTGCAAAAGATACCCATGTGATAAAGGCATCAATGTAAGAGACGTAGATTAAAGCAAAAGAAAAAAATATATACATATGTGTGTGTTGTTATATAAGGTGTTCTTCCATGTTTAGACTCTAGATGCATTCCTATAGACATAATGTATGTTTTTCTTCCATAACGCATCTCACTTTTCCTCATGTTCTTCCATTCATAGCCCTGACTCCCACTGTCATTGTCTCATTATTCTAGGTTTCATAACAGGCTAGTGTTGGGGATGGCATTTTGGCTCTGTCTGTGTTCTATTTATTACCTGCTATTATTAGTACCGGTGAGGGGAAAACTCACACACACACACACACAAGCAATTTCCCAGGTTTAATGGGTGAGTCACTCCTCTGCTGAACACGGTTTTCTATCTCCTGAGCAGGTGACAGTGTAAACAGAGCTAGCAGTGCAGCTCCCTGTACACTGTCAGTTTGCTCACAGGGATGTGACTTGTATAGAAACAAGCACCACTGATGAGATGCAGTGCATGGATTAAAGAAAACCGAATCAACACAAATGAAGTATTTAAATTCAAATACAATTGTTTAATAGCATCTTTTTAACTTTGAGCACAGACAATAAAACCATCAAGGCCAAAGTGGCTCACCGAGGCCTCGCCGACGTGTCCAGATATCTATCAGCTAAACATCTGGACAAGTTGGGGAACCATCTCCTGTGTGAGCTGTGATGTGACAGGCAGTGAGTGGGTCAACCTGGAAACCACAATAACACCTTTCACCCATATTCTCTGCCTTTTCCATGTTTCTGAAAAAAATCATCGCGCAAACTATATGCGGGGCATTTTTCTGTCATGTTGAGCGTTTTCACTGCAACAGATGACGAGCGTAACCTCAAGCTGACTTTAATGCGGAACCACATATTAACGCTTCAAGTTATTTCTTTCCCTCCACATAACACAGAGAGCGCCCTCTCAATCTCAAAGAGTATTTTGCGACATATTGATCGCTTTACTTCTTGACATCCCTCGTGAAAGTGACAAACAATTCCTGTTTTGCACGTGTATCGCAATATTTCCCCATGTCACGTTTCGTGTGTGTTTTCGTGACAAAACGTACTTTTAACTTCTTCCGTGTCCGTAGCCATCTTTAGACAGGATGACTAATAGCTAACGATTATGCGGCACACGTCTTCAGTGGCCACAGGAAGTAAACAAAATGCGTCAATGGCGTTACATTTTTTTAACGCATTAAATAGTTCACAATTAACCCAAAGATGAATGCGTTATGATCACAGCACAAATATATATATACTGTGTGTGTTTGACCTGAACTCAATCACCTCTTTTCTGCTCCATTTAACACTCTAAACCCACTCAACACCCCTCCTCATCATTTATCAACTTCGCTGTTCATTTCCTTGAAATACTCTTTGTTTAAATCATCTTACAGTTTGTTTATTTCTGTGGTGCTGTAGTTCTGTGTAGAAACTGCTGGAAGTGCACCAGAGACACAGAAAAGAAACAGAGATGGAAAAGGAAAAAATATCTGACACAAGATGACCATCCTTGTTAGTTTGCTTATTAAATTGATTCCAGCTTTGTTCTGAGACCAATAGCTACGAAGTTTCTGTGGTTTACTTTAGTCAAACAAATTACTTTTAATTGGCTGAGAGTAACTCTAGTTCCTGCCTGGGAGTAAAGATACATGGAGGGGCTCTAACCATTGTGAGTAATGTTAAGAAAACTATTTTCCGTACTTCTGACTCAGTTTGTCTTTCAATAAAATCAACCAGGTTTTACGGTTTCATTTGACTTGCTAAGCTATGAAAACTGTGATTATGTGGCACAAACTAGAGTACTGTGCCATGAATTGTGTGTTGTTATGCCAAGATGAGCAATAATTTGTATTACTTTTTTCTCTGTGAATCACAAATTTACTGAACCTATGTGGCTTTTACAAATACATAGCCTCAAACTAGGGCTTTTACAAATTTTAAAATGAAGATTTTATTTATTTTTTTCCAAAAATATCCATTGCATATTTTTTTTTAAATCCTGGGTGCGATCTTTGCATTTGCACTTTTTTTCACTAAACATGTATATCTGTGATTTAGTTTATATACCGTGTTTTTTTGTTGGAAGTGGTTCAGTTATAACTGCATGATGTGTAGTGTCAACTTGTGAAAGCTAGCAGTAAGTTAGAAGTTAGCATGCGAGAAAAAGTCAAAAACGAATGTACATGATAGCTGCTATAATAGCAACATTGATTCATAGCAGTCTTGTAATTTGATACATAACTACTCAAAGTTTATGGGGCTGTGCAGGTAACCTGACTTTCTTAGAGCAAATCAAGAAATTGTGGCTATCCACACTACTATGTCATAAAGGTAGGGTAGGCAATTTTTTTCGGAAGCACTTCACTTTAAACTCTTGTGACATACCGATAGCAATGAATACATTGAATGATCTGACACAGCTAACAGACTAGTTGAACACTGAACTAAAGAGGAAAAGAGTTGCAGAACGTCAGAGAAAGTGCCTACAACAGCTACCGGTCCCAACAGAAACACAGCATCTGAGACGGCTACGGACAAAAAGAGGTTGGATACTACAAGGAGTAAACAGAGTAAACATCAACTCAGGGAGGAGAAGAGGGTGAAAGGTAATTATCTGCTTTGTTTTGGGTGAAAGTGGTTAATTTTCTTGAACTGTGTAACCAACATAACATAGCTGGTGTGTGTATAAGCCAGCGCCAAGTTAGCTTCGCTGTAGGACACTAGGTAAGTTAGCTAATGGAGCGGGGGTAGTGAGAATGGCGGTGTGCGTGGCTAGAGGCTTGTAGTAGCAGTTGATGTGCATGTTGTAGTCTGTGTGCAATAATAAATGCCGCAACGCCTCATGTTCCATCAAGAGGTCTCCGTGTGGTTTTCATAACGCTGTCGGATAAGTCCCGAGGGGTAGGTCCCGGAGCGATGCAGAGCTTCGGCCCTAGAGAAACTGTCTCCCTGCTCCCCATCTACAGTCCGGACGACGGGGCAGGAAATGAAATGTAATGTACTGTTCAATGTAAGGTAATATGAACATTTCACCAAGGTGACATCCTGTCTCTTATACCAGGTACGGCAACTTGTACATGAAGAAGTCCAGGACCTGGAGGTTATACACACTTAAGGGTGTCTGCCAAGGAACAGAGCACTGAGACCAGACGATCCCTGTCAACATGGGGTTCTGTCAGGTGACCCAGGAGCTAGAGAAGCAAGTCAGCAGAGGACTAGGTTAGTCGGCTTATGAAATGTAGGTTGAGCATGAAGTGGTCACATACTTATGTACAAAAGCTACTTTAAAATCCATATGGAAATGTTGTAAAAAAAATCCAAAGTGTAAAAATTTATGCCAGGTGGGGGTTTTTTTAATAATTGTTTTTACAAAGTCATAACACATCCATATGAAAGTGTGGCTGGTCCACCAACAAATCACTAAAACAATTATACTTGGCACCCATAAAAGGAGATACAGGAGACTGTTTGTCACTGCAGACAATGCTCCTGTAGTGTTGTCAGTCTTTGACAGTAATGTTAATATATTGTGATATTCGTTCTACAGGACCACTGCCTAACAGTTGACGACGGCACAGCCTGACCCGTCAGCCGAAAGACCTGCTTTGACACTAAAGAGCTAGGCTACCCTGTGCAGACACCGTTTCTTCCTTTTTTGTACATATGTTGTTTATGTTAATATTATAATGTATATTTGTTATATTGTATGATGTTCCAAAAAATAAACAGGTGTCATGAGACATTGCGTTCTCATTATTTGTGCTGCTTATAAAGAGGTAAATGTAAAGTTTGAATTGTTTATGCTGTGAGTATAAGGAAAAGGCCTTGAACATTTTAAAGATTTTATTCAAACAATTTAGAGCAGGTTGATATTGCACAAAATACTGTATGTGCAAAATGTAAACCTCCATATGTGGCAGCCTGGACACAGAAATCATGAAGTTGCCTACAGCACTCTCTTCCCATGTCTGTGGGCAGTTCTGACAGACGGACGGCCCGGTGGAGAAGCATCTGCTGATGTCAGGTGTTGTAAAACAGCAGGCTTGTGTCACGTCACTGCCCCAAACTTAGTCCTTGAATTCTGCCCTGTACAGTAACACATGATTAGATTATATAGATGATAAATGATTAGATCTTTGATTAGATATATTGAACAGAGTCTGGATTTAACTCATAGTCTGAGCCAACAACACTCATCGTGGAAGCTCTGACATGCTAAACAACATGTTATGACTCCCATACAAAATTCACCTTCATTTTGGCATACATACTAACAGAAAAAAAGGGCAGGAAGCTACAAATGTGCTGCACCGGTTTGGTCGTCACACAATATGGCTGAAATGCGCTGAAGTTTATAGATAGGAACTCAAAACAATCGTTGGCTGTGTAGTACTGCTAACCTTGTTTATGTTTTAGCTTTGCGTGCAGCAGCCTGTTGCTAAATAGCCAGCAACAACTTACTGCATCAGAACTCTATTTTAAATGAGATTTCCTAACACTGACATGTTAGCTTGACAAATGTGCCCACCAACAATAGCCATGTTCATTGTTTATGATTATTATGATAATGTGAGGTGTTTTCTAACTTGTGAATTAGCCACGAAAAGTCATTTAGCGATGTTGTGCTCCGCTCGTGGCTTCCTCCCCCGATGCAGTCAGGCAGCAGTGTGCGTTCATGTGTTGTGGGGGGAGTGACTTTGGACAGAGTTCGAGGGAAGCGGTTGGGACTTTGCGAGTGATTTTCAAAATCGCCTACCCTGCCTTTAATTTTAATATGCATCGCTACTGCTACATTTACACCTGCCATCCACTACAGGTTTTAAGTCCCTAAAATGAATAAGTTTAGAAATGCTGCTGCCTGTTTTAGATTGGAAATTGCTTGGCTGTGATTTAGTTTTGGTCTTGCAGTCACCCACATTCACCCCTCTCTGTGTCTTATCTCTTCCCTTGACACACTTCCTCATAGCCATCTTTGTGTTCCTCCCACCTCACTGACATCTTCATTTTCCCTCTCTATCTCTCCTCCCTTAATCTCCATTTCTTTTACTTTCATTTTCACTCAGAGTATCATCATGTTTTTTCAATCTCATCCACCAACTTCTGCTCTATTCTTAGCCAGGCAGATTGGTAACCCATTCAGTTGTAAATCTGTCTTTTTTGTGTGCCTGTACTCTGGATGTACGTATGTGTGTGAGTGTAGCTTTTGCATGTAAAACAATTCCTCAAACAGATGTAAACTAATCTGAGTTTTGAAGCTATGCTCCTACAATCTAATGTGACCTTTCCAAGACAATGTTGGAATTAGGTTTATTTGCTTTCTTGCCAAGAGTTAGACAAGAAGATGCCAGTCTTATGTCTGTACGGTAAAAAATAAGCTACAGCGAGTAACTTGTTAGTTTGGCTTAGCACAAAGACTGGAAGCAGAGGGAAACAGCTAGGCTGGACCTCTCGAAAGGTAACAAAATCCACCAGCACAAGTATTTCTTTTCTGACATGATTTTCTGTCTTGCTATCATAGTAAGGTTGCTTGTTAAGGCCTGGTCACATCAGCATTTGATTATTAATTGATTGATTATTTTTTTCCAACTTTGGTGAATTTATATTGCATAAGTGAGCCTCGTCAGTGCAGAGTGACCAGACAGCTGGAGTGTCAAAAATGGAGGAGGCTTGTAGCTAGTTAGCACCATTCACTTGCTAATGGTGCAAAAAACATCTTTTGACTTAATTTGAATTTGAACTTTTTTTTCCTGTTAGCGACTGAGCTAACAAGCAAAAATTCTAATTATTGTTATAATAATTTGAATACTGATAATAGTAATGATGATAATGTTAACAATTATTATTTTTATGACTAATGCCGATGGCGTGGTATAAATTATCTCATCTTAATTTAAGATGGAAAGTGAATTAATGTATTTCCCAGATTGTAAAACATTTCAATGTATAACCATTGTTGATGAAAAATAGTGGAATTCCTATTTTTCCCTATACAGTTTCAGAAATTACTCATTACACATTTTGTTGTGTTGTTGATTTTATTGTTAATTGATCAAATCTTAATTTTTGCCCATCAGTCTTCACTAAATAACTCACAATGACAATGGGAAAACATTTGGAAAAGAAAGAATTTGAACCTGTATGTTGAAATTTTCACTCAGAAAAAAATGGTTAAATTTTTTTCTACAAGTTCTCACATTGTATTCTACAGGTTCACAAATCCAGTCTACAAGCGCTTGCATTTTGCAACATATTTACCTTCATATCAGAATGGGCAACCGCACATCCTCCACTCTGATCCTCAACACAGGAGCACCGCAGGGCTGCGTGTTCAGTCCAGCCCTCTTCACCCTCTTCACTCACAACTGCACACCCATCCACTCCTCTAACACTATAGTGAAGTTAGCAGACGACACCACTATAGTGGGACTGATCTCGGAGACCTGTTGCACATCTTGTTTATATATTTTAAAGGTGTAAAGCATTAATGTGTTCTTATTTTATGCATATATTTTTCTTTTAGTTTTGTATATATTCTGATTTCTCTTCCTTGTCTTGTTTTTTTTATATTACTGCTGGTGTCTCCAAGAGCTACCACTCTAAATTTCTTTGTTCACTAACAATGACAATAAAGCCTCTACTGTCTTATTTCTTATGTTTTGTGCAGATTTAGCCAGCTGTGAAGATACCACAGCAGATCTTTCATCTCCAACACCAATGCTTGGTTACTGTTGCTATGCATGGTGGATCGTTGCCGTCACCGGTGCAATAGGCATGTCGGCACAGCCAGGGTCTAAAAAAAGCATTCTGTATTACAGCATATAATGAGAATGGCTTCATCAGAGTTCCCTCCAAATGTCAGAGCAGCTTTAATGATCTACTGAGCACGCACACATGCACAGAAGCTATATTTCATGAGTGTGTGTACGTGCGTGCTGTCACAGTGTGGCACTTTTCTGCATTGTTGGTTTTTTTCAGTAATCCCACCTTTCTTTATTTCCCTCTGCTATTAATTTTCTCTGCTGAAGCTATTAATTCTTTCCATCCCCACCATTTCGCTCTCTCTCCCATCCTAATCGTCAACCCTGTGACTCGGATCTTGATTTATAATAATTATCAAAGATGTGGCTTGCATAAGTTTCTCTAGTGAATACCTTGGGGTTTTTTTACACACAAAAATAAAGTTTTGAGATTGCATCTGGGTACTGCACATTTTTCTGTGAGATTCAGTGCTGTCTTCGGGGACAAATTATTCCTAGTAAAGCCAACAGGAGACATTATAACAAGAACTCTCTCCTAACCCTCTCGTGAAGAACCACAGCTTATGTAATGTTGTTATTTTAGCTGCTTAAACTGCATATACAGTATGTCTAATTACTTCTTACAGGTTGTGTGTGTATGTGAGGTTAACACTTTGTAACGAAGTTAGTTCAGCAAGAGGGAGACGAAAAAATAGACTGAATAATTTAGATGGGAGGGACCAGGTAAAGAGAGAGCAGTGCTGTGATAAAGATGAACAGAGGACAAAGAACTAGAGAACTATCAGAGATGATACAATTAAAGTGAGGGTGACAGTGAGGTTTTGGTAAGGCAGACAGAGCAAACAAAAAAAAGGTAATCAGAGCATTAGGAGTGTATGTGTAGAAAGAAGGGAGGGGGGGGCAGGGATAAGAAAAAGATGGCAGGCAAACAAAGACCTGGAGATAGAGAGCAGCAATAAAAAAAGAGTTGGCTGATTAAGAAGTGAGACTCCTGGAGAGGACAACATGAGCGCAGAAAGACAGAGAGAGAGGGAAAAAGGCTTACGAACGGGGCTCTTGGTGCAATGCAGACGGCATTGCCATGGAAACGAATGAGGGAAAGTGCAGACAAGGAGGGGGGATTATATAAGAAGGAAGAGATCGCTGCTTCGCACCGTGGGGAGGGATGGGTGGGGACTGTTTTGATGAGATGGGAGGGGCAGCAAATGAGCAAGTTAAATTAATAGCTACTTGATAGTTGATACTAGAGATATCCCACTTGTGTGTATAAAATCATTTTTAAGGCTGTTTTGCCAGATTCACCATCATAATAAACACATTTGACCACTGCGGTATTTGCATTATGCACACTTGTTTCCTATTTATATTTAAATAAGTGTATTTGTGAACAGCAGGCCCTTTCAGTTATAAGCTAGGACAAAGTTTGGGTTACTGTTGTAGTGGTATTAGTCTAGACATAATTCTGAAGTGCATGAGTTTCAGTGAAATGCTACCTCAATTTAAAAAAATAAAATTATGTGATGGAGGAAGAGCCTGTCGCCATGACACCAGTTGTCTCAGGTGCCATTGTCTGGGTCCAGATACGAGGTTATGGGTTGTCATGGCAGCAGTAGGGCTTGGACTTTGTCTGGGTGTGATGCAATGCATGAACATACTGTACACACACTCTCACACAAACAAACTGTTGGAAATATAATTGACTGCAGAATTATAAATAGAAAGCAGCAGAAGGCAGCACCCCACTCCTCATCTTTAGCGCCCATGGGACCCCATCATTCTCATCCTCCTCTACACTCATCCCTCCTTAACACTTACATCTACTTGTCCTCTCTTCAGTGACACTCTTCAAATGCCTCTGTTCCTTTGGTGAAATTTCCTCTTCTCAGTTTCTCCCAAGTCTCATCAAGTGGCTTTTATGCTATCTGTTTATCTCCAAAGATAGAAAGCTTGGAGTTACTCAGGCTAATGGAGTAGTATGTCTATACCTGTGTGTGCGCTCAACTAGCAACAATGAGCAACTGCTTGTTAAAAGTCTCTGGTGACATGAATGCACCATTCAACGTTTCAGGCTCTATCAAGGAGAGATATATCCTACAGCAACCACAACTGCAGTTGTAGCTGTGCAGATGCAGCACTAAAACAGAGGAGCTAGTTCCTCTTGTAATAGCTTTGTCAACTAGTGATTTATCGCAAAATTAACATTTAACGAAGGGGAAAACTTAAAGATGCCTTTAAAATGTTTAAGCATTTCTATACATATTGCAGGATAAAAAAAAAAAAATAGGCCTGCCCATAAAGTAGTCTTAGGGTTATCATGCTGGTGCTGATCATGTATAATACCTGACTCCCTTATCAGACAGCTATGAACCTTCCTCTTATGATTATGCTTAGTGGATTATTGCTAAATATGATGTGTTTTTCCAGGTGGCGGGACAAAGAAGCTTCGCAGCACCATCCGACGTAGCACTGAGACCGGCATCGCCATGGAGATGAAGAACCGAGTGACACGGCAGGGCAGCAAAGACTCAACCGACGGCAGCACCAACTCCAACAGCTCTGACGGAACGTGAGTGTCCATCAGCAGTTCGTCCATCCATACACAGTACCTATCCATCTAACGTTAACATCATTCTGCTCTAACTCTCTCAGGTTTGTCTTCCCCACCACACGCCTTGGGCCTGGGAGCCAGTTCAGTGACTTCCTGGATGGACTAGGCCCTGCTCAGATTGTAGGCAGGCAAACACTAGCTACACCCCCCATGGGTAAGGCAAGAGTCACGTAGACCAACAACTCTTTTCTTGTCATTCAATTTTATTTTGCTCTAGTAGTCTTCAGGGGTGATTCAAATCATGCAGGAGCAGCATTTAGGTGTGAAACATCTATTAAACGCTGAGAAAACATTATGTCAACCCACCATTTATTTCATTCATTAGCAATGAGGCAATCGCAAGTAAATGAATCTGTAATTATTTGTATTTATGGATTGAATGTTAAGAGTCTAATTTAAATAATTACATCCATATGCCAACATACAAACTGTGAAATGCACAGCAGTGTCTAAACATACTACACAATACTAGTGTATTCACACAGAAGGATGAAGTTATTTTTGCATGAGAAATAGATCTTTCATGCAAAGGGGAGAGCAATTTTGCTCCACCTTTCCTGTTTATAAAGACAGACTCACAGCTCTGTGTCCCCCTCTGCTGTTAGCCTGTCACAACTGCAATCTTGATGAACCCATGCTTGTTGCAAATGATGTTAGAGATGATGCATTTTTCCTTTACAGGGGATGTCCACGTAGGCATGGTAGACAGAGGAGGGCAGCTGGAGGTGGAGGTCAACCAGGCTAGAGGGTTGATCCCTAAACCTGGCTCCAAGAATATACCAGGTACTGTGAGCTGGCTTCATCTGTTGTGAAATCCCACTGAATTTGAAGCCCATGTAGGAGCTTGCTTCACTCTTCTTTTTTTGTTTGTATTGTGTCTGCAGCGACCTATGTAAAGGTGTATGTCCTGGAGAACGGAGTGTGCTTGGCTAAGAAGAAAACCAAAGTCATGAAGAAGACTCTGGACCCCACCTACCAGCAGCCTCTCTTGTTTGATGAGAGTCCTCAGGGAAAGGTCCTACAGGTAAGAGATTCCCTGCCTTCCTTCAATTTTTTTTTCTTTTCTATCTTTCATCATTTTTATTCATATTGAGTAATATTATTAGTTATTATTAGCCACAATGATACACAAGGACACATATCATGGTATCTTTAAGACCATGACTTGTATTATATGATGACTGCTGTTTTAACTCATCACTTCATCTTCTCTGTAGGTAATAGTGTGGGGGGATTACGGCCGTATGGACCACAAGTGCTTCATGGGAATGGCCCAGATCCTCCTGGAGGACTTGGACTTTTCTGCCACAGTCAGCGGCTGGTACAAGCTTTTCCCTACCTCCTCTCTGGCAGACCCCAGCATCGGACCCCTCACCAGACGCCTTTCCCAATCCTCCCTGGAGAGCGCCACCAGCCCCTCATGCACCTAGACACACCAGTTTACACCCACATGCACAGGCACAGGCACATGCAGCGCCATGCAAACACGGACACACGTACTGTATATACACAACTTCTGTATTTGAAGTACAAAACAGGTAGGCACACACACACACACACACACACACACACACATAACCACATCACCTTGTGGATCTACGCAGGAAGACACATGACATAATAACTGATCTCATTGACATAAATACACCCACTGACAGGTCACCTAATCCTGTGGTGGACATTTTTTCTCCACATTGTCACCCACTGATCGGTGTTTTTGGTTGATTAAGTTTAGATGTTTACAGCTGAGCAAATGAACATGTAGCATTTTTCACCCTCTCATTTCCTACCAAGACGCAACAGTCCATGTGGTGCCATGTTCTACACTCCCAGTTACCAGAACTCTGTGGCATGACATCATCCCAGGGCCACCCTGATGCCAGTTTCTAAACTCTCTATGCCAAACTAAGATTTTTATTTTTATTTTTTAAAACCAAAGCAATTGCTATTGTTGTTATTATTATTACTAAGTAGTAGGTTAACCAGTATACAATATAACATATGGATATGTAGCAGAGTCAATGTAGATGTAATACAAAAAAGAAGATACATTCTACAAACATGAGCTGAGAACAGTAGGCCAAACACATAAACATACCTAGGCAACAGACTTGGATGATCACATAATGGATATTATGTGAGGTAGCAACACTGCTATTCTATATTTGTCACAGGGCAGAGTTTATATATGTATATATATATATATATATATATATATATATATTAATAGATAGTTAAATACTTATTTGTGTGGTTACATATGTATTGGCTGCATTCTGCATGTTTGGTTGCAACCCTTATAGAGACATTTTAAAGTGCTTAAGTCTTTTTATTTAGCTTGCCATGACCAATGTAGTAGGAGTATAGTGCTACTTTACTTTGCAATCCATCCTGAAATAGAGCACTGCACTGAGTCAGTGAGAAAGACTCAGGGAGAGCGCCATCATCAACATCCGCAGAAGAAGAGAACAATTAGTCAGCCAGCAACACATTCGCTGAGGAGCAAATTTTTGATCCTGCCTTCATCTGGAGAGTGGATGACTGTTGTAATGCAAGGTGCTCAGCACAAAAGCTTTAGTATGGAGGTTCTTGTGCTCAACATCCAGGGGGTGCCACAGTCTCTCACTCGCTTCCTCTCTGTACACCAGCACCTAGACTTGTTTGAATTTTCCGGTTGATTTTCCCGTTTTGATGTCAAATTTTTTTCACATGCTTCTTGATTGACAAAAGAGGCAGGGGAGGTGGTGAGCATGCCTCTTTCTTTTTCCACGTCTGGTCAGATCACAGCCAGACATCCAACCACAGGCAAGGTACCAACTATATACCTTAATTTATGAAGGTAAATATGTTGCAAAATGTAAGCGCTTGTAGACTGGATTTGTGAAGTTGTAGAAAAAATTTGAACCTGTATGTTGAAATTTTCACTCAGAAAAAATTCACACCTGTGTTCTGAATTGGAAGTGACAAAAAAAATAATCACAAATGTGTAGATTGATATTTACATGAATACAATGGCAGCTGCAAACTTGTAATCTAACATTAACCGATTAATTTTTTTTAACAGCCACAACTCACTCATTACCACCTCTCGAATCTGCCACTGCAACTTCACAAGTGACGAATCTGCGCCTTGACTTTGCAACATTTCTTGCAGTCAGCGTGTTGCAAAACTGATCTGCACTTAGATGAGATGCGAGAGAGCACACCGGGGGGAGCGGGGGGTGGGGCTTTGGTATCATATCTACCGCGGCAAATATGGTTTTAAAAGTAAGCACTCATTCACAGCCACCTAGGAACAACTACATTTAAGAAAATATAATTCTTGTAAGATCGCATGGAGTTGGATTCGATCTCTCCACAGCAAAAGTCCTAAAACTGAAAGTCTCCACTTATCACCGTGAGCCACGCCCACTTAATGTGCAGGTGTCGGTAACATATTGATACATTATGTCATCATCCAGGTAACGTTCTGATCAACTAAGTCAATTCGTCACCGAACTAAGCGACTGAAAGTCAACAGTCAAGCATTTATTTAAGAAAAGACATGATACAAAAATAAAGTTTATTTATTATTTATAGTTTTTCTTCAATCATGACCACTTACATTTGATCTCTTCCTTTGGATCAGTGTTAGCAATTATTTCGTGTGTTTTGACAGTATTGTATTGAGTTAGATAGTGAGAAAACAATCTTCATTAATTCGGTTATTTCCTGAGGTGAGCTGAGGGTAACCGATTTACGTCAACCCAGATCAGAACGTTACCTGAATGATGACATCATGTATCAATATGTGACCAATACCCGCACGTTAAGTGGACGTTGCTCACGGTAATAAGCGGAGACTTTCAGTTTTAGGATTTTTGCTGTGGAGAGATCGAATCCAGCTCCATGCGATCTTACAAGAATTATATTTTCTTAAATGTATTTGTTCCTAGGTGGCTGTGAATAAGTGCTTACTTTTAAAACCATATTCGCCGCGGTAGATAGTGCAAGCCCCCCCCCGCTCTGTGAAGTTGCAGTTGTAGATTCGAGAGGTTGTAATGCGTGAGTTGTAGCTGTTAAAAAAAAATGTATCAGTTAATGTTAGATTACAAGTTTGCAGCTGCCATTGTATTCATGTAAATATCAATCTACACATTTGTGAAAATATTTTTTTGTGAATTCCAATTCAGAACACAGGTGTGAAAATTTCAACATACAGGTTCAAATTTTTTCTACAAGTTCTCACATTGTATTCTACAGGTTCACAAACCCAGTCTACAAGCCCTTGCATTTTGCAATTAATTTACCTTCATATTTATCCCTTCTCTTTGGTAATTCCTGTTCTGTTACACTGACTGTAACTAAACTATTTGTAAATGTGTAAACATGTATTTTAATCCAGATGTGTTTTTTTATATCGGTCAATTTACACCAGTGTTACCTTGCTGGGAGGTTAAAACCCGAAAAATGTCCGGGGTCAATTTGACCTAAACAGTACCAAAGGGTCCAAAAAGTGAACATAATACAAGAGTTAACCTGCCATACAAGGTAGTTTTACTTGTTTCAGGTACAATATATCAAATCCAACCAATCTATCAGCATTCTTATTTTATATTTCCAGTTAGACAGTGTGTCTGTTTTTAAGATGTCACTTTACTGTAAAAAGAAAAGGTCTAGTTTTAATTCTAAACCTGCTGTTTGAACACTTGTTAATTTCTTTCCTTTTTTTATTTGGTCACACTGCATTGATCATCTATGATCATCTCTTTCAAATGAATGCCGCATGGAGATGAAACTTGACTATATTATGAATTGCAGTGTAAGAGTCCATTAAAACAGCTGAAACAGACCTGTTTCATTGGATTTTCACTTTTTTATATCACTAAAATCTGAGCACTTAAAACAAGTTGCAAAGAAAATACTTACTTGGAGAAAAATCTATATTAATTTTAATCTAAGACGTAGGTTTTGAAAAAAATGGCAACACTGACCTGTTGTCCGTTTTAGATCAAATGGGCTATGGTTGAATTATCACTGACAGCAGAGTAGCAGGACAAACTGAGCTAGTGGAATTATCAGTTTTCTTAAAAATTTGGATATTTATATGTCAGTGTTTTGAATCTGTCTTGAGACCAACAACAAACCTTGTATATGGATAAAGAGACAAAGGTTTGGTGTATGTCAGTAGTGTTACAAGACCTTACAGTCTTAAACCATTGCCTTTTAAAAACTTGTGTTTTTTACGAGTTCACATTTGGTTTTATCACAACCGTATAGTCCATCGTCTGCTAAGAACTGTCCTTCCTCTTTTCATTGTTGTGCAAAAAAGGGAAAATCCAAAGCAGTTTTTTCTTCCCAGCACCTCAGACTAACAGCATTCACATTTCTACACTCTTTGAACTTTGGATAAAGGGATATCTCACACTCTTACATATTTTGATCCTCCCATCATGTATACAACCCTTTTTTCCTTTTTTGAAAGAACTGTCAAAGTCTAGGTTCCAATTTCCTTTCCATTTTGGAGCTATCCCCTGCTGGATCTGTACTTGTATGTTCCTGTATATGAAGAACTCTTACGTAGATTATTGATTTGTATTTGTTTTTTTGTGGACAGCTGGCATAATGTAAAAATAAGGACTTAAAATCTTGGTATTCACACACATTCTCTTCAGTGCGCACATTTTGTGATGGCAAAAAAAGCTTAGTTGACAGAGAAAGAAATAACATAAAGCTTTTAAAAAATCCAATTGAAACCTTAAAAGGAATTTCTAAACCTGTATAACATCCCTGATCGATGTTTTGTCCTTGGTAAACCAAAATGAAAATACTTTTAACCTTTTTCCATATGATCCCCAATGTTCTGAAGCTTGTATGAGACTGTCCGTGTCCCTTTTGCTGTATTGAGTAACACAAAACAGTCACGGTTCTGATAATAGAAAGTAGGAAAAGAGACAATTCAAAGCGATGTTTAATTATCCTATGTATTTATAGAGCAGATAGCATTTGCCAAATATATCCAGATCTTTTTATCCCTGGAACCAAAAGGAAAGGTTGAAATATTGCCTTTCTTCCAAGTGTAGTGTCGTTGTATCATTTAATAAGGTGCATTTATTGTACTGATGTGGCAATCCAGCATGTGAGTGAGAGAGATAGATATTTATTAAAAAGACATTTTTAAACTTGTGTTCACAGTGGCACTCTGGGAGGAGAATTTAAAGATCAGGGTTTTCAGATTTCAGCACCATTATTAGAAAAAATATTGTGTAGTATAACATGATTAATGTGCATATTCTCACCACATGATCGTGTTATTTGTTCGGACATGCTATTGTTTTGAGCGAGATGGATAAAATTGTCGTAAAACTGAAAACGAATGCTTGGTTTGAGGCTCTTCAAGCCTCAAACCTCTGCCCTGCTATAGTTACAGCAGGGCAGAGTTGGAGCAGTTCGTCGGAGAGTTTTTCATGGTTTTCTAGAGCTGAATGATGCACAGGTTTTTTTTAAGGTAGAAGCACGAAAGCAGGTTGATAAAGTGTGGAGTTATCTAAGTGTTAGGAGCAGTTTATTGGGATTACATAGAGCTTGTTAAACCACAGGTAAAGATGGTGTTAGCTTGAGTTTCGGAGTATTTCATTGTGGCTCTTGGGAGATTTGAATGTAAAAATCCGGATGATGCTTGGAATGTAAATACATAACACTTGCTTGTCTCATCTCATCATCCCCTCTTCAACCGCTTATCCGGGGTAGGTTCACTTGCTTGTTTCCTTGTAAAATCCACATTGAGCTTTTCCTTTCTATTCTGGGTGCAGAACTTTTATAACGCATCCACAATCAACCTGAATCATCTCCTGAGTGCTACACTGAAAATGTATTTTATTTTTCTAAGAAGAGATATTATTCAGAGAATGACGAAAATGAGTTGGGAGAGGCGCTGTGGGCAAACGCTGGCTTTAGATTTTAGCGAAAATGAGGGCTTGTTCAGTTAACAATGGCCTTACTTTGTGTAGCATTGCTTCACCATTGTAGCACACATCTGAAAGTTTTGACAAATGTATTTTGCTTGAAATATTGTACTGAAGTTATATATGTGTATATGTATAGTTTTATGAATGTATTTCTTAATCCTTACACTAGAACTGAGTAACTAAGGGACGTCGCCTGCATTATTTCAGGCAGCCCATACTATTACTTTACTGTATGTCTTATTCTCCATGTGGTTTATTGGTTCATTTAAAAGAAAAGCTCTGTGGTTGACTCAAGCATGAATTCTGTCTGGCAAAATGCTTTTTGTTATTTATTTAAATCGCAACCATGGGTTTCAAGCAAAATAATCCCCCCCTCCCACATTCTCCTGCACCAATGAACCTTTTGATTACTCTAACAAGTAGAAGGAATTGTTATGATTTTTGTACTTTGAACTCAAAAATGTTTGCTGCATGGTTACTCTGGTCATTTTCTTGTATTTTATCTTTCTGATGGTATGATAATGATGATAAAAATTATGATAACAATAAGTGATGATGTTGATGAAGTCAGTTTGACCCTGTACCCTGAAAAAAATATATCAAATATGCTGAATCTTTAAAGTAGCATGGACTTAGCGCTCTGAAATACAAATACTTCCTGCAATAACCATTGGCTGTAGCCTCTTTGTTATCAGTGATGTGGCGTCACTATCAGCTGAACTACCACAATGAAAAAATAAGATATGAAGTCAAATCACACTTCCAAGCACTTGAAGCAATTTAGACAAAACAGAGAATGCGATGCATAACTGCTATATACATGATAGCCCCCCTGAGCATCAATTGTTATTTTTATTTTGAATTTTTATTTTCCAATGAAGCATGTATTCCATATGTCTGTTTGCCAATGTAGCAGGTGTCAAAGAGAGCAAAACAGATATCACTACTGGGGTGTTTGAGTTTTTATCTGCTGAATATGCCGGTTTGTTTTATTCCACGTCTATAAATGTTGGTGATCACAGCAAGTTTCCAGAGTTGCCATTCGGTTCTGTTAGATGTCTCTCAGACTATGTAAAGGCCACTGTAGCTTCCCTCCCCACTGTCAAGACAACCTTTATCTTATCAAGCCCAGCAAAGAACAGAACTAATGACACCTAATGGCTTCATGTGGAAACCCAAAATGTGTAGCAGGCTGTCTGAGAAAAGGAATGCATGTAAAAGAAAAAAAAAGGGAGCTGTAATTTTATACCTGTGCTTTGTTAATGTTTTCTATGTGCAGTATTTGATAATGTAAAACTGGTATTTTTGTGGTTTGTATGCTGCAGAATTGATGACTTAAGGTGCACGTAGTTTTGTAAGAAAATGGAACCTAAATGAGGGGGAAAAAAACTATTTCAGAAGCCTGTATCTGCATGCCATTTGACATCTGGAAAAAATGTCAATAAAGTTTATTTGAATCGCAAAAATTGTGTTTCATTAATCTGATCTGGCAAAAACTGACTTTTTTGCCACTATAGGGGAAAGGGTGAACATTGATATATCATCAACTTTAAAATTAGTATGATAAACTTGTTAGCAAACCATGTCCTGTTCACACTTTGAGCATATTCAGGGTAACATCAACAACTCTGGACATCTACATATAAGTTTTATAGTCTTCTTCTTGCTCAGTTTTTGTATTCACCAGCTCCCCAAGTAAAAAAATTGTCTCTCAAATGGTCAACTGTGTTAGCTGGTCATGAACCATGTGTTGTCAATATCATCTGGGGTGGGTCAGGTAGAGTTCAGTGGATTTTTAGAGGTTTTTAGCTGAAAACAGCTGCTGCAGCCTGCTAGGGCCATGACTGAACCAGAACAGTAAAGTTCCGAGCTGTAAAACCTAAAATATTGGCTGAAGGACACTAGAATTCATTTTTTGGACCATTTAAACGGGTTTCCTAGATGTACGGAGTTTCAAACACGACATATCAACCCTACTCTGTGAGGCTTTGTTGTATTAAAACCAATTCATAAACAAATAAGTAAGTGTAACAAAGAAACTGTACTTTTTGTTGGATTAGTTTTTACTCAAACCATTTCAGTAAACTTTCTGATTTAATAGGGGTCACAAAAATATGATAGACAATTCAATTAATTAATTAACTATTTGCAGCCCTGATTTAGGGAAGTGGAAAATAAGATTGACGGGTGTGAAATTCAGAGAATCCTGCACAAGCCAGCAGAATGTCAGCATTGGGTGGGACTTACTCTATAGGGCTTAACGGGTACATTTGAGTAAGTGCATGAAAGTCGGCACAACATATACAATATAATCAAAACAATATTTATTTGTATGTTTTCACAGGGAAAAATATGTTATATATTCGCAATTTGAATTATCTTTTGTGTGAACATGAAACCAAAAGGGGAAATGTTTGTCAATCTTGTTTAAGAAAAATAATATACAGAGCTATTCTGATAAGGAATAAAGTACACAATATCTTGATTGGCAAGTACATAAAAAGATACATTCCTTATCCACTTTTATTTCACAGAAAATATACCAGACAAAAAAAAGAGAATTGATAACAAGCAACCTAAAGTTAATCACAAATTAGACTAGCTCAGGTGAAGCCTTATCGCTCACAGGTATGTTTTCTTTTTACTCCTTTTTCAAAAACTTTTCATTGCTCATCTACACAGGTGCTCTGGCAGCACAGAGCTGACACATTTCTCTTCTGTTAATATTGGTGTAAAGGCTGTTCTGCTTATTTATAGGCCAAAGTTAATGAAAATCTTATTTTGTCAGAGTATGATAGCTTGTTCTTGTCCCAGCAGCACATTCTAGATGTTAACAACACAACAACAAAGTTTTTTCTTTTTAAATGGAGACTGATATTATTTACAGTAATAGCTTCATGCATTATAAGGGTTAGTGTTAGTGGTTGTGTGTGTGTGATGGTTTGTGTGAGTTGCACAATGAAGTTTTCCCTTCAACACAAATTGTTAATGCCTCAGAACGACCCTGAAAATGTAACTTGGTAACTTGGTGGTGAGACAACTTTTTCTGAGTGTCACAATTGGCAAAAAGGACGCTATTGACCACCGATCATTCAAAAGACATAAGTGTGTAAGTCTTGGTCAGACAGTGATTGACATATACAGTAGAGAAAAACATCCAGAGACACATTCGGAAATCTTAATAAACATAGAGTACATACAATCAGAGCTAGATAAGCATTCCCCTCCTGCAATTCAGTGGAAGCATCTGAAATACGACTGATCTGTTCCTTTGAGTTTTTCTTGTCTCTGTTCCGACTTCTCTCTTCATTTCTCTCTTATTTACAGACATTCAACATTATTAGAGGTCTCTATTGTACAAGGTAGATTGTTAACTTGAGGTGCATGAGCGCTTACATGATAACATTGCATGCAAATGACTGTTTTCAAGTGTCCCACCATTGCCGAGGAAATAGCACAGTGAACTGTAGGAGCAGGTACAACCAAACATACTGTTAAAGGACTGCTGAATTGATTTTTCTACTCATCACTAGTTAAATGGTTAAAGCATATTGGAACACTGTACAACCGTGATAAAAGCTAGCGTTGATCTTTGGTCTACCAAATCCAGTTTAAGACTTTTAACGCTTAAAATTGAAATAGATATTGATTCTAGAAGAAGCTCTCTGTAAACTGTGTAGCAGACATCATTACCTAGGGCTGTTAAGGAAGGTTTCTGCAGCTGAGACAGTGAGAAGCTAAGAACTTATCAACACATTTCTTAAATTTTAACATTATTGGATGCGTAGGATGACTTAGTTAAATAAATGTTTCTACTTACACAGAGCCAGATACATTCAAAATAACTTTCTCATTATTGTGCAGGTATGAAGGTGAGATTATTGTGGTTATAAGCCTAGCCTAGCTTGATTCCTGTAATTCTATATTATAAATATAGCCACTCTAATCTGATACAGAAAACTATAACTTTTAAATGATGCTCCAACCAAACTCCTTTTTGTAAAAACCCTATATGTTCGCTGAATGAAAAAAATGTAGACACAAATGGTTGCAGCTAAAATGTTTTACAAAAGCAACTCCAGTCAAATTCATTCATTCATCGTCTACCGTCCATTTAAGGGTCGCGGGGGGGCTGGAGCCGAGAGGCGGGGTTCACCCTGGATAGGTCACCAGCCTATCACTGGGCCACATGCAGAGACAAACAACCATTCACTCTCACATTCATACCTACGGTCAATTTAGAGTCTCCAATGAACCTAACCCCAATCTGCATGTCTTTGGACTGTGGTAGGAAGCCGGAGAACCCGGAGAGAACCAACGCATACACGGGGGGAACATGCAAACTGAGGCGATAGCACTAACCACTACACCACCGTGCAGCCTTCCAGTCAAATTATTTATTTGATATAGCTTTACTTAGCATAACACAGTGATTAATAAAGCCTTTTCTATAGTAATATTAAAAAAACCATTGGCCTACTGTTTGAAAATATTAAAGAAAATGTATTTAAGCTAATCAAGTAAAAATTGTTATGTTCGAATGAAAGGTCTGATATCTTTAAATTTGAGGTCTGACTAGAAATGAGGTCTTTTTGTCTGATAAAGTTTATCATATGTAGCCATCAAAAGCATATTCAAGATCCCTCTTGAGGATTCTTATTTAAAAATGAGTCAGCTTGAAATAAAGAATAACACAGCTTCTGTCTACTCTGCAAAACTAGGGACCCATTACTTCCCCTGTAATATAATATATATTATATTAAAATGCCTTAGCCATGCAACAATAAATATTTCCTGCTTTAAGAGGGAATACTATACTAACTCCAATAAATAGCAACAACATCAACAAGTAAAGCTAAGCTAGGCTAACCCCATTCTTACCTACCATGAAAAAAAAATGTTTTTCTGACTCTGACCAAGTAGGAAAAAACAGTACAATTCTCCGGAAACCAAACTGTTATTTTAAGTCAAGTAGTTAGTTGACACTCACTTACAGCAGATGTGCGTGCATGTGAACACCCTCACATACAGGCTATAGGTACAGAGGAGGATGAGTTGCCCTAACCACTGGCCTCTGAACTGTTGTCTTGGTCGTCATACCAAAATGTTTTGAAGGCAAGCATGGAAATCGGCAAATAATGGCCAATGATGAGTCAAGAAGAGGAAGCATTGGGGAGAGAGGAGAGAGAAAAAGAGGTAGTAGTGGTTTCCCAAACCATCCTTCTTCAAACCTGTCTCCTCGTTCTCTCACTCCCTTGCATTAGAAAATGCAAATGGAGAGTCCTATCCATAGACCCCTAAAACTCATTTCCCCTCTCTTTTGTGGGTTATTGGTGGTTAATCACTTCTTGGATAGATGAGTTCATTTCCAGATGTGTGCTGTCATATGCACTGAACTTGGATTTGTTGAACCTCCCATGTGGGGACTGCTTGATCCCATCATGCCGTTGGTGTTGTAAAGATTCATGCCGGCCATGTGCTGAGTCATCTGAAAGCCACAAAACTCACATTACACCATTTAATATCTTGTACTTACTACCCAAAGACTTTTATGCCAACAAAAAAAAGTAACATATGATAGTGACACACCTGGGAAATGTTCCACTGTAGCTGCTGGGATTGCTGCGCTCCATAAACCTGCTGGTGGGGTAATGTGGTTAAACCTCCAACCTGCTGCTGTCCCATCATCCCACTCAGCTGCTGTCCCATAATGCCATGCTGCTGCTGTCCAATCATGCCCTGGCTCATCCCTGTCATGTAGGATGATGCAACCATGCCACTGGGCTGAGCCGTAACACCCTGGGCACCCATCATGCCATTCTGTTGTACTTCAATCATACTGTTTTGTTGAACCCCCATCATGCTGCTTTGTTGCTGTCTCATCATGGCAATCTGTGATGTCACCATGGCACCTCTCATTCCACATGTCTGGGATAAAGAATGGTAGGACCCGTACGGGTGTGTTGGGTATCCCATTTGGTTCATGTACAAGCCTGCTGAAAACAATCACAGACAGAAATTGTTTATTTTCACCAATTCATTATGCTTTATCTTTAATGAGACAAAATTGAACTGGATGGATTGTTGTCACCACTAGGTTGCAGCATTGTAAGATCAATGAGCAATGTTAGTAATCATTTGCAGTATAAGTTTAATATCTATTCCTCTTTTAGACCTACTTCAAGTCTCCACCAACTCCCAAGAAACACATCTGGCTCTATATTTGCAAGATGCTTCACTATATGAGAATGAGTTGCTTACTTCCTCTGGCTGTTTTTTGGTGCTTGGCAGTTAGTATACAGTGGCTATTTCATGAAAAATAGACTGAAACAGTGAATTCAAGTGATAATATTTTTGATAGTTGGTCATTTGATGCTATAAAAACAGGCTGAGACATCATGATTGGCGGCTGAGATTGACTCATGATTGGTAAGGTGGGTGTATCTGCGGGACCCATAACTCCAAAAGACATCACCAGAGCAAGATGGCAAGTGGGAAGAAGTTGAGACGTGTTGTCCATCTTTGGCCAAAACTTAATAAATGAACTACAAGAAACTAAAGGCTCCATGGCGTTACGGGGAACTGCAGGGTTTTAGGGGAGTATTTATTTCTAATTGCCATTACAAGAAAACCCTCTCTATTTACATATAGCTAATTGATCCATTATTTATGCAAAAACTTTTTATTACTACAGTTTTAAGGAAAGTTAGGGAAAGGACTTCTTGTAAAAATGAATGTAGTCCTCACCGTGATTAGCCATACTGCTAGCATGCACAGAGGGGGTGGAAGCATACAGGGAGAGAATAGAATCCTTGGACAGTTTCTTGACAGTGCCTTCTGCTTTGGGCGCCATATCCAGGAACAGACTGAGATTTTCAGGCACAGAGGCTGTCACTCTACTCTGAGGCATAGAGCTGGAAACAGGCTGGTGGGGTGGCAGGGGGCATGGACAGAGAATGTTATCAACAATGGCAGGATCCAGGCAAAGGTGACAAAAGAGGCAAATATAACATGGGTGTAGGGGGAACTTTCCAAAAACATACGGGTTCTGTGGAAAGTGAACAGTATGTACAGTGTTTTATCTCCTACCGTTGTTTTCGTGGAGGAAACAGATGAGGGTGTTGGCAGAGAGCTGAAGAGATCCAGGGCAGAGTGAGACAGAGGTGGATTAGGCACAGCTGGGCTCTGTGTTGCGTTACTGTCTGGAACACATTCGCCACCATTGTATAGGGGGTAGGCATGGTTATTAAAATATTTTTTTTCAAATATAACCCAACTATTTTCACATGAATGTATCTAATCAAATCTCAAATTCCTGAACTCAAACTAAATATTTGCTGTTTGTTTGGCTTTTATGATGGAAAATGAAATTAGATAAATTGAGTCATAAAAGGATCCAGGTGGAAATGTTTAGATTGATATAAGGCTGCATGAGTGTAAGTGTGCCTGTGTGCATGTGTGAGGTAGATTACCTAGTCCAAGCAGGTCTGTAACAGAATGGGAAACTGTTTTCGGGCTGATATCTTTTTTCTGTCACAACAGACACAATGGATAGGATTAACAAAACAAATCTGCATTGACTCAAGAGGCCAGAATCCAGAAATGCTTCTGCCAATTATCCTGCCTTTTTCAGACTTATTCTCATCAACAGCAGTACTTAAACCCAGGATCTTCCCTCTGGTCTCCACCACATCATCCATTCGCCTTTGTGGTACAAATGACACGGCCACACTGTACTTTGCGCAGTAGTTCAGTTCAGTTTGGTGTTTGCTCCAGTTTAATTCTCTGTTTCCCGCATTTCAGGTTCATCACCCACCTGTTTCCAGTTACCTGCCATGTCTAGCTACATCCCCCTCAATCAGCCTGCCAGCTGGAACCACCCTTCGCTACGTACCATGCTTAAGATGAGTTTAAAGAACATTAAAGCTTCATCAGTTTGAGTCTGCTGTCTGCACTTAGTCATTCAAAAGCCCTTAAACAATCTACTCCTCCTTTACTCACTTAATGTTGTGATACAAGCAGCAGGAACATACAAGGATACACTCACCAATTTCATCTTCTCAAACACAACTGGTTCCTTGGGTATGTTATCACAGCTCTTTTCTTTCTGCACAGAAAAAAAATGGCTATTCACTCTCACATTTTTTTCTGCCTATTCCATGGATTGAGATGCAAGTAAAGCCTTGAGAGAGAGAGTGAGTGTATGTGTGTGTGTGTGTATGTGTGCAGACTCACTCTGAGCATCTGGATGTTAATGACCTTATCCATGTACTTCTTTCTATCATACTTGTCCCTGATGAAGATCTCTGCAGACTGATCTGTTTCAGGGCGCTGGTAGCACTCAGGTAAGAAAGCCTCATAAAGACGTTTGGCCTTGGTATTTCCCATTTCCTGGACACACTGGGGACATCAATACACCACGAACCAAATCACATTGTTAAGCAGTCTAATTAAGAAAAAAGAAAATCTCCAGCGTACTATTTCCATTGTGTTTTTAGATATTTGATAGAATCCCTTTTTTGTGTGTAAAGAACAGAAAAAAGATGCTGGCTCTAGGATGTTATCACACAGGGAAGTATCTAGTGATTTCCTTGCTTTATAACCAGACAAAATGAGCAGTAGGGATGAAACAATTACCAATTTCACGGTAAAACACAGTGAATTTTCCCCGACGGTTAGTTCTACCTTTTCAAATTTTAATTATCATTAAAACCGCGGTTTATTACCCCAGTAAATACTGTCCAGCTCAGTTAGCAATACACCCAGACGCAGGAGCAGCTACAACGTGGGTTTGTTGTAGACCAAAATCGCGCTAGGGAGCCATTCTTTTTATTTTGCAGAGAGAATCAGACAGTCATGTTCAGCACAGAACACATACAGAACACACTTTCAGTTTCAGTTTCCCCTCCTGCGTGCCAGAGAGAGAGAGAGCCACTGGTCAAGCAAGTGCAGAGGGAATGCAGAGAGGGAGTGGCGTCAGTTAGGACAGATAATTGAATCAGACAAATATTGTTTTGTTTATTTCAAATCAGATTATTTCATGGTGGTTATTGTGTAAAGCAGAATCAAACACAGACACATCTTTGCACAAGATATGATTTTTGTAAATGCAATGCAGCTGGAGTAAGTCTCTTTCGTGCTTTGTTTCTTATTCAAGAAAAAAAAGAACAAGAACTTCTTTTGAGAGGTTCATGTATCTTTTTGATCAGTTTCATCATATTTTAAATATACCGCAATAATAATAATAACCGTGATAATTTTGGTTAACTATAACCGTGATGTTTAATTTTAATACCGTTACATCTCTAAGCAGCATATTAATGAGAAAGCATCTATTTCCTCTTCAGTACATATGTAAACGTACAATATTAAAATTATATCCTGTTCCTCCTTTCCTGCTCAATCATGCCCAGTCCTCGAAACAACAGTTACAACAATCAGAAAAAACTGTTGTTGTTTTTTTCACTTCTTCAAATGTTGACTCAACAACTGCCCATTTCTGATGTATAGAAGGTCTTGGGTTATAAAAGTGTTGGTACAATATTAAAAAAGTCACACCGTTTGCAAAAGGAAACGCTGTAGCCAGCCAAAAAGGGTCTTTTGCATACCCGAAAGTCAGTAGGGATCAGGTTGCCTTACTGTCCAGATCTGATTATAAGTGAACACAATCCTCATATATCCCTTTAATATCTGTTTTGATGATGTATGTCACACATCTAACATGTAATTAATGTTACCATCTTGATATCTGTATCTGTAGTGTGACCTCTGACCTGGACCTGCTCCTGTGTCCACTGATCCAGGTTGACGGACTTAACCTTGGAGATGTGAACCCCCAGGTTTCGATGGATACCGGCACAGCGGATACAGATAAAAATGCCCAAATTCCAGGATGCCCATCTCGGACCTGTTAAAAAAAAAAAAGAGAGACAGATGAAGGTAAGTTAATATTTCAATTTGAGGGTATTTTTAGAGGTTGCCAATGAAATAATTGTGGCAATGATACCAAAACTGAGAAAAAAAGAAGTCAATCTCTACATAGAGATGTAGCAGTAGCAGAAGAGAGGATGTGAGGCTCGAAGATTGATGAGCAAAACTCTGAAATCTCAATTATGAGTCTGAATTCAGCTGATCCCGTGTAAGTCATGTGCTGTCCTGACACATAATGAGATTCAACAGGAGAGTTAGCCTACATAACTAAGACTGAGAGGGGACACACACACACATACACACACACACACACACACACACACACACACAGACACACACACACACAGACACACAGACAGACAGACAGACAGACGGACAGACAGACAGAGAGAGAGAGAGAGAGATTTTTGATTTTTACAAAACAATGTTTATTAAGATTTACCATCTTAATAAACATCACGGTCCTCTACAAATGAAATGAAAAAGAAAACACACAACAACAACACAAAACAAAAAAAAATGAAAAAACAGAATGAATCAGGTCATAAAAACAGAGTGAAAGATGAGCTCTCCCTCCTTCACTGAACACACAGCCGTGGTGAAACACCACTGGTTTAAAAACTCTTGTATGTCGTTCATCAGAGAGTGGAACCTGAAATCCACTCTCACCCTGGCTCTTACCAGAGACACGTACATTTTTCTCAGCTTGTGTCCAGACACATTATCTTGTCTTTCCTGCTTTTATAAATCGACAGTTTGGCCTGACCAACCACAAAATTCAGCAACTGCTACTTTTTAGCACCTTGTTGTCTGTAGCCAGCACGAAAAATAAAAACAGTCTCCGTAAACACTTCCCCACAGTCGAAAAACATCGTTTTTAAAATTTTAAAAAGAGGTTTCAGTCTGTGACAGTCCAGATAACAGTGAATGATGGTCTTTGTGTGTGGACAGAATGGACATGTGGAGGACACGGCGGGATTTATCTTGGACAGAAAGAGATTCACCGCCAGAGCCCCGTGGAGGATCCTCCACTGCAGGTCTCGAGACCACACCGGCTTGCTGTCTCGTGGTAGCCTTTCCTTCCACACCATGTCCTTTCTCTCACCCAGCGTCTTCCTGTGAGTGGCCAGAACACAGTTTCTGTACAAACCTTTTCCAGTTTGCATGTGGAAATCAGCAGCAGTGTCCGGTGAGTCAGCATGATGTATTCAAAAGCCAATGTCCGGAAAAGGGTCGCCCGAGTCGGGGGCTCCGGTTCCATTAAAATAGTCCCACAGCATCTCCTTCTCCTCACTGTCCAGTCTGTTGTTCCACTCGTTCAGAATGGTCTAGGTGTGGCAGGCCGACCGCAGGTCCAGCAGGGAGGCCACTGGCTCCTTGTTCTGGAAACCAGGACCAGCAGCCTCCACGATTCCCCTCAGTTTCGTCACTCCAGCTCCCGTTAGTCTCTCGGTGAGTCCGGGTCTGCTGCCATCGTGGAGATCCAGCCGGGCCCCCCACACCAGAGGCTCCTCCATGAGCCAGAAAAGAGATGCTGCAGGTCCTAGTCTGGACCACTTAAAAAGTCTCCACGCTGTAAAAAGTCCTTGATAAATATGAGGCAGTTTACACAAAGGGACAAAACCACAGTCCACTAAAAACAATGAAGTATCGAGACCCAGACCTGCTACCCCCCTTAAAATGGTGCTGGCCACTGGCCTCCATACGACATCATCATTCCCAAATAAAAAAATCTGTGCAGGAACTATAGTCTAAAAGCAGCTGTCCGGCTCACTAAGTCCACCAATCCCTGCCCACCCTCCTCTTTTGGCATGTACAAAACACATTGAGGAGTCCAGTGTAGATCGTCCCAAAAGTTTTTTAGGATGATCGACTGGATACTCTTCAAAAGACCAGCAGGGGGCTCCATACATATCAGTTTGTGCCAGAGGCTGGATGCTACCAAGTTGTTTATGATAAGTACACTGCCTCTGTATGACATGTGGGGAAGCAGCCACCTCCATTTATTCAACTTTCCCTCCACTTTGCCCACCACCCCTTCCCAGTTCATTGCCGTGGTTGCCTGATCCCCCAGATAAACCCCAAGGTACTTTAAGCCCCCTCTCTTCCAGGTCAACCCACCTGGAAGCTGAGGGAGACCTCCCGCCCATTTGCCCACAGCCAAGGCGTCACTCTTGGCCCAGTTCACTTTGGCCTCTGAGATCTTCTGAAAAACCTCAACAATGTGTCCTAAGCTATCCACATCTTTTTGACCCTTTGTAAAAACTATGATGTCATCTGCATAGGCTGACAGTAAAAGGTGTATTAAACCCAGGTAAAACCAGGCCATTGATAGATGAGCGGACATTGTGCAACATGGGTTCGACAGACAAAGCATATAACATACCCGACATCGAGCAGCCCTGCCTTATCCCTCTGGTCACTTTGAAAGGTTCACATAAACCACCATTAATTTTCAGCACACTCTCAATGTTTTCATACATCACCTTTATCATGGCGATGAAACCAGGGCTGAGGCCGAACCTTTCCTAATCCAATGAAACTAGCCTAGTATCTAAACCCAATGAACCAGAGACGGTAAAAAGATCCCAGACTAAAGACACATAGTCAACAATGGACCTGCCGGGCACACAGTAGGTCTGGGTCCTGTGGATGACCCGGTCCATCACCTTTTTCAGCCGGGAGGACAGGACCTTGGACAGCAGTTTGTAGTCCGAACACAGCAGAGAGACCGGCCTCCAGTTCTTTATGTCCATTAGGTCGCCTTTCTTAGGGAGGAGAGTAAACACTGCCCTCCTGCAACTCTGCGGAAGCGAGCAGTCCCCAAAACTTTCGGTGAACACATCCATAATGTCTGTTTTCAGTTCCTCCCAGAAAGTCTTGTAGAACTCTGGGGGGAGACCATCGATGCCAGGGGCTTTTCCCCCTTGTATGCTCTGTAGTGCTCTGAAAACCTCCTCTTCAGTCAGGGGCCCCTCAAACTCCTGGTTGTCGTCCCCAGAAACTGTGGGCAGGCCCCTGCAGAACACATCGAAAGCCTTGTCATCTGCCGTGTATCCCGTACTGAACAGGTCGGAGTAGAACTCCACAGCTCTCCCCCTTATCTGTGACGCCGTGGTTAGCTGCTGTCCTCCTACCGAACACAGAGCGGTGATCATTCTGCTCTGTCCATTCTTCTTCTCCAGGCTGAAGAAAAACTTTGTCGGCGAGTCCATCAGTGCAGTGCTCTGGAACCGGGACCGAATCAGAGCCCCCTGTGCTTTCAAACCCAGTAGGTTTGCCAAGACGGCTTTTCCCTTCCTGAGGTTGTCAACACACCCGATTCACAGCGGACTCAGCAGAACTCTGCAGGTCCACTATGGTCTTTTCTAGATTTTGCATAGACTTGGTAATGTCCCGAGAAATATTGAGAGTGTACTGTTGACAAAGCTGCTTGATGTCAGTTTTACCCCGGTCCCACCACAGCCTCAGTGACCTAAACTCTCCCCGTTTGTCTCTAAAACCTTTCCAAAAGAAAATGAAAGCATCCCTAAAGTGTGCATCCAAAAGCAAAGCAGTGTTAAAATGCCAATATGCAGATCTGCTTTTTATGTTAGCAATATATACATAGCCATAGTGAAAACATTTTCCCTGCTATGAACCCATGTGTACCGCTTCTGCGCCGAATGCCGTTCTCTCCACACATCTGTCAAACTGTGAGTCTCCATCAGCTGCTTCATGGTTTTTTTTGAAGGAGCATGTGGCTCACTATGATTCCTGTCCAGTACATCATCACTAGTGCACTTAAAATCTCCCCCTAAAAACAAATACTCTTCTGGGTCACACTCACTCAAAACCCGACCGAGCTCATTCAAAAAAAGAACTCTATCAGGTCCTGAGTTTGGAGCGTAGACATTTATAAAAACCAGATGAAAAAGCTCATACTTGGCTCTGACTACCAAAAGCCTGCCCTTCACTCTCTCGTCTACAGTGTGGGACTCTGGCAGAAAATTCTTTGCAAATAGGAGAGCTACTCCTCCGCTGGTGCTGCTAAGATGACTTAGAACCACATCCCCATCCCACTCCCACCTCCAGTCCGACCCGTTTAGAGTGTCGCTGTGCGTTTCTTGTAGCATTGCTATGCTTATTCTCTTAAGCTGTAAAGGCTCAAAGAGGCAAGCCCTCACATCTCTGCCACCATTTATATTAAGAGTGGAGATGGTAAAATTACTCATAAGATCAGCCATGAGGAGAGATACACACATTAAAAATGATACAAAATTTGAGACCGACAGCAGACGGACTACCTTACATGTCTTCTTTTTCCTCAACATTCAAAAGCTCGTTTGATCCTCCGAACCAGATTCTTTAATCTGTAAAACTCCTGCTCAGTGAAGACCCCTTCACCTCTGAGGTTCATCTGAGCTCGCATTGAGGTCAACAACACCATCTTGTCCCCAAAATGGTCTTCGAACTTCACATTTTTGCAGTGTTTCGTTTTCTGAAGGAACTTCTTTATCTGCTGTACGTGGTACATCTCTTCCTGCACCGAACCAACAGCGACCTGTGAGTCAGTAAGAGGCTGACTGATTGTAGTACTGTCCCCCTCCTCTTCGTCCTCTATCCCCATCCCGTCGTCCCCATCCTCACCCCCCTCCTTTTCCCCAGCCTCCCCCCCACCTCTTCCTTTTCCACCTCCTGCCCTATCACTGCCGCCCCCACCACCTACCCCACCTCCCCCCGCCACTTTGTTGGCCTGAGAATTGGCCTTGTTCGTCCGTATTATCACTTCCTCCCTTCCCACCGCCACTTTTTTGGCCTGAGAATCGCCCTTGTTCGTTCCTTCCTCCTCCCCCACCGCCACTTTTTTGGCCTGAGAATCGCCCTCGTTCGTCTGTATTTTCCATTCCCCCTCCCCCCTGCCACTTTTTTGGCCTGAGAATCGCCGTCGCTCGACTGTTTTCTTTTCCTCACAGCCATCACAAGAAGAGGCTGACTGAAGTCAGTACAGTCCTTTGCCCCCCCGTCCCCCATCCCCGTGCCCTCCTTAGTATTGGTTCCCTCCCCTTCCCCCTTTGATGTCCGAAGACACCAACCACACACGCAGCAAACACTCACCAAACTCCCTAACACCCGACAAAGACGCAATAAAAACAACCACGATCACACACACTCACACCATAGAACACGTAGTACACTGGTAAACTGTTGAGTAGAAAAAAAAGTTTGCAATCACCGACAATAACCACGGGAAACCCGGAGCACCAGCAGCGCAGCCTCCTCCGCCAGAGTCAGAGAGAGAGAGAGAGAGAGAGAGAGAGAGAGCCTGGACACACACACACACACACACACACACACACACACAGACAGACAGACAGACAGACAGACAGGAGAGAGAGAGAGAGAGAGAGAGAGCCTGGATACCTGCTGGGGTGTTTACTCATTCGGTCATGAGCCTGTGTGGGTGCAATGTTATCTAAGGGGCCTATTTTGTCCTTCTTTCTGCCATTTAGTTTTGTGTTGCCCCATATTCAGCCCCTTGCTCTTTAGGTTAACTGTTAGCGTAATGTAGCGTTGTGTTTGCTTCTGTGGATCTTCCTTCTAACAGCAGAGCTGTCAGAATATTTGCCTAAACAGGCAACTCTGAGAGGGGGTAAATAAAAACAACACTGTTAGGCTATTTCTCTGCACAAATTATACAACCGTCCTCTTCAGAGAGCATAGTGAACTTCAAAGAGAATTGCTGCTTCTCTCCTCATCTCTCCCTACAAGTTCTATTTCTTCTCACCCCTCCTCCTTTTTTCCTGCTCCCCCCTCCTTTTCCTCACTAAGTTGAGGCTGAACCACGCTCTGCTTCTGTCTTGGCCTCTTCATTCATCTCTGTTACGGGTCCTAGCTTGCACCTTGGTACAAGTTGGTGCACTGTGGCCTTTACACCCCCAGGTGGAAGAGAAGCTTTTTAATTTGAAGTTTCTCTCCCCCTGTCACCTGAAGTTTTAAGAAAGGCCATTCTATGCAAATGTAAGAGGAAACTGAGTTTCAGAAAATAAAAACGTTCCTCTTTGTTCCAGCTGTGGAAACACCATGCACGCTAAAAGAAACCATATTTTATGTTATATTTGCATTATCAACAGGAAATCCCTGGACTGGAAGCGACCTTTCATGCGTTTCCTGTGTGCTCAATTTGTGGGCTTGGAAAAAGGGACAGACACAAAAAAAGTAAAATCAGTATCAGGGAGCAAACCAGTAAACTAAACAGTGGGTCACCAGACAGAGTATGTCCATCATCCTCACCGTCAGGCATTAGCTGTCATGCTGGCTAATAATAGTAGAATTACTCCTGCAAAGCCTGCTTAACTGCTGTAAACATTGGCACAGGCACAGAGAGAGCAATATTGTCAATTGTGTTGAACTCGCCAAACGCAGGAATTAGTTTGTGCTCCTCATCTATATTCTAATGCTTCCCTGTGTCCTGGCTGCCTTTTCTAATCTCTCTCATTCACCACTGCTGCCTCCCTCTTCTTCCATGCCTGACCATATCTCTCTGTCACAGTACAAATTTTCTGTCATGTTCTCCACCCTCCACCCTTACTTTCAGGGGGCTGCAGATTGTTTTTACATACTGTACCAAATTGTATGTATATCTCTTTTCGGCTAGCTGTGTGGCTCCAGAGATGGCGGTGTTGGTCTGTCTGCCCGGTGGCTGGTTAGCTGATGACATTGGTCAAGTATGAAAACAATGTATTTGATGGACTGCCATAAAGTTTGTACAGATATAAATGGTCCCCGGGGAATTAATTCTGCTCACTACAGTGATCCCTTGTCTTTTCATCTGACTAAAATGTTTAAACAGACATTAATGTGCCTCTAATGATGATGTTGTAACTTTTGTGATCCTTTAGTTTCTTTTTTTAATGAAATGTATAATACCTAATACTTTGTTTTATGAACAAATACCTGTAGATCAATGGCTATTTCCATCACCCTGAAATGTACTAAGGAAGTTAGTTGCGGGCCATTCTTGGACCCCTTTTGTTGCAATTATACATGAATGATTTGGTCACTGCATCTTCATCTACTGTATGTTCCCACTACTTTTTAAAAAAAAAAAGGCAAATTCAGAATTGGATAAACGTTTTTAAAATACTAAAGCAAAAGTTATTAATAAAAAAACACATTTTCATTGGAAATAATGAAGTCTCATCTATTATTAGCGAGAATTCTTGCAGTTTTACGTGTTAAATCATTATTTATCTGGTTTGTAGTAGAATTAGGGGTGGGCGATCTGGCCAAAAGATCATATCACAATCACAATCCACGATCTGAATCACAATTTTTCCCACCATATAGGCTAAATAAATAAATAAATAAAAAATAAACTTGTGGCAACAAGCGTTGTCTCTTTAGACTGGTTCACTCTGCTATCGCCACATGGAGCAAGCTCCGGGACACACACACAGAGCTCAGGATTGGGGAAGATTCATCATAGATACGTTAATGTCTTCAATGCCGTTAGTAGCGCTGAATATGATAATATATAATAAAAAATAATATATGTTGGTTGCAATGAATGCATACGTAGTTTTCTGTAACCAGAGCAACTTCCTCGCAATTTGTACGATTACACATCATATGTCAAATTATGATCATACACGGTATAAATTCGTCAGATTGCACACCCCTAAATAGAATTACAAAATATAAAACAAGTAGTTTGATTCATTGCAAATGTTTGTTAACTCTCTAATCTCACCAAAATACGTGCTACATTTAGTAGCCAGATAGAACACTCATCCCCACTTAACTGTAAATTCAATGTTTTTGATACGAAAGCAAATTTACCAAGTATATTTATTGCGTGTGTCAGTCAGGTTTTGGTATTTTGTATATTTCATAGATTTTGCTCAGTCAAATTCATTGATCCACACATAATATCATGCGTGAACATATTTTATCTTTTCAAAGATTTAGAGCAACTCTCGTATTTCAATACTCAGATTCAAGGAAGGAGACATACTTGAAAATTACATTTCAAAGTGACTAACACCTGCACACTGCACCACAGTAGGCTCTTTGGTTTCAATCAATGCAGTACTTGAGTGAGGACTAATGTCTGTCCACGAACAGTGCACACCTCCAGGTACTTTGAACAGATTTAGTAGGAAAAGAGATTTTTTTTAATCAATTTGTCTATTCAATAATCACTACTGTGAACTCCTACATGTCATTTTTGATTTTATACTTAGTTTTTTTGTAGTTCTTTCACTTAAATCATTGCTTTTCATTAATTTCCTTATGGTTGTTGAGCTGTTGAGCTCGAAAGCCATGAGACTAATTTGGGATTTAGTGCTACATGAAAAAAATGACTTGACTATGAATATCAAGTCCATATTAAATGTAATCAATATCATATTATTATTTTGTAGTGAAACTCTTAACGCAGTTCATTTGTAGATTAGTTTGACTCACAAGAGCCTGATAATCATTTTTTTTTCATTTCATACAGAAATGCCTGGAATGTAAAACATTAATCCTTGGGAGATTGTCTCTCAAACTTGATGTTTCGTCTTAAATATTGAAATACACACTTGTATGATGTACTACACAGCATGGTTCATCCTAGACGTTAGTCATTCAGGACATTTGATACGACAGGGGATGTGAACAACAGACCTCCGCTTTTGGCCCTCAACAGCTAATTCAATTGATACACAAAGTATAACTGTAGAATGACTGTTGCCAATTTCTTTGAGATCTGCTTTGAGATGTTTTGACTTTGTTCATGATTTGAATGTCAGTGATAAAAGCCTTTACAGCTCACCACAGTGTGGAATATTGAGTATGTGAAAGTCAACTGATGAACTCATGCTCAGCAGAATGCAGCTTGAGTTGCAAACTTGCCAAGTTTCAACAATACTTTTCACTTTATATATGCTTCCTTTAGGCAATATTATAAGAAAATATCACATACAATTCCATTGTTATGCAGATGATACCCACCTATATTTATCTAGTTGAAACTAATCAGGTAGAAAAACTTCAGGATTGTCTTAAAGACATAAAGGCCTGGATGATTTATAATTTTTTTAGTGCGATTAATCGCATTTTTTCCCTTAAGACAATGGAAATTTAAATGTAAAATCATGGAATTAATGTAGAATCAACACAAATGAAGTATTTAAATTCAAATAATATTGTTTAATAGCATCTTTTTAACTTTGAGCACAGATTTTCTCTCCTGTGAACTACAGATTTCCAATAAGGCCATGAGGGCCAAAGTGATTCACTGAGGCCTCGCCGACGTGCCCAGATATCTATCAGCTGAATATCTGGACACATCTGAGAACCATCTCCCGTGTGAGCTGTGATGTGACAGACAGTGAGTGCATCAACCTGGAAACCACAACAACACTCTTCAACAATATTCCCCGCCTTTCCCGTGTTTCTGAAAAAAATCAACGTGCAGATTATATGCAAGGATTTTGTTGAGGATTTTCACTGACGAGATTACGAGCGTTTAATACTTTGCTTTAATACAGAACTGTAAGGAATTTCAGGTTTCAGGAGGTTTGCAGAAAGACAAGTCTGGGAGGCCGATGAGCAGTTTCAGCGGGAGACATTTATTTTGAGATGTGGGTCACAGCACAAAACGAAGGCGATTCAAAGTGCATATGGGTGTACAGTTCTTTTGTACCCACTATCTATGAAACAGGCAGCGTGAGATGTCACATGATTGATTGTCCACACACGTACACATCCTTGCATCATACTAGATATCTTCAACATGACATTGGTCATCTATGTCATTATATTTGATAGCTTACACAAGATACTGGTCACAGAAAGGACACATCGGCGCCAGTATGATTATGTTTAGCACCAACAAGATATTGTTCACATTGCTTACAATATGGACACATTCTGCCACCATAGAACCACTTATTAACATGTCAAGTTTATTTCTCACCATGTGCACAACACAGAGTGTCCGCTCAAACTACTTCCTGTTTCTTTCAACATAAGAGTATCTTGCAATATATTGATCGCTTTTCCTTTTGACGAATTTTGTGAAAGTGACAAACAATTCCTGTTTCGCGTGTGTATCGCATATTTCCCTGTGTCACTTCTCGCGTGTTTTCTTGATAAACTCCTTAAACCCTTTCCTTGTCCGTATCCATCTTTAACCAGGATGGCTAATGGCTAACGGTTATGTGGCACAGGTCATCGCACAGGTCAGCCGCCGCAGGAAGTAATCAAAATGCACCAATGGTGTTAAATTATTAACACATTAGATAATTCACATTTAATGCAAAGATTAACGCGTTAATGTTGACAGCACTACATTTTTTACTTATAAATTCAGACAAACCCAAGGTCATTGTACCGGCCCTAAACACCTCAGAGAAACACTATCTGAGCATGACTTTGGCTTCCAGCTCTACTGTGAGGAACCTTGGAGTTATCTTTAACCAGGACATGTCCTCTAGGACAGCCTTCTTTCACCTGTGCAATATCAAGAACAATAGAAACATCCTATCTCAAAAGGATGCTGAAAAACTAGTACATGCATTTGTCACTTCTAGACTGGACTACTCTAATTTATTACTGTTAGGATGCCCAAACAAGTCTGTGAAAAGCCTCCAGTTAATCCAAAATGCTGCAGCACGAGTTCTGACAGGAACTAAAAAACGAGATCGTATTTCTCCAGTGTTAAGCATCTCTCCATTGGCTTCCTAAACTTCAGAATAGATTTCAAAAGCCTAGATTACAAAGCCCTTTATAATCAGGCTTCATCATATCTTACAAAGCTCCTAGTTCCATATTATCCTAATAGATCGCCTCGCTCTGTAAACTCAGGACTACTTGTGGTTCCCAGAGTCTGTAAAAGTAGAATGGGAGGCAGATCCTTCAGCCACCAGGCTCCTCTCCTCTCCTCTCGAACCAGCTCCCAGTTTGTGTCAGGGAGGCAGACACCTTCTCTACATTTAAGATTATACTTAAAACTTTCCTCTTTGATAAAGTTTATTGTAAGAGATGCTCAGGTGTTTATTGAACCATCTCTTAGCCATCTCCTCTTCCCTAACCCCTACCTGAACCAGGGTTTGTATCCCTCCCCCACCCCTTACCCCAATCCCAACCCCTACTCGAACCAGGGTTTGGATCCCTCCCCCACCCCTTATCCCAAACCCAACCCAAACCAGGGTTTGCATCCCACTCCCCTCTCCTCTTTTCTCTTCCCCCCCCATTTCTCTCTTTCACCCAAACCAGTATTTTTATAATTACAAATCTCGTAGAGATTAAAGCAGCTGTTATACAACTATCTGTTTTTTCTCTCTCCTAGTGTATCTCTGACTCCAGAGCTGCAGGATCCAAATCCGTCATTATTGTTTCTATTATTAATAATAACAACATAATTGCATCTATAAGTGTCAGTATTATTTTGTAAATATAAGTATCAGTCTGGTAGAGATTAAAGCAGCGGTTGTACAGCTCTTCTCTCTCCCTCTTTCTGCCCACCTCTCCTCTCTCCCCCATTTTTCTCCTCACCCCAACTGGTCGAGACAGATGGCCATCCACAACTGAGTCCGGTTCTGCCAGAGATTTCTTCCTGTTAAAGGGGATTTTTTCTCCTCCACAGTCGCCAAGTGCTTGCTCATTGTGGGAACTGTTAGATTTTCTCTGTTATATTGGAATATTGACCTTAATATGTAAAGTGCCTTGAGACAATGTATGTTGTTATTCGGCGCTATACAAATAAAATGGAATTGGACATGGATACCAAATTTGTATAGGCCCTGTGGTGCCTATATAGCCTATACACGCTTCTAGCAATAACATAAAACAAACGAGTAGCTATTAACTTGAGGCTCTCTGATCCCGCTAGCATTTATGCTAATTCTACAATGTTTCTTAATGGGTAATGCTAACTGCGATTAGCATCGGCAAATGATATGCAACTTAAACATTTAGAAATTAAACATCAGCAGTGATTCAGATGCTTTAAACCTAAATACTTAAGGACAAAGACTTTCTCAGGACAACAAAGGTGAGGAGTTCTAACATAGCCTGTGCTCTCAGTAGAAACTGGCATCAAACTGACTAGGGTAACAGAGGAGGGTTAAAACACAAATCTTCTTCTTCTTCTCCTTTTTTTTTTGGCCGGTGGCAACCAGCGTTATGGTGCATTACCGCCACCTACTATGTTGGAGTGTGAGCCAGAGTTTTCTACCCAAAATAAGAACCAAAACAAACAAAACAAAACAAAATTTAAATAAAAACATACAAATGTAGCTATTGAATGTATAAATAAATAAACAAAATTCTTTGCATAAGTCCTGGCTCCTTCAAATAAACCCGACTGGTATTTTGTAATACCAATATGTCCCTTTACTGAGGAGCAGTACCCCTTCGGAAACAGGTCTTGAATACACCTTAGGGGTACCCTGTCTGATGATCAACTTTCAGAACTCTGCCGTCACGGCTGGGAATGGTTTCCACAATACTGCCCATGGTCTACTCATTCCTCTTAACTTGAGTGTCATTGAGGAGTACCACATCTCCTGTTTGCAGGTTTGATCCGTCCGAATTCAACTTCCTGCGAGACTGAAGTCGCCAAGTATTCTTGCCTCCAGCGTCTCCAGAATGTTTCAGCAAGGGCTTGCTACCATTGTTTGTTATAGAGATCCTTGAGATCCATCTTTCCTTGTGGAGTAGATACTGGGTCAATCTTCTTAGTGAACAGCATGGCAGGTGTGAAGACAGCTGGCATATCAGGATCAGAAGACACTGGAACTAGGGGTCTTGCATGACTCTCAGCAAACCATTGTCATCAATCATGGGATCCAAACTCTTGAGTGGACAGCATTTTGAGACTTCTTCACCCTTAGTAAGGTTTTTTGTTTAGTCTTTGAAGGAGTCTTGTTGTGCACTTTTCAGGATCACGAGTCGTGCTTGGAGATGTTCATCCTTTTTATGGCTACAGTCTGATGTTTTGGAGAAGGCTCTGGCCTTTTGGATGAGGCTGGCTGTTGCACGGGTAAGTGATTTCCAATTGGAGAATCTTTCAAAACGATGTGATCCAAGAGTCCTTCTGTATCGACTACCCTAAGGTAAGCTACAGCTGATATGGCTGAAGTTGAAGCGTCTGCGAAGATACAGATTTCTCTGTGAACAGTGGTAATCAGAGAAACAGGTACGTAGGTCCTCTGGATCTGGAGCTGTACAAACTCTGTTAGGGAGACTTTCCAGGTATTCCACTGTATTTCCTTTTCTTTTGGCAGTGGAGTGTCCCAGTCACTCTCTCCTGTGGAGATCTCTCTCACAAGTGCCTTTCCCTGAATCGTGATTGGTGATACGAACCCCAAGGGATCATAGAGACTTTTTACAGTTGAAAGTATGCCTCTTCTGGTGCACAGATTTTCCTTTTCGGACACACAGAAGCTAGGGAATTTTTTTATAACTCGCCCATGTATATTATATTAAGGTTTGAAATTCTGAATAATTAGGGGCGTGGATACTTGAGGGACAGGTGACGCCGCTGTTTGTTAGCCGCTCGGTTGTAGCTAGCCGCTGGCAGTGCTAGGTGTCCCCGAGGCTATTCCCCGGGCATTGAACGTGGCTACTCGACCGTGGTCTCAGAGCCTTGCGGAGAACATTTCAAGCAACTACTGGATGAATAATACACCTGCTCTGCGCTCAGATGCCCCAACGGAGAAGTCTAAGAAGCTTGTGCTCCTGTTCTTACGGTAAGTAAAATTATAGTATTGTTCTGTGTTTGCAGTAATTAGCAGGTGTCGTTGTCTGCGCTCGGTACGTGGCTTGGTAGCTTAGCTTGCTTAAGCACTTATATGCCAGCTAGCCTTGGTTTAGCCTCGAGCGAGACTCCCAGCTCTGTTGACGAGGCTAGCGGGAATAACACAACATGACACCGACATGAGCCGGTAAACAGGCGTCTGCGTGTGGTTGGAAAATATGGTCCACCACGTGAAATGTGCCATACGAGCAATGCAATGTTAACGTAACATTAATGCTAACTGTCATTGCGCCTGTACGTTAACTTAAAATGAAATAGAAGAACACAAGAAGTTTGATTCATATTTTTTACTAAAACACCATAGAGCGATGCAGAAACAGACTTGTTGTGATCGCATGTGACATGGTTTTTGTGTGTAGTTTTCCTGCAGGTGATCCAGACAGACTGGAACAGTGGAAGCTCAACATGAGGCAGAACTGAACTCGGACTTATCACTTAAGCACTGACCCCAGGTCCACAGATGGTTTGTGAATAACTTAATGGTCACAATTTTCCCAAGTGAAACATGACAACAAAACATGATTCTACAGTGCCCGTAAGCTTTGATAACAATTAAATATTCTATACATACTGTATTGTATATTCACAGTGTTGGTAGAAAGCTGTTAAATCTAAAACTACATTCAAATACATTTGAATATCTACAGAAAACAAGCACACAAACCTCTTCATTTACAAACTTGTCTTATTATTTTTTATTTGTGTCTTGTCATTGTTATTAGGGAAGGACCTGCCTGAAGGACTCAACTGTGCTGACCATGTTCTGTCTCCAAGAGCAAAGAAGACTGTTACACAGCATTTTAAAATATATTTAAATAACACAAACCTGTTATTGCTTAAGGTTTTATCTGTAGTGGATGAGTTATTTGTCAATTAATAGTCAGATTTGAATGTGAAATCTGACATATTCAGTCAGTATTAAAGAGAAAATTGTTAAAATATAAACATAATTTATGAGCCAGAACCAGAAATTATATATCAACTCTCAGATTTATATTTAATATACAGACTGGGCATGTGCAGGCGGTAACTGCTGAGCTCAGAAGGAGCCCAGAGCTGCAGAGTTCATGTGGTGGGAGGAGAAGTGGATACAGTGTGGGACTGTAATGGAGGGGAAGAGCAGAAGTAATAAGTGTTGTAGTTATAGTTGGTATTTTTTGATGAACATAAAAATAACCTCAACATTGTACATGAAAGTCAGGGACATGTTTAGGTTTAAAAAAGTGTCTCCTGAAGGCCAAATTCAATAGCAGTGCCAACTGTAGCAGTTACAGGTCAACTTCAGGTGAGAGAAGTCACAAGGTACTGGAGGTGAGTCTGCTGCATCGTCTTCATATTGACCAGCCTGATGCTACTGATCTCCATCAGGTTGTTGTCACCACAGTGGATGATGAGGACATCAGCTGCTGCTCTCCCTTATGGAGTGGAAACAGAGTGGAAGAAGGCAAGGTCTGCAGCTCTCTGGACACCTCGACAGACAAACTCATCACCACGTCCACATTTTGACTGTAGGATAAAAATGAATAAATGAGTGTGATAAATGCTTCAGATAATGAAAAATGTGAAGTCCACTAAATAGTGTAGCTCACATGTTTATATTGACAACACTGTTATGTCACATCTGTAGTATAAAATGGAACTAAGAAACTGCATCTCAGAATATAGATGACAGTCTCTAATACTTTATTTTTAGACAGACTATATAACTGTTAAGTCAAGCAGCCACGACTGGTACTGGTTTGTTTTGTGCAGCTAGCAGAAGCATTACAGGTGAACTAAACAATAACTATGAGCTGAAAGTAATAAACATCTTGTAACAAATATAAAAGTGCCTTTCTTACAGTCATATTCAAAGTGATAATCGCGTACAGTAATGTCTATAGCAGTACAGGTAAGAGACTACCACAGACTTCTGTCAGTGTGAAAACTTGATCTGTGCACTGTTTACGACAGTGGTCTGGGGAATTGTAGTTTTTCTATTGTCTGGTTTGGTGTATGTGTATGTCCCTTAAGGCCAAAATAAATAAATAAACAACAATAATAACTAAAGACAACAAGCCAGTCTTAATGCAAAATATCCTGTATGCCAAGAACACTAACCATTACGTTACTTCTGTTTAGTTAACGTTTATTTTATTAGAATCAAAATAAAGTGGTGCAAAACTACCAATAATACCAACAAAAAAAAATCTAATTCTTAGAGACTATTATAATTTCAGTAGCACATATTTATTTCAAATGTGGTTTTATAGTTACAGTGTTACTTACCACATGTAAGTTGGCTGGGACGACTGGTACCGGAGCTCACGTTACCGCAGTCATCACCGACCTGGTGCAGCCTCAGCTAGCCGGCTCCCACTTAGCCTAGCTTATTAGCTTAGTTCCTTAGCCTCAGCTAAATGGGAAGCTTTGACGTAGGTGGGCGTTGTCATCGAACGGTCTGCATTCGACCCACCTCTTTGTCCATATATGGATTAGCCGGGGAAGCCGAGTCGGGCACTGCCAAGATGGCAACGGCTGAGCTGCTGCGGAACCACCCACTTTGGCCTTCAAAACCAGCCTGCAGAAACCAATGGGTGATGTCACGGATGCTACATCCATGTTTATATACAGTCTATGCTTTTTCTGCAGTGGGCAAAGAGGTAAGTCCATCATCCACATAGAAGTTTCTCATGACGAACTGCTTAGCATTTTTACCATGTTCTTTGTGTCCTTCCTGTGCTGCTCGCCTCAAGCTGTAGATGGCAACAGCTGGTGAAGGGCTGTTACCGAAAACATGTACTGTAATCCGGTACTTAGTCACTGGTTTTGTGAGATTGTTGTCCTCGAACCACAAGAACCTCAGAAAGTCACGGTGGTCCTCACAGACAGTGAAAGAGTAAAACATCTGTTGGACGTCCACCGTGACTGCAACCGGATCCCTGCAAAAGCGGATGAGGATTACAAGAAGAGTATTATTTAAGCCTGGTCCCTTTAAGAGGACGTCGTTTAAGGAGACACTTTAATGCTTGGCACTAGAATCAAACACCACCGGTATTTGGGCTGGCTTCTGGGGGTGGTAGACGCCAAATGTTGGTAGGTACCAGCACTCTTAATTTTTCTTTATTGGTGGAGCTAGCTCTGCCTGGCCTGACTCAAACGCCTTCTGCACGAAATCAATGTATTGTTCTTTCATGTGTGGCTTTCCTTCTAGAGTGCGACACAAAGATGATAAAAGTTTGGCTGCTTGCTCCCTATTATTTGGGAGATGGCGCCTTGGGATTACGTAATGGTAACGGAGCTATACAGCTGTTAGCATCGTTCCTGTAGACATTTTTATCCATGATCTCGAGAAATTCTTCATCTCCAATAGACAAGGCTACTTTCTCATCATCTTTGGTCCTTTCAAAGAGACTCCTAGGTAATCGTTGTTATCTTCCGGCAGGTTGGGTTCTCTGGAGGATTGAGCATGTTGACTTGATGTTTTCTTGTCCAATTTCTCCTTGATGTGGATAACACTAGCACATGGACTAAGAAAGGATGAAAGTCCATTTGGCAGGACGTTGAATCCACGACGTGTGTAAAGGTGAGATAGTCCAGGTAAGAAACCATCTTTCAATGCTGCCTCCTGGTCTAACAATAGGTCTTCTAGCTCTCAGAGCTTCTGGTTGTCCTTGTTTGTGATCTTTGGAAATTCTTCTAGTTTTTCCAACAGAGCGTTTTCTATCATTTCAGCTGAGCCATAGCATTCGTCCACACCATCTGGAGTCCCAAGCTGACATCAATGGATATGGACTGCACAGATGCGTTTGGCCTGCTCTGCAGACTGTGGTCCAAGCCATTTGGTCAGTAAGTCTAGCTCCTCTCGTGAGGTGAGGTTCAGGTCAATGGTGGAGTTCACAAAGTAAGCTTTCCAGGCCAACCTGGTCTGTCGTCGAACTTGAGGAGTCCAGAGCTAACCACATCTTTTTGTATCAGGTATATGACTAAGTCTGTCATGCCTGACTGATCACATGGGGGTGGTCTAGAGTACTTGAAGTTAGGTATACCTTCAGTGGGGAACTTTAAAGGACTATCATGGCTTTGCTATACTCAGGCTGTGCTCATGTGCTGTCGTGCTGGTAATCTTTGGAATGTGGAGTAGCTGGCTTGCTGCAAACTGTGTGTGAACACCATGATTATCTGTATCACAATTTTCCAATTTTAGCTGACGCTCTAGTGAAGAGATGGGTTTGTGTTCCAGGAGTAGGGGCTGTTGTTGAACTAGGTCCCAAGAATGTTGATACACGCTGCTTCTCTTCGGGGGTATGAAGCCTTCACTCGAGCTGCTGCAGCTAAAGCTGAAGTTCATACCGTCCCGACGGTATGAACTTTCTTTTAATTCCTGTACGCTGCGCTGCCCGGTGTTGTATGAGCGAGCGAGCAAGAGAGAGAGCGGAGCGGTGAGCGTGTGTGCCGTTTGTTTGGCTAATGGGCTAACGTGCAGTGCCAGTTGCAGTCTGTCTCACTCTAATAAATGCTGCAACGCCTTAAGTTTAAAGAAGACGTATCGGTGTGTCGGAGCGAGAAGCTCCTTCCCGACTACAGTATGGTTTGGACACCTGCTGCTCCGGAGAACTTGATTAGCCGACTCACCGCAGCTGTGCTAATCATGCACCTAGCACTGCTCCGCTGAGCCAGCTCTGCTCCGCGTCTCCTCTCTCTCCTACAGCTGAGAGCCAGAACCACGCCCACCACCACCAGTGTTTACAGATATCCTCACTAAGGAACCAAAAAGTGCAGTGGAATCCCCCCAGGTCGCGTAATGTGCAGAGGAACAACTGTCTCCAACACAAGCAGTACAGAGCAGTCACCATCAACAACACTTAAGAGGCATTTATTTTAATTTAATCTAGAAGTGGATTTTTTTCAAGAATATAATTCAATTATGTTCTACATGTAAACATACAATATTTACTAATGTTCAAAATGTTCTATATGTTATTTAGAAATAAAATAAGTTTTGGTCAACGGCAAAATTTTGCAATATTTTTTTTTACCCAGAGATTTTACATGATATCGTGATACCGTGAAACCACTGTATTTTTCCCAAGGTTATCATACCGTCAAAATCTCATACCGGCACATGCCTACTCCATGGTAGATTATAGTATCTATGTTGAGCTGCATGTATGCAGTGTTTATTTCTCGCCTTGATGAAAATACAACATACAGAATATACACGCTTCTAGGAATAATATTAAACAAATGAGTAGCCATTAACATGAGGCTCTGTGATCCCGCTAGCATATATGCTAATGTTACCATGTTTCTTAATGGGAAATGCTAACCGCGATTAGCATCAGTGAATTATGTAAATTAAACATTTAGAAATTAAACATAAGCAGCCGCTATGCCACACAAGTGATTCAGATGCTTCAAACATACATATTTACGGACTAAGACTTTCTCAGGACAACAAAGGTGAAGAGTAACTAACATAGCCTGTGCTCTCAGTAGAAACTGGCATCAAACTGAATACGGTAATATAGAGGTGGGTTAAAATACAAATCACACATGCAATACCGTTTTGTATCACCAAGTGTCTAATGCAAACATCAAATAGTTGGGGCAGAACACTTACTGATGTTGAAACAGGTGATTGTGTTGGGTTTGCATGATCTTATGATGTGGACTGATATGACATATTTGATTTGCATGTGATACTCATTATGTCAAACTTAACTGAAAAAAGAAAGAATTGTCAGAATCTGAATTGTGTTTAATGCAAGTACAAAGTACAGCCTAAAGTACAAGAGCAATTAGTGAAACACTATACAGTAAAATTAAACATATAATAATGGAAGAAATATATAAAAGTATATTGTATAAAAGTGTGCACAATATGGAAATATGTGCAATCTGTCACTAAAAGTTACAGCTGTAGAGATTGTGCTGGAGAAAATTTGCAGGTATCGACGTGGTGGATAGAGAGTAATATATGGAAACCTATAGGGGACTTAATTCAAATGAAAATGTTAATGTGAAAATGAAAATGTAATTCCATAGTAGCATTATAATTTTCCACAAATGTATGTCTTTTGAGTAAAAATTTAAATGAAAATGCAATAATCCAATTTTCATTTTCATTTTCACATCTTGTATGGGAATTCTGTGATTATATAAAATGATAATGCAATTTGATAACAATATGAAAATTTAAATGAACCTCCATTTGACTTTTAATTTTCAAAGACCTTAACCTGCACTTCAGTGGATTATATTCAAATGCAAATGCAATATAAACATAGCATTTTCATTTTCCATTTAAGCAAGCAATATATTGGTCATATCTCACGATATTCTAAGCAGGATCACTTGCCCAGGGCTAAACAAGTCACACTGCACTTCTACTAGCCCTGGGTTAAATGTCTGTTGGAACAAATGTTTATATTATAGCATGAAATCTACAAGGCTACTCTTTAACCGAAAGCAGCCCAATTTTAACTTTCACACTTGCAAACTCAGGGCAAACTCAGAGCCAGCAAGACTTTTAGGCTAAAAGTGGCGTTGACCCTCTTTGGCATGTGGCAGGGTTGTGCCAGTGCAAAAATACTCTCGCCTTGGGGCTAACAGTACCCTCAGACCCAGGCTAAATGTAGTTTAAAAGGCCAACTATCATTCACTATAATTCAAAAAACATGAGCTAAGCATATATGCAAACCCCTAAAATAACTGCTACCATTGTGAATATATGTTTTGAGCTGCATTTTTTAAAGGTTTTTAAGGTAAGTGCTATTTACCTCCTTTTTTCCTGGTATTTTCTCAACCTGCTGTGCAGTGCTATGACCTGCTTCTATGTTTCCAGGCAAACTCGCCACAACAGATTGATGTTTGACATTATCTCACTTTTTATGCGTTTTATATATCATTGTACACACTTGAACAAGGATTGATCACCAAACAGGCCAAGGAATATTCAAAGGTTTGCTGTGTTTCAGTGATTAATGTTATTTACTTATATTGTCGGTGGTTTAATCCTCGACTTGTCCATTTCATATACCAAAGTGTCTTTGGGCAAGACTCTGACCCCCAAATTGACAACTGCGTGTGGCTGACAAAGCGCTAGATATACTGTAGAAGCGCTGTATGAATGTGTGTGAACATAGACAACTGATGCATATCAAACGACATGTTTAGGACCTCAACAGGTTCCAACTTCAAACCTAACCTCATATAAATCTTGTCACAACCTTAAGGCATGTACTGAAATAACATTTTGTACTGTTGTATTGAAATAACACTTTGCACTGAACTAACATATAGCTAACTAATGACATATAGCTAAATAATGGAATGACATATAGCTAAATAAATACTGACACCTATAAAGCTTGACATACGTTATACTTAAGATTTTATAACAAATCTTGCAGAGCCTGCACTACGTACATTAGACTAATTAACATACAGACAGTAGATGTAACAAGATGTTCTGTTCAGACCAAATTTAGCCTAGGACAGCAAAATAATTACACAATAACGATTACGATAAGTCCAGACACATAGTCAGGCGGTTCACCCACGTACACACCGCACCCACAATGCGGGAGAAATAGCAAATGAACTATTGTACCAGGTTCCTGTCTTCTGTGCGATCCAGCCCTGGTTGGTGACTCGTGAGACAGAAACCCGGAGACTCTGTAAGTATTGTTATTGCTTGGAGCAAATAAACATGATTTGAGTGAATGCATTGAACTCATGACTGTTTTCTCCCTCTGAATAAACGAACACACGGCGAGGACATGGCTGAGGCCTAGGACGAGAATCCACGAGAATCCTGCCGAACAGGCCTTGACAAAACATGCAACACACCATTTAAACAATTAAATCAATTTAACAACTTAAATAATGCAAATCTCCATTAAATTTGACCATAGTGTGTGTCTGTCAGTAGAATCAGTAGTGTAGGATGTGCATCAAAGCAAAACAGCAGAAAAGCAACTGATAATCAAAAGCCCCAAAAAGCATCTGCTCGCTGGAAAGGTGACAGACTGTCTATGAAAGCCCGATTCTTGTACCCACTGGGAACGCCGACGCCAGGTGTTTCCAATTGGTACAGTTACTACAGCTGGTGGGCGCGGCAAACTTTGCCAGACAGACAGGGTGACAGAGCAAAAGGGAAGGGGTCGTCACAATCTAGTTTTGTTTGAACTAGTTCAAAAAACCTTCGGCATTTCATAAGGTATTTTAATATACGTTGGCTATGCTTAATATTTAAACCAAATACCACACAGCAAAACTGGTAGCATGCAATATTCAAGGAATTACATAATAATAATGTAAGTGAGAGTGTACACAGTAGTATCACTGTGGCACCCAACCTGTGGTACTGTGTGACTTTGAACTCTATGCCAGGCAGGGGACACTAACAGCCAATCAGCTGCTTATTTGAAAGGGGAAATCCCTTCTGGCCTCTGATTGGATGAGATTAAGCTGCTTAATGGTGGTGGTGGTGGAGGGATAAGGCATGACATTGCCAGGTGATATATCTCCACAGCAACCAAGGTAGGGTGTGTACGTAAACCGTAAACACAAGTACAATGGAGAGTTTTGTGCGAGCACAACACACACACACACACACACACACACACAAAGCCCCTTGAGACTGTAGGCAGATGTGATTGCTGTTGAATAAGTACAGTAAGAACAAATTGGGATTGCCTGGTAGCAATGCTTTTGTGCATTTTTTATTTACAGTCGTGTAAGCAAACATCTTCATACATCTCACCACTTCCTCTTCAGTCACCCAGAGGGAGGAAGGTGATAAACACACCGTAATCTGTGCCAGAGCAAACAAGATTAGACCAGACCTCATTACGAGCCATATGGCCAAAACCCTGATTTGAGATGAGGAACAAAGGCACACATCCACACACAGAGTTGCACGTGTGGTTTTGTAGGAGTTTTCAGCTTGCCATTACATGCACGGAGGAGTACTGTAACACGTGAGGAAAATGTGCTAAACAGGTATGAGGTAAAATATATCCATTCATGCAGTAACCTACTGTACATGACAGTGTCAGCCTTTTCATCAGCACAGTTACATGAGAAATTAGTGACCTTTCAGGCACCATGGAGCCATATATATATACTGTATTTTTTTTTACAGTAAATGCAGAACAGAGAATGTACTTTGGGTTGTAGTAATGAAACACTGAATGATACAAGACAAACGTCATTTCAGGTTTTATGATATATTTAAATCCAGAGTTTTAGTATTTTGGTGTGTTTGAGATTTCTATCCCCCCCCCCAGACCACTGATCTCATCTTTAGTCTAATGACCAGACCTATGCACGGTGAAGTCACAGCAAAAGATGAATTTTAACTGCCTTACAAATGAAAAAAAGGCCATTATTATTGATTTCCTGTGCTTTTGTTGACTACAGCCACTTCTCTATACAGTATAAACTGCAAGCGCCTGATCACACAGCTATTTTTATTTCACAAGTCACAAGTGTGTTTGCCTGAAGTCTAACAACATTATCTAGTTCTATTTATATTTAATTAAAAATACAATCAAAAGGACACATGCATTGGAACAAAACCTTGTGATACAAAGCTCTTGACACAGGCAGACAGAGAGAGAGGGATAGAGACAGAAAGAACACCGTGAAAGTGACATTCATACAAATGAACACAAAGCACTGACAATAATACCACTTCCACAAAATTACTGTGTAGACCTGTGTTTTTAAAACGCGGGTCAATCCGTGCGTTAAATTGCGTTTAATCGACAATTGGCCACTTTCACACTGCAAGCGGACCAGGGTCTGATGATCGCCAGCACGAAAACAGTGTAGTGGTAGGTGGTGGGCCTAGGTGGCGGTAGAGAGCGGTGCGCGCCATTAAACAAAGAAGAAGAACAGTGTCGTAAACAACAGAAAGCAGCCAGCATGGAAGCCAGTGAAACGGTGGTCAACGTTACATTATATCTTGTACTTTTGTCTTTCAAAGTATACTAACTCAGCGCAGTGTTACGAGCCAAGTCTGGCCCTTTAAGAAGGTGGCTTTATGGGTATTGAAGTGTGTGTGTATATGTGAGAAGAATAAAAGTTGGCGCTGCGCGCTGTGCCGACAGTTTATGGCTGACCCGGGGCTAAATGCTGATTAAACGTTTTCAAACTGCAGAAAATGCCGGGTGTTAGTGGATTTAAACAGGTTTTTTGGCCAGTGTGAAAGGGGCTTAAGGTTCACTCACTTACCTGAGGTCAAAAAAACAGTCACAATGTTTTCACTTCCCACATCACATCTTGTCCCACTATAGGATATTTGTATTTTAACAGGAAATTTCAGCAATCGTTTGAAATGATTTTCAATCAAATTAAAAATGCTGCCTTTTTAATCTTGCTTTTAATTCAGCCTGATTATGTTGTCATGTTAAAGCTTATCATTATCTTATTTTATTTGTCTTTATTTCTTTTGAAATAATCTGTGTCTTTTCTTTTGCACAGATTGTGTTTCTGTCTTGCACTCTTATCCCTCTTTTTTTTTTCATTCATGCGTTGATTCCTTTGGCTCAACTCCTGTCTTAACGTGCCATATAAATAAATTTGACTTGACCTGTCTGTCTTGTCTCACTGTCAGTCTGCACCACCTCATTGCACAAAGTCCTTTACATTAGAAAAGTTACTTGAGGCCAGTGGCCCCGTGCCTTGCAACAGTGGCATGTTTAGTCCGTTTTTAGTACCAGCAACCCTAAAAGTCTGTTTGACAAGCATAAAAATGGTCAAAACTATACACAATATATGTTTTCAACTTAATATTCGGACAACGAAAATACAACAGACCCAGGTATGATCCACTTTCTCTCTCCCTTCAATTGCCCAAAGCCCTGTAGTAGCCAGCGTGCAATCTCGCACTCACAGACAGACACACACACACACACAAACACACACACACACACACACACACAAACACACACACACAGTGCGGCTGTTTGTCTGTGGTGCGTTGGTTCCAGTAAGTAACACAAAAAACGATGTGTTACACATTTTTTGACTTTTACCAGACTGAGTGAGGTGGAGAGCTCCGCTGTGTTCTTATTAACGTTACTAGTGTAGAGCCCGTTCTCAACATGTATGTTTGCCCCGCGGTGTTGCTGGTTGCATTTTTCTTTTTGAAACAATTAAATGTGACTTGCAGTAATTGAGCTGCGGTGACTGACGCCGCGCTGCTGCAGCTGTTCACCTGTTTAATCAAAGTTCGGTTCAGAACCCTGAACGCGCTGTTGTTGTGAATGTGAAATATGGTCTTAAAGGGCCCATATTATGCCCCCTTTTACACAAGTTACATTGGTTTTCAGGTGTGTGCACTACATGTCTTTGCCATTCCATGACAAAACACCTCAAGGATCAAGCCACACAGCACCCTCCTCTTTCTGCATAAACAGCCCTGTGAGACTATAGTCGATTCAAGTGCTTTCCTGCTCGCATCTTGCCCCCCTCCCTTCGTGTACCCCCCGCCTCGCTCCGCCTCGCTCCGCCTCGCTCCTCCCCGGGTCTGCTCCGCAACTACGGCGTTGCGCTGCCATGACAACAGTCGCACGTGACAAGGCACATACACGACGTAGAGACCGGGGAGGCACAGCGAAAACGTTCTCCATAATTACACACAGAGCACATTAGGGCTGGGCGATAGAACAATAACGATATGTATCGCGATAGACACGTTATCAATAGAAAATGCGTTCGATAGAACGTTTCGATAATTTTTTTGTTCTCGTTGGAAGAAACCGGAGCAAAGAGTCTAGCTATGCCGGCCGGCCGCGAGTCTAGCTACGCCGGCCGTGAGCTACCTAAGCCGTCCGGCCGCGAGTCTAGCTACGCCGGCCTGAACACTTATCGTGATACAGTTTTCAGCCATATCGCCCAGCACTAGAGCACATACGATCTTGAAAACGTACATTTGCCTCCTCCGGGGCTTCGCCTCGGTCAGTTGGAAAGGCTCCGTCTGTCAAAAAGAGATGGGTTGCCAGTCCGGCGTTATGTTGGTCTGTACATCCAACAACAGAGCAAACATTATTATATCTTTTGGCCATGCCCGCGGTCGTCGTTCGCTTGCAGGGAGAAAATGATGGCGTAGACGCGATCTGTTTTTCCGCACTTCAAGGGGGGAGGTGCTGCTCAGGTTGGGGGTGTGGTTGCCCCAGTAGAAGGAGTCAATTTACGTCACTTGACGCCCGAGCTGTGAATGGCTCGTTTACAGACCGTCTGCACGGCCAACCCAAACCACAAATCAACGACTCATTGTTTTCTTTTCATTCTTCATGGGCTGGCAGACACCCCAGATAACCAAATATACGTGGAGGCAGGCTGAAAAGGTGCCTGGAGCATAATATGGGCCCTTTAAAAATATGAGGAAAATCACCTGATATATTATCCCCAGGAAATAATCTGTTCATAACTTCATACAAAGAAAAAGGGTCAGTGTCCATACAACACATGTATAGGTTTTAAGTCTACATTACACAATTATTTACACGAGCATAAAGTTCTTATAGATCTAGCCTCATAAATTGCTATCAAAGTTAACCAGATTGATGGATTTCACTTCAAAATGTAAAAAAAAAAAAAATCTTCAGGGTGGGCATGCCCCCCGCCCCCATATATCCTTTGGGAAACACTGCTATGTGTTGATATTACATCCAGTGTGTTACTGTCTGTATGTGTATCTTAATAGTCCAAATTGTACAGCTTTTGCTTCTTCTTTTTTTAAAGCGGGCATTTCTTGGGATCATTGGGTAAAGCTCTGATCCTATAATCGCCCCTGCCTTGTAATTGGCCGAGAGCTGATGAACGCATCGCCGCAGTTTTTACATCGTAGTGAACTAGACAGATGGAGTCGATTCACACACTGGTTGTTAGCAGGCTGTTGTCAGTGGACACACACTGACACAAGACAAAAAGAAAAGCACCTACCTTTGGATTCGCAGTCAGCGCAAAATTTATTCTCCTCTAGCGATACTAACGAGTTGAGGACAGCCTGGTATCTGTCAACGTCTTTCACAGATTTATCCGTCATCATTGCACCGGTCCACCTCCTCCACAGCCTCTACGTCCCGCGCCCACTGTTGTTAAAATAGCCTGTTCAATCACAAAATGTAAGAAAGCAGTGTGTGCAGAGGCCATGCGCTCCCGTCGCTGTTCCTCCTAGATGTGGAGCGTAGCGTTTTTGTTTCACCGCGGTGGGGTGATTGCCTCTCAGCCAACCACCATGCAGGTTATTGGAAGGTGTAAAATACGCTAATCAAGATTTAAGGTGGAGGGAGACCGATTACCAAGATTAAAAATGTAATTTTGACTTCGAAGAGCACCTGTAATCTACCACTGGCACCGAGTCCCCTGCCCTTAGTCACATCTCTCTCTCTCTCTCTCTCTCTCTCTCTCTCTCTCTCTCAAAAACACACACACACACACACACACACAGTTTTTGTTCAGACGTAGTGTGACTAGTCTCTCTCAAGTTATACTTTTTTTTCAAAGCTGATCATTTGGTTTAGTTTATCTGTCAATATATTAAGCATACTGCCACCCTGTGGTCAACTATGAGAAGTTTATGAGAATTATGGTGAAATGTTCCCCTCCAAGACGCAAGACGGCGATACAACAACATGCAAAGAATTGAACAGCAGAAGAAAAGTTGGTGAAACAGCTGACTGAAGAACGGCAAGCTGGTCGATTTGCTTGAAGCACTGCCGGATATACGATGACTTTAACTTCAAAATAAAAAGTAATTGACGTGTTTCTGCTGTTGAAACAAAACGGTATTTACAATAACGTGACAGCAATAGTGGCTTGTTTTATTATTTTCTCGTACGTTTTCTCTCATCACATTGATTTGTATTACTCACGAACTTCCCCAAAAGATTACTTTAGTCTAAATTAATACCGGAAGTTTATGCTGCAATACATCAAGCTTGATAATAGCGGAAGTGATTGACTACACTGGAGAATACGGAAATAACTGCTGGGCCAGAATCATATTAATAAAGGATTTATATCGAGTCGCCACCTGTGTAAGCCAGTAACCCTGACCACAATGTCTAGGCAATCCAACCGAACAACAGACAGCAAGAAGATGGTAGGCAATTCACGCAGGATTAACATCAGCCAATTCACCTAGCATGGCTAGCGAAATGCTAGCAGTCAGATGACGTTAGCTCGCTTAATCGCGAGCTCTGTTATACCACTGGAAAATAAATCATTGTCAGCCATTTATGTTTGTTTGACCTAGCTAGATTAATGAAAAAACATTTGAAATCAGTGTTGAACGTTGCTGGCTTTACCTAGCCTTTGTAGCCTTGTATGACTGTTTGAGTATTCTCACTTCAAGATAACTTTACAAATACAATTTATAATGTAAGATTTGAACACTGTTGTCCAAACTACTGAGCTGACCTAGAGCTGAACTTAACCTAAACATTTTATAGACATTTAATGAATCAGTTGAAAGAGCCAGAGAAATGAGTTAGTAGGTTTAGGTATGGAGTATCTTTTGTAGCAGCACTGTTAAATTGGAAAACTTTTTTTTTTTTTACAGGCGATCTATTGTTAATTAATTAGTGTTTTTATTTTACGTGAAAACCTTTATTTATTTTTTATTAATTCATATTCGAGGTAATTTCAGCACCAGGAGCTGTCCATAGATTTACCTGATAAAATTCCTGGTGGAGGAAGTATCCCAGTGACTTCACACATTATCAGATAATGTTGTTTTTTTTAACCTGCCAATTGCCAAAATTCTTGGCAATTGGCAGGTTACTTTAACCTCATATCACCTGGGACCACTGGCAAATGTGTTTTTTTACATAATTTTAAGTGGATGCTTTTTGCTGTGCTCAGTATATCATCGAGGGTGGCTTGGTGTTTGTGCTATGTCTTCCTGAGCCATACAGTTAATTTGAGAAAACACAAACATCATGAAAAAAAGTTTTATCCTATAGAATTCTGAGCTGTTCACACTGACCTATGGGGCCCTGGTCACTCAGCTTTGTAAAGACTACGAGAATGACGAGGAAGTCAATAAACAACTGGACAAGATGTAAGTATCCCCTTCTATTATGTCCCCATAGTTGGAAAAACCGATCTGTAAATAATGTGACAATAATCACTCAAGAGATATCGCTTTAGGGCAAACCCAGGCCAAAACAATCAAAATAAAACATCTGAATAAAATCTCCTCAAAACATGCTGATTAATCCCAGGTGAAACAAAACAAAACAATATACATTTACTACACCTGTCTCCCGAAGATAAAAACAATTCACAAGAAAATGGTAGTTCACTCCTAAAGCCTCAGTGCTATTTATAACAAGGTGGGTTAATCTATTTACACAAAATCCAGATCTATTGAATCATACTCTTCAATGTTAATGCACTGGGACTAATAAAGTCTCACTATTTTCTCACAGGAGGCTAGAAGCAGCAGACACACCCCAGGCCAAAGCCACACATCCAGACACACAGGAGGAGACATAAAGCTCCTCGCAGGGACAGAGCACACAGTCACACACAATCACACAACACTCACACAACACTCACACATGTCAACAATATGATTGAAGTGAGTATAGTCTCACATTAGCAATACATCCATTAAAATAATCTTTACAAGTGATTGATATACACAAATGTTCTTTTTTCTTATCATGTAATTTATTTTGTGTTCTTATGAGGTGGATCCTTCATTAGTAACAAATGTCTGTTTTTGTTCAGCCTTTCTTAAAAATAATTATTAATGCAATTAACTTTAACAATTAACTGCCAAGCTCATACAATTAGTTACTGGCACACACCAGTGTGTGCATGAACCAAGTTGCTTTGCTCCAATATGATAAAGTTTTGGAGGAGAGGAGATTTTTGACCTCTTGTGTGTCTCCTTTTTACTCGCAACCTCCCACCACCCTGACACATTCTACTGTTCTCTGTTCATAATGTACTTTGGCACTAGCTGTAACAGAGGGATGACATAGTGAGGTTTTATTTCTCACACTTATGTGTCAGTGGAAATTCCTCAGAGCCTATGGGGATCTTTTGAAGAAGAGGACATGATATGTGTTTTTAAGTGGAAAAAAACCCTCAGGAACGCCATACTGGACACAATGCTCCAGCAGATTAAGATTTAGAAAAAAATGATTGGTTTATAACTCCAAAATTCATGCCATGATGACAGAACTTTAGACTGGGTGTGTTTTGCTTTTCTGGTTGTGCGGCCACCTTAAGCTCTGTGAGTTGAGGCTTGAACTACCTGGCCTTAGATGGCATTGAGTCTGCACTGCCCACTCTGCCAGTTGCCAGCCAAATGTTCAGAGACAGACCATGTTAGGATCAGGAAACATCAGTTGGCTTCGGATTTCCAATCATAATTTTCATAATTTTCCAACTGTATGAACCCTAAATGACTTAGGGTATTTGTAACTTTGTCCTTCTTCTTAACGGTAGCCTATTAAGACTTGGGAGAGGAGAAGGACTTTATCTCTCCTTCTCACTGCCTAACTCTCCATGTTTCTCTCTTTCATAGGGGTTATAACATCGGAGTGCGTCTTATTGAGGACTTCCTGGCACGCTCCAGTATCGGCAGGTGTCAGGACTTCCGAGAAACAGCCGATGTCATTGCTAAGGTAATTGGAAAGTTCCAGGCCAATCAGAGCGTGACCATGGATTTCGACCAAGATTGTGGGGCGGGAGAACAGGAAGGACAGCTTACAGAGAGGGTTCTGGTGAAACACCCAAAAAGTGATCAGAGAAAGAACAGAAGGATGGTTGGAGGAGGAGGACGCATAGGGAAAGCAGAAGAGAAAACTCCCAGAAAGCATTACTCTGCATTTTCCTAAATTCAATGCCAAGATCACATTCATCTTTGCTTGTGTGATAGTAACCTTGAAACTCAGAAGGTGTGTATTCACTTACATGTGGGAAGAAATGTAATTTCATCCCCCAGAAAGGTGCTGTGTATTCAGTGACACCCCTTCGCTGCTTTATCGTTAGTGTGTAGGTCATCTTGATTAAGCCCTGAAGCAACTTTAGACTCCGTAGTCTTGTCGTTTACTGAATCACCTGGCTGATATTATTACTGGTGTCATATGTTCTTCTTCCTCTGTATTTATCCCTGGAGAGACAGAAGGACGCAGGCAGACAGTTAAGGCAGCTCAAAGGCCTGATTGTGTGTTCAGCACTCCAGCTGTTTTCAAGGTGATGCTGCTGCTCTCAAGGAGAGTCATTCCACAGATGTAAGCCTACACTAGCTCAGGGAGCTGGCTGACGGTCACAAAGTGAAGGGTGATGTCTGTAAGTAGAGGAGCACTATTGGACAGCGGTTTGGAAGGCACGGTGACAGCTCAGGATATCACATGACCTGTGGCCAAACTCTAATATCACCTGAGCCATTCTCCAGTTAAATATACACAAAAGAGGTCTGTTATTTGATCAAAAACTGTTTTGTTTTTTTTAAAGTTATGGATCCTGAATTGTTTAATTATTTTTCTGTTTTTTCACTGTTTCAAATGATATCTGTGCTCATGTAAGGCTGGAACTCAGGACGTGACCCTTTTACATTCACAAGTCCAAATCTGTCCAGTGAATTTGCTTCAGTCTGCGACAGAAGCTTTGAAGGGTTTCTGCTGTCCTGATGTCCTTAGGTATACATGAGAAGCAACCCGTTTGACAGTAGCAGAGCGGAGTGGACAGGCTGTGGTGTAAGGTTTGACCATTTTCTGGATGTAGGAAGGGCCTGAGCCATTCGCAGCATGGTAGTCGAGTACCAGTGCCTTGAATTGGATTTGAGCCACCACCGGAAGGCGGTGCAGAGGAGCACTGCAGTGTGGGAGAATTTTGGTAAGTTTAAGACCAATCGGGCCACTGCATCCTGGATGAGCTGCAGAGGTGGGATGGCACATGTCGGGAGAACAGCTAGGAGGGAGTTCCAGTAGTCCAGACGTAAGATAACAAGAGCCTGCACCAATACCTCCGTCACCTTATTGGTGAGGAAACGGACATATCCTCCTGATGTTGTGGAGGATGAATCTGCAGGAGCGGGTCGTCACTGCGATGTTGGCAGAGAAGGACAGCTGGTCGTCCAGTGTAACACCCAGGCTGCGTTTCATTAGTGGTTCAACATGCCCTCGTTCACTTGCCCTCGGAGCAAACCTTGCCGCCATCATAAGTGTCATTCCATTTGTCTGAAAAACTGAAGTGAACATGGGATCGACCCTTGGAGGGCTGAGGGAGCGATTGAACAACGATGGTCACTTGAGAGGTGGATATCACCCACAATGCACTGCAGTTATGCATTTGGAGAATACATCTATGGGTAAGTGGCAGTAATGTATGTAGAACACGGTTGCTTACCACTAAAGAAGATTAGCAATAATAGTGATGATAATCATGATGCGCAAGGGAGTGAGTGAGAGAGAGAGAGAGAGAGATGATTTACAGTATTTGCCTCTAAGTGCGCCGCCATAATCTCACATGAGCCTGATATTTGCTATTATAAAGCAAATAATGCCCCATTCTGAAATTGGGCCGGTAAGGGACCAAATTAACGGGGCAGAATTTTTGTCCCATCCACCCCGACGGATTGCAATCATCCGTAGAAAACACCTTTGTCTGATTGAAATGAGTCTAAAGGTATTTTCTGATTATTTGTAAGATGCAGTATAGAGCGAAGCCTACAACTGGTGGTCGATCCATGATAGTTTGGGCTGAAAGTGAAAAAGGGCAGGTGTGTTCCATTTCAATCCCCCGCCCACCTTCCCTCTGTTCTCCAAGGGGCCCCCGTGTGATGTATGCAGTTACGTAATACAAAGGGCTGAGGGGGAGTGAAGGACAGCATGTAAGAAATGTTAGTTTCATGTTTACTAATGAAACGCAGCCCCAGTTTGCAGTTTGAGTAGGGGTCACCACAGAGTTCTAAGTGGTGATGGAGAGGTCGATGATGGGAGACGCCTTCCTTGGGAGGAGCAGCATCTCGGTCTTGTCCAGATTGAGCTTCAGTTGGTGCGTCGACATCCACTGAGAAATGTCAGCCAGACATGCAGTGATTAGTTCTGCCACCTGGGATTCAGATTGTGGAAAGGACCAAATGAGTTGGGTGTCATCTGCATAGCTATGGTAGGAAAAGCTGTGTGAGTGAATGACAGAGCCTAATGACCTGGTGTACAGAGAGAAGAGGATGGGGCCCAGAACAGAGCCCCATCCTCTCTTCTCTTCCAGCGAAGATAACTAATGATGACTTTTACTGTGAAAAACATTAGGAAAAGCTGAGTGATAGTCAGTGAATTTGGTGTGGTAAGTCAGCCTGCTTTGGCAGGGATCCGCAGGCTCAGTTGATGTTGAGAGAGAATCCCAAAAAGTAAACAATGGGAAGTTTTGTCAGGACAGGGCAGAACATTGGGCATATATGCAACCGGCGCCTGAGCCCCAAAATAACTTTAGAGGAGAGGTAATAATCCTTAAGCAAATGCAATATAATAGAACAATCTAGCATTAGTATTGGCTCTGCAGCCAGTTTATTTTGGTGCAAACGGCAAATATTTTTTGTAGCTGTAGTAATTAGTAAAAAGTTGCTGGAAAAAAATCTAAAAATTCATTAAGGGATGTGCACAGATATACTAAAATACAATGAAACATTAGTTTTCAAGTAATCCTGCTCTGGGTATAATCCTTTATCCACATTTATGTTAGGTTGCATTCAAGATGTATCTGGGCGTCACCCCCAGTGTGACCAACTGGAGCCCGGCAGGAGATGAATTCTCCCTCATCTTAGAGAATAACCCGTTGGTAGACTTTGTGGAGCTACCTGATAACCACAACACGCTGATCTACTCCAACCTGCTGTGTGGCGTCCTCAGAGGAGCCCTGGAGATGGTAAAGTCAACACTTTTTTAGTATTAAACAGGATCGGTTTTGGGGGGACCTTTACACATTTATGAGGAAAAAAAGACTTGGATACTTATTGAACACTGCCACAGTTGCAATTACTAATAGCAGACACATCAGGTATATTAATAGGTGTAATGAAATACTGTATAAATGAAATGGATGATGAATGTGCTTTAGGTCCAGATGGCGGTGGATGTGAGATTTGTCCAGGACACCCTGAGAGGGGACAATGTTACAGAAATCCGCATGAAGTTCATCAAGAGGATCGAAGAAAATCTCCCAGCAGGAGATGAGTAATGGAAATGAAGGAGAAGTTATCCAAGGAAGAACCTTCACTTACAGACGGGATGGATTAACAAAACCTTAAACATCAAGCTGAGTGGTACACCTTAATAGTTCTTTTCCTTTTCCCAAAATTTTTTTGAGTGAACTATGCACTGTGAGAGTTTCTCCCTAATGACATCTGGCAGTGTAGAGGGTAAAAGAATGGTCCGAACCATTTATGTCGCCATCCAACATGGAAAATCTGGTTTTCCTAAATTGACGTGAAAACTGATATCCTGTTTCTTGAAAGGGGTGCACATAAGATTTACCATGTGTAGGCTGTTATCTTTTTTTTGTGCAGGAAAGTCTTTGTCTTTAAATAAATCACACTATATTGCTGCCAATTGTATTTAATTGTAATAAATGCAACATATGTGATGTGATTCTTGTGTTTGTGATTAGAGAGGTGACACTTAATAACATGCCTGATGGGGGACCTGGAACACTTAACGTGGTACGGAGGACTCACACACACACACACACACACACACACACACACACACACACACACACACACACACACCAAACACTCTCTCCACACACTCTATACCACCCTGTCAGTTCTGATTCTTTGGGCTGCGAGAGTCTTATCCCTTTGGACTACTGCAGCTACTAAAGCAAATAATATCAGACCTAATATCTCTGTGTGCGTGCGAGCATGCACAAAAGGAAAGGCTGCCTGTGCTTGGTTCTGTTTGTCACACCTGTGAATGCCTTTACAGCACCCCGAAGTAATGAACACAACTTCTCATTTAGGTCCACTGCACACCTCGTCAATAACTGAAAACACAGATGGCCATTCACCCGTGCGTGTGCGCACACACACACACACACACACACACACACACACACTTAATCTCTGGTCCCACTTTAGAAGCAAAAATCTGTTCTGGACACTACAGGAACGTATATCATGTTTCTTTTCTTTTTTTTTCTTTTTTTTACCATGTAGAAGAACAATATCATTTGTACCAAACTCGAATTTAGAGGATGAGTTTGTAAGATAGGGATTTCCTTTTGGGAAAATCTGTCAGCTATTAGCTGCTGATAGCTTTCAGACTCTAAACATCCTATTTTATAGCTGCTATTACATGAACCAATTTGTGGTTTTACAGTTTTAGTATTGTGGTATATGCTCAAAACAGCCACCAGATGTTGCTGTGTACATTGTATTCCGTAGCTGTAGGCTGCATTGTTCCCAAGTATGTGGCTTAAATTATTTACATGTAGCTTTTTTTGGGCCAAAAATTGATATTGTGGGAGAAATAAATTCCTTATTTGTGGGAATAGAGGTCAGATAAACATAAATGCTGCCAATTTGTCTAGTTAAAGGTAACATTTTATGCTCATTCAGGTTCATACTTTTAATTTGGGTTACCATTTGAAAAGGTTTACATGCTCTAATGTTCAGAAAAGGCATTCGTGTCCTCATACTGCCCATTCCTGCACCCTCTTTTTTAAATGAATGGATTTCTTTTAGCCCCCCCTCCTCTAACTCCAGTGTGTTCTGATTGGTCAGCTGGCCCAGTCTGTTGTGATTGGTCAACCGCTTGAAAAACATTTAGGAAATGTCACCCCTGTTCACCAAAGAGTCCAACTGTGTGACATCACCGCGGGAGAGAAATCTGAACCAGTTCTTCAGAGTCAGGTTGTAGGTTTTAGCTAGACCACAAAAAAAACTGACAGGGGGGTCTTTTTTTCACAGTTTGTGGGCTAGCAGGCTCCGCAGATACATATATTTATGTGCGCAAACACTGAAAAAGTTTTTTTTTTGTGTTGGTCAATTTTAAGCTTTGATTTGGCTCAAGATTAGACAAATGATGAAGACATGTTATTTTTGTACTTTATAATCCACAGAAAGATGTAGGCATTTCTTAGTATTATTTGCTGCTTAAGCCTCTGCCCACATTTGTCTGGGTTTGTGCTCATTTAAAAGGTTAAAAAGTGGAAGCACTGCAAAGCCTGCCAGTAGGCAATAAGCCCGGTTGGGCCATTAGGCGATCTCTCGACACATTACGTGTGCATATCTATACACCCTGCAGGCCCGTGTTGTGGATGTTGGATGGGAAGAGGTGCAGGATCTAGTTTTTGTGCAGGAGCTCAATGTAAATGACTTGGCAGCAGCCAATGAATGGACAGCTGGTTTTGTGTATTTGTGAAAACCTGTATCACTTTGTGATGTGTTCACAAGAATTTGACTTGACAGACACACACACGGGTATACACAAAAACTGTACATGGAGGCCAAAGTGAGGTTGAAATTTATTACCACCAGTGTACTACCAGTGTAAAAATAGGTGTTAATACACACTAGAAGGACCTTGTCCAAACACAAATAGGCCATTTTTCTGTTTCCCGGCCCTTAAAGTTCTATGACTGAGTCTAGTGACAGTTTTAATGTTGATTGTTTCCACAGTTTTATCCATTAAACCAGAAAGTATTGAGACTACAAACTAACCTTACGCTGCGTTATGACGTCACTCCTCATAACCTGTGCATCTGTGATTTCTATTCCCTTTACAAGAGTGCAGATGTCGCAGAATGAAAACACAAAGAGACAAAAGTAAGTTGTTGCAGAGGCATTTAAGACTCTTCCTGAGCCACGAGGAATTGCTTTGAAGAAGCTATTTTTATCTATTGTTTTCCCTCCTCTCTTTTCTCTCTCCCGTAGTTGTTCAAACCACATGTGCATATGCACTCTGGATGATAAACGTTTTTCATCACTCATATCTCACACACTGTTTTCAGTGTCTCCCACTTGTGGCAAATATACTGTGCCAAATTATATATTTACTTTGTGTTGTTATTATTATTGTTATAATTAATATTATTTATCCAGATGACTTTACTTTTTAGAAAACTTTATTAGGAGAGATCTGGAAGACAAGTAGCAAATGTTCGGGCCTTAGACATGGCACACCGCTTTAAGGCAGCTAAATGTTACCATGTGGCCTTTATGGGAAACAAATGGTGAAAGACACGCTGTGACAGTAAAGCCCAGCGCACAGCCTGGTATTGACCTGTGCTTATTGAATACTGCATCCCTTTCTTCCAACTCCACTCCATTCATTTCCACCAACTGTTTCTCTTTTTTCTCAATCTTTTTCATTGTTTTTGTCATTCCATCCGATGATTGCTGATGTGCTCAAAGTAAGCCAGCGGTCTCTAAATCAAAGAAAGGATTGTGATAGTCAAACTTCTGGGAACGTCCTCTTTTGGGGAAATGTGTTGTCTCTCAGGTGAGGTAAGGACTGACTGAAGAGGCAGTCACCCAGGATTTCCAGTTTTTTTCGGAGTGTGTTTCGCGTCTTGCGAAACACACTCAGAGCAGAGATAAAAGTAAGATGGACGTCACGCATTGAGAAGAGATTGCAATGAGTCGGCAATAAGTCAGTGTTCCTAAAAATTTTAAATAAACTCCAGACAGCTATAATAATGTTCCCAGGCAGTGAAGCCGTGGGAAGAGGTGCTTGATTTAATGAGCTGCTTGTGTGGATCTGAAAAGATGCTCATATGAAAACAAGACTTTTTCTAAAGTCTAATATACCCAGTAAAAGTAGGATTTTTGTGCGTTGTGTGGATGTTTCTCTGGGATTTATGTAAACAAACAACTTAGTGAATAAATGTGGATGTTCATTTTAGAGGTAAGTACGAGTTGATTTGGTGTTCAATCACAGTATGTACCTGCTGAAATCTGCTAGAGCATCTGCAAGCCATTTGGAATATGAATCATCATCAAATTCCAGACAAACTATTAACCACATGCCATTTAGCATGGACTGTGCATCCAATAGATAGAGGTTTTTAGGTTTGGGTCATCAGGAATGTTGGCAGGAAGGGTGAGATGAGAAAACAAAACTGGTAAAACACACCTCTCCAAGCTCAAAAATAAAAGAAAGGATTGGATCCAGCAAACTCGTACAATAAAATCCTGGATCACCAGAGTCACAAGGGATTTGCGTTAACAAAGAAAACATCTTTTCAGCAGGAAGACAAGACTGAAATCGGTTCAAAGCTGGGTCTCTTTTCTGTATTAGCAGTAACCTGGCTGGTTCCAGGAGGGATTCAGTCGGAGCCCTAGAGGACACAGAGCCATTTGATGCCTTGTTTTTAGTTTTTCCTCCTTCCCTTTCTTCCAGGCCTTTTTGATGGGAGCTGCTAAGCTGCCTTCACTCTGCTTCCAATTTCCTCCTGCTCTTTCGTTCTTCCTCTTTTTTTTTTTAGGATCTGATGAAGAGGAGTTTGTAGGCGTTCCTGATGATACAGGTTTTACCCGTTCCAGATCCTCTTTATCTTTGTGCCTCATTTTCCCACAACACACTCAACCTTTGTCTTGTATTTCTCCCTCCTTTCCTCTTTTGTGACCCCACAGCCACTCAAGTTGGTTAATGTAAAAGCAGCAGAACTTTCCAGCTGGGAACAGCCTAACTTGAAGATCAAATGCAGAGAATGAGTGGGAGAGAAAGAAAAAAAAAGTGTCATGTATAATTTTACACAAGCTAGCCCTGAGGGCAAGCGGCACCTAACCTTAGACTTCAGTATTCCTGGGCCTTTTCCTCAAAATGCACATGTAAGAATATATTTATATCAGTCTCCCAGGCAGTAACAAATATGTTAATACCAATTGAAAAGCAGGAATGTGAAAGTCCTGGTTTGCCCTGGACTAAAATCAAACCAGGCTTCCCTCCCAGAGCACAGGGCTGCCTAGAGGCTGCACACCAGCTGCACTGGACGGGATATCTCCGCTCAACACTGCCAAGCATGAACCGACCGTCTGTGTGATTGTGTTGTGTGCCACATTAAACTCAAAAAAAACCACACCATCCACTGATTAGATTGAAGTACTTCTGATGATACATGTCTCCCAAACAGACCACCTATCTAACTTTTAAAGCATGAAATCTTAAATAATATCACAGCATAAATCTAGGCACCAGCCTCAGAGCTCAAGACAGAAAGCTCTGAGGCTTCCTGTCTTCAGCAAGTCATTTATTACCTTCCCACTTCAAGAATCTCTCACACCGGTCTGTGTGTGTGTGTGTGTGTGATTGTTATTGCTCTGGATGGCCTATTATGGAGGGTAGACATTTCAGGCATAGGTTGACTTTCCATAGAAAACACCTCAAGCCTTCACACTGGAAAATGAGACTGGATTCTGAAAGGTGGACTGGGATTTATGGCAAATCCCAAAATTGAAAATGGCTATTTTTCCACCCAACTGCTAAATAAAGTTAAGTGAATCTTTGAAATGTTAAAAAAAGAAATACTACTTTGGTGTGTTGACATTGAAGTGAATATCCATAATTTATTAAGACGTAGCAAATTTGAAAATATCAGGAATTTTGTTATTGTCTGTTACTGACAGCAAATACAGGTGATTTCCAATGTTTTCATCATCAACAGCCTTCTTTTACCTACTGCTTTCTTTTTATATTATATTGGCTCAGGAGAAAGAGAGGTTGTCTATAAACCGGACGGTCAGTGGTTGGATCCCTGCTTCTCACAGTCAGCATGTTGAAGTGTCATTGGTCAAGACACCTAACACTAAACTGCCTCTGACAGAAAAGGCATATAGCAGTGCTGTATGAATGTGTGTGTGAATGGGTGAATGTGACTTGTGATGTAAAAAGGCGCCTTGAGTAGATAAGACTATAAAAGCACAATTTAAATGCAGTCCATTTATCAATTTACCAGACATGCTACACCTGTCATTTTGTTAGGTAGTCATCATGCCTTTCACTTTTCTCCTAGCAACATCCTAGCTGCCTACAGCCATGTTAGCAGCTCTGCCACAGCGGTGCTTTCAAGAAAATGCTGACATTGTGATGCTAACGTGTTCTCAAAGTTAACATGCAAATTTTTTACATTTTGTTAGCTTGCATAAATATTAGTTAGCGTTAAACACTAGGTATGAATTAATGTCATTAGTTTTGGTGAAAAAAGTACTAAACAAAGTTTAATTTATTTAATTAATTTTGTTGCATCAAGGGTTCACCAAAGTTGTAAGCAAGCTTCCATGGGCTCCATTGATGACTTTTTAAAAAATAAAATAAACAAACCATCCAATGGTTGTGATAAAATCATGCTTGTGTCGCTAGACAAAAAGTCAGGAAATATCCAAATTCAGGAAGATTCAACATCTGAGGACCAAGAATGTCAAAATTGCCAGGAGCATAGTTGTTGATATATTTTAGTTTAGTTAAATTTACAACTATAGAGCCACACCACTACTGTAGTTAATAAAAAAAAACCTCTGAATATATCCTTTTTCCACAAATACATTTGTAACTCAGCTACTGCTGGCACAATTTTAGCATATCTGCTCTCAATCCTTTTGTTTTGAATACTATTGCTCACATTGTCCCTTGTTCTATTGTTTTCATGAAGTGTAGTGTTTCTCGATCCTAATATATCTGGAGTCTGTGGGGATGTGTTTGCCCAAATGTAAAGTCTTTAAAGTCTTCTTTATTGTTGCCTTGTCAAAGACCTCTTCTTCACCTGCTTGGCACAGACACAAAGGCCTCGGTTTGATGATAGATTTATGTAATGGGCCGTATTTATCAGACAAGCTAAAATGCAGAGAGCGTGCCCCTTCACTGATCCATGATGAAAATCTAAAGTAAAATGAGATTATAGACAACGTAGGTTTAAATTGCTAGTGAAAGGTGTAGTTCTCACAATTCCTGTACAGCAGAAGTGATTTTCTCTTCCTTTCAGGCAAAAAATGGGCATGAAAGTAATGTGATTCAAGGTGCATGCAAACCTTACAAAATGTATGATTTTGTGAAACAACAGCATGATTTATGCTGTCATTGTAGGTCTTTGAGTACCTCATTAGCACATGGGAGGATATTTTTGATAAACGAAAGGAGGCATCTTCACTTCACTTTGCATGTGTCTGAGAGAGAACAAGAGGTGTCTGAGAGAGAACAAGAGGTGCATTCTTCCGTCCTTCAAATACAACACAGGCTGTAGATATATTCAGGATGGATAATGTGAGCGTATTCTCAAATGGCAATGTTCATTCCAAACATATGAAGCTGAATGTTCAACCTTTTCTATTCCCTTGGTCATGTCATTCAGTAATTCGAGCACTGTGCCAAAGGTTTTTTTTAAATTTCTACGGCCTCTAAAATTATGATGTTTGTGTCTGCATGCATACATAATGTACTCCAGAGAATATATCCATGTGCATTGTGCATCTGCTTCACCTTTGTGCCCCCCTATGAGATTTTGTTTCTCATTCAATGCAGAGGTGCTGAAAGCGCTCTCCATGGGCCTCATACAATTCAAACCTTTTTCCAATTAGCTAGCCAGGTTATATTCAGTGGTGCTTAAATCTACTGCAAATCTGGCCCAGACAAAACACCCACTGGGTCCAGCGCCAAAGGGACAGATAGGGAGAGGAAGTGGGAGGAATTGTGTATCATTTTGTCAGATGGTTTCCAGGCCACTCATGGTGCAGGTCAGTGTCTGCACATCTGTCTATCAGTTAGCCAGGTAAAGGACTGTCATGTGTTTTTGGTTTCAGGAAGGAAAGAATTTAGAAAGCTGGACAGATTTTGGTCTTTATGACCAAGTTACAACCAAACACATGGCTACAAACAGCCGCACATGCAAATATCAAATCTTTTGTGTCTGGATTGACGGAACCTGGATGTCCGCGGAGATGTGCTTTGGAAGATAAAAGCATGATTTGAAAAATAAGAGAGAATCCAACATTTACTTGTTTTCTCTTTACTTTTATCTCTGCTTTGTCCTTCTCTGTTTTATCTAATTTATGGCAGGTGCAAATAGACGATGTGAGAATGATGAACATGCATTTGCCAGGATGAGAGTGATGACCTTTCTTTTTGGAAGTATGTTTATCTGGCTGGAGTAAGGAGTTCATGACTTTGTCCATACAGCAATGTATCCAATTTTTTTTTCTTCACCTAATATTCTTACCACCAACAGAGCATTAAACACATGACAGGGTGTTTGTATATAAGTCTGTCTACCAAATTTTTAAAGAAATACAAACAGATGTATAAAATATCACTAATGCAAAAAATTTGATCATAAAAATACCATTAGCAGTTCAGTCTTTACAATGTCGTGGCTCTCAGAATGGCAGTTAGCTGGCCCCATGCTTTTATGCAGACTGCCCAAAAAGTTTGCACTGACATTTATTGTCCTCAGAGAATGAATAATATTGACTTTTCCTCCAGTTCCAACATGAGGATCACATTTGATTGGGATATGGATTTCTATGACAAATGTCATGTACGTCAGGGTTCCCATTACGTTCATTTTGATAAGAATCAACATGGACCGAGTTAAACGGTCAAAAGTCTCCCTGCACTTTTTACAGAGAAAGTGAAAACAAGGCAAATTGCAGTAAATGCGGGACATTTATTGGCTGCAAGTCTGATCGCACCTCCATTCTGGACAAACATTTAAGGCAGCATGACATTGATTTGGAGCAATGTAGCTACAGTGTTGGTTTGTTGTGCTGCGGTCAGAGTGTGACTGACAGTCTGCTGATCAGGCTCCTCCAGTTAAGATCTTTAACATGTAGTTAGATGTTGTGCACTGATGCACTTTAGTATCACATTTTGCCCATATTGCTGCTTTGATGGACTTATTTTCCTTAAATTTGTATTTGTATAGTATTGAATTTGACTTGTAGATAGATAGATTAACTTTATTGATCCCAATGTGTTGCAGCAGCAGCACACCTTACAAAATATGTTTAAAGGCCTGCCCCCACTGCTGAAAAAAAACCTAGAGGAAACACTGTACTTTGTGTTGTTAAAAATCTGAACATTGGTGGGGAACATAGTGAATATTTTACTAGCTAAACATCAAAATGTAATGACTGCAAATCCTTGCTAAATTATATAAAGGGAATGTAAACAGTATTATCCTGCAGCAATAAACAGAAAAAAACCCTTTACACTTGTGTTTATACTGATCCACCAAGTGGCAACCCAATGTGACATCACCATTTGGTTTTACGAACTGCCATTTTGAAGCCTCGGGTTAAGCATTTTGACCAGTGCCATTTTTTCTCAAACGTAGGATTGTGAGGAGGATATGACTAAGCGTTTTTCCACTGTGTGGCCTACTACACCTGCAACCATGCACCACTGTATCCACGATCCAATGCATAATGTGCTTTATAATCTATTTTACTCTAAATGAGACCATAATTTAGAAAATGAACATCTTGCTGTATTGGAGAAGACTTGAAACTAGTGATTGAGACCATAAATTCCTCAGGAAAATGTTTACTGACGTTATAAATCAAATGAGAAGTATTTTGTCATAGACTTCTATAGAAACTGACTTTTTTTTTTGGAACTAGTGGAGTCGCCATCTGCTGGTCATCAGGCACTAATTTTCCAGACTATATAACAATGCCCATTTTTACAAACAGTCTATGTGATCCACAGGTCTCAGTAGAAGTTGTAAAAACTTAAACTGTTGAAACGTCTGTCACAATAATTTGACTGATATGAATTTTGTCATATGTCAAAATATGTCATAAGTAAACTTTCCATCACTGCAGCAGCTGCAATACTCAAATCATAAATTATCTCACTGATGTTGCTATATTTCATAGTATGTGCTGCAATGAGAATTTGATTGAAGCATTAAATCTACTCAAACACGAGGGCAGAGGTGCCAACTGTCCCAATAGCGACACCTCCAACATGAATACTGGATCTACCAGGGTCAACCTGGTTGTGGACACTCAAAGACTGGACTGTTCAGAGACAAACCTCCAATTCAAACCTAGTTTAAGTGTTGCATGGTCTGGTACAACTTTACAACATTAAAGGGGTCTTAAAAACATGCCCTGTCACAACTCAACCTCGAAAAATGCCACTGATTTGTACACACACACACACCTGCACAAGACTCACCGATCTTTGACACATGCCTGGAGGTAGGTGGGGCCACAGTGTTAGCAGGACATCATCAGGCCAGGTGATGGAGTGCTGTGTCATGCTTTGTTTGGTTTTCCAGCACTAACCATATTCAGCAATACCACGGGCTTTTGTAAAAACATGTCAGTGGATACAACTGAGATTGCCTGAGAAGATGTTAAGAAAAAAATAAAACAAGAGGGTCTTCGCCAGCCTCAAGCTGGTCGGCGCTCGGGCCCTAATAATAAATGAATGGCATTAAATGTAATTATTCAAGGTGCTGTCAATCACAATCTCAGCTCCCTTCACCAGTCCCCTTACTATATCACTGACCCCTGACCCCCGACACACACACCTCACAACACTAACACTGTGCATCTTGTGACAAGAGGCAGCTCTCAACACCTTCATACACAACATACTGCATGATGGTCACATGATATAAAATGTGGAGCCAAACAAACACATGTAAACCTGTAGGTACATTTGCTTCACAGGATTGTGCCAGTGGTTTGGCTATTTTAGGCAATTTTTAACTACAGTGGAAATATAAATACTAGATAATAAACAGAATTTAATAAGAATTTCAGATGTTTTAAAATAAATTAGTTTTGACAGTTTCATGTCATCGTACTGTTGTTGCAAGCAAAGCCTTTTCATTGAAATTTTAATATTTGTTGGCAACAGAGCATCAAATTATGCTTTTTACTTGGGCTGTCAAGCGATTAAAAAATCAATCAAATTAATTACAGGTCCCAATCTGCCATTTAAGTTGTCCGCCGAGTCCTTTACATATCTGGGTGTGAAAGTCACCAAATCCTATTACAGTCTATTTAAAAATAACATCACTCCTCTGTTGGAATAGTGCAAACAAGATATTAAAAGATGGTCTATTTTGCCACAATCTCTTATCAGGAGAACAAATTCTGTAAAGATGAATATTGTACCAAAGTTTCTATATCTATTTCAGGCACTGCCTGTTTATATACCACAATCTTTTTTCAAAGCATTTAATCAAATGATTTCTTCTTTTATATGGACTAATAAATCAGCTCGCATAAGAAAAGAATTTATGGAAAGACCAAAGGATGTAGGTGGGCTTTCACTTCCAAATTTGCGCACATATTATTGAGCTGCGAATTTTAATGCCATCTCTTTGTGGTTAAAAGATTGGAATAATAGGATCCCTGCATGGCTCCAGATTGAAAAGGTTACAAGCAGCCCACACTCACTCCCTGCTTTACTCCGCGCACCCCTACCATCACTAGTTAATAATATTAAGGATAATATAATTGTAACTCAATCACTACGCATCGAAAATCAGTTCAAAAGATGTCTGGGTATTCAGAGTATTTCTATTCACTCACCAATAATACATAATCATCTTTTTCAACCATCCCTAATGGACAATGGCTTCAAGATTTGGTATGACAAGGGCATTCATAGTATTGAGGACCTGTATGTTGATGATACTTTTGCTAGCTTTGAACAACTATCCAGAAAATTCGGTCTGACCAATAATCATTTTTTGCGATACTTGCAAATTAGAGATTTTACTCGTAAATAGTTTGCTAATTTTCCTACACTCCCCTCTCCTTCCTGTTTGGATTCCCTATTAAGAGTCAATATGCTGAATAAGTGCAGAATATCATTTATTTATTCCCATATATTGGATAGCTGCAACCTCTCTATTTTACATATTCGAGAACAGTGGGAAAGTGACTTGGGGGCACGGCTGTCTGATGGGGAATGGGATATGGCTCTTACTAGAGTCCACTCTTCTTCCATATGTTCCAGGCATTCTTTAATACAGTTTAAAGTGTTACACAGGTTACACTTCTCAAAAGCTAAATTAGCAAGAATATTTCCGACCGTAGACCCACTATGTGATAGATGCAAACAGACGCCAGCTACTTCCTATCATATGTTCTGGTCCTGTCCGAAACTTGTTCCCTTCTGGTCATCCTTTTTTGAAGTCATCTCTAATGCTTATGCTTATAACATCTCACCTTCTCCCTTGGTTGCTGTTTTTGGTTGCTTTTCTGATACAACGGGGTCTGTTACCCCTGTTCATTTACAGGGGGTCATTGCCTTTTCCTCCTTATTAGCTAGATGCTTGATTTTATTTAAATGGAAGGCTGCTACTCCTCCATCACAGCACCACTGGATTAGGGACATTATGCAGAATGTTAAGCTGGAAAAAAATCAGGTGTACCCTCAACGGTTCCATCAACAGATTCTACAAGACCTGGGACCCTCTGATAACGTATGTGAACAATTTACCTGGTCTGGAACTGGAACTCTGAATGTTTACACCTGCCCTTGTTCAGTCCTGTAATAACAAATGTTGGGTGCACTTTTTTTTTGTATTTTGTGTCCGTCTGCTGTCAGTGACAAGTCTGTCAGGTTGATTTTGGGTTTGATCTCTCTTTGTCTCTTTTTTGTTGGGATTGTTTTTCTATGGCTATTTGTAAAATAGAGAATACGATTGTTTTGTATGATGATTGGACTATTATAAATAAAGTGTTCAAAAAAATAAAATAATTACAGGCTTTGTAATTAATTATTCGAAATTAATCGCACATACCCATATTTGGTTTGAAAAGCATTTCAAAATGTTTCACTGCAAATGGATTTCGGTAGATGAGTGAATCAATGAAAAGATACACATGATAGACATCTTTATTCCCAGACATTCAGAACATGTCTCCACTGTTCATATGGTATATTCCACTGGCACATGGCATGGCCTAATGCATGTTCACAATTGAGTAACACATAAATCAGACTCGTTTCAGGAAGAACAAATGAGGTAGACCTAGGGGTGGGAATCTTTAGGCACCTCACGATTCAATTTTGATTCAGAGGGCTACGATTTTATTATATAAAACGATTATCGATGCATCAAAAAATATTCTATATATGATTTTTTATTTTATCATTTATCATTTGGTTTTGATCAATAATTGAAAGAAACAGATACATTTATTTCCATTATATTTTAATAATAATAATCAATGGAAGAGATATGCCCACTGGAAGGTTATATTTGCCAATTTATTTCCCAGCAAAAGAAAACAACAACAAAAGTGTGCCTGTCGCAGCTGTGCCTGTGCTGGAAAAAACATGTTCTAAACTTGAAAACATTAAAAACTGCTCTCATCCACAAATAAATAGAGACTTCTCTTCCAACAAAATCCTCCTGTTATGGGCAATGCGCATAGAATCCCTGAGACAAATAAAATAAACAAATAAATATCAGAACAGCTTTCTTTAAAAAAAGAAAAACGATATAGAAGTTTGTACCATGCAGCTCTCATACAAAAACAGTGCTTTCTGTGGAATATGTGGTAAAACAAACAAAACAGAACAAAAAAACAGGGCAGAATTAAGTCATGAGCGTATTAAAACATAGCAAATGTGCTTAGCTGGTGGATGCTGGACGTGTAAGATCAGGGGGAGGCTACATGCCCCACTGCGCAGTAGAAAAGACTCTTTCTGCAGAGACACTGCTGCCTGGAATGCTCGCGTAACTAGAAACAAGACAAAATGCTTACATACGCTGACTAAATGCGGGTGCCAGTCAAATCAGTCCGGTCGGTTGCTCTTGTTTAGCTATGCTAACGTGGCTTAGAACGTAAACGCACATGTTCTCTACGTCCGTGACTTTCAGCCATAAGGAACGTTCTCGCCATACCCGGCGGGCCCGCTGGAGATGCCCCTGCACCGAGGGTACCGCTGAGTCCGCCTCCTGCGTAGGGAAAAGTGTGGGCTGGAAGCCATTAGCAGCCATGAATGGGGACATACCTGTGGCGGAGCAAACCAGGGAGTTGTGGGCATACTCCACCCAGGGAAGGTGGGTGGACCAGGAGGCCGGGTGGCGAGCAGTGACACAACGGAGAGCCATTTCCAAATCCTGATTTGCCCGCTCCATCTGGCCGTTGGTTTGGGGAGGAGAGGCTGAGGAGAGGCTGGCCGATGCCCCCAAAGCCTGGCAAAAGGCTCTCCAAACCTGTGATGCGAACTGGGGACCTCGGTCCGAAACAATGTCCTGAGGGATGCCATGCAGTCTGAATACATGCTGAGTGAGTAGATTGGCGGTCTCCAGGGCTGAGGGAAGCTTGGGCAGAGGAATAAAATGCACAGCCTTGGAGAATCTATCAACAATAGTCAGAATGGTGGAGTTTTTACCGGCAGGAGGGCTGTGAGAAGCCTTGCTGCGAGCGCAGATGGAGCAGGCGGAGGCGTGTTCCCTGGTGAGGACATGGAGGGCCACCAGAAGCGCTGCTGCAGGAGGACTAGGGTGCGATGGAAACCAGGATGGCAAGCAATCTTGGAGGCGTGTCCCCACTGAAGCACTGGAGACCTGGCAGGCGGAGGCACAAACAGCGGGTCCGGTGGACAGCCTTCAGGAGTCGTATGCTCCTCCTGGGCCTCCTGGACCACCCTTTCGATCTCCCATCTGGCAGCTCCGACCACACACGATGACGGCAGAATGGTCTCCTCACATGGCTCCCCCTCCGGAGGGGCAAACTGGCGAGACAGCGCATCAGGCTTAACATTCCTGGAACCTGGCTGGTAGATAAGGCTGAAATTGAAACGGCCCAGGAACAAAGCCCACCGAGCTTAAGAGTTTAATCTACGGGCAGAACGGAGATAGGAGAGGTTCTTATGATCAATCCATACAATGAAAGGAAAAGTGGAACCCTCCAGCTAATGCCTCCACTCCTGGAGAGCCAGCATGACCGCCAGGAGCTCGCGGTTCACCACATCATAATTCCTTTCCGCCAGTGTGAGCCGGCGGGAGAAAAAGGCACAAGGGTGCAGTTTCTGGTCCATGGCGGACTGAACTGCAGGATCTGGGTGAGACAACACAGGAGCAGAGGAAAACAGGCACTTCAATCTGTTAAAAGCAGCATCAGGTGCAGGTGACCACGAAAACAGAGTCTTTACAGAGGTTAGTCTGTTCAGCTGGGAAGCGACACTACTATAGTCTCTGATGAAGCGGCGGTAAAAGTTGGCAAACCCTAAAAATCTGTGTAGCTGTCTCTTATCAGTAGGAGTGGGCCAGTCTGTCACTGCCTGAACCTTGGTAGAGTCAGTCCTGATTTGACCCTTCTCCAACACAAAACCAAGAAAATGCACCGTTGACACATGGAATACACATTTCTCAGCCTTCACATACAGTCTGTTCTCCAGTAGCCTCTGCAGTACCAGTCTGACATGCTAGGCATGTTCATTGAATCAACGGGAATTAGTTAACCCGAAAGGCATCACACAGTACTCAAAGTGTCCCAGTGGAGTGTTCAAAGCTGTCTTCCGCTCATCCCCCTCCCTAATACACACCAAGTGGTATGCGTTGCAAAGGTCCAACTTTGAGAAGACGTGGCTTGGTGCAGGGAACTGAAGGCGGAGTCAATGAGAGGTAGAGGATACTTGTTATGTATCATGACAACCCGTGTCATTTAAACCCCTGTAGTCTATAAACGGGCGAAGAGTCTTGTCCTTCTTATTAAAAAAGAAAAACCCTGCTCCCACAGGAGAGGAGGAGGGACGAATAAGTCCAGCAGCAAGGGAGTCTGTAATATAAACCTCCATGGCCTCCCTTTCAGGCCTGGAGAGGTTATACAGTTTGCTTGGAGGTAGGGGGGCGCCAGGGAGCAAATCTATGCCGCAGTCATAAGGTCTGTGAGGTGGCAAGGATTGGGCGCGGTCCTAAAAAAAAAACTCCTGGAGGTCGTGATATTGTGAGGGGACGGAAGTGAGATCTGCGGGTCTTGTGAGGGAAGGCAATGGGTGGCTCCAATTAGTGATGGTAGAGGTGGACCAGTCAATGTGGGGATTGTGCAACTTTAACCAAGGGAGACCTAACACTAGAGGGGTGGTGGGTGAGGAAATGATAAACAGAGAAATGGATTTGTGGTGGTTACCAGAGAGAAGCAGGGACGGGTGTGGTGCAGTGAGTAACATGGCCTAGCAGTTTACCATCAAGGGCGATCACATCCTTAGTCCTATGCAAGGGTTCCGAGGGAAAGTTAAACTGGGAGACAAGACCAGAGAACGATTAAATTGTCATCAGCACCAGAATCCACCAGTACTTCAAGGGGGCACGAAACTTGCAACGACGACAAAGTACCTTTCAGCAGGAGGCGAAGCGGGGGAGAGGAAGGGACTGACGTGTGGCTCACCAGCGCCCCTCCTGTGGCTGGAGAGCCTGCTCTTTTGGTTGAGCAGGACACTGGTCGAGGAAATGGACCGCATGGCCACAGTAGAAGCAGAGCCTACGGTTCAGTTATCGTTGTCTTTCAGCTGGGGTGAGCTCCGTCTTACCCAGCTGCATGGGTTCATCGGGGCCGAGGTGCGTTGAGGCGGCCGGCGGAGAGACACCGGAGACAGGTGGCACCGGAGGGGGCGAGAGGGGGAGCTAAGCCTGGATGCTCTCTCCCTGCAGAGGCGTCTCACAGAGGCGATTATCTAACCGAGTCGCCGAAGAGATTCATTCATCTAGAGATGATGTCTCGTTCGTAGCAGCTAATTCGTCCATGAGCTCCTCACTCAAACCCCGTAGGAACACCCCTTGTAATGCCCTGTCATCCCACCCACACTCGGCTGCGAGGAAGGGGGGGGGGGGGCAGGACAAAAACAAAAACAACAAAACCTCACACTACTGTGGAACATGTGCAGTCAAGTGGTGTCACAGCAGGTCACAGGTAATTAATCTGCAATATTTTTTTAACTAGTTATTTTTTTCTATAATTAATGAATCGAAATGAACGTGTTATTTTGACAGCCCTACTTTTTTACAAATGAAGGTAGATACAGAAGTTAGAGAATTAGTTTGATTTGTAGCTATTGGACTAAACACACACTACATTCCTTATACAGTCCTTAAAGTCCATGAACAGGACTCATAGACAAAGTGGCACTGGAGATAGTGAGCAGCTGTTGGATAAAATGATAAATGTATGCATAGATGTGGGAATGTATCCCTGTAATCTTTTTCCACAATAATAGCACTTCATTGCACAATAAAAACTAAATAACGACCAAGAATGTGAGTTAAAATACCAATAACAGTGGCTAAGAGTAACAGAAGTGGCCAGCGGTGCAAGGTGTGGACACTTGCATCAGCAAAGAAGGCAAACAGGCGCTGTGGATGGTTCAATGAAATATGAATTGTGAATTGGCACAGTCGTGTGCCTAATTCTAAAAAAAGGTACACGGTACCTCAAAATAGTAACAAGTTTGGAAAACAGCTTTGGCTATTTACATTTTTTACATTTTTGTGCACTTATGTAAGCCGTGTAATGCGGTTGAAACTAAAATGATGGAATAATGTGCTCATCTACACATCGCACCATATGTAGACTCACCCTCACTACTGTTGGCTTGAAGCACGGACCAGCAGCAAAATAATAGTTATTTCCATTTCCTGAAAGGGCCCAAATCTAGGTATTTTCTCTCTTTGTGTGTATGAGAGTGTGTGTGTACAGTGTACCTGTGTTTGTCAGAAATATGAAATTATTTAACACTGTAAATCCGCAGTAGTGGTATAACAGTTCACAAAATTCACAGTTCGGTTCGTTGTGATACAGTGGTGTCACGGTTCGGTATGTTTTCAATACAGCAAAAAGTTGAAATGAGACGGCGCAGGTCAGCTCTACACGTGGTACAAAGCGCCAGTGTGAGATTCGGATATTGTAATTTTATCACTCGGAGACCGGGCGTGCAACCGCTGGTGTCGGAGTTCTTGCAGATAAAATACAATACGGATCAGACACGTGCAATCAAAAATTAGCACCATAGTAAATACTTTGAACAGTATTCTGCAGCGTTAAAAACGGACTCACGTCCTTCAGGTGATCGGCAGCAACACAGATAAGGTCTCTTAAGTCCACAAGCTTTACAAACAGTCATCATTAACAATTCAATTCAATTTTATTTGTATAGCGCCATATCACAACATACATTGTCTCAAGGCACTTTACATAGTGAGGTCAATATTACAATATTACAGGGAAAACCCAACAAATCCCACAATGAGCAAAGCACTTGGCGACGGTGGAGAGAAAAAACTCCCTTTTAACAGGAAGAAATCTCTGACAGAACCAGACTCAGTTGTGGGCGGTCATCTGTCTCGACCGGTTGGGGTGAGGAGAGAGAGGAGGAAGAGAGGAGAGGTGGGCAGAAAGAGGGTGGGAGGAGAGACAGTAGGAGAGAAGAGAGAGAGAGGACAGTTGTACAACCGCCGCTGTAATCTCTACCAGACTGATACTTATAATTAAAAAATACAATTATGTTGTTGTCATTATATAGTGATGACATTAATATTAATATTAATAATAGCAATAATAATAATGACGGGTTTGGGTCCTGCAGCTCTGGGGTCAGAGATACACTAGGAGAGATAGAAAACACAAACAGGGTTAGTGACATGTACTGTAAACATATCGGGGGATGGGGGGGGTAGTATAACAGTTGCTTTAATTTCTACTAGACTGATACTTATAATTAGTGAAAACTGATACTTATAAATACAATGATGTTATTAATAATAATGATAGTAATAATAATAATGACGGGTTTGGATCCTGCAGATCTGGGGTCAGATCTACTAGGGGAGAGAGAAAACAGAGTTAGTGACATGTAATGTAGATACATGGGGGCAGAGAGAGAGAGAGAGAGAGAGAGAGAGAGAGATTGAAAAGGTGGGAGAAGGAGAGAGATATAAAGGAAGAGAAAGAGGGAGAAGGAGAGAACGGGAGAGGGAGAAAGATGCTCATGATATAAGTTCCCCCAGCAGTCTAGGCTTATAACAGCATAATAAAGAAATGGTTTATTAAACACCTGAGCAATAAGTTTACTCGATGGTCAAACTTATAATAAACACACATCAGCTAAACTATCTCTGCCCAGATAAGGTTGCCTTGCATCGGAGCGACCGATGTCGGTCGTGGCGAGTGTAGGCTGTCTTGGCATGCAGCGTAGTGTACAGCGGCTGAACAGACTTTGTTGGGCAGCGAAGGGCCAGCGAGTTGAGTTGAAGAAGAAAAAGGAAAGGGGAAATTTCGTTGTCGGCCATCTCTGTCGTGGGGTCCGCGGTGTGTTAAACGTGGGTTAACACGAGGCGATCTCCCTGACTCCAGCGTGAGGTGGGGGAGGAGTTGCAGGACCTGGTTCCAAGCACGTCTACATCCTTTGGTGAGGTTACCGGAGTGCAATTTTGAAGAGGGGGACAGTTGGTATTGTTTAACTGGTTTAAGCTGGCATGGTGACCGGAACTTTCGTCAGTAAAAAAAACTGACACTTATAAATGCAATGATGTTATTAATAATAATAATAGTAATAATAATAATAGTAAAAATAATAATGACGGGTTTGGATCCTGCAGCTCTGGGGTCAGAGATACACAAGGAGAGAGAGAAAACAGAGTTAGTGACGTAATGTAAATACATGGGGGCAGAGAGAGAGAGAGAGAGTGAGAGAGAGAGAGACACATTGTCAACAATGGACCTGCCGGGCACACTGTAGGTCTGGGTCCTGTGGATGACCCGGTTCATCACCTTTTTCAGCCGGGAGGACAGGACCTTGGACAGCAGTTTGTAGTCCGAACACAGCGGAGAGACTGGCCTCCAGTTCTTTATGTCCATTAGGTCACCTTTCTTAGGGAGGAGAGTTAACACTGCCCTCCTGCAACTCTGCGGAAGCCAGCAGTCCCTAAAACTTTCGGTGAACACATCCATAATGTCTGTTTTTAGTTCCTCCCAGAAAGTCTTGTAGAACTCTGGGGGGAGACCATCGATGCCAGGGCCTTTGCCCCCCTGCATGCTCTGTAGTGCTCTGAAAACCTCCTCTTCACTCAGGGGCTCCTCCAACTCGTGGTTGTCGTCCCCAGAAACTGTGGGCAGGCCCCTGCAGAACACATCGAAAGCCTCGTCATCTGCCGTGTATCCTGTACTGAACAGGTCGGAGTAGAACTCCACGGCTCTCCCCCTTATCTGTGACGCTGTGGTGAGCTGCTGTCCTCCTGCCGAACGCAGAGCCCCCTGTGCTTTCAAACCCAGTAGATTTGCCAAGACTGCTTTTCCCTTCCTGAGGTCGTCAACACACCCCTGATTCCCATCGGACTCAGCAGAAATCTGCAGGTCCACTATGGTCTTTTCTAGATTTTGCATAGACTTGGTAATGTCCCGGGAAACATTGAGAGTGTACTGTTGACAAAGCTGCTTGATGTCAGTTTTACCCCGGTCCCACCACAGCCTCAGTGAACTAAACTGACCCGTCTGTCCCTAAAACCTTTCCAAAAGAAAATGAAAACATCCCTAAAGTGTGCATCCAAAAGCAAAGCAGTGTTAAAATGCCAATATGCAGATCTGCTTTTTATGTTAGCAATATATACATCGCAAGACACACATGAATGATCAGAAAACCCAACAGGTGATATAGTGCACCCCTTAAAAACATTAAGATGGTGGGTGAAACAATAAAACCTGTCTAATCTAGCCATAGTGAAAACATTTTCCCTGCTATGAACCCATGTGTACCGCTTCTGCCCCGAATGCCGTTCTCTCCACACATCTGCCAAACTGTGAGTCTCCATCAGCTGCTTCATGTTTTTTTTTGAAGGAGCATGTGGCGCACTATGATTCCTGTCCAGTACATCATCACTAGTGCAGTTAAAATCTCCCCCTAAAAACAAATACTCACACTCACCCAAAACCCGACGAGCTCATTCAAAAAAAGAACTCAGGTCCTGAGCTTGGAGCGTAGACATTTATAAAAACCAGATGAAAAAGCTCATACTTGGCTCTGACTACCAAAAGCCTGCCCTTCACTCTCCCTTTTCTATAGTGTGGGACTCTGGCAGAAAATTCTTCGCAAATAGGAGAGCTACTCCTCCGCTGGTTCTGCTAAGATGACTCCAGTCCGTCCTGTTTAGAGTGTCGCTGTGCATTTCTTGTAGCAGTGCTATGCTAATTCTCTTAAGCTGTAAATGCTCAAAGAGGCAAGCCCTTTTTTTCACATTTCTGCCACCGTTTATATTAAGAGTGGAGATGGTAAAATTACTCATAAGATCAGCCATGAGGAGAGATACACACATTAAAAACGATACAAAAATTGAGACCGACAGCAGACGGACCGTCTAACAAGTCTTCTTTTTCCTCAACATTCAAAAGCTCAAGTTTGAGCCTCCAAACCAGATTCTTGAATCTGTAGAACTCCTGCTCAGTGAAGCCCCCTTCACCTCTAAGGTTTATCTGACCTCGCATTGAGGTCAACAACACCATCTTGTCCCCAAAATGGTCTTCAAACTTCACATTTTTGCAGTGTTTCGTTTTCTGAAGGAACTTCTTTATCTGCTGCACGTGGTATATCTCTTCCTGCACCGAACCAACAGCGACCTGTGAGTCAGTAAGAGGCTGACTGACAGTCTCCTTCCTCGTCGTCATCTATCTCCATCCCATCGTCCCCATCCCCCCCCCTTTTCCCCAGCCTCCCCCCCTCGTCCTCCTCCACCTCCTGCCCTGCCACTGCCGCCCCCACCACCTGCGCCCCCCCGCCACTTTGTTGGCCTGAGAATCGCCCTCGTTCATCCGTATTATCACTTCCTCCCTTCCCACCCCCACTTTTTTGGCCTGAGAATCGCCCTCATTCGTTCCTTCCTCCTCCCCCACCGCCACTTTTGGTGACCTGAGAATCGCCCTCGTCCGTCTGCATTTGACCTTCCTCCTCTCCCACCGCCCATTTTTGGCCTGAGAATCGCCCTCGCTCTTCTGTATTTTTCCTTCCTCCTCCCCCACTGCCACTTTCTTGGCCTGAGAATCGCCCTCGCTCGACTGTTTTCTTTTCCTCACAGCCATCACAAGAAGAGGCCGTCCCCAATCCCCGTGCCCTCCTTAGTATTGGTTTCCTCCCCTCCCCCACCCCCTTGTCTTCCACCACCACTCCATCGCCACTGCGGCGACCTGACAACCACCCTTCTTGTTTTTCTGTTTCCTTTTTTTCGCAGACACTTTGATGAAATTCCCATTGTCGCCCACCAAACCCTCAGTAGTCCCCACTGTGTCCACTGCTGTGACCGCAGGGACGACAGGTGGCCCAACCTCAGCCGACTTTCTATTTTCGGTGCGGGTCTGACCTTCAGTGGGACTGTGAGGTCTGTCCACTGACTTGCCCACAGCCCCCTGTTCAGTCTGAGGCTGAGTCGCCCCATCCTCAGACTGAACTACCGACCGAGTGTCATCTGTTCCTGATGGCATCTGATTGCCAGACTGACCTGGTGGATCGTTTTCCTTCGCAGGACCAGCTGGGTTCGGATTTTTTTTTTTTTTTTTGTGCGACGGCAATTGGGGTGCAGACTGACCTGGTGGATCTTTCCCCTTGTCAGGTTCAGCTGGTCTCTGACGTCTCCCAGGGCAGGCTTTCACTAGGTGTCCCACCTCCCCACAGCCAGGGGGTACCAGTTTGAGTAGAAAAAAATTTTGCAATCACCGACATTAACCACGGGAAACCCGGAGCACCAGCAGCGCAGCCTAAGGAGAGAGGGAGAGAGGGAGAGAGATGCTCATGATATTAGTTCCCCCAGCAGTCTAGGCCTATAGCAGCATAATAAAGAAAAGGTTTATTAAACAACTGATTAGCTCTAACTATAAGCTTTATCAAAGAGGAAGGTTTTAAGTTTAACTTTAAATGTAGAGAGGGTGTCTGCCTCCCTGACAAAAACCTCAGTTTTTTCTGAATTTAGAAGTAAAACATCATAAGTCATCGTGGCCTTTATGTCTTTAAGACAGTCCTGAAGTTTGTCTACCTGATTAGTTTCATCTGGCTTTATAGATAAATACAGCAGGGTATCATCAGCGTAGCAATGGAAATTGATGTGGTGTTTTCTTATAATATTGCCTAAAGGAAGCATATATAAAGTGAAAAGTATCGGCCCCAGTACAGAACCTTGTGGTACTCCATGTCTCACTTTTGTATCAATGGAAGATTTGTTATTAACGTTAACAAACTGAAATCTATCAGATAAGTAGGACTTAGTGCTACTTATTCTAGTGCTGTTTCTTTAATCCAAAGGTGTTATAGTCTCTAACAGAATTTTGTGATCGATGGTGTCCACTGTCTGAGGCCATGAGAAGGTCGTTGGTAACCTTCAGCAGGGCTGTTTCTGTACTATGATGTTTTCTAAACCCTGACTGAAAGTCTTCAAGCAGACTATTTCTGTGTAAATAGTCCACATAACTGGTTAGCAACAGTTTTTTCAAGGATTTTAGAGATAAAGGGGAGGTTTGATATGGGTCTATAGTTAGCTAAGATATCTGGGTCTAGAGTCGGTTTTTTGAGTATAGGTTTAACTACTGCCACCTTAAAGGACTTTTGGTACATAGCCTGTTAATAGAGATAAATTGATCTGATCTAATATGGAACTATTGATTAAAGGTAATACATCCTTAAATAGCCTTGATGGAATAGGATCTAAAAGACAGGTTGATGGCTTGGATGAAGTGACAGGTGAAGTCAGCTCAGCCAGATCTATAGGAGAGAAGCATTCTAAATATAAATTAGGCGATACTGTTGGTTCAGAGGCTACTGTAATGGACAGTGTGTCTGTGCTATTAGTGGGAAGAAGCTGGTAAATTTTTTCTCTGATGGTAATAATCTTATTAGTAAAGACGCTCATGAAATAATTGCTACTTAGAGTTGGGGGAATAGACTGTTCAGTAGAGCTTTTACTCTCTGTCAGCCTGGCTACAGTGCTGAAGAGGAACCTGGGGTTGTTTTCATTTTCCTCTATTAGTGAAGAATAATAATTGGTTCTGGCATTTCGGAGGGGTTTCTTATATGTTATTAAACTTTTTTTCCAGTCTAGGTGAGAATCATCTAGACTATTGGATCGCCACTTCCTTTCTAACCTACGTGACGTCTGTTTTAAAGCATGTGTCTGTGCATTAAACCATGGAGCTATCCTCCTCTGTTTGACTGTCTTCTTTTTCAGGGGGGCGACAGTGTCAAGTGTGGAACGTAGTGAGGCTGCTGCACTATCAACAACATCATCAATTTGTGTGGGAGTAAAGTTTTGATAACTATCCTGCACTGTATCGACACATGGCAGTGGAGTAAATAACGAAGGAACTTTTTTCTCTGTTAGAATTTACTAACAGAGTTTTCTGATAGACACCTGCTGTAATAGAACTTTTCTCCAAATTCAGTAAAGTTAATCAAGAATTCAAATGTAACTACGTAGTGATCGGACAGAGGGTTTTGAGGAAATACTTTTAGATTGTCAATGTCTATGCCATATGTCAGAACGAGATCGAGGGTGTGATTAAAACAGCAAGTGGGTTTGTTTACATGTTGAGTAAAACCAATTGAGTCTATGAGCAAATTAAAGGCAGAACTAAGACTGTCGTTTGCAACATCCACATGAATGTTGAAATCACCCACTATTATAACTTTATCTGTGCTAAGCACCAAGTCAGATAAAGAGTCTGAAAATTCAGATAGAAATTCAGAGTAAGGGCCTGGTGGTCGATATACAACGACTACAATAACTGGTTTTTGAGATTTCCAGCTTGGGTGAAAGAGGCTAAGAGTTAGGCTTTCAAATGAGTTAAAACTGTGTTTAGGTCGAGGGTTAAGCAATAAGTCTGATTAGAAGATTGCTGCTACTCCTCCTCCCCGGCCTGTGGTCCAAGGAATTTGAGTATTATTATAAGAGGGAGGAGTTGATTCATTTAAACTAACATATTCTTCTGGCTGTAGCCAGGTTTCATCATACAGAATAAATCAACGTGCTGATCAGTTATCAGATCATTCACTAACAAAGATTTAGATGGGAGTGACCTAATATTAAATAATCCACATTTTATTTTTCTATTTTAGGTTCATTTATAGGCTTTGTGTTGATCTTCATGAAATTTGTGTGAATTACACCTCTTTTATTTACCTTTGGTATAGATAGTCGAAGTGGTCGTGGGGCAGAAACAGTTTCTATGGGGTTTTGTGTGGGCGACTCCTGTAATAGAAGCACAGAGAAGCGTGTAAGACTGCAACTCTGCTTCCTGGTCCCAACTCTGAAATGTCACGGGTTTGACGAGTCAGGTTTCTACAAATGATGGGTCAAGCTCTGCTGTCATAAAAAAACAACTCCTGGCTGTCAAATTACTGGACCATTTTTTAGAATTTTTTTGGTGTTCTTTTATGGGGGATTAATGGTGAGCAAAAAAATCCCCTCTGGGTTTTGTGCAAGTGGACATTTTGATTTGCACCTCTGAGATGAATGTTTCCGTAGACAACTGCTCAAAATGTGAAGCAGATTGACATGATTTCCTTGTTGCACCTCATGATCACGGCACTGACACAATGGTCTATGATTTAGCAAACAACACTCAAATACACATCCTTCTTAAATGTGCCTATACGTTATTAACTTGACATTAATTATGATTTTTTTTATGTGCCAATAACCTGTTGTATGTGAGTTTTATTCTCCCATATGACCAAAAGCTGTTTGTTTCTGTGGTTCTGAAATCTTCCACTGTGTCAACAGTGTAACCATCTCTCCAGGCCATGGTGAGTGTGTGTCGCTGGACTTTTAGAGGATGAGGATGGGATTCATTGAGATTTGAAATAGGAACCAGACTAGCAGAGGCTGTTCCAGGGATGATATATCTGTGCGATAGTGGGGTCCATCCAAATGTGTGTGGTGTCTTTGTCTCTGCCTGGCTCCCAAATGTCCCTCAGGGGGGCAGAGCAGCTAGGGCTGAAGGGTTCTGCATACCTGCGTCTCTTCAGAATCAGCCGTCAGCATCCTCCGTGAAACCGGAAACCTTTTTCTGTGGCATATCCGTGATCATGATCCATTATCTACAAGAAAAGATTAATTGTATTTTACAAATTACATATCAAGAAGTGATCCAACAGAAATCCTTAAATCATGGTTTAAGGTTAGAGGTTATCTTATCAAAATATGGCAAAAGAGATGAAAAGCATGTTGACTGTGAATATGATTTTTAACATTGTCCACATAATGCTAGTTGTCCTTTTTCTGGATGCCGGTTCCTTCTATTTTGCTTTGTGGAATTTTTTGTTTTGTTTTCTTGCAGATAAGAAACAGGCCCTATAAAAGTCTGCATACACTCTGGCCTCTATAAGGAACAAATTCAGAGACTACTTTGCTTTGATTGCTTCAAGATGAGAATGTGTGCCTTGTCTCTGTTACCTGTTTATCAGTGGTGACTTAAGACCGCTGAAACAAAAACATGGAGGGTTTGTGCAAAAAGAGGTGCATCTAAGCCTGTGACTCCTTTTGAAATTATAAAAACCATGAAAGCCAACTCTCTGTTCCCTAATTGACATGACTTCACTACACATGATTAGATTTTGAAACAATTAATAATTGCATGTTATTTTCTGTATACGGTTCGTAAATTACAGCGGGGTTTTCCAAACTGTTTATTTAAAGTCAGATATATGTTGAACTTGTGCACCAAAATGGGAAATTGATTGGCCTATGGGGGAGTAAACAGGCTTGGTTTGTTTAAATGTTGTTGTTGAGAGATGCTTTCCCACAGGAAACAAATGTCCTCTCTCTCTAGAGTATTGGAATCAGACAGTGTGATGATGTTGTGTTAAATAAATGAGAGCGCTCATGCCCTGTCAAATACCTCCAGCTGGACATTGCCAATTTTCTCGGATCTTCTCTTTTTAGGATGTTAATGGATTTGAGTCATAATCTGAACTGCATGTCGGAGTCTTGGTTCCATTCTCTACCATCCTCATTCCTTTTCTCTTTCATTCCAACTTCCTTTCACTCTCTTTCTGAACCTGTAGCTGTTTGAGGGAATATTTTTGTCTCTTTCATTCTCTGTTTGATCAGAGCGTCTTAATATATTACCTGCTTGTAGAGGTTATGCAATGATTATCCCTTACTCTCTGAACCTTTACCATGTCTTAGACTTCCCTCTTCATCGGCAAGCAAATGTCACGCTCACCAGAGGATGGACCCACAACTGCACGACTCAGGTAAGTACAACCGGTTTTATTTACAAACTGGCGCAAGCTTACAAACAAGTGTCCAAATCGACAGGCAAACGGGAAATCCAAAAGACAGACAATGGTCAGAATCCAGGGGGGAATCAATACTCAGAAAATCAGGATACAGGGGAACAACGCTCGAATGCTGCACGTTAAGAAATCAGACAATCTCGCACTGGGGTAAGGGGAAGAGAGATCTTAAATACACTGGGCAGGAATGACAATGAGCCACAGGTGTCACACATTAAGGCGGGGGCAGGTAATCACCCAGGCGAAAGAAAACAGGAAGTATAACAAGCTCACACATAGGGGAACAGAGAATCACCAAAATAAAACATGAAATGGAAAAAACTAACAGCAGACATGACAGCAAAGGTGTGTATGTGAATATGTGCACGTGTGTGTAATGTGTACTCCATCCATCCACTCCACTCAGCACATCTGCGCCACAGCTGAACGTTCCTTCAGGCAATGTTTGCACTGTTTGGTTTTCAACATCTTGTACGTGTGTGTGTGTGTGTGTCTGAGAGAGTGTTTGTAAGGATGTGTGTGTTTATGTATGCTCTACTCTATGAAATAAGACAAGCAGAAAAGGATAAGTAATTTAGGAAAAGGATGGATGTCTATCATGTCTCAATATTTGCGCTTGTACTTTAATCTTTATCACTGTGTACATGTACATTTTCCATGCATATAGGATAAACGTGGATGTCACTCCTTTATGAACCCATTCACCCCTACGTCTATACCGTTTCCAGGTCCCCTGGGGCTAATATTTACTAGGTAACAAAATATAGTTAATAGGGAGGACTGTCTTTTAGCCTATGTATTTTCCTAATTTTTCCTAATTAGCAATGATTTTATGAGCTTCTTTACTGATAAGATTATTACCATCAGAGAAAAAATGTACCAGCTTCTTCCCACTAATAGCACAGACACACTGTCCAGTACAGTAGCCTCTGAACCAACAGTATCGCCTAATTTATATTTAGAATGCTTCTCTCCTATAGATCTGGCTGAGCTGACTTCACTTGTCACTTCATCCAAGCCATCAACCTGTCTTTTAGATCCTATTCCATCAAGGCTATTTAAGGATGTATTACCTTTAATCAATAGTTCCATATTAGATCAGATCAATTTATCTCTATTAACAGGCTATGTACCAATAGTCCTTTAAGGTGGCAGTAGTTAAACATATACTCAAAAAACCGACTCTAGACCCAGATATCTTAGCTAACTATAGACCCATATCAAACCTCCCCTTTATCTCTAAAATCCTTGAAAAAACTGTTGCTAACCAGTTATGTGGACTATTTACACAGAAATAGTCTGCTTGAAGACTTTCAGTCAGGGTTTAGAAAACATCATAGTACAGAAACAGCACTGCTGAAGGTTACAAACGACCTTCTCATGGCCTCAGACAGTGGACATGTTTCTATTCTCGTCCTATTAGATCTTAGTGCTGCATTTGATACCATCGATCACAAGATTCTGTTACAGAGACTAGAAACACATTGGGATTAAAAGAACAGCACTATAAATGTTCAAATCCTATTTATCTGATCGATTTTAGTTTGTTAACGTTAACAACAAATCTTCCATTCATACAAAAGTGAGACATGGAGTTCCACAAGGTTCTGTGCTGGGACCGATACTTTTCACTTTATATATGCTTCCTTTAGGCAATATTATAAGACAACACCACGTTAATTTCCATTGCTACGCTGATGATACCCAGGTGTATTTATCTATAAAGCCAGATGAAACTAATCAGGTAGACACACTTCAGGACTGTCTTAAAGACATAAAGGCCTGGATGACATAATTTTTTACTTCTAAATTCAGAAAAACTGAGGTCATTTTACTCGGCCCTTAACACCTCAGAGAAACATTATCTGATCATATAGTTACCTTGGATGGTATAACCTTGGCCTCCAGCTCTACTGTGAGGAACCTTGGAGTTACCTTTGACCAGGACTTGTCCTTTGACTCACACATAAAACAAGTCTCTAAGACAGCCTTCTTTCACCTGCGCAATATTAAGAACATTAGAAACATCCTATCTCAAAAGGACGCTGAAAAACGAGTCCATGCATTTGTCACTTCTAGACTGAACTACTGTAATTCAGTACTGCTATGATGCCCCAATAAGTCTGTGAAAAGCCTCTAGTTAATCCAAAATGCAGCAGCACAAGTGCTGTCAGGAACTAGAAAAAATAGATCATATTTCTCCAGTGTTAGCATCTCTGCATTGGCTTCCTGTAAAATTCTGAATATAATTCAAAATCCTGCTCCTAGCCTACAAAGCCCTTGATAATCAAGCTCCATCATATCTTACAGATCCGCTGCTGTGTCCGACCCAGCGCACGGGTAGAGTACTGTATATACACCGTGTGTGTGTGTGTGTGTGTGTGTGTGTGTGTGTGTGAGACAGTGGGGAGAATGTTTTGGTTGAGACAGGGGAAAAGGAGGTGGAAAAAGGGGAGGAATGAAACATATTAGATCTGTTTCAGTGAACAGGTGGAAGTTAAGACAAGTGAGGAGGAAATACAGGCAGGTGAAGGAAAGGAAAATGAACAGGGAAAAGAGGAAGGAGGGAGCAGTGAAACTGTTAAATAGAGTCTATGGAGTGAACAGGTGGAAGAGGCTGAGATGAAGGAAGAATTAATTGTCAAATCAAAGACGGCAACAACAAGAGGGAGGAAAACTAAAAACACAAATGATGCGAAAGCTAATAAATTGGAAAATTCAACACAGATGAAAGTGAAACTGATGAGTGTGTGTCAGACAACAGCGATAGTTTGAACAGCAGCCAAGAGAAGAAACTGTACAAATCAGAAAAAATCAAGAGCTTTTTACAGCAAACAAAAAAAACATAACGGGTGAAAATAGGAGCTCATTTCCCAGACTTAGGTCTTTTTTAAACTTTGGCCAGGCTCCACATAAGTCGTAGAGCAGAGTCTGGCCTCACCGATCAATAGGTTTTCACATTAAAGAAACTTGTGCTGAAAGCAAAAAAACAAATAAATGATGACGGGAAAGGCAGCTGTTTTAATTAATTAATTTGTTTTATTTCTTGTTTTTAATATGTCACTCATTATGGATGTTTTTAGAGGTGTTCTTAATGTTAACGGTGCTAGAGACATAATAAAAAGAGCAATGATTTATGAAACTGCCATAATGAAGAAAATAGATGTATTTTTTTTTTTTACAAGAAACGCACAGTGATTTTATGAATGAATCAGACTGGAGGAGGGAGTGGGAAGGGGAAGCCATTTTAAGTCACAACACTTCTCTGAGTGGAGGAGTGGGCTTCCTCTTCTCCAGGGCTTTTAAACTCAACTCACTGGAGGTCCAACATTTTATCCAGGGGAGGTTGCTTTTAATCAAAGCTCAGTTCAAGACGTTTAAAGCTGTTTTTATTAATGTGTACGCTCCAACACCTGGTGCAGAGAGAAAGCCTTTTTTTACAAAAAGTTAATGATGTTTTAAATGGTTGTGCATCGGAGGATTTTATATTCTTGGGTGGGGATTTTAACTGCACTGAAAATGCATCTTTGGATCGCAATCACGCAGAGCCTCATCCAGCCTCTCAGCATGCCTTAAAGCAGCTGGTCCACTCCCATGGCCTGGTGGATATGTGGAGGAGGATGCACCCAGACAGTAGACAGTACACCTGGTCCCACCTCAGAGAGAGTAGGGTCTCCTCAGCCAAGTTGTATCGTATTTATTGTTTTAAACATCATTTTAATGTTGTAATATTTTACCTGCCGGTTTTAGTGATCATTCCCTGCTATTATGTAATGTTATTATCAGAAATATTTGACCAAAAAGTGCATATTGGCATTTTAATTCTGTTTTAATATTTGACAACAAGTTCAGGGAAGTCCTTATTTATTTCTGGAATGTTTTTAGACAGAGGAAGGGTAATTTTAGCAGTCTTAGGCAGTGGTGGGACAATGGTAAGACTCAGATAAAAATGTTGTGTCAGCAGCACACCCTCAATGTCACACGAGACATCACCAGATCTATGAAAGATCTAGAGACCGATATAGTGGAACTAGAACATTTAAGTGAGTCCACAGAAAATCGAGGCTGTTTTGAAAGTCTCAAAGTGAAAAAGAAAATGGCTTTAGCCGACCTGCTGGACGCTAAAGTACAGGGTGCACTGGTCAGGTCCCGCTTCCAGAACATCAGGGAGATGGTTGCTCCCTCTAGCTTTTTCGGGAGACTGAAAGTAATCCACACACTGCTCTCGAACACAGGGCAGGAGCTTGTGGAACCAAGCCAGATACGAAGGCGAGCTGTGAGTTTCTGTGCATCCCTATACAAAAGTGAATATGAAAAGGAGCTGACACTCCTAGAGGAGTTCTGTGACAGACTGCCTCAAGTCTCAGAAGAGACAAACTCAGAGCTTGAGGCCCCCCTCCAGATGCAGGAGCTGCAGACTGCCCTGCAGGGGTTGATGGCCTAACGTAGAATTTCATAAAAAGAAGTGTCTGGCCTCTGGTTCCATGCCAGTGTCCTGCAGGGGGGCAGTTCTGACACTACTGCCAAAGAAGGGGAGCCTGCAGGACATCAAAAACTGGCGCCCTGTGTCATTGCTCTGTGTGGATTACAAACTTCTGTAAAACGTCTTGGCCTCCAGGCTGGGGAGGGTTATGGAGCAGGTCATCCACCGGGACCAGACCTATTGTGTACCTGGCAGGTCCATGGTGGACAATGTCCACCTCATTCGGGATGTTTTGGATGTCTCTAGTACGTTGGGTATAGATACTGATCTGATTTCGCTAGACCAGGAAAAAGCTTTCCTTTGGAAAGTCATGGAGAAGTTTGGGTTCAGCGCTGGGTTCATAGCTAAGATCAAGGTGTTGTACAATGAAGATGAGAGTGTGCTGAAGATTAACGGCTGTGTGTGTGCTCCTTTTAGAGTGTGTAGAGGTGTCAGGCAGGGCTGTGCTCTGTCAGGGATGCTCTATACGCTCTCCCTGGAACCCCTCCTCAAAAAAATACGCTCTAACCTACAAGGTCTGGTTTTACCTGGTTTTAATGGAAACATGATTTTATCAGCATATGCGGATGACATTATTATTTTAGTTAAAGATCGGAGAGATGCAGACCTTTTAACCAGTATCATTCATGATTTTAGTATAGCATCGGCAGCGAGGGTGAACTGGAAAAAAAGTGAAGCCCTTGCTGTCGGTGAATGGCATGGCGGTCTCCCAGTCCTCCCACAAAGCCTAACCTGGAAAAAAGATGGGATTAAGTACTTGGGAGTGTTTTTGGGAAAAGAGAACATAGTTAAGAAGAAATGGGGGACCATTACAGAGAAAATAGATGCAAAAATGGAAATGGTTGCTCCCTCGAATGTCTTTTAAAGGTAGAGTTTTGGTTTTAAGTAACCTTGTAGCATCCCAGTTGTGGCACCGCTTAACCTGTGTAGACCCCCCTCCCCCCCAGGCTCTTTTGGGATGGTCTACACTGGGTGCCACAAGGGGTGCTGTTTTTAGCCAGAGTGGAGGGGGGACAGGGCCTCGTCCACCTGGCCAGCCGGACTGCCACCTTTAGGCTTCAATTCATACAGAAGTATCTCACAAGTTCGGCAGATCTGGTGTGGAGAGATGTGGCCAGTTGCATCCTTAGGCGTAGTAATAACCTGGGGTTGGATAATGCTCTGTTTTTAACTTTTCTAAATTTCTAAATTTAACAAGGTTACCTCCGTTTTATCAAGGTGTTTTTAAATCATGGGCCTTTTTTAATCGAAAAAGATGTCCCGAAGCCGAGTCTCTGCAGTGGTTGTTGAGAGAACCACTGATCCATGGAAACAGACTGGGTGTCAGCAGCAACGCAACACCTGGCCTGACAGAGGCGCTGATCCGGTCTGGGACCCTCACACTAAAACAGCTGGTGGATGCAGTGGGGCCAGCGCTGAGCGATGCCCAGGCTTTGGGTTCTCTGTTGGGGCTGCAGTCGGTGCGGTTGGCCCAGAGGATCCTGGGACTCTGGAGCTGCCACTTCTGGGCCCAGAAGTGGCAGCTCCTTAATTTTCTTTTATGTGAAGCTAAGATGGCCATTTATGTGTCCAGGAAGAAATGGGTGGAGAACAGGGAAGGGCAGGAGGCCAGAACAGTGCAGTTGGTGAACCTCAGGACCTCACTCTGGTTAGAATTCTGATTTTATAAAAACATTGGGGATATAGGAACTTTAAAAAAAATTTGGTGTTACGAAAAAATTCTTTGTTCTGCTGATAATGACGATTTGCAGTTTGCTCAATTTTGACTAACTGATTTTGTTTTTGAAAAAGGGAAATATTCACTTGTATTTGAACTCGATTTATGATGAAAACATGTAAATAAAGTGTTTTTGTATATCTCAAATCTCTCTCTCTCTCTCTCTGCCCTCATGTATTTACATTACATGTCACAAACATTTTCTATCTCTCCTAGTATATTTCTGACCCCAGAGCTGCAGGATCAAAACCCATCATTATTATTATTACTAACATCATTGCATTCATTAAGTTAATTTAATTATATAGTATAGTAAATTAATTATCAGTCTGGTAGAGATTAAAGCAATGGTTATACAGCTGTAATCTCTCTCTCTCTTTTTCTCTCTCTCTCTCTCTGCTCTCCTCTCCTCCTGTCTCTCTGCCCACCTGTCCTCTGTCCCACATTTATCTCCTCACACCAACCGGTCGAGACAGATGTTTCTCCCACAACTGAGTCCGGTTCTGTCAGAGATTTTTTCCTGTTAAAAGGAAGTTTGTTCTCCTCCACAGTCGCAAAGTGCTGCTCATTGTGGGAACTGTTGGGTTTTCTCTGTAATATTGTGAGGTGTCACTATGTAAAGTGCCTTGAGACAATGTATGTTGTGATTTGGCGCTATACAAATAAAATTGAATTGAATCTAATGACTTTATATATGAACAAACCTGTAGATAGGCCACTACATCTGCCTCCACGTCTGCCACTGGCCTATTCACGTCCATGGCCGCTCCTTTTGATGGACTTTTGTGGTGTATCCCCTCTAGACAGTGCCCGTTTGACATCTTCTGCACGATTCTGTGTGTTTAGGTCAAAGATCTTGTTAGACTGAGTTGCTGAGAAACTGAAACATTAGTTTGTGTACGAAAGGTGTTAATACCTTACCCTGGCTTCAGCTGGGTCAGCGGATTGGTTCATTTATCAACCCAATGGCAAGGTGTCTTCCATCTTGGCACTGGGGGTCATGGGGGTCAAGCTCAAACTTGTATGCCATTTTTCAAGGGAGGGAGAGAGAGACATAGAGACACATAGACACATAGGCACAGAGAGAAATCAATAAAGACTGTCAAACTGTCCTGCACTGAACATTTGCACTGCATATAGTCTATATACAGTGCAAATGTTCAGTGCAGGAACATTGCACATACGCAACACATTTTATGTTAAAATGGAATTGATAGAAAGATGACAGAAAATCGAATTTTAATAAAAATTAATAATAAAGGAAAATAACCCCATATTTGAACTGATCGTCGACTATCTTATTGTTTAATTCACTATTAATGATTAGAAGCAACGAGTATGTAGCATGCTGCCAGTGTATATAGTGCTGTGTGTGTTTTGGTGACATTACGGTAACTGTGTAAACAGAATAAACACCGTCGTTAAAACTGCTGTGTACGGTCTTGTGATTTAGAGGGAAGAATGAATATAATTGACAAGAGCCGTGATAATGTTAACACAGACGTTGCTAAACCCTTTAAGAGACTTTCAAAGAAAATTCACTCAAACTTACCTTCTGTGTCTTCTCTTCCTAGCTGCACTGGTACGTCGATAGTGCAAGTGTGCACATGCGTGAATTCAACCAATAAGCTCGTAGTGCTGCTGCCCATTGAAACACATGACTCGCTCTGAGCGTCAAATATTGCCGTGGATGGAATTACATTGGAATTAGTTGAAAGCCCCCTGCGTCTACCTGACACGCTAAGGGAGACTTTTTGCGGCAGTAACTGACGCCAAAGGTCCGGTTTTTGACGCGCTGGGAGTGATACTGTGTTGGTGGAGTAAATGCAAACCAGACAGACTTGGCAGAATGTTGATTACAATCTTGGAGATTGTTTAACAAAGCAGCGTCAACCTCTAAATCCATATCAGCGCTAAACTAAACCAAATCTCCTGTGAGTAAACAGGAATGGACATAGTCAGTCGCTGCATTTCTGCAGTTGCAATATCTCCACCAACACTTTCCACTAGCTCGCAGAATCTGGAGAGACACAGGGCTTCGCGATCCGACGATTAACGTTAACTGGTACAGAGTACTGTAAAACTTAGTATAAACTACTTTTGTTTGGTTAAGAGGCTAATACTGAACTAAAGGCAGCTCCGTCGTACTGGCCAAGTCAAGACCAAAAGTAGTAGGTTCGATGATCATGCCACTGTAACCAATTCAGCTTGAGTTAAGCTCGCCTACCTGATTACCATTCATACACTGACACAGAGACACAGAAATAAATAAATGTAGACATGCAGAAAAAGGAACTCCAGTACTGAGCCTTCTCAGGAGGTACAGCCTCTTCTGCACCCTGGAGCAAACATCTTCCACAGGGATCTTTGAGACTAAATGTACAGTATATCAATGTGGATACCCATGTACCTTTATGAGTCCGCCTGTACTATGATCTGGTCATGGATGACCACTGGTGAATGGTTACCAAGAGACCTAGGGTCAAACACCATCTTTTCTGGGTAGTTCTCTTCTGGGTTGTTTTGAGTGAATGTGTATTGAGAATGAGATAATAATAAAGCAGCTCACTGGCGTCCGTGTCACCCACAGAGCAATGCCATCGTTATTGAGATATATTGCTGTTACATTTAGAAAAAAGTTCCAAGTTTGATCCTAAAAGGGTCGACAGTGAATGTTCTTATGAAATGCATCCCTCTTTTTTGACTTTCCTGAAAGATATTAACAACTATGGCAATAAAAACCTTAGTTCGCAAATGTTTTTACAATCAACATTCATGGTCTTCACCTTGAAGTGTATCAATTACATCATTTGAACATGGACATTCCTCAGTCATTGGCCTCGGCTACCTGCCAACTGGGAGGGAACCAGAAAATTTGACTTATCATCAGATTAATATGGGAGCATGTTTAAGCCCTGGAACATATTTAACTCAGACTTAAACTTAGCGTTTTTATCTACTGTATCAGAAAATTGGAAATTGGAAAAAAAAAGTTCACTAAGCAATTGGAGCCCACAACGGAGATCTTAGCAAATCTTAAGTCTAAGCATTTTTCTGTCAGTTACAGTAACAGTAAAAATACAATTATGTCATTTAATTAATTAGTTTAGGAGAGGCTAGCCACAATAGCAAGACTATTTTCCAAGATTATTAATCATATGGTAATAAATTAACATAAAACATCTTTACATTTAAAACATTTTTTTTCTATTTTCTTCCATATTTTCATTCGTTTCCTTTCTGCCTCCAATAAGATTTTCCAGTTGCAGTTAGACTCTTTCGCTCAACCTGTTCCAATCAATGAGATCACTTTTGCCTCAAAAGCATTTTTGACTGAGATGTTTGTATAACTAAATCTCTAGTCTGCTGTTTGCATCTGTATGCAGAGAGGATGTTATGATAGTCCCACTTTCACAAACAGGAAGCATTTTAGCCCAAGCGACAGTGCAGTTTTCAGCATTTTGATTTTGACTTGTTTAGATCTCAGCACACCACCCCCCCCCCCCAGAAAGTATTGTATGCAAATACATGATTTATTTTTGATACACTTGCTTGCTCCTCGAAGTGATGAAACATGGTCAATTAGTGTGGTGAAAGATCTTTTTACTTTTACCTTATCAGATGATGTGATTGAAGTTCTCTGACTGAGAGTGAATATGGGAGGTTCATTGCGTCAGTGTACTTGAAAATGTAGAAATTTACCTGCAAAAAGATTACTATGCAAACGGATGGTATATTGCTTCCTCCTTGTGCCAAGTTAGAACAGTGGGACACCCAAATTACTTAAATTCATGCTATTTCACCCATGCTGCTCGTGCATGTGCATGTTTGGGACTCTGCTATGCTTTGCACCATTGCAGCAAAATTGATTTCCTCAGATTGTCTCATTATACTGAGGGCAGGAAGCAGGTAGTGCTTGTTTCAAGCACGCAAGCGTGAATGTTATGCTCTGATAAACTGTGCTTTAGTGACACTTGCCAAGGAGCGCTGTTACTGCCTGAACCGCCCAGCGGTTGTGCAGACGTGCGTGCGTGTCTCTGCGTCTGTTCAAGTTTTCTTGCTTCCTTAATGCATCGATTCCTACGTCTATTTGTCTTCTCACAAATGGGTGGCTGGCTTTGCACAGGGGACTCATGTGAGATAAGTTTCAGAGGTCACTGAGTGCTCATTAAATACTCCCTCGAGATCTTTACATCAATGAATATCAGTCCAGTCAGTAACAAAAATGAATATCATATAAATACTGTAAATAAATAAAATCAGAAAAGATCTAAACTTAAAGACTGTCCGGAGAGATCTGTGATCCACAGCATTACTCAGCTGGACCGGGGGGAGAAGATGGATTAAGTCTTGGCCCTGACCTCTGCCTCCCCCCCTTGAAGGAACCCTCTGCTCTTTATCCCTGAAAGTTACGCCTGACAGAAGCCCTATTTGTCCAATTCATATATGCCTTTTGTCAAAAACAAAAACAATGAAAAGATGACAGTGTGTGTGTTATGTAACAGCACTTTGGTATCTACACCCTCGTGCCTAACACAGTGGGAGGCAAGCTCAAGAACACATGCAGTTGACTGTCAAAAAGTGCCTATGATTTCACTGAGGCTGGCTAGTGTCATGTATCCCACTGTGGGTATATGTGAGGCTGACAGCGTAACTACCCACTGGGGAGCAGAGACTTTACAATGGACCTGTAATCAACTGTCACCCCACAATCCTCTGACAACCTCTGAGGTCATGCAAAGCATTTGTGTGGTTTTGACAAGGGAAGAAAGAAATACTTCAGCTCATTTATCATCTTACAAGGCAAGTGAATGAAGAGAATTAGTATTAATTTGTAATTACTTTCTACATATCAGAGCGCAATGTAAGTCAGAGTCTTTAAAAGCATTTGGAGTGTGTAACAAATGTTTCGGACGCCTTTGTGTTTTTACATTCCAGATGTACAGTGATGAGGGTCATTCGTCTTGTGCGGTCATTTGTGTGAGTGCCTGTGTGTGTGTGTGTGTGTGTGTGTGTGTGTGTGTGTGTGTGTGTGTGTGCGTGTGTGTTGGTGTGTAATTGAGTGTGGGCGGAGCACATATGGGAAATGAAACGATTTAGGCCAAGGCATTAAGTATAAATGGGTGTACAGCGAAAGACAGGAAAAACAAAGTGAAGATTGATAAAGTGAGAGAGTGGAGTGAGGCAGAGAAAATTAAAGGAAAATAAATGGGAGGGTAGAGAGGCAAGTAGAAATAGAGGAACAAAGTGTGGTGGAAAATAGTGGAAAAAAATAAGGAAGGTGGGAGGGAGGGCTGAGGGTCTGAGGGAGTGGAAGTGAGGGTCGTTTGAGTTGGTGCAAAATGAGAATGGGCTTTGGGAAGCGAGAGAGGGGACACTGTGAAATGTTAAAGAAAAAACCTCCTCACAATTGATGGTGTTTGATTTCCACAGTAATTACCATTCCTCTGGCTCTGTGCATTCCCAATCTGGGCCTATCTTATATCCACGCCAAATTCCGCAAATGATTAGCTGGCCCACTGTTTCTATCAGCTGCCCACGGACCAAAGTCTATAAAGGAAGACAGGGTTTAAATGTTTCTCAGAGCAACAAAAAACAAGAGGAAAAACATTTCACAAAGAAAAGAAAGAGCAGAATACAGGAAAACGCACAACTGAAAAAGAACAGGAGAGCGTCTCTGCCAAGCTTATGCGCACAGTGCCAAGAGCAGCCATGCTAAGCTGTGTGAAAATAACTGGCTTCAGGCTACTATAAAACGTCCATTTCACTTTTCTCTGTTGATAATTGTATACCAGAGAAGAGGTGGTGTGCAAGGCCAAAATACATGCAGCCCATCATCCAAACTACCTCCTGCTAAATTATCAGTTTAAGTCTGTGTGTACACCCTCTCACAGTTATGAAATCCTTGTCTTCTTGTGTACTTGTATTTATCTGTTTGTGTGTGTGACTGCATAATAAGTAAGTTAGTACATTATTCATATTTATTAATATAGCACCTTTCACAGACACTTTCGAAGACAGTGTGAGCACCTGGTCTCAGTCTGCATGACTAAATAAGTTTGTATGGTTTATAAGACATATTTCTTTTGATTAGGTCCACTCTTACCACTGTACTTTAAAACAGTGTTCCTGGATTTAATTTCAACCAAACCATCTGGGAGACCAAACAACAATTGAAGTCGGATATGCTTTTCCATTTCGACTCAAAAAGGGATCATATCAAATTAAGCTTCACCCTGTAAGGGTTTTTTGCCTAAAGACCTCATCAACATACTCAATGATTCATTTTGTTTAGCCTCACAATGTTATTGGGTGGTAAATGTGCATACAGGCCTGGCCACATGGCCATGAACTCACAAAACATGCAATGGGAAATTCATCTAAACTAAGCAATACATGCAAGGCCAGCCAAACCCATGGGGTTTCTAATTGTGGTTAAAACTAAAATCTCTGACATGCTCTGTGACTTTGAAGTGTCAACGGAGTACAAGCCAAATCTGAACTTGGATTGTCAGGTGATGTTGATTCAGTGAAGCCACCAAAACCTACATTAATGTTGAGAGGCCTTACATTGTGGGTGCCTACAATAAATACAAGGTGATGGAGATGTTGACTTTTTTGGACTAATTTGCAGCCACAAGTTCCTCATGAAATTGTGGCGCTGGTACATTTACATCTTCTGGCTCACCGTCATCCTCGCCATGGTTAACATCTGGCTCCTCTACAAGTGGGACTGCAAAGCTCTCAACCTTCCTAGGAAAGAGATAGTGAACAGGAGACTGTTCCAGGCACAACTAACATCCTCTCTCATCCTGGTGAACACAACTGTCACACCAAAGAGGACAACCATCTTGAGGCAATGGGAGCCCAGTAACACAGACAGTGCCATCAAGGAGGCCTTTGACTGCTCAGAAGAGACCTTGCTCAGGTGATCAGAGTCCACCAAATATAGGGTCCTAGCCAAGAGGACTTCTGTGCACCACCTTAGTGGATATACGCAAGGACATGATCGCACATTTCCCTGTGAAGATGAAGAGAGAACGCTGCAGACACTGGGAGGAAGGATTCACCAACACTCTGCAGTAAGTGCAATGTCTGTGAATAAAGGAGAAGAACTGTCATTGGGACTGTCACTGCTAATGATCATGGTGGAACACCATATATATAATTTCCCCACCATTTTTCATTAATAAATTACTATTCCTTAAAAAATATGACTGTTGTTTGATGATTATTCATGATATTTGTTATTATGGGGCTATATAAGCAAACAAGGCTGTAAATAATCCCTTAGTAGTTCTGTATATTCATTCAGAGTGTGAGTGTTAAAACAGAACTCCTGCTACCACTGAGGCCCAACGTTGCAACATTACAACATTACCCTAAAAACTTACTAAAACGTAAAAAAATTCAAAAACCCTTTTTTCTATATTTGGGCTTTACAGGGTTAAACACAATACAGGGATCACTGACGACACTCATACCTCTTTCACACCAAAATTACTGTGTAGTGACAGTTTGCGGCCATAGATGTAGATGGCGGTAGAGAGCGGTGCGCGCCATGAAACAAAGAAGAAGAACAGTGTAGTAAACAAGAAAAAGCATGGTAGCCAGTGAGCCGGTGGTCAACGTTACCTGTTATCTTGTACTTGTCACTCTTTCAAAGTTTACAAACTCAGTGCAGTGTTACGAGCCAAGCGTGGCCCTTTAAGCAGGTGGCAATATGGGTTTTGAAGTGTGTGTGTATGTATGAGAGAAGAAGAAGGTTGGCGCTGCACGCTATGTTTGTGTACGTAGCTGCAGCCACAAGGAGAATGGGCTCCGCACATCATCCATGTTACCGACAGTTTATGGCCACTGCGTAATGAGCGACCGCCTGATGAGGTTTGTATGTCCGCCGAAGGGTGGAAATAAAGTGCCCCGTTCTAAACCTCATTGATGATCTGGATTGTGTTCATTGTTACCACCAACGAGCCAAAGCTAGGCTTAGCGAGCTAGCTACATGCGAGAGGTGTCTTTAATAAAGTTGGTGAGGTAACAGCAGTTACCGGTGCCTCCGTCATGGCACAATTAGAGTGTTCACCCGGGTGTGACGTTCACATCAATGCCGATCAGAGGTGAGGCCGATTATTACCCGGGTCTAATGCAGACTCATTTGACCCGGGGCTGAATGACGATTAAACATTTTCACACTGCAGAAAACGCCGGGTGTGTGCGGGTTTAAAGCTTTTTTTTGGCCAATGTGAAAGGGGCTTCAGAGAGCAGGTGTCCGAGCTTGAAAACAGAGTCAGCACTAATGAGGACAACATCACAGAAGGAAAACTCCTACCTGAAGGAAAAGATTGAAGACGCAGAAGATGAGGGTCGGGATATTCTTGGCTTTATGAAACAACTGATCCACCTCCTCCTTGGCAAAGAGAATTTCCCAACTCCGGCAACTATTGAGAGGGCTCATCGTTCTCCTACTGCTTGTCGAGATGATTCCAGATCTGGAACATGACCGATCCTGGTTAAATTTATCATTGGCACCATTCTCATTCAGAAAGCACAGCATTCAAGTCATCACAACCTGAATACAATTAGCACCCAATTTCTCAGGTGGAAACACTGGAGTACAAATTGTTCACACACCAATCAGAACCTCAGGATGGATAGATAAAAGGGCCATGGGGCAGTTTACTGGTTTTGGAACAAGTGATCAACATGAAGGAAGAGGAAGAGTAATAGGAGGAGACAAATTGTTTCAGATGAAATTCTTGTTGACCATGTCCTTGTCCATGAGGGAGGTTGAGTGCAGCCGAATCTTAGCAGCTTTACTATAAGTAATATGGACCTTCATAGAGAATAAAAGCTAATTTACATACTGCTCTCTACTGTAACTTTGGATTCCTGTACTCTGCGCTGTTACATCACATACATGTACTGTAGCTGTTGTGCTGTATGCTGTCGGAAATGCATTGAATTATGGTACCATATCACATACAGGTACAGTAATTTGTAGTTATTGTATGCTTCTAGTTTTTAAATTGGATGGTTTCCCATCAGTACTTCTATTATTGCAGAACTGAGAGACGAGCACCTGAAGGAGGCAGAAGACATTTATTTTCAGAAGCATAAGAGAGGAAAATTGTAATTTATGGTCAATGCCAGGCAGCTGAGTCAGCCAGGAAATGATTATACTGTATTCTACAGTACATTACTATAAGGAATAAAACAGTTCAAAATGTATACATTGGTTGTGTCTTTATATTGTGTTTATCATTTAGAGTAAAGAGTTGCTGTTCAGGGGTAAAACCATAAGTGTCTTTAATGGCAGTTTGTAGTGTGTGAATTTGATGCTTTAGTGTGATGTCTTCACCCACTTGAAGTTCAGCATGTTATATCCTCTTTATAATTTATTGAATTTATCCTTATCCACATGTGAAATTCCCCTAAGTAGGAAATGTGCCAGTGTTACCCCATTGCATAAAGGTGGTGATTCTCACAATTTTAACAACTATAGACCTATTTCCACGATTAACAATTTAGCAAAACATTTAGAAAAGTTAATCTTAACCAGCTATCACATATGTTAATGATTTCCACATCCTTTCTCCATACCAATCTGGTTTCAGACCTAACTTCTCTACAACCACTGCCCTTTTGAAATTCACCAATGAGATATCCTCATCCCTCGACAAAAATATGTCTACAGGCACAATATTCATTGATTCAATTCAATTCAATTTTATTTGTATAGCGCCATATCACAACATATATTTTCTCAAGGCACTTTACATAGTGAGGTCAATATTACAATATTACAGGGAAAACCCAACAAATCCCACAATGAGCAAAGCACTAGGCGACGGTGGAGAGAAAAAAACTGGAAGAAATCCCTGACAGAACCGGACTCAGTTGTGGGCGGTCATCTGTCTCAACTGGTTGGGGTGAGGAGAGAAATGGGGAAGAGAGGAGAGGTGGGCAGAAAGAGGGTGAGAGGAGATACGGGAGGAGAGAAGAGAGATAGAGGAAAGTTGTACAATCGCCGCTTTAGTCTCTACCAGAGTGATAATAATAATAATAATGAGCTGTGGCTCAGGACGTAGAGTCGTTCGTCCGCCAACCTTAGATCCCACCTCCTGCCAGTACACATGCCGTTGTGTCCTTGGGCAAGACAATTAACCCTAACTTGCCTCTGACGGCTCTTCCGACAGTGCATGAATGAGTATGAATGTGACAGAAAAATGCGTGGTAAATAGCAGCGCTGTTTGAATGTGTGTGAATGGGTGAATGTGACTTTCCTGTAAAGCGCTTTGAGTGGTCTATATGACTAGAAAAGCGCTATATAAATACAATCCATTTACCATTTAATAACAATAATAATGAGGGGTTTGGGTCCTGCAGCTCTGGGGTCAGAGATACACTTGGAGAGATAGTTAGTGACATGTAATGTAACCATATCGGGGGAGAGAGGAGTTGTATAACAGTTGCTTTAATCTCTACCAGACTGATACTTATAATTACGGAAAAACTGACACTTACAAATGCAATGATGTTATTAATAATAATAATAATAATAATAATGACGGGTTTGGATCCTGCAGCTCTGGGGTCAGAGATACACTAGAAGAGAGAGAAAACAGAGTTGGTGACATGTAATGTAAATACATGGGGGCAGAGAGAGCAAGAGATGTTTTTTCGATTTTTGAAATCAACTTTTATTAGGCTTTTTTTTCTCAACTGTACACAGTGTACCAAGTTATTTCCTAATCAATTATTTTCAAAAACATTTCTATAAAATAAATAATTCACATGATAACACATGGTAATTTGCAGAAATTAGTTTCCCAGCTGTGACAGAACACAAACTGTTATTAAAGCACCACAGATCTTTAAAAGAGTCAAGGTCACCTGCTGTTCTGTCGAAACTAAAATCAACCAACAGTCTGGCTTTGATCAGGTAGACACAGACAGGGACCGACTCAACATGGAGGTTTCCCTCCACCTTCGTCTTTCTGCTGACGTACACCGCCATCTTGGCCTGCCCTAAAACAAAGTTTAAAAGCTGGCTCTTCTGTTTGTGTTGGCGAGTGTAAAAAACCCCCACAGATAAACCCTGCTTACTAAAAACCTCTTGAAAACTGGTAAAAATAACTTGTAAAAACAGAAACAGCGCTGACAGACGATGACACTCATAAAAACAGTGAAAAATAGTCTCTCAAGCCACAGAATGGGCATTTGTCCTCCATAGCTTGATTTATAATGGACACGAAAGAGTTCACTGCCATTATCCCATGGAGTATCCTCCACTGTAAGTCCCCATGCCTCTTGGATAGTGGAAGTTTGTATAAAGACCGCCACTGGGGCCTGGATCCCGGGTCCAGCCCTAGGTATCCCCTCCATGCAGTGTCAGTCCGTCCGTTCAGTTTTTTTCTGTTCAAAACTTTGACCAAAATTTTATAAAAGCTTTTCCCCGATCCTCGCTCCAGGGAGACCGGGTTTACTGGATCTAAAAGAGGAACAGAGTAATCCATAAAATCCACAGCCAGAAAAGTGGCAGGAAAAGGGTCCTCTGTGTCTGGCAACGATCCATCAGTGAACGTTTTTAAAAGCAGGAAGTCTTGATCTGTCAGTTTTCCCTTCCAGTAATCAAGCAGTTTTGTTTTATAATCCTAATGGATCTAACTCCCAGTTTGTCAGCCAGCTCAGTGGGGTTCTCCCAGCAGGGCCCCGACCAGCTCCACCACCTGGCCCAGCATGGAAACCCTCACAGTCTGCAGCAGTCTGCTGCTTTCTCTCCTTTTTAAACAGGTTCCAGACAATAAAAACACTTTTATAAAAACCAGGAAGAGATGATGCAAGAACCTTATTGTCATCCATAAAAACCAGGCTTAAATCAAGACCCAGGCTGTTAAAATGCCTCAGGATACACCAGGATAAAGGTCTCCACAGAGTGTCCTCTGGCCCAGTCAGTAGCCTTTGGATAAATTGGAGTCGGAAGCCAGCGCCCCTGCTGGCCAGATGGACCAGGCCCTGGCCTCCCTCCTCCTTTGGACGGAAAAGGACACTGTGGGACCCAGTGCATCCTGGCCCAAAAAAAATCTACTAAAACCTGCTGTACCTCTACCAGGAGAGAAACTGGAGGATCGACACAGTATCAGCCGGTGCCACAGGCCAGATGAGACCAAGTTGTTTAAAATCAGGGTGCAACCTCTGTATGACATGTTAGGTGACAGCCATTTCCATTTACTGAGGCGCCCCTTCACCTTTTCAACCACATCATTCCAGTTTTTCTTTTTGTAGGTCTCATCCCCCAGAAAAACCCCAAGGTACTTGAGTCCTCCTTTTTTCCAGACTAAGCCCCCAGGCAGCCTGAGCCAAACCCCCAGCTCTTCCCCGATCATCAGAGCCTTGCTTTTCCCCCAGTTCACCTTCACCGAAGAAATAAAACCAAAGTCCTTCACAGTATCAGATAAAACATCAATGTCCTTTTGTGTATTGACCAATACAATAAGGTCATCTGCATATACAGATAGTTTAAAAGACACAGAACGCTGGGGGAAACACACACCGTTCAAATTGTTCCTGAGTTTATGGAGCAGGGGTTCGATGGCACAACATGCCAGAGAGAGACCAGCCCTGCCTTACCCTTATCTGGACGTCAAACGGAGCACTCAGCCCGCCGTTTATCTTTAGGACACTCGCAATTTCACAATAGAGAACCCGGATCATGGCTATAAAACCTGGGTTGAACCCAAAAGCAGCCAGAGTCTGCCATAAATACTGGTGTTCAACCCGGTCGAAATCCTTTTCCTGATCTATGGAAATCAAACCAGTTTCTACAGCCAATGAACTGGAGAGATCCAAAACATCTCGAATCAAAGTGACATTGTCACTGATGAGTCTGCTGGGCACACAGTAAGTCTGGTCAGGGTGGATGACGGACAACATCACCTTCCTCAGTCTCAGGGCTAGAGCTTTGGACAGGATTTTATAATCCGTGCACAGCAGCGAGACCGGCCTCCAGTTTTTCAGGTACTGTAGGTCTCCCTTCTTCAGCAGCAGGGTGATGACGGCCCTCCTGCAGCTCAGAGGGAGTCTTCCATTTGGAGACTTTGGTTCAGTACCTCGAGCAGGTCCTGTCCTATGATGGACCAAAAGGACTTGTAGAAGTCAACAGGAAGGCTGTCCATCCCCGGAGATCTGCCGTTCTGCACACTGGTCATGTCAGTGAGAAGCTCTTGCAGAGTCAACTCAGCTGCCAGCTGGGCATTTGCCTCCTTACTGAACTGAGGGAGACTACGAACGAAGCTACTGTGCACATCTGGATTATTTGACCACTCACTCTTGAAAAGGTCTCTGTAGAAACCGGCAGCAAACTTCCTGATCTCAGATGAGTCTGAGACTACAGAGCCACTACAAGTTCGTAAAGAATGAATGATCTTCCTTTGTCCATTTTTTTGCTCCAGCCCAAAGAAAAACTGGGAGGGAGTGTCCATCTGTGAGATTTTCGTAAAACGTGACCGGACCAGAGCTCCCTGTGCTGAAACGCCCAACAGATTGGCTATGGTCGATTGTTTGGACTTGAGGGACTTAATATGCTCTCGATCTCCTGTAGAAGCTGCTAAAGACTGTAGTTCTCCTACCTGTCTCTCCAGATCCTTCATTGACCAAGTTAAGTCTCTTGTGACGTTGCAAGTGAACTGCTGGCAAAGTTGTTTAATTTGTGTTTTGCCAAAAGTCCCACCACTGCTGAATGCTGGAAAAGGCAGGCCTGCTCTCTCTGTGGGAAAACCAAAACAACGTAAAAGCAGTTCTAAAAGCCTTGTCTTTTAAAAGAGCCGTGTTCAAATGCCAATAGGCGCTCTTTAAACGAACATTTTTTATAAAAAACCGAGCAGGTGATCAGTGAAACCCACAGGCTGAATAAAACACCTTTTAAAAATATTAAAATGGTGTTTAAAGCAATATAGGCGGTCCAGTCTGGCCATAGATAAAAGGTTTCCCCCTTGAGTGGCTCCAGGTGTACTGCTGTGATTACTGTTAAAAACCCTCCACAGGTCAGACAGCTCATGTTCTTCTACCAGCTGTCTGATCCTGTGGGATGAAGCAGGATGTGGTTCAGGATGATTCCTGTCTAAGTTCGGATTAACTGCACAGTTAAAAATCGGCCACCTTAAAACATAAAATCCTTACTACCACAAGCTGTAACAGTATCACTTAAAATGTTTAAAAACAGTACTCTTTCCACCCCATTGGTGGGCGCGTACACATTTAAAAACACAAGCTTCACATTCTCATATTCAGCTATGACTTTCAATAAAACACCTGGAATTACTTCTTCAATTACACATGAAACAAGTAAAAAAACCACCCCTCCACTCAGACTGGACTTGTGGCTTAAAACAACCTCCCCGTGAAAAGCCATCCTCCATTCACTTTCATTATCTGGTGTGCTGTGGGTTTCCTGTACAAACATCACGTTTACTTTCTTCATCTCCATGAGCTTAAAAAGAGCAGCTCTTTTAAAATCAGACCTGGCTCCATTCAGGTTTAAAGTGTTGATATTAAAATCACAAATTGGTGGAGGGAAGTTTAAAAAGAAAGCAACAATGATAAAACCAAAATTGACTCACTAATGCACATTACCATACACAGTGAAGAAAAGTTCCTACCTCTGTTTTACACCTCCAACACATATTATAATTCATCAATTTCACTCTATGTAATCTCACAGGGGTATGATAATATCTATGTATGATCTTATATTGTGTGAACTTCCCTCTTGCTTTCCTTACATACTTTCCACAGTCTGCTAGTACACCCAACCATTTCTCCTGTGTAAAGTTTATTCTCAGGTCTCTCTGCCATAACAATTTCACATTAGAGGACTCACCACTTACTGAATAGTTTGTTAGTCTATTATAATTGTGAGGCTTTGCAGGGTTCCCGTGGCGCATTCAGATATTCTAAAATATAATTTTTTGAACAATTACCAATTCGAGATTTTACACAGTCCCTGATTTGTAAGTATTTCCAAAAATGTTGTTTGCCTTCGAGTTTAAATTGACGCGATAATTCCTCATAAGACATGAATTGTCCATTTTTGTACAGGTCTCCTATAGTACATACACCACTTGAACACCACTGCCTCCAATACACTGACATAACCAATATGTATGGCAGGATTAAACCACAATGAAGCATATATCTGTACATATTGCGACAACTTTTACATTCTGTGTACCTTGGCCCACACCTCCTTAGAGTGCACAAGAATGGGATTTGTTGTTTTACTTCGTTGAGACAGTTGCTCCTTTGGACTAAATGGTAAACATAACTCATTCTCAATCTCCATCCATTCTGGCTTGTTGTCTGTCGTTTTCCAATGTTTGGCTAGTTTAGCCATTTCAAAAGATATCCCATATAACCTTGGATCTGGTAAACCTAATCCCCCTTTCTACTTGGGGGCGCAGAGTTTACTTAGTTTTATCCTTGCTCTTTTCCCATCCAATAAAAACTGTTTAACTATATCATCATACTTCTTAAAAATGGCAGGCAGTATCGTGATTGGCAGCATCATTACTAAATAGTTCAATTGAGGAGCTACTATAATTTGAATAATATTGACTTTTCCCCACAGAGTAAGTTTTATCTTTTGCCACTTCTCCAAATTTGTTTTAATTTTTTGCAACACCGGGGCATCTCTCCTAGGTCTTGATTGAGTTTAATCTCAAGATACTTCATGCCTTGAGGTACCCACTTAAATTTAAGTTTTTCCACCATGTAATGGTGGCATGCAGAAGTCATAGGCATAGCTTCGTATTTATTCCAATAATTATGTAACCTGAAAGTTTAGAGTAGGACTGAATAGTATCCATCAAATGTGGTAAAGATGCCTCAGGGTCTGTCACTACAGCTAAAATATCATCAGCATATAGCAACAATTTATGTTCCTGTCCCCCACCCTCTTCTCCCTTAATTTCCCCATTATTCCTGATACTAACAGCCAGTGTTTCTAGACAAATTATAAACAATAGAGGGCTCAAAGAGCAGCCTTGGCGAGTGCCTCTAGACAGGCTGAAAAAGGGTGATATAACTCCATTGGTAATTACTGCTGCTTTTGGTTCTTTATATATTGTCTTTACCCATTGAGAGAAATAGGGGCCGAACCCGACATGTGACAAAGCGGAAAAGAGAAAGCTCCATTCCACCTCATCAAAGGCCTTTCGGCATCTAGGGAAATAGCAGCTATAGGCACATTTTTGGACTGGGCAAGCCACATTAGATGTATTAATTTCCTCATGTTGTCCGATGAGGATCTGTTCTTCATAAAGCCTGCTTGGTTGGGATGTATAATATTGGGTACAACTTGTTAAAGTCGTAGAGCCAGCACTTTTGTCAGTATTTTAAAGTCCATATTAAGCAGGCTAATAGGTCTGAAATTCGATGGGTCTGTTATGTCTCTGTCTTTCTTTGGAATCAGAGGTATTAAAGCTTCCTTAAATGTTGGCGGCATGTGGTCTTTTTCAAATGCCTCCTGATACACCTTCACCAAGACTGGGGCGAGAATGTCTCTGTACTCTTTGTTTATCTCCATATCTCCATGTCTAATTCACTGTTTCTGTTTGAAGCACTCTTCACCTGTATGTCTATCATTCTTTAAAACCCTGTACTCTGACAAAATATGAACACTAACACTTAACCTTTAACATTTAACGTTTTCATGTACATAATACGCAAAAGAAAAACAACAACCAAAAGCAAGAACTTAAATTCAAGCCAGAAAAAGTCTGACAGTCCTGTGGCTGACATATACAGGTTTAAAATGAAAAACTAAAATAAAACCTTATCTGGTCCGTTGGTTACCGCTCCTCCCGCCTGTAATCCTCCGTCTGTGGCAGGTTTACTAGACGGATCTCTCCCCCCGACGCCTGTCTTCACAACATGCATATGGCTCTTCCACATAGACATGAATATGCACTCATCTCCCTTGTCGGATGTTCAGTCATTACCCTGGTCGTTGTCGTTAATAAATGTATCCGCCTCCGTTGCCGTAGTGAAACTCACATTCTTCCCCTGCCACTTGAACCTCAGTGTGGCCGGGGAGGCCAGAGTGTACTTCACCGCCCGCTCCTGCAGTTTACGCTTCACCGAGGTGAAGGTTTTCCTCTTCTCCGCTAACTCTTTTGTCTTATCGGGGAATACAGATAGTCGGCACCCTTCCCATACGAAGCCCCGTTTTTCTTTAGCTGCTGTTATCACTTTGTCCCTCGCTGACTGTCTCAGGAACCATATCAGCACCGATTGTGGGGGCCGCTCCGGGTCCAGCATCGGTGCAAGCAACCAGTGTGCTCTCTCAATCTCAAACTTGGCATCAGCCGGAGCCCCAGCCCCTCCGTCAAAAATTTCTGAACACAGCCAAACAATGTCCCATTGGTCCCGAAAGTCTTTTTCAGGCCTATGAGCCTCACGTCCCACATTACATCCATTAGCTTATTTCTCTCGTCTCCATCAGTGTGTAGCCGCTCTGAGGTCTCCTCTAGGCGCTCAATGCGCATTTCTACTTCAGCCAGACTCTCTTGCATAGCCGTTACTGTCGCTTTCAACTCCGTTGTCGTATCTTTAATAGTTGAGACATCTGTAGCAACGCTCTGCAGTGTGCTGCTCATTTTAGTAATTTCTGTAAACAGACAGTCGAGACTGGGAGCTGGGTCACCAGGCCTTCTTCTTCATGTGGAGGGCTTTTTCGAGTAGCCATGCGGCCTGTGCCTTTGAAATATTTCGACAAGGCCATTTTGCGTAATTTCGGTTATTTCAATTTTCCAAAACAGCGCCAGCTGTTTTAACTTCGCAACCTGGGTAGTATTTTAATATAAGTATAATATTTAATATATATATTTACCTGTCGGGGAGCGGAGGATCCCCAATCACCTGCCATCTTGTTCGCCGTACCCACGTGACTCCAGCACTTCGTTCTTGAGGAATGGAGGAGCATTGGAGATGGTTACCTTGGTGGCTGTACTCACCAGCGGGAGAACGCGAGTGAAAGTGTCTTTAATCACAACCCCGTTCTCCACCACCTCGCCAACCTTAGCCGTGCTATCCAGGAAGATAACGATCGCTCCGTTCGTGTGGGAGGCAGACTTGCAGCCGTAACCCACCACCTCTCCCGCTAAACCTGCCTCCTCCAGCGAGCACTGCACCGCTGGGAGGAGTTTGATTCCGCGGCAGCAGCAGCAGCCACCGGCATCGTGCCAAACAAAGATGCTGATATTTACAAAAACACTTAATTGACATGTTTTCATAATAAAACAAGTTCAAGTAGATTGCAAGTGACTACTTCCCTTTTTTTTAACAAATCAGTCAGTTAAAAATTGTGCCAACTGCAAATCATAAAAAAATTCCTATATCCCCGATGTTTTCATAAAATCGGAACTCTAACCAGAATTGTACAACACCTTGGCTATGAACCCAGCGCTGAGCCCAAACTTCTCCATGACTTTCCAAAGGAAGTTGTGCTCAACGCGGTCAAAAGCTTTTTCCTGGTCAGGCGAAATCAAACCAGTATCTATACCCAATGAACTAGAGACATCCACAACATCCCCAATGAGGTGGACATTGTCCACCATGGACCTGCCGGGTACACAATAGGTCTGGTCCCGGTGGATGACCTGCTCCATAACCCTCCCCAGCCTGGAGGCCAAGACCTTTGACAGAAGTTTGTAATCCACACAGAGCAATGACACAGGGTGCCAGTTTTTGATGTCCCACAGGCTCCCCTTCCTTGGCAGTAGTGCGAGGACTGCCCTCCTGCAGGACACTGGCATGGAACCAGAGGCCAGACCCTCATTAAACACTTCCAGGACATCTTTAGTGAAGATGTCCCAGAAGGCTTTATAAAATTCTACCGTTAGGCCATCAATGCCAGGAGCCCATCGTCCCTGCATGCCCTGAAGGGTAGTCTGCAGCTCCTGCATCTGGAGGGGTGCCTCGAACTGTGAGTTTGTCTCTTCCAGGACTTGAGGCAGTCCGTCACAGAACTCCTCTATGAGTGTCCTGTTCATATTCACTTATGTAAAGGGATGTATAGAAACTCACAGCTCGCCTTCGTATCTGGCTTGGTGCCACAAGCTCCTGCCCTGTGTCGGACAGCAGGGTGTGGATTACTTTCCTCTGCCCGTTCTTTTTCTCCAGGCTGAACATAAAGCTAGAGGGAGCATACATCTCCCTGATGTTCTGGAACCGGGACCTGACCAGTGCACCCTGTACTTTAGCGTCCAGCAGGTCGGCTAAAGCCATTTTTTTTAACTTTGAGACTTTCAAAACAGCCTTGATTTTCTTAAGACTCACTTAAATGTTCTAGTTCCACTATATCGGTCTCTAGATCCTTCATAGATCTGGTGATGTCTCGTGTGACATTGACGGTGTGTGCTGACACAACATCTTTATCTGAGTCTTACCATGTTCCCACCACTGCCTAAGACTGCTAAAATCACCTTCCTCTGTCTAAAAACATTCCAGAAATAAATAAGGACTTCCCTGAACTTATTGTCAAATGTTAAGTCTCTAGTTAACATTAAGAACACCCACTCTAAAAACAACCTTAATGAGTGAGGTATTAAAAACAAGAAATAAAACAAACAAATTAATTAAAACAGCTGCCTGTCCCATCATCATTTATTAGTTTTTTTGCTTTCAGTTCAGTTTCAAGTTTCTTTAATCTAAAAACCTCTTGATCAGTGAGGCCAGACTCCGCTCTACGACTTATGTGGAGCCTGGCCGAAGAATAAAAAAGACCTACGTCTGGGAAATGATCTCCTATTTTCACCCCGTGTTAGTTTTTTGTTTGCTGTAAAAAGCTCTTGATTTATTCTGATGAGTTTCTTCTCTTGGCTGCTGTTCAAAATATAAATGTCGCTGTTGTCTGACACACACTCATCAGTTTCACTTTCATTTGTGATGATTTTTTTCTGCCTCTCTTCTTCCAATTTATTAACTTTCGCATAATTTGTGTTTTCACTTTTCCTCCTTTTTGTTGCTGTCTTTGATTTTGCAATTAAATACTCCTCCATTTCAGCCTCTTCCACCTGTTCACTCCATAGAATGTTTTTAACGGTTTCACTGCTCCCTCCTTCCTCTTTTTTCAGTTCATTTTCCTTTCCTTCACCTGCCTGTATTTCCCCCTCACCTGTCTTCACTTGAAACAGATGAGATCATCGGCACTGATCTCATCTGTTTCATTCATCTGTTCAACACACGCATAACTTTCACGCCTTACTTCCTCCCCTTCTTCCACCTACTTTTCCCCTGTCTCAACCAAAACATTCTCCCCACTCTTTCTCACATCATTCACACTCACACCCGGTGTGTATACAGTACTCACCCCGTGCGCTGGGTCGGACACAGCAGCGGATCTCGGGGGCCGTGGAGCGGCAATTGGCCATATGTTTTGGTAATGCGAAAAAAAATGTTTCAACTGACAGTTCACGTTTTAATCTAGAACTTTGAAAAATAAAGCAGTGTGTTCAAAATAAAAATAAGTGTCGGAAAAGTGTCTTCAAATCAAATATTACAATTTATCATCATTTATTTAAATTTTTCACTTTGTGGTGATATTTGTGGTCTTATTTTTTCAGTTGCAAATTTTATGTTTTCAGATTCAAATCACTTTTTTTCAGTGTCAAATCAAATTTGTGACAATGTTGCACTTAGCAAGCTGTTTTTGGTACTACTCAGCAGTATAAAACCAATAAACTATGCCAGTTTGTGCAGTTAAACAGCCATACCTTCAGTTTTGCCGTTTCCCACTTTCCAGCATGACTGTGAACGCAGCGCAGTTAGACGCTAGCTATGGCGTCCGCTCCACCGAGGCAACCTGCTGGCACCAGCACTCAGGTAAGGAACGTTCGCGGTTTTTATACATGCTCTTGTAAATTGTTATAATGATTGAAGTGATTGGTATCACATCACAGGGACATATATAAGGTAAAAGACGTGATAGGTTTAGGATTTGTAGAAAGTGGAAACGAATAGCATCAGCCAACTTTATGCTATTAGCTAATGTCAGAGAATTTTACTCTTCAGTGTCCAGCTCAAGTTTTTGACTTTTTGTGAATATCTGTTTTTGCCAGAATGTCGACTATAATTCGACAGTGGCTGCAACTGCACAGAGCCGTATTAATGTCCTCACACAGAACCTGACTCAGGGACAGCAAGATAAAGAAAAAAAAGCTGGAACGGGGATCGTCCTCTGTAGAACAGGAGATGGCCAGGTTTTAGATTTGATGAGATTTTATTTTGCATGATTCACATTCATAGTTTGACTTATGTTAAAATGTACATAAATAAACGCATATGTTGTTGTTTTTTGATCAAACAGATCTTTCCCTGGATTTTTCGCAAAAAAAAAAGGTTCCTTGGAAAGCGAAGGTTCAGGGTCTAAAGACCCATGGTACACCATATACGAAAACCTGGAAGACTTTTGTTTTCTATACTTACCTGCTGAACACTACTTCAGAGACAACCCCAACCTCCTCTGAAGAGTTTGAACTTTCCCAGGCAGGACTTGGGAAAAGACACCTCACCATGTCCAGGGATATGAGCCATGAAGAGGTATTGAATAAAGAAATAATACTAGTTCCTAACTGCATTTGAACTTTCCCAGGCAGGACTTGGGAAAAGACACCTCACCATGTCCAGGGATATGAGCCATGAAGAGGTATTGAATAAAGAAATAATACTAGTTCCTAACTGCACTTAAGTGTTCACGTACCACCTTTTCCAAGTGTTAGGCCTTTCTTCAAACATGTAGACATCACGTTTGAAAATTTGTATCTTTTTCTTAGTTCATTGGACTACTCCAAAATGAGTACCCTAAAATGCAGGGATTAAAAGGAGGATGGCTCCTATACAAGGCTACAGGTGGAGTAAACCAGCTAAATTAAATCCATAATACGTTACTTTTCAAATGACACAAACAAACAACTGAAATGATCCTAACTTTTTCCCATTTACAGGTGGCCAGGGTAAAAGGAGACTGATAATGATTCCTCCTGATTCAGATGCATACACCGGGACACTTATTCGCAGTGCTACAACGGCAGGGAAAATCACCCTGTATATATCACCTTTGCAACATGAGTTTGACCTCTCTCCGTTACCTCCAGATGCCATTGAGTTCCAAAGTATGCCAAGAGCACAATGCCAAACGTGCAATGTAAGTTTTCCTTTGCAGATCTTGGCCCTCCATGTTCAGGAGTGCATGGAGTCTCAAGCAGGATCTGAAGATATCGAGGTAAATGAGGCTATGAAATATGTGATGTTGCATTTTTAAAATGTGACTTATTTTGATTGTTGTTTGCAATATCTTAGACATGCCAAAGTGAGGTCCAGCTAGTTTCTGTGACATCTCCCTCCCCATGCACTGTGACACAGAGACATCTGTTGATGAGGTACAGTATTTCATGTTTTGTAATCCACCGTGAAATTCCTACATACATGTTTGGAATGGGACAATCGCTAGTACTCTAACTGTTCTATCAGAAGTTTCCATGTCCTATCTGTTTCGTGAAATTCACACCAGAGTTCCTAGAGATCCATGCTAGCATGTGTGGAGAAAGGTATTTGAGATTGTGGACATCTACATATGTTCATTTAAAATGTGTACAGTACTTTATTTTACTATTAGTAACAATACATGTCTTCCTTGTGCTGTTGTAGGGGAAAGGAAGATTGTAGGATGGCTGAGACAACTGCCATGAGCCAGGGCAATGGAGATGAGCAGATCAAAGGGTAAATACTGTGTTGTAGATCATACATACATTTCTTCTTCCTACAAGGATCTTCATTCTACAGAACTTTTGTCTTCAGCTTGAGTCATTTACATGTCTTAATTATGAGTTTTGTTTGGTTGTGTTGATGATGTATTGGACACAATTTATCGAAGAGTAGACATAGAGAAACAGTTCAACATCCCAATCTCAAGAACAAACATTCTGGAGAGAGGCCTTCTGCAGTGGCAACGTCAAAAGAAAAATTCACCCACTGCTACTCTGAGAGTGACCTTTTCTGGGGAGGCAGGAGTGGACACAGGTGCTCTCCAAAAATAATTTCTCACAGGTAAAATTAATACTAACATATACACCTATTGCTTTCTCATACAGTATAGACTATTATTAAACAAGTGGAAAATCATCGTTGAAAAAGTTTCAGATTTCAGCTTCTGAATGATCTGTCATAATGTATGAAGACATTTTACACACACAGTAAATGCTGTTTTTCACTTCCGTGTAGAAATGGTGGCAGGAATTGAGGGACCAGAACATCAGAAGAGCCCACGATACTCTCTGACTGACTTTGACAGTGGCCTCTACAGATGTTTTTTTTATTTCGTAGTAAATGGCAGACTATTTTTTTAATCCATTGTATCTTATACTGTCATGTTCAATTCGTGTAAACAGGACTGTTGGAGAGATTTTGGCTGTTAGTTTTGCACAAGGTGGCCCGGCCCCTACCTTTTTCAGCCCATGGACTTACAGTTACCTCTGTAATTGGCAGATAAATACGACCGTTCTCAAAAGTGATGCAGTGGCAGATGTCCAGTTGCAAGGGTTAATTGACCAGGTTTGACCTCTTTAAGATGGAAATGCTGGGTTAATGAAAAAAGCATATCTTGTCAAATGATACTGTAGTAAGTTTACATGGAATATGGAATGTTGCCTTCAAATTTCTTAAATATTTTCAGGTTGATTTGTCAACTGAGGATTCCATTCAAGGCCTGTCAGATGAAATCTTAAATTGCGGTTATACCGGAGCCATCTCCGTTCAAAACAAGGAGTCCATTGTTCGGTATGCAAGGACAAGTATTTCTGTTCGTATTGAAAAATATAATTCACGAGTAAGGTTTTGTAGGAAATGTTTTCCTTTCTGCTGTTATAGTGCCATCATACTCCATGCAGTGCTGAGGTTGCAGCCTATGTTGGAACAACTAAGGGAAGGCCTGCAGCTCTATGACCTTCTTTTGCTAATGAGCCATTACCCAGAAATCTGCCAGCCCCTGTTTGTTCCTCAGGAAGATGCAAAAGTAAGAAAAACAAGAGTGAACATTTATTATATACACAATAACAACATACACTTACATGCTAAGAAATTTCATAATTAAAGGGTCATTTGATTAAGATCTTGATTTTATCTCATCATAGGTCAATGCAGAGTTTGTCATGACATCCATTGTCCCTCAACTTGTTGATAATGAGGAGATTATGAACTTTATTCAGGACTTCTTCTATGAAGCTGAAGGTATATAGTGTTTTGATGACAAATTATTGAAGTTTATGGCAGCCCGCTGACACCTGTAGTTATGCTGGTATTCAGGTTAAAGTTTTATTCTCCATAAAAAAATCTTCATTAAGGCAATAGGTATAATGTGCCAGGGTCCATTGTGTTTTTAATTCAGAGGCCAATTCTGTTACATTCTATGTAGAAAGAATTTATCTCCGAACCTCATGAAATTCAATTTATTTTTTTGATCAGCTGTTCTTTTGTGGCTGAGAGTACCCCTGTCTAATTTAATTTTCAACTGTCACATGAAGCCTTTTTGATTTATTTGCTTCATAGCTGAAGAACGTGGGCATGGAGATGACAAAGATGGTCCACATTCCATCACACCTGCCAGGTTTCTGCAGTGGATCACAGGCCAAGGTCACGTCCCACTTCTGCCTTTAGAACAGGATTTTGTTGTAACAATCAAGTTTAACCATGACTGCAGTGCAGACTTTGGACATCACAATGTCTGTTACCCTGTTGTGTCAGCATGTGCCAAGACTATTGTGCTATCTGTAAGGCACATGAACAATTCACAGAGGTTCTAGAGGAGGCCAAGAATTTAACATTGTGTAAAAATTTGCCATCAACGGCTTCTGTTTTTCAAGGAAAAACTACCAACCAAGTGTTTACTTGATAAATGTTTAGCACCAACTGCTACTGTTTTATTACTCTGTGTTCTGATTTAAAAAAAAAACAAAAAAACTTACTAGCAATACTGTGTTCAAAGACTTTTCCCTATTTGGAAAGAGGAGTAAGTCAAGTAAATATAACAAAAACAATGTGTGGTTTAATGGCAGTTCTGTTGAACAGTTGTACAAGACAAACATGTTAATATCTGAAAGTAAGTTGCAACAAGATTTCATAATTGATTTCCTGATATCATTTCTAGATGACTGATCAATCATCATGTTGTCTGACCAAAATTTTGGTGCACACAACTCTGAGAAGCATTTTGAGATTTGTTTTTACCATGAGGGAATGAGGTCACAACAAATAAAATAAAAAAATGCATTGGTCTCAAACTGGTTAAACCTTTCAAATACAAAATATGTTGCATGTAGGGGACATGATTTAGTACATAGTTTAAAGCAGCTAAGTAAATGTCTCAGCCGTAGGACTCAGATGGTCCTGTAACATCAATAGTGGCCCTGCCAGCCATATCCTGCTCAGGGAGGGGACATTCAATTCGTGGAAGAATCACTCCAGAACTGGTTGCATCAAGCTCACTGGCGATGTTGAAATCAAGATCTGCATCCTCAGTTTCCTACGTTAAACAAAAATAAAAATAAAAAACATTTCTTAGTTAAACGTTTGTCATAGAAATTGGGAACAATAAGTAAAACTATATAGCAAAGCATATTTTAACTAGATCAACATGCTAACAGAGCTGGCGCAAGTATAAACATTTTACTATCACCTCTTTTATGATACTAACATGAGTGCTTTTATGTTTTTTCACTGTAACCAAAGACATGAGCGTCTGAGATTTTGAACAGTTCCACTGTCAAAGGTTTTGTGAGGTTATTAGAGGTAATTTAGAGGTGTAACCTCATACACGATGCAGTAATAGACTGCATGTATTGCATTTTAATAGTTCAGCATCACCCTTATATTAGTAATCATATTTTTTAAGTTGTCTATTGGAATAAAATAAAACTAGAAATGTTATCTTGTTAATGATTTGATGGTGGTGATGTGGAACCACTTAACATCTGTTTTTATGAAATAACAAACTAACATTAAGGCTGCACGGTGGCGTAGTGACAATACTTACGTCTAAAATCTTTCAAGCGGTGTAGCCAAAACTGTAACAGTCAATACTGCAAAAAAAGAAGGGGAAAACTAATTGAAATCGTACCTCTGCCAGTCCTGGAGCCTCGATAGGTTTCTGGAGGAGTCCTATTGTCCATAGTTGTTGTGGGGTCCGATTTTGTTCTGTTCTTAGAGGGTGATTATCCCAACCCATCCTGAAGACATCGAGATCCCTTTGCAGCCGTGGAAGAAATACATGCTGGGAACAGAACAGGTGGATGCTATCAGAGGCTCTAGAACACCTTCATCCTCAAGGCTGTGAAGAGTCTCGTAGTGCACATTCGAAACACTCATCCATACATCTCGCCACAAACGCTCTATTCTGTGAAAAGAAAACATGAAATTATCGTCAAGTTTGTACAGTATATTTGAACCTTCATTAATTATTACTCAGAAAATAAGCGTCTGAAATAATAAATACTACTGATTGCCAAAAATATATACCTTTGATTGTGCACACTCTTTCCTGACAGGAAACTTCCCCTTCCACAGCCCCTAATAGTGAACATGCATCGCGCTATGCCAACATTTTCCACTCCTTGGTCACGTCTTACTCTAAAAAGAATGTATCACACAAAAAGAAATAAGTTGACCATTTAATGTTTGAAACGTAAAAAATGAAGTAACATTTAACATTTTTAATGGATTTATAAATACTAGACTTTTGACAAAATCTAAAAATATTAATGTCCAAATCAGAATTCAAAGTAGCCAAATCATTCTTATAATTGTAAGATAGATAGAAGGTGATGTGATTAAGTATTGTAGTATAGTATTCATCAACAGGGCAGTTAATGCACAAATCACTGTGGAACGAGTGCCATGGTGAGCCACACCTATTTGTTGGTCTTACCTTAATGGACAACCATACTTTTGCACTGCCTCCAAGAAGAAATCGAGTGCAGTGGATGCTTTATTATTGGTTGCAGCACCCAGGTACATGATCTGAAGCATGGAATATCATTAAGCAGAAATAAAAATATAGATCCTTTAGAAGGACCTGTACACCCTACAGCAATTTTTTTTGTAGCTCCATATCTATAATTTTAAACTGTCATCGTCTTACTTTTTCTACAAGTAATGGTTATTGGTGAAAAATAAATTACCTTTCGTGAGAAGCCATCAATGCCCCAAAAAATAACAAGGCCATATGTTTTAGAAAAATAAAATAAATACACAAAATCAGTTCCTGTGTACATTTGTCAGCATATACAGTATTTGCTGATACAAAGCAAGTGTGTTCAAATGTGTTGAATTTATAAACATATGATATTTTTAGTATATCATCCTGGACTTAGCCAAAGTATTGTACATCTTAAAAGCATGTTAACATTAAATGAAAGGCCCACCTGATGAGCTTATGATTTGTGTCAACATGTACCAACTGCAAAGGACCCTAAACAGAATAGATCCTTCTTGCAACACACCCCATCCTTGTCATTCTTGATAGTACACCAACAGAGTCTACACAATGCATAGATGAAGATACTCTGTTCCACTGGACAAGATGGCCCATAGCCTGCAGGAGTCCTTTCATCATTTCGTATCCTACATGTCACCACATGTAGGATACGAAATGATGAAAGGACTCCTGCAGGTTAGGACACCACATTAAATGACAATCACGTAAAAATGGTGTGTATAAATGGTCCGCCTGTACTTCTTGCAGTACCTAAGTTTCCTGAAGGCAACGTGATCGAGGAACGTCCCCAGCCTTCTTTGTTATGCTCTCATCCATGATGCCACGCCCATTTAGTTGACACCACGCCCCCACGCCACATTTGTGCCAAAAGTCTGAACTGAAAAAAATCAACCTGAAACTGAAAAAAAGATCTGAAAGTGAAAAAAAGGGTGAAATGTGAAAATTTTATTCGACACTGAAAAAAGTGATTTGAATCTGAAAACATAAAATTTGCAACTGACAAAAATAAGACCACAAATATCAAATTATTTTTGAAAGTGAAAAATTTAAATAAACAATTTGAGTTGAATCAAAAAATCAAAAAAAAATATTTGATTTGAAGAAACTTTTCCTACACTTATTTTTATTTTTAACGGTTTTATTTTTCAAAGTTCAAGATCAAAACATGAACTTTCAGAACTTTCAGTAAGGTGACTGGTCCAGCGGCCGCTGGCGCCTGCGGCCGCTGGACCAGTCACGGGGGGCCCGCAGTCGCCAGAGCGGACTGCCAGGCAGCGGTCACCTGCCCCCCCGGTGTTGGAGGAGCAGCGCCGGTACACCCCCCCCCCCTCGGGCCAGGCGGAGCCGGATCACTCTGCATCGGACAGGACTTCACCGTGTGTCCCATCATTCGCTCCGTCACTCGCTCACACAACTCACTCCCAGCATGCACTCAGAGTAACGTTCTGATCTGGGTTCACGTAAATCGGCTCATCTCAGGAAATAACCAAATTAATTAAGATTGTTTTCTCATGTCATGATGACAAAAATAATTTAAAACTGTAACGATTTAACTCAATACAATACTGTCAAAACACATGAAATAATTGCTAACACTGATCCACAGGAAGAGATCAAATATAAGTGGTAATGATTGAAGAAAAACTATAAATAATAAATAAACTTTATTTTTGTATTATGCCTTTTCTTAAAAGAAATGCTTGACTGTACAAGAATTATATTTTCTTAAATGTATTTGTTCCTAGGTGGCTGTGAATGAGTGCTTACTTTTAAAACCATATTCGCCGCGGTAATTATGATACCAAAGGCCCCCCTGCTCTGCTCTCTCGCATCCCAGCTACAAGTGCAGATCAGTTTTGCAACACGCTGACTGCAAGAAATGTTGCAAAAGTCAAGGCGCAGATTCGTCACTTGTGAAGTTGCAGTGGCAGATTCGAGAGGTTGTAATGAGTGAGTTGTGGCTGTTAAAAAAAATGTATCGGTTAATGTCAGATTACAAGTTTGCAGCTGCGATTTTTTAATAAAAATTTTGTAAATATCAATCTGCACATTTGTGAATATTTTTTTTGTGACTTCCAATATAGAACACAGGTGTGAATTTTTTCTGTGACTGAAAATTTCAACATACAGTTTCAAAGTTCTCACATTTTATTCTACAGGTTCACAAATCCAGTCTATAAGCGCTTGCATTTTGCAACATATTTACCTTCATAAATACAGCTGGGTATCATCAGCGTAACAATGGAAATTGATGTGGTGTTTTCTTATAATATTGCCTGAAGGAAGCATTTATAGAGTGAAAAGTATCGGCCCTAGCACAGAACCTTATGGTACTCCATGTCTCATTTTTGTATGAATGGAAGATTTGCCATTAACGTTAACAAACTGAAATCTATCAGATAAGTAGGACTTAAACCATTCTAGTGCTGTTCCTTTAATCCCAATGTGTTCTAGTCTCTGTAACAGAATCTTGTGATCGATGGTATCAAATGCAGCACTAAGATCTAATAGGACGAGAATAGAAACCTGTCCACTGTCTGAGGCCATGAGAAGGTCATTGGTAACCTTCAGCAGTGCTGTTTCTGTACTATGATGTTTTCTAAACCCTGACTGAAAGTCTTCAAGCAGACTATTCCTGTGTAAATAGTCACATAACTGGTTAGCAACAGTTTTTTCAAGGATTTTAGAGATAAAGGGGAGGTTTGACATGGGTCTATAGTTTGCTAAGATATCTGGATCTAGAGTCGGTTTATTGAGCAGAAGTTTAACTACTGCCACCTTAAAGGCCTTTGGTACAAAGCCTGTTAATAGAGATACATTGATCTGATCTTATATGGAGCTATTGATAAAGGTAATACATCCTTAAATAGCCTTGATGGAATAGGATCTAAAAGACAGGTTGATGGCTTGGATGAAGTGACAAGTGAAGTCAGCTCAGCCCGATCCATAGGGGAGAAGCATTTTAAATATAAATTAGGTGATACTGTTGGTTCAGAGGCTACTGTAGTGGACAGTGTGTATGTGCTATTAGTGGGAAGAAGCTGATACATTTTTTCTCTGATGGTGATAATCTTATCAGTAAAGAAGTTCTTGAAATCATTGCTGTTTAGAGTTGGAGGAATAGACTGTTCAGTAGAGCTTTTACTCTCTGTCAGCCTGGCTACAGTGCTGAAGAGGAACCTGGGGTTGTTTTTATTTTCCTCTATTAGTGAAGAATAATAACAGGTTCTGGCATTTCGGAGGGCTTTTTTTTATATGTAATTAAACTATTTTTCCAGTCTAGGTGAGAATCATCTAGATTATTGGAACGCCACTTCCTTTCTAACCTACGTGACGTCGGTTTTAAGCATGTGTTTGTGTATTAAACCATGGAGCTTTCCTCCTCTGTTTGACTGTCTTCTTTTTCAGAGGGGAGACAGTGTCGAGTGTGGAACGTAGTGAGGCTGCTCCACTATCAACAACATCATCAATTTGTGTGGGAGTAAAGTTTTCATAACTATCCTGCACTGTATCTGTGTGAGCTGAGACTCGTTGGTTTCCCAGAATGGACTTGTGTACACCAATCTGGTGGGGAAAAGCTTCACGGTACTCCAGTGTAACGGGTAGGGTGAAACATTTAATCCACAGTTTGTGAAACCTTACAGATGTACCCAAAGCAAAGTACAGAGGGGTATGTCAGGTTACAACTAAGTTAATGTTAGTGAATTTTTTTTATGTTTCTACATTTGGTCGTGGTCACTTTAAGAAAACCAGGAAGTTTTGGTTGTGCCATGTGACATGTGACCAGTAATCAGAAAAAAGAGAGCATGGCTCAGAGTTGTTTTTTGTACACAAAGCTGATCCAGCGACATCTGCCTACATCTTTTGCCTTTGATAGCATTGTTTGTATTGGTACGTATTGATTTGTCTAATGTTTATCTACGATTGCATATCATTATTTTTGGAATATGTGTTTATTTTTATGTTAAAAACAGCAATGTAGTGATAATGTTTTCTGTACATTTTAGTTTCACCTTTCCTTGAGACATCATTAAACCTGTGGATAGGGCAGAACCTTATGGTACAGTGAAACAATGGCTCTCTAGCGGGCAAGATAACGCAGTTCAAGCTGGCAGACAATAACAACGACGTCACACGCAGCCAGTGGATGACCGTCAGAACAGGGTGTAGGCAGACATACACCACCAGACTGTGCCATGGAGGAGGAAACTTCATGAAAAATGAAACTAAAGCTAGAAAAAGTTGAAAGCATCTATGCAAATGCTCAATTATAAAAAAGAGACAGCTGCAGCCATTGCTGAAGCAGAAGCACTTGAAGCTGCTTTTGATTCAAATAGCGAGAAACACAGTGGCAGGTTAAATTTAGATTCTACACCCTTTGAAGCCGCACAACACACAGAAAAATATGTGAATGACCAGGCCAAACTAGAAGAGACAGAACTCCATCTATGTGATGATGGTTTCCAAGCCAAAATGGAGCCAAGCACCGCCTACAGCACCAAGACCTTCTTTCCTAACCCAGTCCGAATCAATACTGCTTATCAACCACCTCATCTTATCTCGCAGCAGCCTCACAACTATGAAGATGAATATGGTGAATAATTGCACAAAGCTACGCCTGTCCAACATTTCAGACCTCAAAATGACAATGTTCGTCCTGCTTCTTCACCTTATCCCACATATTCATAACATGAATAAAGGCAACACAAACATAAATGACTTTGTGAGATACTTTGCTTGACGTGAGCTTGTGGCAACAGGCTTGCTTTAATTTAATGACAAACCTCAGAACTACAGAGCCTGGAAGCATTCCTTTCAGACTGCAACCAGTGGTTTAGACTTGACACCAAGTGAGGAGATGGATCTGCTGCTTAATTGGCTTGGCAACGAGTCAGCAGAACATGTTGAACAGTTAAGAGCAATACACATCAACCATCCAGAAGCAGGACTGGCAATGATATGGGACAGACTAGAACAAACTTATGGCTCACCAGAAGTGATCGAAGTTGCACGATCTGCTAATGGAACTTCAGTCAGCCAAGGCTAAGGGAGACTTGCCTGGCCTCTCTTTCCTAGACACGGCAAGAGTCATTAACCCAATAGTACAGAAGCTCCCATTTCGTCTGCAGGAAAAGTTGGCGTCAGTTGGTGCATCATACAAGCGACAGAGGTGTGTCCCCTATCCTCCATTTGATTACTTTGTGGGATTCGTTAGCCAGGAGGCTAGCATTTTGAATGATCCAAGCTTCAACTTCACTGCTCACATGGACATGGCTCCCAGGACTGAGAAGACAGTTTGGAAGCCAAACAAAAATTGTGAAGTCTCCGTCCACAAAACTAAGATATTTCCCAGAACCATTTCTGATACTGTTGAGCCCCTAACGTAATCTGATGACCCATTCATAAAAAACGACACCCTGTACTTAAATGTCGTACATTTCGAGAAAACCCATCGAAGATCTTAAGACATTTTTGAAAGAGTGTGCTTTAAATGCTGTTCTTCTTCATCACATAGCAAAGAACTGCAGAATTAAAATTCAATGTTCTGAATGTAAAAGTGAAAGACATAACGCAGCATTTCACCCCGGACCTGCACCCTGGACAAAAGAGGCAGACCCTGCTCCAGAGCATGGTGGGGAGGAGGAAGAAGTTTTACCTTAATCTCATGTCACCACCAAATGCACACTGGGGCGGCGATCTGACAGACCGATCCTGGGCCAAAATATGTCTTGTAAAAGTGTATCCGGCTGGCCACAGAGACAAAGCAGTGAAGCTGTATGCAATTTTGGACGAGCAAAGCAACAGGTCGCTTGTTCGTTCACAATTCTTTGAAGTGTTCAGTGACCAAAGTCCAAGTGCTCCTTTCACGTTGAGAACATGTGCTTGAGTACAACAGTCAGCAGAACGAAGGGTCAGTGGCTACGAAGTGGAATCTTTGGATGGATCTGTCTACATCCCACTACCAAGTCTCATAGAATGTAATGACATTCCTAATAACAGGGATGAGATGCCAACCCCTGAAGTGGCTCTTCGTCGCACACACCTAAAGTCAGTGGCACACCTCATCCCAGACATCGACCCACAAGCTTCAATCATGCTTCTCTTAGGTCGGGACATCATCAGAGTTCATAAAGTGCGTAAACAGGTGAATGGGTCACACAACCAACCCTATGCACAGAAGTTGTTTCTGGGGTGGGTCATCGTAGGCAATGTATGTCTAGGTAGTGTCCACAAACCACTAACAGTCAACACCTTCTATACGAACACCACAGAGCTGGAACGCCCTACTCTCTTTGATCCATGCCCTAACATGTTCCATGTAAAGGAAAACTACAGTGATACCCAGGTCCCTTTAAACAACCACGTCAGCGGCTCCCCAACAACAGGCCCCAAGCACTGAAGCGTCTCATGTCTCAAGCGGAGTTTTGAGAAAAGGCCTAAAATGAGAGACCACTTCCTCAGCTTCATGGACACAATGTTCACAAAGGGCCATGCAGAGTTAGCCCCTCCTCTCAGTGAGGATGAGGAACATTGGTACTTGCCAACATTCGGCGTGTACCATCCGAGGAAACCAAAGCCAATCCGAGTGGTGTTCAATTCCAGTGCCCGTTACAATGGTGCATCACTCAACGATGTGCTGTTAACTGGACCTGACCTGAACAACACACTGCTTGGTGTATTGATCCGCTTCAGAAAGGAAGCAATTGCCCTAACAGCAGACATAGAACAGATGTTCTATTGCTTTTTGGTAAGGGAAGCTGATAGGAACTTCCTACGTTTTCTTTGCTTTTAAGACAATGACCTCATGAAAAACATTGTAGATTACTGCATGACTGTCCATGTCTTTGGTAATAGCCCCTCACCTGCAGTGGCTATTCATGGTCTACACCAGTCTGTTCAGATCAGCGACATCCACGTCGATCCTGACAATAAGCACTTTGTGATGCGCGACCTTACGTTGACGATGCTCTGAAGTCCCTTCCAACAGTTGAAGCTGCGGTCAACTTTCTAAAAAAGACACAGGATGTTCTCACCAAATCGAACCTGAGGCTGCATAAGACTGTCAGCTTCCCTTACCAAAAACATCTACTATCTACTATCAATTGCCTCTATGATCCTCTGGGGTTTGTAGCGCCGGTAACGATCCAAGGCAAGGCTATTCTGAGAGAACTCACTGCTGAGAACGGTGACTGCGATGCACCATTGCCTCAAGAAATGGAGGAATGCTGGAAATCATGGAGAGCTTCTTTGACAGAGCTGTCCCATCTTTTCATCTCCAGACCCTATACTGGAACCTCACCTTCAGCAGGCGTCAAGAGAGAATTGTGCGTCTTTTGTCGCAGTGGCATATCTCAAGGTCACAGACACTGCTGGGAACAATCATGTCGGGCTTGTAATGGGAAAAGCCAAGCTGGCTCCCCGCCCTGAGCACATAATACCAAGACTAGAGCGGCAGTGCTCGCTGCCGAGGTAGCAGACTTAGCTAGTCTCAGCAGAACTAGACCTTCAGCTTGATGCTATGACCTACTACTCAGACAGCAAGGTGGTTCTGGGCTACATTTATAATGAAACCAGACGCTTTTACGTCTGTCAGTAACCAGGTGCTACGCATCCGAAGATCCTCCTGTCCAGACCAGTGGCACTATGTGCCAACAGGCCAGAACCCTGCAGATCATGCATCGCATTCTGTCACAGCAGGCAGCTTAAAAGACACAAACTGGCAGAGTGGACCCAAGTTTCTGTCCATACCAGAGAAGAGTGTCTGTGAGAACACCTACGATCTTGTTGATCCAAGTTAATCCAGACATCCGACCTCTACACTGCGTGCACAATTATTAGGCAAGTTGTATTTTTGAGGATTATTTGTATTATTTAACAACTACAGCGCTCTCGCTCAATCCAAATGTTAATAAAGCTCAAACCTGAATATTTAAGAACGTAAAAGTGAAGTTTTGTCTTTCTCAAGAGAATATCTGTGTGCTGAATTATTAGGCAAATATTGGTGCGCAGAATTATTAGGCAACTAAATGAAAAATGAATATTTTCCCATCTCACTTGATGATTTTCATCTGTTAAAGTGAAAATAATGAACAAACAACTCTAAATATGCAAATTAACATTTCTAACATTTCCAAAACAAAATCAGTGACCAATATAGCCACCCTTCTTTTCAATAACCGTCACAAGCCTTCCATCCATTGAGTCTGTCAATTTCTTTATCTGTTGACGATCAACTTTTCGTGCAGCAGCAACCACAGCCTCCCAGACACTGTTCAGAGAGGTGTACTGTTTTCCTTCATGGTAAATCTCCCATTTAAGAAGAGCCCACAAGTTCTCAATAGGGTTTAAGTCAGGTGAGGAAGGGGGCCATGTCATTTTCCTGTCATCTTTAAGGCCTTTACTGGCAAGCCATGCATTGGAGTACTTTGATGCATGTGATGGAGCATTGTCCTGCATAAAAATCATGGTCTTCTTGAAAGATGCAGGCTTTTTTTCTGTACCACTGCGTGAAGAAAGTGTCCTCTAAAAACTGGCAGTAGTTCTGGGAGTTGATTTTTAGTCCATCTTCAACACGAAAAGGTCCAACTAGCTCATCTTTAATGATACCAGCCCATACCAGAACCCCACTTCCACCTTGCTGGCGTCTGAATCGAAGTGGAGATTTGTGCCCATTACTGATCCAGCCACGGGCCCATCCATCTGGTCCATCAAGATTCACTCTCATTTCATCAGTCCATAAAACCTTTGAAAAATCTGTCTTCAGGTATTTTTTGGCCCAGTCTTGGCGTTTCAACTTATGTGTCTTGTTCAATGGTGGTCGTTTTTTCAGCCTTCCTTACCTTGGCCATGTCTCTGAGCACTGAACACCTTGTACTTCTGGGTACTCCAGGTACGTTACAGTTCCGGAATATGCCAGCACTGGAGGACAATGGGTTCCTAGTAGCTTCACGCTTGACTCTTTGTAAATCTTTGGCAGTTAATTTGCGTCCTTTTTTCTCTACACGTTTCTTTCGACCCTGTTGACTTTTTGCAACAAAACGTTTGATAATTCTGTGATCACGCCACAATATCTTTGCAATGTCAAGCGTGCTGCATTTTTTTTTTTTACAATTGTTGACTTTTCAGAGTCAGTCAAATCTCTTTTTCGGCCCATTTTGCCTAGGGAAAAGAAGCTGCCTAATAATTATGCACACCTTGATATAGGATGTTGATGTCCTTAGGGCACAGCCTCCCTCATTACCCAAATACACATCACCTGATATGCTCAAATCCATTAAGCACTCAAGTTTATACAGGTTGAAGTTGGAAAAAATGCATAAAAATTATGATATGGTCAAAATACTCACTTGCCTAATAATTGTGCACGCAGTGTAGTGTCCACCTTCACACTTCAACGTCATCCAAGCAGCTGGGTTCCCAAAGATTTTCTAAGTTCTCTTCTCGGAAGTCACTTATTCGTGCTATTACTCGCCTTGTACACATAGTCCGTCTTTTCAGCACAAGCCAGAAGAAGAACGGCTGCTGTAAGGGCTGGCATTACTGCAAAGCAGAAGACACTGTTGAAGAATCCAATCGAGCTTCGGCCATCATCATTCAAGCAGTGCAGGGAGAAGTCTATAGTCAAGAGATCAAATGCATCCAAAGGCACGAGAAGATTCCTAAAAGTAGCCCTCTGAAGAATCTGGATCCCTTCATTGATGCCTTCTGAGAGTCGGAGGTCGTCTCCACCATTCGAATCTTGATCAGAGTGAAAGGACTCCTTTGATCATTCCTGGCAAAAGTCACATTGCAACTTTACTCATCAGACACCACCACGAGCAGATACACCATCAGAGTCGTCTCTTTACAGAGGGGCTGTCCGTTCAGCTGGCTTTTGGATAGTGTACTGAAATACTGAAATACTGAAATAACATTTTGTACTGTTGTATTGAAATAACACTTTGTATTGAAATAACAATTTGCACTGAACTAACATATAGCTAACTAATAGCATATGGCTAAATAAATACTGACACCTATAAAGCTTGACATATGTTATACTTAAGATTTTATAACAAATCTTGCAGAGCCTGCACTACGTTCATTAGACTAATTAACATACAGACAGTTGATGTCACAAGATGTTGTGTTCAGACCAAATTTAGCCTAGGACAGCAAAATAATTACACAATAACGATTACGATAAGTCCAGACACATAGTCAGGCGGTTCACCCACGTACAGACTGCACCCACCATGCGGGATAAATAGCAAATTAACTATTGTACCAGGTTCCTGTCCTCTGCGTGATCCAGCCCTGGTTGGTGCCTCGTGAGACAGAAACCCAGAGACTCTGTAAGTACTGTTATTGCTTGGAGCAAATAAACATGATTTGATTGAATGCATTGAACTCATGACTGTTTTCTCCCTCTGAATAAACAAACACACGGCAAGGACATGGCCGAGGTCTAGGACGAGAATCCTGCCGAACAATTTGGTGACCCCGACGTGATTCAAGGAGAAACGATTGTAAGAACAAAACTCAAATATGGGGGACAAGGACGGTGACTAATTCAGTGCAGGCCGCGGTCAACAAAAAGGTAAGCAGTAACCTTTTGTAATAAAATACTGCATATTGATCATTCTAAATTAACTGATTAAGTCATCGAATCTCCTTAGATCAAATTAAACGTGAATTAACACCCAGGATTTCAGCGCACCTTCGGGTGTAGAAGATTCTGAAATCGTCCCGGTATCACTGGCATTGCGTCCCCTTTCCACGGAACTCCACTAAGTGTATACTCTGTTAAAATAAGAAACATTTCTAGTTTCAAGGTAAAACTCGAGACGATACTGTAAGAATGTGGTAATAATTCGACGAATGCTAAAACCTCTGAAAAGGGTTTAAAAATTATGTGAAAAGATTGGAACAGAAACCATGGTGGCCACAACCTTCTGACCCGAAACCAGTTAAATCTCTGTTTCAACACCACATGGTGACCGCCGCTGCCGAGGTTAAATATCGAGGACAGCAATGTGATAATCGCACAGGCTGTTTTGGGTCGCGCGGGTTGAAGAAAAAATATAAAAAAGCAGGAAATACCCGCTTTTGGCATGAGTACATGACGAAGCATTTAGGCCGATTAGAAAAAACGGGACAGCCCAGCCGACCCCCGCCGTACAACCCGAAGGCACCCGAGTTAATGGCTCCCGTTATAGAATTCAAAGGAGACATAAAAGTAGAGGGAGAACTAAAAGAGATTCCCTCAGAGGAGGTAAGAGAGGAGGAAGAAGTAAGTGCGGAAAGGCTACAGGACCTTAAAGAGATGTTGAATGATTCACAGACAGTAAGACTACAACTAAGACATGAAATTGAGAAAATAAAAGACGACTTGGAGGTCATGAACCTCAAACGACTCGACATGGAAGACGCTGATAAGAGACGAGAGGAGAAGAGAATTAGAGAAAAGGAAGAGGAATGTCAGCAATTACAGCGGACATACGGGTTACAGGAAAAAGGGATGGGCAGATTACAGAAGGAGGTAAGAAAAGCAAGAAGTGGAAAGGCAAAGATGATAAAGGGGGGGCGGAAAAGTAAGAATGAAGGGCACTCTACTCCTGACAGCCGTGTGGAAACTGTGGTGATAAGAAGTACTATGACACATGACGACACCGACTATGACCCAGACGAAACCGAAAATGACAAATCTGACAACGACAATATGGGGGAAGTTGTCACGGAGGACGGTGTGGTGCAGCCATCGACACTGTCAGAAAAATATGTATAATACTAGTTAAAAGGACATGCTGATTGTAGAGAGAACAGTCTGTATTGGTATCTTGTATACAGACGTGATGTTGTGTTTCCTGTTGTCCACTATAGAGGCAGAAACACCTCAGGGCATGCATGAGCCTGCAATGTGACTCAGGAAATGCATGACCCTGCAATGTGACTTTTTCTGTAAACAAGTAACACACAGATGTACATTGTAAAGGGGAACCGCCCATCATGCTTAAATATCCTTGCATCTCCTGTATTCGTCGGACAACCTCAGTACTCAGACACTGTGCTGCTGTATTGACTTGTCCCCTTGCAGCAATAATATATGTATGTATTAAATGTTACTGTTTGCCTAAAAACTGAATTCAACTTTCTGTGTTCATTTCAGATTATTCTAACAGACACACACTCACAACACGAGAAGTAGAGGAGCGGAATCAGAATCATATATAGGATTTTCCGCCACACAATTCCCTTTACTACAGGGAACAGGCCCTCGCGCACCCCAGATTTATAAACCATGGAAGTTGTGCGACCTAGAACTGTTACAGAAAAAATTGCCCAGCATAAGGGGAGGGGGAGCGGCGTGGCTCCGGGCACTTGAGTCTCTAACAGTGGGGATGCAGTTGGCCGTAGGAGACATAAAAGCAGTGCTGGGGGCGGCGACATCAGCAGCAGCCGTACAGGCAATTGACGTGGCGGCGGCGACGCAAAACATACAGGACGAGGCACCATTCGGTCCATACAGGGGGCAATGGGGTCGTGCAATACGCGATGTATACCCTACAGATTGGGGGGCGGAGGCGTCCGTAAAATTAAGTCAAAAACCAGGACAAACAGCAGATGAATTTTGGAGACTGCAGCATCTGCGTGGGTGGATCGCACAGGCATTCACCCAACCCGAGATGGGGAAGTAACGAGCGCTATGTTTAGAATGGCGGTACACTCAGGGCTTCCAGGGGCGGTACAGACAAAGTGTGACGATACGCCTGAGTTGAGGGGAAAGGCGTGGGCGGAGTGGCGCACAACTATTACACACCACTTGCATCAATACAATCAAAAGCAAAGCGAGGCTGAGCAGCAAACCAAAGCATTAACAGCACCTGTAGTCAAAGCACAGGCCAAAGACACAAATGAGGGTAAAAAAGAGAAAAAAGACACCACACTTATGATGGTCACAACACCACACCCAAACCCACCCCTGGCACCACATTGTCCACCAATGTATGGAGGGTACGGCCCGTATCCGGACCCACCTCCATGGCCACAGCCACAGCCCCCCATGGGACCACCATATAACACCATAAACAATTGTTACAGGGGACAGGGGCAGCAGGGACAGTATAGGGGAAGGGGCGAACGAGGGTGAGGCGCGGGGCGGAACCCGGGGGGCAATTGTTTAATCTGTAACCAGCCTGGACACTGGGATCGCGACTGTCCACTTCAACAGGGGGCACCAATGCAGGGGCCCGGCCCCCAACAACCCCCACCCGCACCAATGCAGGGACCACCACCAGCGCCCAATCAATCCCTCGCGCCGCAGTATCCCATTTGGGGTCCACAATAGGGGAGCCCTGTCACCCCTGGGCCAAGAACACCTGAGCCCAGTATGGAGGTTACGATAAATGGACAGGTTAAGAGAATGATGGTGGACACGGGGGCCACACGCTCTACCATAACCCACACAATTCCAGGCACTTTGTCGAACTTACATACTTCTGTGGTGGGGGTGACAGGGACAGCGCAGACCAGCATATTTACACTTCCTCAAATCGTCGAGGTGGCGGGGCAGACTGTCAGACATTGCTTCCTCCACTGCCCGGACTGTCCCATTAATCTATTGGGAAGGGATTTGTTGTCACAACTCCGGGCTGAATTAATCTGCAGCCCCGCCAGCATCACATCAATTTCCCTAATGGCTCCACACAAAACCTGACCAACACGCCTGTCGCCTCGGCGCCTCACAAAGTGATGATGCAGTCGCCTCTGAATGATAATGACTCAGCGGACATTTATTGGGCTTTGCTGCGGCCTGAAGACTAACAACAACCCACCACACTGTACTCTTGCTTACCTGCGCGAACCTGATCTCCTGTTTGATGATGATTTTAAGACCATTGAAGGCCTACTTTGGCAGTTGACCACATCCGACATATACGTGGGGAAAGAGGGGGCAGCGGCTGTCGTCATATTAACAGGGGAACAACATCATTGGTATAAAATTAATAATGCCATACCACGTCTCTCTGGCTGTAGACGCCACAGGGGAAGAACGGAGTTTGGGACCGATGGTTAAACGTCTTGTCACACGCAATTGATTGGGTTCCCACTGCAATAAAGGGGGTGAATTTTTCCTTCTCGAATCAGGCTTACAAAATTACCTCATCTGCGTCTGACTCTGCCGTTTTGCAACATGACTCACTCACTCAATACCATGGCAGGGAAAAAACTGACCACCCTGCCGGGGAGGAAGTGTTTAAATTACTACCTCCCGCGCTATGGTCTGCCGGCCCTTTTGATGTTGGGTTTTGTGATGTTCCCCCTCCTCTATTTCTCCTCGAAACAAAAACCCCAGTGTACCGACCACAGTATCAAAACAAACCAGCTGAGGTGGCCTGCTTGCGAGACACCATTGACGGACTTCTAAAGTCAGGGGTGATTGAAAAATCTGACTCCTGTTGGAACACACCCCTTCTTCCGGTGCCAAAAGCAGACGGCTTAACGTACCGAATGGCACAGGATCTGCGCGCGGTTAATGACGTTGTGCTTCAGAGAGTGACGCTTTGGCTGCGGCTCAGTCAGTACTACAACAATTGGCCTCCTCAGGGTTCAAGTGCAGCAAAAACAAACTGCAATTTGTCCGACAGTGCGTGTCTTTTTTAGGCAGACGATTATCCGCTGCAGGTTTGGCTCCATCATCCACCCAGCTCTCCTCCATCCTCAACCATGCCCGGCCTCAGACTGTGCGGGACATGATGTCCTTTTTGGGCCTATGTAACTACAGCCGGAACTACATTCCCTCATACAGCGACAACACCGCTTGCGTCGTCTCATATTGGACAAAGGCGTGCGCAACCTGACTCTCCCACTTGACTGGTCCTCTGAGGCAGAGGCTTGTTTCATCCAGTTGAAACAACTCCTCGCACACTCTGTGACTCTCACGATTCCTGGCTACACGCGCCTGTTCTTTTTAGACGTGTCTGAAAAAGATGGCATTGTTAATGCTGCACTTTTTCAGAAGGGGGGAGGTGGCACAGGGAGACAAGTTTTACTATATCATAGCTCAAAGCTAGATACCGTAGAGACCGGTCAACCACCATGCACTAGAATGGCGGCGGGGGTGGCAAAAGCATTACAAAAAACAGCACATGTAGTGATGGCGCACCCACTGACTGTTTTGACAGACCACGGCATTGTATCATATATACAATCAGCCTCTTTTTCAATGTCACAAATGAGATAACAGCGACTTTCGAAAGTACTTCTACAACCACACATCACTTTCACAGCAGACGGCATGAACATGGCAGATCACATGAACCCTCTGCCACCGCACGATTGCCAGGAGTTAGTGATGCGAGATGTTAAAATAAGACCAGACATGAAAGCAGGACCGATACCAGGTGACGAGGTACAACACGTGTATACAGATGGTTGCTGTTTCAGAAACAAGGACACGGGGAAGTTAGATTCTGCATACGCAGTAGTCAAGTTGACAAAAAACAGGGGAAGTACATTACAGAGGAAGCACAGGCACTCGAAGTTGGCTCAGCGCAAAAAGCAGAACTTGTGGCTTTTATAAAGGCCCTGCAAAGACACAGTAGAGAAAAAATAAATTTATTTACAGATTCTGCATATGTGCAAGGCCTGTGTCATTGGGAATTCACAAAAATGCAAAGGGGCAGCTGGAACACTTAACCCGGTGAAACACCAACAGGAGTACAGCAGTTAGCCGAAGTTATAATGTAGCCCAAAGAGCTGGCCATTATAAAGGGTGCAGCACATCAAAAAGAAAGACCCAGTCTCAAGGGGAAATGAAGCCGCAGATGCAGCTGATAAACAAGCCGCCGGCTACACCAACACTGCCTCAAATATCATGATATTGGGCGAACAAAATGAACCTATGTCGTGCAAACTCTCTGATGTAAGTTCCATGCAGGAAAAAGCGGGAGTATACGAATAAAATCAATGGGTACGGTTCGGGGCAAAAAAGGGACAGGATGGTCTATGGAGGTCGGCACAGGGAAAGGTGGTACTCCCATGCAAACTATTTGACATAGTGGTGAAAGAAGCGCATGGCTACGGACACAATAGTCGAGCCAACACTGCCAGAAAGCTTGACTTTTGGTGGCATCCGTTTCTACTCCGTTGCGGACTTTGTAAAAACATGCACAACATGTCAAAAATACACTCCCAAACCCTCACTTAAACCACCTATGGGGCAGTTCCCAGTACCGGAGGCCCCGGGGGAACATTTGATAATAGACTACACCGACATGGGACCACAAAACAGAACACAGGGGTACAGATACCTGTTGGTAATTGCGGACGCCTACTCAGGGTGGATTGAGGCAGTTCCCACAAAAAGGGAAGACGCCGCCTCAGTAATTAAAGCCCTTATGAACATGCAAATACCAAGGCATGGCTTCCCATCACAAGTAAGGTCGGACAATGGCTCTCATTTCAAAAACACCGACTTACAAACTGTGGAAAAAGCATATGGCATTATGCATAAATTTAGGACGATGTACCACCCACAATCCCAAGGGAAGGTGGAAAGAGCAAATGGGGTGTTAAAACAAAAATTGGCAAAAATCACCAGTGTCACAGGAATGTCCTGGGTGGACGCTCTGCCCATTGCTTTACTCAAAACCAGATCAAGCCCACACTCAGAGACATGACTGTCACCCTATCAGCTACAAACTGGCCGATTGTTTAGAGAAGCCGCTGGGGAACCAACATCCCAGCAGTGTGAGGAACTACCCTTAATACAGGGGGTGCACCCACACTATTGGAACACACTAACGCAGGCAGTAGCTTCTCTCCAAACACAGGTGCGTTCTCTCCGACCACAACCAGAGAACGCAGGACCAGACACGGACGTGCAGTGGGTGTTCCTGAAACGATACAAAAGGAGGTGGGAGGAGCCTCGGTGGGACGGCCCGTTCAAGGTCACTGAGAGGACAACGCATGCTGTGAAAGTCGCGGGAAAAACTCTGTGGTTTCATCTCAACCAGTGCGCACCTGCGGAGCAACCCCGACGTCCTCTGAGTCCCATACCTCCACCGCCCTCGGAGGAGGAGCTGATGCATGACACTGACCCCTGAGTACATACACACCTCAGAGGCCAGACACATAGTACACTGTTAGCTGTATCTCCAAGTGCTGGCAACCTCTGGTGTAGGTCATAGAAGAGCGCGACTATAGCACTGATAAGAGGATATCAAGACACCAACCACAACGTGTATCATGTCACCTTGTACCTTTCTCCTTATGTGGGTATGTGTGTGTGTGTGTATTTGCATATGTGTGTGCGCAGAGGTGTGCCTCTATACAATGTTCTCATCTTAACAGGTGTGCTTCTATACAACGTTCTCAGTTTAACAACTGTACATCTATACTAAGTTCTCAGTTTAATGATTGTGATTTATACACTGTTCTCATTTTAAACCTTCTACTATGTGTATTATACTCAGTGAACGATTTTAGGGACTTTTTTATGTTCTCAGCTCAATCTCATATAATCAAATAACATTTTATTGTTCTCATTTATGCTCTTTTTAATACTGTGTTCTCATCTTACAACGTGTATACACCTTTATTAATGCTACTGTACTCTTTTATTCGACACATTCGAAGTTGTGGAAATTATGCGCTATAAAGTCACGTCCACAGGAAGACTCTGCGAACAGCACAAATCCACAAACATAAACGTCATCCAACCACGTCTGTGGCTCTCACTTTAGTAATTGTCGTAGCTATCCTCGTTGTCTTGGTGTGGTCATTCACCACTTTCATGGTTATACGACTGTGCGCTTGAACAATGTCGGACCGTCCGTTCAATCCGTTTCGTCGCTTGGGAGGGATGCGGTGCACCTTGACTATACTCCTGGTAATCTCTTTTGTGGTTGTGTTCCCCTTCCTTTGGTGGGAACAACACCAATACCCTGCGTTAAAAGCTAACAGCACCTCGACCGCCCCTGTCCAGACAACCCCCACCACTGCTCCTGCAGCACACGTGCGACGCAAACGCAGCACCCAGGAGACGACAGACCCATGTTTGCGGCGGTACGGGGGAATTGAGTTAAATTACACCCGGGGCTCCAACACCACTTTTACCTTTGACTTATGTGACGTTATTAGATGTGGAACAACACCCAGCCAGTGGCGAGGGTATGATGTGTACATGTTTGACTCTTACTCGGGAAGTCCCTTGACTGCTGACAACGGCTGGTGTTCACATTGGGGACGCGTTTTGTGTGGAACAGGCCCCAACTACTTAGGAGGGGGGTGGATCACCAGCAGGAAGGGGTCAAACACCGCTGGAATCCAGGCCGCAGGGAGCCTAGCGCGTTCTCAGATTACCACAGGAAAACTTAATGCGTTAATGTTCAATCTGCGAAACCTCACCTCCAATCCATATGGCCGCACAAAATCCGGGACATATTGTGACCAATCTGCTAACTCCATGACCTTTGTCCTCGGGGTGGACCACGCAGGAACAGACACCAAGGCGTTGGTCAGGGTCAACCTAATTGCCCTGCTGTTAGATCCACCCAACGTCACTTCCTCCAACAACCAGACCTCTCCCATAACAGACAGTGACGCCAAGGCTTTGAGCACGGACGATTTTTCAGTCCTGGATATATTAGAAATTGAAACAGGAGTATCCCATTACAACTCCTGGTTGGTAGAGATGGCCAGTAACGCCAACGCCGCGGGAATTGGGGGCTGTGTGGTCTGCAGTGTAGCGGTTCGGTTATTATTAGCACCCGTCCCATCACTTTTTTCCATAAGCGAGTACGCCCAGTGCATCCTCCAAGCACACAACGATTCTAATGTACCGACTGCATGTTCCTCTATCTCCGGTTTTAATTTAACTGATGTTCATCCAGTGGCACCCGCAAACGCCCGCCCACCAACATACCTCCGGAATAGCATACCTCATGTATGTGTGACCAGAATGGGCGCCAAAGATGTCGGACACTTCACACATTGTAACACCATCATAACGGTAAACGTCTTTGCATATTATCTAGTGGCCCATGCCGACCTCTGGTGGCAGTGTGGGGGATCGCACCTCCGTTCAACCCGCCCGACTGGTCCGGGACATTTACCATCTTAGCTCTAATTCGCCCCATTACCATGTTCAACGTCACAGCAGTGGACCTTACACTGATGGCAGCTAAACTGTCCTTCAAAACCCCGTCATTTCTCCAGCGCAAACGCGACGAAGTTCCGGTGGCTGCCATCACCACGTACATAGACGCTATCATCGTCCCAAGGGGGGTGCCAAATGAATTCAAACTCATTGATCAAGTCGCCTCAGGGTTTGAATCTACCCTGTGTTGGTGGTGCACTATTAACAAAAATGTCAACAACGAACAGCGCCTCACGAACCTTACGGTTAACGGGATGGGGGCTATAGCTGCCGAGTTACAAGCCAACACCTTGATGACCTACCAAACCAATTTGGCTGTTAATTACCTATTGGCCAAGCAAGGAGGGTCTTGTTTCATGATTGGTGATCAATGCTGCACTTTTATCCCCAACAACACCGCGCCAGACAGCTCTGTCCACAGGGCACTCACGGGGCTCCCAGTAATGTCCGCAAAAATGAAGGAAATGTCTGGGGTCAACAATCCTCTCACTGACTGGTTGGAGAACATGTTTGGCTCTTGGAAAGGCATGATCTTGTCCCTCGGGACCTCTCTCGTTGTTGTTATTGCCTCATTCATCTTTTGCGGCTGTTGCTGTGTACCCTGCATACGCTTTCTCTGCCTTCGAGTCATTGAACAGGCAATGGCCGGAAAACTGCCTCCAGATCGGGATGCGCAGCTACCACTGCTCGTACGAGGTCCTGCCGACTCTCTTCGCGACTATGACAACATATCATTATGAAGGGCTTAGGGTTGTTGATGACGACCAGTACAACAACCTTTCTTTCGATTACGCTTATGTTGCGGCTTCCGACGACGTTTAACGTTCTTTTCATGTGATTTGTGTTCTGAGGGTTTTTTTCTGATGTATTTCTGTGTGTGACGTATGTTCCATACGTCAACAGGGGGATTTGTACTGAAATACTGAAATAACATTTTGTACTGCTGTATTGAAATAACACTTTGTATTGAAATAACACTTTGCACTGAACTAACATATAGCTAACTAATAACATATAGCTAAATAAATACTGACACCTATAAAGCTTGACATACGTTATACTTAAGATTTTATAACAAATCTTGCAGAGCCTGCACTACGTGCATTAGACTAATTAACATACAGACAGTAGATGTCACAAGATGTTGTGTTCAGACCAAATTTAGCCTAGGACAGAAAAATTATTTACACAATAACGATTACGATAAGTCCAGACACATAGTCAGGCGGTTCACCCACGTACAGACCGCACCCACCATGCGGGATAAATAGCAAATGAACTATTGTACCAGGTTCCTGTCCTCTGCGCGATCCAGCCCTGGTTGGTGACTCGTGAGACAGAAACCCAGAGACACTGTAAGTACTGTTATTGCTTAGAGCAAATAAACATGATTTGATTGAATGCATTGAACTCATGACTGTTTTCTCCCACTGAATAAACGAACACATGGCGAGGACATGGCCGAGGTCTAGGATGAGAATCCTGCCGAAAAATAGTTGGTGGGTAAAGTAATGTGAGCTGCATCATCTAGAAATGTATAACTTGCAGACGGCTTAGAGCTCCACTTAGCATCCAAAAAGCCAACCTTCCTGCAGATCGTCTTTCAACAGACCCTCCCTTTACAAATATTGGGCTGTGTTTGGCGCTTGGAATGTCTCTTCACGTCAGACCAGAGGAGGCCTTTCCAACAGTAAACGGTAGGCTGTACTTTTTACGTGTATGAGTGTTAGAGCCGATCATATTGAGGTCATAGAATCTCTCGACACATCCAGCTTCATTAATGCATTGAGGCGTTTTCTTCAGTCCAACATATTCGTTCGGACCATGGCACAAACTTCGTTGGTGCCTGCAAGGACTTGACAGCACATCAGTGAAGACTTACTTGTGTCGGGATTCTGTTTTCTCTCTCTCTCTCTCAATCCCGGCGCATTCTTTTATCGTATAGGGAAAGACAACATGAGTCAATTAATCACTTGAGATGGAACAGTTCTTGGTTCATAATCAAGAAATTGTATTAATCAAAGACATTAAAAGAGCATTAAGACGATACACAATACTAGTCGATTTACACAGAGTCTGAGGGTCCTTCCTGCGGTCACTATGCGAACATAGCCCCGCAGTCCTGCATCAGGCAAAGAACCACGTTTCTTTCCCTTATTCCCCTCTATATTCCCTGCTGCAGGCCCTCCTCTTCAGCTTACGAGCCAATAATCTTCGTGTTCTGCCGCACCCTCTCGCCGGGTGTGTGGTTGACAGGCAGGAACACCGCGTTCGTAGGCAGATTTGCTCGCGCACTGTTCTAACTGACTTTTAACTGCCTTGAGATGTCTTCAGTCTTTAGTTAACCTCTCCATCTGACTCCATCTAACCCCCTTCGTACTTAAACATTTCATATCGATTGCCTAATGCTAAAACTTTAATATATTGAGCTAGCTTATCTGTCACAGTTAATGCTACAATATTAACGCATAAAAAGCTTATGTGGCTTAATAATTCCACACTCGTCAGACAGAGGTTGCTCTTGGTCTTTTAATCCTCCGCATGCTTCCCATTTCGGTGGAACGTGGGAAAGAATGTTTGGACTTGCTAGGAGAATCCTGGACTCCATGTTTCTCCAGCTAAAAGACAAACTCACTAATGAAGTTCTGGTGACTTTCATGGCAGAAGTAGCAGCCATTACCAACGCTAGGCCTCTTGTTCCTGTGAGGACTGACCCTGAGGATTCGTTCATACTCACACCAGCTGCTCTCCTCACGCAAAAAGTCAACTTTGTTCCTGTTCCAGCAGGCTTGACCTCTACAAGCGCCAGTGGCGTCAAGTTCAGCACCTGTCCAACACCTTCTGGTAGACACCTGCTGTAATAGAACTTTTCTCCAAATTCAGTAGTTAATAATTGAGAATTCAAATGTAACTAAGTAGTGATCGGACAGAGGGTTTTGAGGAAATACGATTTGATTTTCTATTTCTATGCCATATGTCAGAACGAGGTTGAGGGTCTGATTAAAGCAGTGAATGGGTTTGTTTACATGTTGAGTAAAACCAAATGAGTCTATGAGCGAATTAAAGGCAAAACTAAGACTGTGGTTGGCAACATCCACATGAATGTTGAAATCCCCCACTATTATGACTTTATCTGTGCTAAGCACCAACTCAGATAAAAAGTCTGTAAAAAAAGATAAAAATTCAGAGTAAGGGCCTGGTGGCCGATATACAATGACTAGAATAACTGGTTTTTGACATTTCCAGCCCAAAGAGGCTAAGAGTTAGGCTTTCAAATGAGTTACAACTATGTTTATGTCGAGGGTTGAGCAATAAGTATGATTGGAAGATTGCTGCTACTCCTCCCCGGCCTGTGGTCTGAGGAATATGAGTATTATTATAAGAGGGAGGTGTTGACTGAAACTTGGCTGTAGCCAAGTTTCAGTCATACAGAATAAATCAACGTGCTGATCAGTTATCAGATCATTCACTAACAAAGATTTAGATGGGACTGACCTAATATTTAATAATCCAGATTTTATTGTTCTATATTTAGGTTCATTTATAGGCTTTGTGTTGATCTTTATAAGATTTGTGTGAATTACACCTCTTTTATTTACCTTTGGTTTAGATAGTTGAAGTGGTCGGGGGCAGAAACAGTTTCTATGGTGTTTTGGGGGGGCGACTGCTGTAATAGAAGTGCAGAGAAGCGTGTAAGACTGCAACTCTGCTTCCTGGTCCCAACTCTGAAATATCAGAGATCTTACCAAGGCCTTTGATTTGGTTGATCACTACTATCTCCGAGACAGACTTTATGCAATTGGTCTTTCAAAAGATTCTTTGCTCTGGTTTTACTCATATCTCCATCAGAGATATCAAAGTGTTTCTTATCAGTGCAGTCAATCACATCTGACAATCATATAAAAGGGTGTTCCCCAAGGCTCTTCCCTTGGACCATTGTTGTTTTCTATTTTTATTAATGATCTCCAACATTTGCTCTGATTGTCACATTCAATTGTACGCTGATGACACTGATTAACTCCAGTAAATCCGATATTTCACAAATTCATTGTACATTACATGCTGGTTTTGATATATTCCATGAATGGTTTTCCTGAAACAAAGTTCTACTGAATAAAACGAAATCGTACTGTATGCTTGTTCGTAATAGATCTTATCCTCTGAATCTAATCAACAGTTGGCTTGTATAAATTTCCTTGATGGGACACCACTTGAAGAAGTCGAGGTAATAAAATACCTGGGTCTCTGGCTTGACTGCCATCTCTCATTTAAGCCTCATATCAACTCAGTGATCAAGAAAAAAAACTGCAGCCAGGGTCCGCTGTACTGATCTATCAACTGTTTCACTTGAAAATAATTTAAAAATGAATTTCTTTAACTATCCCTGTTACTTGAAAGAACTATTACAGTTTTTCTTGACCACTAAGACAACTTTCTTGATATAATGCCAATTGCATAACTGCACACTCTTTTTCAAACTTCAAACTTCCATTTCAAAACCAAAGTCTATACTCAAAACCATTAACACTTACATCAAAACTAAACTCTCCTCTCAAAACCGTACTCTTTATCAAAACCAAACTCTCCTCTCAAAACCATGTACTCTTACATCAAAACCAAACTTTGCCTTCAGACATCACACAAAAGCATCAAATTCACACACTACAAACTGCCATTAAACACTGGTGAGATCAATTCAAAACACTTCCATAAAAACCTGTTACTGCAATGAGTAATGACGCTTATGGTTTTACCCATTAACAACAATTCTAAATGATGAACACAATATAAAGACACAACCAATGTATACATTTTGAACTTTTTTATTCCTTACAATATAATAATTTCCTGGCCAACAACAACAAAAAACTAATACTGTAATGAATAATAACCTAACATAAGAAAAAACAGTTTATACATAAAAAGGAAACTGTAAGCAAATGATTCAAGATCCAAGATTAATTTTATTGTCCAACAAAGTGAGAAATTTGTCTTGGTCACTTCACCCATGCTTCACCCATGAACCAACATATACAACATAATACGAATACAATACAACAAATAGACAAAATATGACCCTAATGGTGTGTAATACACAACATGGTGTCACGCAGTGCATATAGTGGAACATTACAATAATAAATAAACTATCTGCCTCAACATCATATGCAATGATACCAGTGCAAAAACGCAAATCATCCTCATCGACCAGGCCTGTTCTGGCTTTTATCTGCTGCTATTTAAAAGTCTAATAGACGAATAAATTAAAAATATTTTTTAAATGGTTTAGTCTGCCACGAGGAACTCTAAACCTCCTAATAGAGGGCAGCAGCTCATACTCTGTATGCAGAACGTGAGATAAGTGCTCTTTGACACCAATAATTTTCCATGCAGTATGAATCAACTGGGACAGCTTATTTTTTAGCTGCAAAGAAAGGTTGGCAAACCAAGCTGTGATACTGAACCTGATTAGGCTCTCTAGAACTGCCTAATTAAATATCATCATAATGTTTTTATCACCATGAACTCGCAGACGACATAAAAAAGCAACCATTGTTGTACTTTGCAACAGAGGCTATCAACATGTGTGCTCCAGGTTAGTGACTTGTCAATATATACACCAAGATATTTGTATGAGTGGGCCTGAGCGATGGTTTTGTTGTGGATGACCACAGGTCTGTGGTCACTGACTTCTCAAGGGTCAAACACCATCTCTTTAGTCTTGTTGAGATTCAAAACAAGATGGTTATCGTCACACCACCCACAAACCTTTGAATTTCCATAAATTAGTCAGATGGGTCGCAGTTCTTTTTCAATAGAGATAGAATTGCAGTGTCGTCTGAGAATTTAATTACATGATTATTTGGATAAAAACTTTGAAACTCATCTGTGTATAAAGTAAAAAGGACAGGTGAACTGACAGAGTTTGAGGTTCAGATAGAGTACCATTAACGCTGACCTGCTGTCTATGATTGGTTTAAAATTGGTAGAATCCTCTAAGTGCCTGTAAATGTTTGTTGGCTATGACCATATTCACAATTTTCCTCTCTTACGGTTCTGAAAATAATCATCTTCTGCCTCCATTAGGTGGTTATCTCTCAGTTCTGCAAAAAATAGAAGTACTGATGGGAAACTAGGAGTATACATTAACTAAAAATTACTGTACCTGTATGTGATATGGTACAGTAATTCAATGCATCTCAGACATAATTCAGGACAACAGCTACATTACATGTATGTGCAATAACAGAGTACAAGAAAACAAAGTTACAGAAGAGAGCAGTATGTACATTACTTAGCTATTATCCTCTGAAGGTTTGTATTAAAGAAGCTACTGTAAAGCTGCTAAGATCCGGCTGCACTCTTTGCCCAGCCTCCCTCAGCCACATCCCATGTGGACAAGGACATGGTCAACAAGAGTTGCATGAATTTCATCTGAAACAATTTCTCTCTATATATCCTGAGTTTCTGATTTGTGTGAACAATTTTGACTCCAGTGTTTACACCTGTGGAGTTGTGTGCAAGTTGTGATGACTTGAGTTAATGGCATTGAATGCAGTGCTTTCTGAATGAGCAAATATTGTAGCCAATGATAAATAAAGGCATTTGTGTTTAGAGTTTTGGGAAATGTGTCTGTCTTTTGGTAGATGGCGTTATGGTTTAGGATGTTTAGTTAATGGGTCTAGGAATAGTGTGTAAGCAATAGAGAAACACTGTAAAAGAGGACCTGTGGATCCGAGTATGGTAGTCGAATTGGGCAGAGAGCAATGAAATGTCCTTTCTTGCCACAATATAGGCACTCACCTGCCCCACGGCGCATGTACTTCTCCTCCAGGGTGAGATGGGCCCGGTCAAGCTGCATGGGCTCTTCAGATGGAGTTTGAGGGGAGGCAGGAGAGGAGAATTGGATGGGGGTGCAGACTGGAGTGGCAGGTGGAGGCTGTGGCATAGAAACAGGAAACGGAGTGGCTTTCTCACTACGACGAGAGTGCAGGTGATTATCGATCCCGTTAGACAAAGAAATCAAAGACACCCGGTTAGTAGGCTCATCTCTGGAAACCAGTTCATCTTTAATCTGCTCAGTCAGCCCCTTTGTGAAAGCCACTCTAAGGGCCCCCTCGGTCCAATCCACCTCAGCAGCCAAAGTCCAGAATTCGATGGTGTAGTCAGAAACAGGGCGTTGTCCCTGGGAGAGATTCATTAGACGCAGGATGGTCAAAAACTCCTTTAGAAAATCATCAGAACTGATATCAGTGAATGAGAGTCGAGAAAACCTGGCTTCAGCCTATGTCAGAGCCTTGCCCCTTAACAGTCCGCAGATCTACTGAATCCTACAAGTGTCTGAGACAAATGAAGTGGGTTTTAGCTGAAAAACAGTGGACCATTGTTATAAAAAGCCTCAACAAAGATTTGGCTGACCTGAGTATGGGTCTGGGTCCGTGGAACCGGATTACGATGTTGTTCGTGTGACTGGAGGAGGGGAAGCTGCGGCTGCAAAGAGGAGCAGAAGCAACAGAAAAAGCTGAATCTTGAGTGGAGAGTAGAGCTGAAACTTGGGCTGTGAGCTCCAAGACTTGATGGGAGAGAGACTGGTTGTACTTAAACCCTAACCCTGAACTGGGAGCAGTTTAGAGCTAATGTCTGTGGGGTCCATGTCTTGGCCAGATCATTCTGTCATAGCGAGTGTTTTTTACTGGACCCACAATGCAGTTTGAAGGCCAAACTTGAGTGTGAACAATCCCAAAATAATACATTTTTCCACAAAAGAAAGGTCAAAAAATACTGAGGCAGGCTTAAGGGTCGTCTTTGCTGGAGTGGAGGCAGGAAGGAAGCTGGGCAGTGAGTCCAGGGGTTGAAATCCCGGGGCTAGTACGAGCAGGTTGGTAGTGACTGGAGACTGGGTCTGAGAAGCAGGACACAGTGACAGAGGATTAGGTTGAGCAAAGCACACGATAACAAAGGAACACATTTTACGAGGGGCCTGAGCAGTTTACTGTGGGGCAACCCTCTCTGATAGCAATGTTCTACACCCAGGGGGGGATTCTGCATCACTACAGTCTAGACAGCAAACCCTGAGGTGCCCTGTTCTAATACTTTATTTCCCCTTCTCTTCTCAATGGCTGTCTGTAGAGGACTGTGGTGATGTAACCACCAGGGCAGTGTTGTTTTATTTATTGTTTTCTCTTGGGTCTTGGACTATGGATCTTTTCTGATGTGGCCAACTCTGCAAAGGTACTGTAGAGTTTATGTTGTAACTGTAATGTAAATTTCAGGAGGAAAGCTCTGGTTTTGTCACTGTTTAATAGTATCGTTGTGGTAGTACCCCGTCATGCGAGCTCTCGTGAAGCAGCATGTTGCACCGTAAAAACAATTGTAGCAGCCTAAATAAGTCTTAATAAGTGTAATTACAGTGCATTTAATTACCCTTTTAGGGTCTCATTACATTCCATTAGATCCAAGCCCCTGCTGTGCTTCGTTTATGTTTAATTTCATCCTGTGAAATAAAATTGAATGGGTGGTACAGCTATTATCACTGTCTCCTCACAGTGAGTGGGTCTCGAGTTTGAATCCACCCACAAGCTGAAGTTATGGATTGAGATATATGTCAAGTAATCCCATTTGTGGACTTTGAATTTGAAGGTAGCCAGTGGAGATTTTGACCACTAGTAGTACTATGAGCAATATTTTTGACACCGTGTGCTTGGTTTGATTTTACTGTGGACACACAAGGGCACACGTAAAGTACAAGCACTTGAGTGGATGGACAGATGATGCTGTAAGATTGCAAAAAATATTTGCATACAAGTATTATCAATTAAACACAGATGTAAAGAAAATACGTTGTAATTTTAATAAAAAAATTACTTAAAATCCTTTTTTTTTTTACTGAATTTAAACAAAACTGTTCATTCAAAAAAATGTGTAACGAAGACAAGGTTACTAAAGGTGTATTCATATAATCTTTGAATAATGTCCATATTTTCATCAAATTTGAGGAGACTGTCACACTGTATTAATACCATTAACAGAGTTTAGACAGTAGTTACAGTTGTTGTTGAAGTATAGCTAGTATAGCTCATCATTCTAGTGTTATTCAGTATTTTCCTTTGCCAAAACAATAGAAATCATTGTGGTTTTGGAAACTATTTTGGATGTTTGTCCTTGAAAGAGAAGTCATGCACATTTTTGCATTAAGAAACAATGGAAACAAAATTTCAAGAATAAATAATGACACGCCATTCATAGCAAAGTGTTTCCTCATGCAGCTGAGTTGTTTTTATCATTTCAGGTTTTTTTGCCAGTCAAACCAACTCACATTACAGTGTTTTGTTAAGTGTTTATGTAAGATTGCCTGTACAGCTGGATGGAAACATGTTTGGTAACATGTATCACACTTACTGACTCTCTAAACAACTCTGCAGGGGTGTCGGGTTGATGATCATTTCAGGCTGAAAAAAAAGACCAAATGTGTTTATTGTACTTAAAAGAATCAAACAATAGAACTTTCTCCAACAGGCCAAGTAAAAGCCATGACTGTGGAGTCCTGTATAAATGGGAATGACGGATGAAAGGGATGGGCAGATTATCAAATTTTTTTCTCCCTGAGACATTGAATATTTGGAGAAGTGACAGTTGTGTATATGGGTAAGGACGAGAACATTTGTTTAAGCCAAAATGGAGGAGGGAAAATGAAAGTGAGAAAACAAACAGTGAATTCAATTGCACAATTCAATTGTGCAATGATTGCAAATATGAAATACAGTACATTTCATATTACTATGATATATACTTCTTAAGTTTTTTCTATAAAAATTAAACATCTTATACAGGGAGACATCAACAGAAAACAGATAGCATACATGGTTCAAAAATAGGATTTATCAGTAGTGAAACTATGTGTGGTAAAACTGTGTGTTTAAAATGATCTCCAGTGAAGATGGATTAAGGCATTAATTAGAATGTGTCAGTGAACCTAAATAAAAATCATCAAGTCATTTTATTCATTAAAAACATCAATGCATTATTTTCTTAGCAAATTCAATCAATGGGCATTGAATACTTTCTTGATGAAGGGCGGCACGTTGGAGCTGACCAGCGGATTTTTAAACCCCAGTAGCCGCTCACGTCCTGAAGATGTCTTCATTATTTTATTCATTAAGCTTTATTCATTCTGATCATCACATTATCAATTATTTTCTCTCCTAGTCAAGGAGTGTTCTCAAACAAGCAATTAAGTATGGGAAAAAGAAAGCAGTTATTAGTGATATACTGTAACAGTGTATAATTTCCCATTTTTTTTGGTTTATAACTTTTAAAAACTCCTCCATTGGAAGGTAATCTCCCCAGTTGGAGTCGGATGTTGGATTTCCCACCACCTGTTCTGGGGCCTGGGTTGCTACCTTGCCAGTCCTGCGGATCAATATCTTACAACCTGTTATCAAACAAGAGCACAAGAAAAGCACTCCAAACAAAGCTATGGCAGTTATTATCAGGATTCTGACCAAGGCAGCCCCCCAAGACCCAAGCACATTGGTGGGATTTCCCCACTCAAAACCATGATTATGATGTAAGTGTTTGATCCCAATTGCTGTATCATGGACCATGTTCATAACATCTGTTGTGGCATCAGAAATGTGCTTCCTTGTGATGCTAATACAAGATCTAAAGCCATTCAATTCTGTAGAGTCACAGTTTTAATATCCTTGACCTCTCTGTGTTCGGCCAAAATGGCTCTACCTGATACATTGAGATGCCTTTCAACCACTTTAATTAGGGAATGAAGCTCCTCTTGTGTTACATAAATACCATACCATGGGAGGAACACACTCGGTATTCTATTTGCGTCTCTCGAAATCTCTCTTCTTTGTCGATGTATGGGAGGATAGAGTGCAGCTAGTTCTGTGGGGTCCGCTTTCCTAATCAGTGGGATCAGATAAGCCAAATAGCATGTACCCTTAAGACAGTCTACCCTGTGGTAGACTGTCTTAAGGTCATATTCACTACAGAACTACAATTACTCTGGCCAAGGTTTTCTCCTGAGCCTTGTCCTTTAAATACATTCTGTAGCTCATGTACTGTTGTTGGGGACAAGTAAGTTGAACAATCTCTGGCAGGCGTGGCCGCTGTTATCAATGGTCCTGAGCAATCCTGCACCTTAATTTTAACTGACGCTACAGTTTTACTACCAAACCAAGGATGAACATAAACCATAGCCTCGACCAAAGTAGTGGGTATATATGGCTGAGGAACACAGACATCGTCATTTGAGGGATTTCAGCAGTTGGTCTGAGACAAGGTTATTTGCACTCTGTAATCAAGTCCTAATTGAACATACATTTGTACATAAGTGATGCGGAGGAGGGTGGTATAGTTTATTCCAGGCAGGTGATATGCCTCATTCACTGTCTTCGCCACATACTGAGCAATGTCTACATACTTAGAGGATCCTTTTAAGTTTAATGGATAAGTTGGTGTGTACCAATCATCTGCTCCATCTTTCACTCTTGAAGCTAAATCGTTCCAGTTATACCATTTGTAGTCTGTGGCACTAAATGGAATCGGACTAAACGTAGGTGCGTGTGTCGAGCTAGGCATGTTTTGGCAAACCCAGAAGGTCGCCTGTGTCAAACAGTGATCTCTTCCGTACTCTAGCAGCTCCACTAAGTTTGCAGCTTTTTGGATCTGTAGCAATAGGTGGAAAGCTTACACTCCAAACTCTACAATCTGGGAACCTGCTTAGCTGTTCTTTTGTGAAACACCATAGCTCCACTTCGTTGTTTGATTGAAGGTTAAAAATCAGGACGTGTATAGTGTATTCTTGTTACCTTAGGTGAAATCATATTGAGTTTGCAGGTTTGTGGACCAAGAATCTCCCACCGCCATTTTCCACTTGCTTAGTACTTAGGGGAGGCAAGAAAACAGTATCAAATCTACATCTATCTATAGGACAATCAAAAACAATTTTATCCACAGCATTTTTTATGCGAGTTGTAGATCGAGAAACAGATAAATCAGTCTTTTCAGTCCAATCATCATCAGAAGTATTGTATATGTGTGGGACTGTGTGCTTGATACCTGTTGCCTCCAGGCATTCATACTCGCTCCTCTGACTGATCCCAGCCAGTAGGAGGGCGAGGATTAGTCAGCCAGTTAGCCTGAGGATGAGGGAGAGGCTTCGGGCCATTTTAGGCCTGTTGTTAACATTGTTTTTGTTAACTTGTCTTTCATGGTCAAGTTCATTCTCTCAACCTGTCCTGAGCTTTGTGGATGATATGGGACATGCAACTGCCAGTTAAACCCTAACACTGCTGCTAGGTTATGTGTTATCTTTGCCACAAAAGCTGGACCTCTGTCATTGTTTATTCTCTGCGGGACACCAAATCTAGGTATCAATTCTTTCGGCAGGCATTTCACAACGGTTTTCGCATCTTCTTTTCTGTATGGATACACTTCTACCCACTTAGAAAACATCTGTTATTACAAGCAAATACGTATAACCCTGAAAGCTTGGTATATGTACAAAAGCTATTTGCATATTTACAAAAGGACCTGATGGGGGCTGTAAGTGGTCATGTTTCACAGCACCTCCTTTCTTTCTGGTTTGTTGACATTCCATACAGGTACTCACTATTGCCAGCGCATTTCCACGTTTTACTGAATCTGACCCTGCAGAATGAGCAGCACATTTAACAATAACTAGTAGAGTTGGGAGCATTATCGCCTCTAGTAAGTTAGCCACAAGAGTATGATGTTGAATGGGCTTGCCTGAGGATGTTAGAAAACCTCTCATTTTCCAGAGCTGACCAAAATCATGAGCGACACCAAATGCATATCTGCTGTCTGTGTAGATGGTTGCTACTTTATCTTTGGCTAGTATGCAAGCTCTAGTGAGGGCGTATACTTCTGCTGCTTGAGCTGACGTGCCGTAAGGCATTGAATTGGCTTCCAATACTTCCCAGTCATTCACCACAGCGTATCCGGCCAGATATTTGTTATCTGATGCTCGACATGCAGATCCATCAGTGTACAATATCATATCAGAATTTGGAATCAATGTCTGCATAAAGTCTGGTCTGGGTGAGGTACTAGAATCAATGACAGTGACACAATCATGATCAATGTCTTCATCAACCATTGGAAGAAGGTCTGCTGGATTCAAAAGAGACAAGCGTTTTAAAGAAATGTGTGGGCTTGAGAAAATGATAGCCTCATAGCCAGTTCTCCTTGCTGCTGTCATGTGTTGAGTGGCAGATGTGTTCAAAATGTGCAGCACTGCATGTGGGACATGGACGACACAGTCGTGACCAAGAACAATGGACGAGGATTTACAACAGCGGCTACAGATCTGAGACAGCCCACCATGCCAAGGAAGACAGGTGGAAGCCGGGACGAGTAATATGCGACAGGGCGGTAATTTGACCCATGCTTCTGCACTAGGATGCCAGATGCATAGCCAACCTTCTCATGAACGTGCAAGTAAAAGGGCTGATGATAGTCCGGGAGGCCCAATGCCGTTGCTGAGGTGAGGGCTTGTTTAAGATCACAAAAGGCTTTATGCATGCATTCTATCCATTGGACAGAATAGGGTGCAGATAGTTATGTAGTTGATCACAAAACGGAGTCCATAGAAGCATAGTCATGAATCCAGTGTCTGCAGTAATTAGCCATGCCTAGGAACGAAAGCATCTCCTTCTTGGTTTTGGGAGGGGGCAATTTGTTCAAAATGGCCACTCTCTGTGGTGAAAGCAGACGCTGCCCCTCCTTCAGAACATGTCCCAAGTAGGTGACTTCAGGCAGGCAAAATTGGAGCTTAGCCAGAGAAGCTCTGTGGCTGCACTCAGCCAGCCTTTATAAGAGCAGTATTGAATCTGCACGGCATGCCTCCTTTGTTTTGGAAGCCAACAGAAGGTCATCAGCGTAAGGAAGCAGGACAGAACAGTCAGGCAGGTGTAAATCTTCCAGGTCACGTTTCACCGCTGCCGCATATACTGAAGGGGCTTCACTGAGTCCTTGAGGCAATCTGGTCCAAGTCATTTGTTAACCTTGGAATGTAAAGGCAAACAAATACTGGCTCTGTGGGTGCAATGGGATGGAGAAAAATGCTGAGCTCAGATCTACGACTGTATAGCACATTGAATCAGAGGGCAATGAAGCCAGGATAGAGTAGGTATCTGCCACTAGAGGGCTCTGTGGAATGATGATATCATTCAATTATTGCAAATCCTGAACAAATCTCCACTCATTGGGGTGATCAGGCTTAGGGATTGGTAAAATGGGTGTGTTACAAGGACTAGTAGTCTCAACTAACACACCTTGTTCCAATAGAGCTTGAATGACTCCTTTAATCCCAGCAATGGTCTTTGAAGACAAGGGATACTTTCTTATCGAGGGTAATTTAACATTAGGTTTAAGGGTTATTTTGTGAGCAGGAGCCGATTTGATGAGTCCCACATGGTTCTTGTGCTTTGCCCACAAGGTAACAGGAATGTCAAAAAGGTCTGATGGTGGGCTATAACAGACAGCAGCGGGGGAGTTTTGCAGAGAAAATGTGCCGTTTGGCAGCGATAAATGTTCTTTTAGACACAACATGTGAAGGTCGCTCCCCAAGCATGTAATCAGCTGTGTGCTCGTGTGAGATGAGGCATTGGCTTCTCTATTTGACTGACACAGTGCAACCATTTCTCCAAAATGTTGGGGTTCATACCCTGGTGCCACTGCAACAGTGATGTGAGGATATGAATTATTCATTTTGAATAGTTTCCTCTGCTCTTCTGTTAAACAAATAGGCAATGCACAGCCTTGTGGCCCAACAAACAAAACTTGTTCACACTGCAGCCGCTCCTGCAAGTTCAGAAAAGAGTTAGCAAAATGTTTGTACTCTTCAGAAGGGTTGTATGCGGCTGTACAATGATAGGAAAGAACAGGCCTCACTGCCGACAACAAGGCTGCACATGCTGGTGAAATCTTGGCCATGCTCTGAATGGATGTAACCGCAAATATGGGAGCCATATCCAGGCCATTCAACATCCAACAATACAGACAGTCTTCAAAAGATTGTATAAATGTAACCGCTTGTATAACTCTGTAATCAGGGATGGTTAAATATAACCCTTCAGGTGTACAAGAAATGGTAGCATGTAGTTTGCCAAAGCATATCAGGTCCCATAAGATTAATGGTTGTTTTTTTTCTGAAATGAGGAAAACATTTTCAAGCTCAGAGCCCTCAACAGTGACATTTGCTTTCGCAGACATTGGATCTGCCATAGGGACTCCTGAAACACCTACAGATTTTCAAATTTAGAGGTTGGTGTGCATGCATGCTCTTCAGCTTTGACTGTGGAAATTGTTGCTCCACTATCTACCAAAATATCAAAAGTGTTACCATTAACTTCAACAGGCATAATGGGATCTTCATTGGTCATGCGATGTCAGCGCGAGTGGGGGAGGGGGATAGGCTGCTGGATCATATCTCTGATGTGTATTCCTGTTATAGTTGCCTCTCCTATGGTGGTTCCTACGGCTTTTACACTCTTTGGCCCAATGACCCGTCCCACCACATTTGTGTCAATTACCAGACCTGTGCCTGTAGTTATTTCTATAATCTCTGCATTGTGTTGGTGCATCGGTGTATAGGTGCTTGACCATCTGCTTGGATGCTGTGGATGAAGGGTTGTGAGAGAAAACATAATTTCTGTGAAGATTTAACATGGCAGTGATTGTTGCTCTCCAGTCTTTGGTCTGCCAATCAGCTGTGGCCAGCTTGTATGCAGAAGCAATGTGTGGTTTCAAACTCTGGAGCAGAGTTTGCACAGCAAAGAAGGAATTATCTTCTCACTTTATCCCCGCATTACTGTCCCATGTGGTGATGAACCATTGGACAAACTCAGGTAAAGGCTCTTCTGACCCCTGAGAGCATTGTGCAATCTGCAAGAGATCACTGCGTTTCACAGAGCATTTAGCAATTGCTGTTTTTGCATCACCTTCCAGCCATGCCTTAAGTGTCTTAGATGCAGGCCACTGACCACTTGCTTCAGATTCTGGAAAGCCAAATGTTTCTTTGCTCAACATCCACTCTGCACCATAAGTAAACATTAACAGTGGCTTCACATCTGGAATGAGCCGGTTGTAAACTGTACAAACTTGTTTAAGCCAGTTAAAATATTCTTCCGACCGACTAATTGGGTTTGGGGCTCGTCCAACCATGTCTATCACTTCTGACGGGGACCATGGTTTGCAAACTGCTGTCTCCTATCATTATTTTGGGTGCAAATGTTAGTTTTTTGGGGGCTTTTGGCTTGTGTGAGTCTAGAGAGGCTGATCTCTGTGCCTCCTCCATGTTTATCTGATGTTCGGATCTTGTGACACGATAAACCTTTCTCCCCTAAGTAGATTTCCCCCCCTCATCTTTGAGCAGGTCTCTGTCGACTGCCCTGTGATCCAACCCTGTGGCTGTGATGAGTGTGCTCCTCATTAAGCTGGGATGGGACTGGCAAATTCGCATCTGTCAGCACAGTCAACAATCTCTCTGGGTTCGGTTTGTCCTCGTGCTTTGCCCAGCCACGCATCATAGCTTTAAAAATGGCCACTTGATTATTGAAATGCCGTACTTTAATTTTATCCATCTCATTCGCTCTCATCTGCAGCACTGTCTGCAAAAGAGGCAGGTGACAAGCGGCAAAACAACCAGCACATTTATCAATGAACTTTATCATTTCACTCGAAACAGTGGTCACACGCTTCTCACTTGTAGTCTCACACACATCATCTTGCTGTGTCCGCTGACAGCCAATGGCCTTCCACACAGCAACACATTCTTTCATATAATACTTAAAATCCCATGTAAGATTTCCTTTCAACACATCTGACATTGTTTCTGCCAACCGTAGCTTGGCCGCAGCAAAAGAGCCCTGATACTCCCACTCTCCATTTGTCCATTCACATAACTGAGCCGTAAAAGGCATGACATAATGCCACCCTTTCTGTCTGCCGACAACACCAGCTGGCATTCTGGGTGAAAACAGTGGATCTCTTTGAGTCTTTGCTGCATTTGATTCGCTCTCTTGCTTAGATGATTTGGATGTGGCTTTTTGTCGAGCCTTCTTATCTACATGTGTTTTTGTGTGACTTGTCTTTAACCCCTGTGGACTGATGATTACCCATTTTTACACAACAAATTCGCCTGCGCAGACGTGACAAACACCATGAAACACAAACAACATAAATTCCTCCAGAATAAATAGTGCTGCTGCATCAAAAAGGTCTCCATACAAATTCTGTGGTGTCTCTAATCAAATACTCGGAAACCTAGGATTTAAACCTATGGGCAGTGTGCACAAGTACTGCGGGCCGCCAGAGGTTTCTAAAACACATCAGGGCTAATCACATCTGTTGAAAATCACAAAAGAACAAAATAAATGAACAACAGAGTCCCTGGCTCCCCGACGGACGCAGGCTCCCCAATGTTTTAAGCTGTGCCTAGTTGCCCTATTTCAGACAACTCAGGACGTCTCCCCCCATGAGCACAGCCGCACTGTTGGATATCTACCTGCGCCAGACTCAGCAAAAGGCAGAGCCGGAAGCAACTCTCTCACAGAGAGGACCTATACAGTCCCACTGTACCACTACCAGAGCACACCATCTCCACAAGGGCACGTTCAATCCCAATGGGATTAAACTACTTAATGTTATATTTTAGCTCAAACTTTAAACTTTATTTAATTCCAACTCCTTTAACTAACTTAGTTTATACATCTTAATTTAATTTGCCAAATTTTCAGGTTTTTTATGATTCCGTCAAACACAGACTAGGCAAGGCAGTTAAAGAATAAAACTTTAAATTTGCACTTACCAGTCTCCGATGTATGAGGAATCCTGTTCGTGACGCCAGTTGAAAAGGAATAATTGAAGGAGTGGATGCTGATTCAGGGAGACGGAAACCGTGGATGTCTTAAGCAGAAGTATTTATTATAAGAGCTCAATATACTGTATATATCAAGGAGATTCCTGGTTCGTTCACACAGATCAACAAGGTGGTCAGTGTATGGCGCCCCAAGACAATCTGCCTGTTCCCGGTCTTTGTAGTGTATTTAGTTCAGCGTAATGTCGTCATCTCCTCGCGACTATGACACCTTACGAGAGACTGCAGCTGCACGATGATTGTTGTGGCTTGCCACAGGCAGGTTGACCTTGCTTTGTGCCTGAGAACACTCGTCTTAACAGTTTCTCAGGGGAGGATAGACAAAATTCCACGACACCCACAAAGTAGTTTTTCTGTCACGGTCCGCTAGGACCAAGACGTCTTTTTGAACTTTTGTGAAAGACTGAGAACTCTTTGAGCCCCCGTTTCTTTGTGGACTTCATATGATTCCCCTTCCATGTGTAAAATTACATTTTTGTGATCCCTTGTGTTTTGTTAATCCTGAGTTTTGTATTTCCTGTTTTATTTTGAAATTCATGTCCTGTGCTCCTGTGTCTGGTTTTCTGTTACTTTACGTTTCTTGTGATTCCCTGTGATCGTCTGCACCTGTTCCCAATGTGTCTCACCTGTGTATAGTTACATGTGTCCTCTTGTGTGTATATTGTCTTTGTGCCTCCCTTTGTTCTTGTTGGTTCATCTGTTTTGCTCTGTGAATCCCTTTGTCTGATTTTTGCCATGCCATTTATCACCTAGTGCCTTTTTGTCCACATTCCTTTTTGTTTTTGGAATGTGGGGAGTTTGAATTTTGTTTGTTTTTCCCTTTGAAAGACTGGAGGGACGTTTTCCTGAGGCCCTGGTTGAAAGATTATTGGCCTGGTCGACTAAAGGATTTTTTGAACACCCCGGACCCCTAACCAGTCTCCCAATGTGCCACCCAGCCAGCCTCCAAGGCGGCTAGCATTGAGCCTGCTAGCCTCCATACAGTCTCCACATCGGCTAGCATCAGGCCTGCTAGCCTCCATACAGTCTCCACGTCAGCTAGCATCGGGCCTGCTAGTCTCCAGCTGGCCTCCACGTCAACCAGCATCAGGCCTGCTAGCTATCTGCTCACACTGACTGATAGCCTTTTAGACTCAGATTCTTAAGCACTGGATTTTTATACCCAGTCGAAGGTCCGATCGACCCCTGTCCCTGAAACCCGGTCCACCGACCCCTGCTCCTTGTCTGAAGTCGGCAGACCGGCTGACCCCTGCTCCTTGTCTCCATTCAGCAGGCCGACCAACACATCCTTCATTGGTGGTCTAGCCAACCCATGCTCCTGGTCCCCAGTCAGTGGCCATGCCGACCTACGGTCCAGGTCGTCCCCCTGAATGGCTTTGTCCCCCTGAGAGGCTGTGCCCCTCTGACCGGCCTCCAGGTCATCCTACTGAGCCCCTTTGCTTGATTCACGTCCTGCCTTCGAGTCGTCCTCCAGAGTCCCCCAGCAAATCCATGCACAGTTTTCCAGTGTTCTGTCCTGCTCTACAAAACCATGACATTTTCCCCCTCCTCTCTAGGGTGTTAGGATAAATATTTTGTGTTTCCTTGTGTCCCACTGTATATCATGCTTTGTTCTCCTCTATGTTTGATCAATATATCGGGAAGAAGCTCAGAGCTATGCGGCGGTGTGGAGTTGCATCGGATTTTGGAATTATCCGCTGATTGGTTGCAAAGGATCTTTGTGAAACGCTCCTCTGCAACAGGGTTATATCAGGCATGCAATTGCTGGGAAAGGACAGGAGCAACAGTGGCTGTATATTTTTGGACTGGCCCAAGCTGAAAAAAGGCTGGCAAAGATTGTTAGAACAGGCAGTAAGTGGGGAGTAAAGTGAAAACTGAATTTGTCAGAATAAGGAGAAATTTTGTTTTCCTACAGTCTGTCTTATTTTTTGCCATTCATTTCTGTCCATATTCATAGCGTTATGCTAACTTAGCAGTTCATTTTACTAAGTTACCTTCTGGGATATGGAGACCAAAACTACACAAATGCAACCCAGGCTGTTGTAGAGAACTGATAGTTCTTTAAAGAGCCAATTCAACCAAATATCATATTCCTGGTGGTAGCCAGCCACTGAGGTACTTTTGATTTTACATACCAAGGTTTTGAGCAATCCACCGTGAAATTACTGTGAGGGACCAAGCAACAGGTCACAGGTTACAGATTTTTGGATTCCACAAAAATGAGATGAGGCAAAGCATAAGTGATTACTAACCAAACAAAATGACACATGAGGGGAAAAGTAAATGCAAATGGCTATGGTCAGTCAGCGCTAAAATAAACCAAACAGATGATCAAATTCAGCAGCCCGCATGGGATTGATTGAGAGTACAGATGGGAAACCGATGAAAACGTTAAGGAGATTACCAGCAGCGACATATATGGTGAGAGTATGGTGAAAATATGTTTTGCCTGGGCAGCAACTACTGAGACAAAGCCATCAAGCAGCTTTGTTAGGAGCTCTGACTCCAGGCGGAGGATTTCATCCCTTAACTGTGACTAAGCAGGTTTGCAGTCCACATACACATGATAATGGATGGTTTTCAGTCCGAGGGTAACTCATGAAAAACACGACTGATAAAATTGGAAACTTCAAAGCGCAAAATCAAAGTAATCCAACAACTGAAGAATAGCATTAAAAAGACTAGAGTGGCTCTCAGTAGAGCTCATACCAAAGCAAAGCAATTTTATTTATATAGTACAATTTATAGACAGAAGCAATTCAAGATGATTTACAAATGAGCAGATAAAGAACATTAGGAAATAATACATTACATTAAAAGATAAAATGTGCATTAAAGGGCATTAGAGGAAGTAAAAATGAAAGGAACATAAGTATATAAATAGAATAGGAAATTAAAATAGCATATGAGTGCATGAGATGAAGTAAAAACAAAGGGAATAGAAGTATATAAAATAGAATAGGGATATAAAATAGCATGTAAAGAACCAATGGTTTTTCGTCAATTTTGAATGAGTAAAATATAGTTCCATGTAAATCGCCGTGTTCTCTACGTCCTGTTGTGCTGGTTCCGCTGTGATGTAAGATGCCGGAAAAAAATCACCACCCCGACTTCCGGGGTCCGGGGTCTGACTTCCTGGTGCGCGTTGGAAACGCACACAGCACTGGTACGGAACACTATGTCGATTGATCCCTGCAGAAGGAAAGACCTGAACCCACAGGCTTTCAACCGAGTCGATCGCCATCCATTCCAAACCCAGAGGACCGTGCACCGCCGTCAGTTGCTAGGAAGCGCCACGGCTCCTGCCTCATGCATCCCCGCACCGCCACATCCGTTGCATCATTGGTGTTGCTTGACTGTGATTTGTGTTCGACCACGTCGGACTATTGTGTATTGCTCTGCCATCGTGTCTGAACTCAGCACGCTGTCATCCGTTTAAAGGCCAGAGACGCGCCGGCTCACCAGCTGAGCCGCTGCACCCATGTGTCAGAAAGACCAGGTGCTGGACCTCAGTCACCATAGAATGAGCCTTACTGCTGCTTTGATCGCTTTCCCTTTGCTTTCTTACTAACAAGCATTTACACACACACTCGTGGGTGCTGGAGAGATTCTGGCCAGAAGTTAACTTCGTCCCCGATCTCTCCTTTGTTAGAGTCAAATGTTTAAAGGTAGCCGCCGTTTAACTTGGGCCGTCTCACGCCCCACCTTTCTCTGGCGCCACGTGACGTCCCAGGTCACGTCTGCCATCTTATTCCTCCTCCCCTTTTCACGGGCACACACCTGTGCGCACACACAGGCGTGTGCCCGTGTTGTTGTTGTTGTCTTTTCATATGATTAGTATATGATATATGATTGGTAGCTTAGCTTATAATAGACATTTGTTGATAAAAAGTAGTATTGATTGTACATTGATATTGCTAAAGTTAATAAATGCCATTATACATTAAAGATAATTTGTTTTGTGTTATTTGCATGTACATTGCGATAAAGGCTGATTGACAGTCAGCGTTCGGATTCACACCTTCAGTTCACTCCATAAATACTCATATATACCAAATATGAGCATTTTGAGTTAACACCTTTAATTATTGAGACTGAATTGACTATTGGTTATTGGTCCTGGTTTGTTGGTGGTGCCTCGTTGCTATTAACATTGATTAATAAGCTCTATTGATTTTAATAATTCATAATTATCTTTGATAATCATTAATCATTGCTGATAACCAAATTAGCCCAAACCGATGCGCAACAATGGAACGCAGCATGGAATACGGTTGCAGAAAACGGTGCAGAATGCACACTTTCGCGTTGAATTTCCAGCGCTGCGGGAAACCGGAAATGAAATTAGCGGTGCGCCACCATAAAATGTCCCCTGTTGAATGCTCAATTGGTTGCGGTTTGCAACTTTTCCATGTACAAAAATTACACACTGGGGCTTTAATTTTTTTTTTTAATTCCTGGATATGCTCCTTAATCCGCATTTGCACCAAAATGTTATGGGTGTTGCCGGGCCCAGGCCCAATTCATCGGTTTAGGTCAACAAACAGACACGGGTCAAAACATAACCTCCATGGTGGAAGTATAACTCCTTAATAGAGATCAAATAAAAATATCCGACTTCATCTAAACACTCAAGACTAGGTACAATAAACTATGTGCACAACTGGATACCAGCACAGGTATATAGGAAAATATGTTTTTGTAATTTAGGTGACCAGATCCTTCATCTGGTGTATAATGAGGAATATTTGTAGCAAATTTGCATACAATAAGTAGATGTGTTGTTGTATTTGTCCCAATTTCACCTACACTTCCAAGGTGCATGGAGAAGTGGAAGAGTCAAGCGTCTACTCACAAACATTGAAACACATTGGCTAAAATTCTCCGACCTGCTGTGTCACTCCGAGCATGCAGTAGTAGGGAACTGAAAAGACATTATTGCAATGATAAGCTGTGTATTACTCTCTTAGGACAACTTCATCATGGAACTAGACAAGGCTGAAGCAACAGTGCTTTTCTACTAGTCATAAACTACTTGGCAGCAGCCAAATCAAGGCAGATGACTGGTTGTGTTTATCTCATTAAGCAAACACTCCACTCCTCTTTCTCTCATTACATTCGTCTCTTCATGTGTCATCGAACACCTCTTAATGTTATCTTTTAAAAATACTATCCATCATAGCCTTTCAGGTTTTTTTTTCCTCCATTCTGAACTATGGCAAAAATGTGTCTGCATGTCTAGACTTCTGTGCAAAGATAACACTCAAAATAAATCCAGGGGTGATGCGCCAGGGTTTTTGAAGTGAAGCGACTGATTGACAATGAGTTGCTCTGTTGTGAGATGAATGAGCAATGAGGCAACTGAAATAGTTAGCATAGTTGAGGGACCTCATGGGATTCTGGGATGATGAAACAATTGTCCTAGCCTCCACTCATCTGATTCCTTCTTCATCACTCCATCACTGGACTGGTTAAGCAACGGTGTATGATGAAGTTTTTCTTCTCACTCTCATCAGGCCATTGGCCAAGAGTGGATACAATTTTAAAAATGTAAAGATGGAGAGAGCAGGAGAACTAAAGTGTCTGGGAGAGAGGACAGATGTGCTATCTGCTTGTTTATTTCGCCCAACATAGCGAAAGGGGGAAAAGCTGTCCAGGGAGCAATGTGTCTATTTGTTTTTAATTGCCAGGTCAAATCCAGGGCAAGGGTCAAATGTGTTTCAGTAGCGCTAGGTTGTTCTCACTGACATGGTAGAAGTAGGGAGAGATTTGAACCGGGTGGACCAGTGCCCCCAGAGATCTTTCATCACTGAATCTCTGCCAAATGTTTTATCTGCAGCAATTGATCATATACTCTAATGGACGTAGTCAAACATGAAAATAAAGGAGAGGATTTCATTGCCAAATTTTACACTTTCATTTCCACATTTTATTCCCACACCCTCTGTATCACCTTGAATTCTGTGTTCTACAGTTTTGTAAATAAATTTGTGATGCTTAACATTGGGCTGAAACTGCTCTGAGTCCTTATCAGAGTTACATTATGTGTAATCATCTGCTGTGGTTCGGGCAAGATGCTATCAATGGCAATAAATTCCATTCTCACCCCCTGTACTCTCCAATCCAATCCTAGCCATTCCTCAAAATTGTCAGCATTCTTTGCCAGCACAGGCATACCTCATGAAACTATGCCCCTCTGACATATACGCAGCAAGGGGAAAAGCCTAAGCGCGGTCACCCAAAGTTGGGAGCAATGAGCGTGATACTCAACAGAAGCAGGGCGTCTGGATATTACAACGTAATGGCGTGTTAAAACAGGTTATACAAGCCCCTTGATGCACAGGCTCAGACTTATGGGTCACAGACCACAAATAAAAAGTATAAAAAATATGGACATTGTTTCAATATGAGCTAATGCCCAGCATGTATTTTTCTGCCTCTAAGCAGACAGGTATTTGTCATAGAAAGGCTTATAGCTTATATTAGCATGAAGGGCCTATAAAATGTGGTCTAAGGTATATTATACCTCCTGAGTGAATACACCGTGTGTGTGTGGGGGGGGGGGGGGGGGGGGGGTGTTATATTATATTATATTATATTACAGTTAATGTGCCTTTGAAATGTTTCATTTTGCTTTTGGTTGAACTTCTGGTTTTTTGGCTTAGTCAAAAGGGGGTTGTCAGTTTAGGCTCAATTTTGACATTTTGACATTAAAACAAATCACCTTTTACTGAGACCAGGCATCTAGCCTCACTTCATAAAATAGCATTAAAGCAATAAAGAGTCAAAACTCCCCTAAAGTTCACACGGCACAGCCGTTTCATGTCTGTTTAAACTTTAAGTTTAAATCTTTGCCATAGAACACCTTTGCTCATCTATCAGATGAAAACTTTTTTTTAGCAAAACAATTGCACCTAAGTGTTAAAAAACATACAAATTAGTTGCAACATTGAGAGTTAAACAGATCATAAATAGGGAAATACTAAATAAAATTGGCCTAGATAATGTTAAATGGAGCATCCTGGTGGCCCTAGGTTTTTAAGACACTGATCATGTAATCATTATATTCTCAAGACAAGAAAAATTTGTTTCACATCATTTCCCTTTCTCTCTTCCTTATATTTTGTTCCTAAACTAAAGCTTGGTATTAATGGGTAAACCAGCCAATCCCCCAAGAACAGCACTGGGCTTTGGTGCAATTTTGGCAAGAGTCAGAATCATGTTCAATCAGTTTTTTTATCACCCCAATTTAGACCATGTGGTGAATAACTGTATCAGTGCAATATTTCCCTGCTATTTATGTGTGGGGAGTCAATCTGTATCAACCAGAAAAGAATGTTTGAGATGACTTCCGGTGGTGTGATGTGCGGGCGGAAGGCGGAAGATTTTGGAGCTCCCTCTGCTCAATAATTCAACAATAACGGTGCTTTTTTCTTCTTCTTCTGCCCCCTATTTATGTTAGTAGGGATCAAACAACTGTTCAGGCGATATCTTTTGATAGTATAAAATATTTTTTTAAACATTTACATGTTTAACACCCTTTAACCCTCGCGCTTAGCCACCAGCTTGGACAATGCTGTTCTCAGCGCTATTGCTTCACATCGAGCTGACATCTTCGCTTCTGTTGACACTAAAATGGACACGTTAGAAACATGTTTGAGATCCGAAATTGCATTGCTACGGACTGAGATTCATGGGGACTTAGCAGCAGTTCAGGGACGAGACCATGGCCTTGGGTAACCGCGTTACAGAGCCGGAAACGGGAACAAACCACTGGTCAGATGAAACAACGTCCTTGGAGACTAAACAACAAAACCTCACTAAGCAGGTGGCCTCCCTATCTGAGGACCTGGAGGGGAGGTCGTGTAGAAATAACTTATGGATAATCGGCCTAATTGTGGACATAGAGGGAATTCGCCCGACCGATTTTATTGCCAACGTGGTCAAAGAGGCCTTACAGCTGGATCAACAGCCACTGCTTGACAGAGTGCATCGTTCCCTTCAACCACGCGCCCAACCTGGAGAAAGGCCGCGTCATTGTATGGGTGCACTATTTCAGAGCCAAGGAAGACATTATGCAACACGCAAAACAAACGGGTCAACTCCTCTAAGAGGGCCAGAGATTTCTGCTTATCATGGACTACACGGCTACAGTGGATAAGAAGAGATTAGCATTTTATGAGACCAAGAAACTGCTCCGTGATCGCCAGGACGTGAAATATGGCCTGCTGTTCCCAGCGCGATTCAGGATCACGCACAAGTCTGTGTTCAACACTCCCGAGGAAGCCACATCTTTTATCCGCAGAAATATCCTGGTCGACTAACCAGCCTCTGTCTTTGCTTACGGTGAAGTACTCTTTTAACGCAGATGATGTTGGGTTCTTGAGCCATTAGCTGGCCGGCCTGTTTGTTATTGGTAATCCTGATGTTATCTAATGCTAATGGTACCTATATGCCCTCTGTGTTTTGTTTACATGTACTACACTAGGGCCAACACCCTATGTGACAATATTTCGTTTTATTGTGTTTTTTTTTGAATATAATCTTCTTATACATTGTTTGTTGTTAACCCCTGTGTGTTTATGGTTCATATTTGAAGATCCACACTCTTGGTATTAGTGTTAAGTGTTCTTTAAGTTCCTATTAATACTTTCAATGTGCTGTTCAGTACCAGTCTGTATTGAACCTTTTATTGGGATTTAAATTAAGAAGTAGAGCTAGTTATTTTTATTTTCTTTTTTGTTAAAGCTAGCCCCCCAAACGGTGGCTATATTTCAGTAGAGCAGCTACAAATTATTCTGCAGGGTAAGGGCGTTTCCCTCAGTCTAATATTGGATGAGACAATTTTTTTGTTTTGTTTCCTATTGCCTTTGGACGGCGTAATATTTTTACGGGTATTATTTACTGACCATTTCAGACCACGCCCCATTATCTCTCAAACTGACTTTGACAAATCAACCTTGCTCTTGTCGACTGTGGCGCTTTAATTCTCTCTTACTTTCGGATTTGAAGCATTCATTAAGTGTCTGTCTAATGATTTTGTTTCCTTTCTCAAAATAAATTGAACCCCAGATGTATATATTGCAACCTTGTGGGAGACATTAAAAGCCTTTATGAGGGGGCATTTCACATTCCGAAATGTAAAATGCTAAAAATGAATGTCTTAAAGGAAAAAATACTGACAATCGAAAGAACTTATGCTTCTTCCCCATCACCTGAGCTATACAAGAAACATCTGTCATTACAAACAGAATTTGAAACTGTCAACTGGGCATGCAGAACACCTCCACTTGCAATCATTTTCTAAGTTCTATGAACAAGGGGAGAAACCCGGCAAAATTCTTGCGTATCAGCTTGCCAAGCTATAAAATATAAAAGAAACTCGTACCCTTTCAGGCACTGTAACCACTGATCATGGTGAAATAAATGACACATTCTGGAATTTCTATACAAAACTTTATGCTTCTGACTCCCTCGGAGATCAGAAATCCGTTCCATCAATGTGAATGTTAGAGACAGACTCGAAGAGCCAATTTCTGAAATTTAAATAATGAATGCTATTAGATCCATGCAGACAGGGAAGTCACCGGGGCCCGATGGCTTTCCAGCCAAGTTTTATTGGGCTTTTTCAAACCTCCTGTTGTTGTTGTTCAGCGATTCATTAAAGCCCACTCTCTTCCTCCGTCACTATGTGAAACCTCAATCTCCGTATTACGCAAGAAGGGTAAGATCCCCTTGATTGTACATCGTATCTGCCAATCTCACTATTGTACTCCTTCCAACGGACTCATTCGAAACAAATGACCCTATTTCATCATCCTTCGAGCTACACAGAGGAACTAGGCAGGGCTGCCCTTGAGGAGCAAGGCGGAGCTTTGCGGAACACGAAGGGAGGGGGGCGAGGAGTGAGCAGGAAAGCGCTGGAATCGACTATAGTCTCACAGGGCTGTTTATACAGAAAGAGGAGGGTGCTGTGTGGCTTGATCCTTGAGGTGTTTTGACATGGAATGGCAAAGACATGTAGTGCACAAACCTGAAAACCAATGTAACTTGTGTAAAAGGGGGCATAATATGGGCCCTTTAATGCTGCAGCAGACTAATGTCCACTTGACTCTCTCTCATTCAGGGGTGTCACCAAAAAAGCTTACCTATCTGGGCGTTGTTGTAATACGCCAATACGCTGATCACTTTAAATGTCATTTCCAATCTCTTCTGGATCGCACCAAATTAGATCTGGAACGCTGGCCTGGGCTACCTTTATCTCTTGCGGGCCGTATAAATGTGGTTAAGTTGACCATCCTGCCTAAATTTATACTTATTTCAGTCCATACCAGTTTACATTACATCTTCGCTAGACCAACCTATTTCATCATTCATTTGGAATGGTAAACCGCCTTGGATACGTGAAGCTATACTTCAGGAACCCTGTGAAGATGGTGGATTGGCCCTACCAAATATCCAGCAATATTATTGGTCCTGTAATTTACGGTCGCTGTCCGCCTGGCAGACACAGAAACTCCATCTTGGCTGGCCCTAGAGGCATCATCTGTCTCTCACACTTCTATACATTCCATCCTTTGCTCAGCTCTTACTTGGGTCCACTCTATATCAAAATTTACTACCAATCCAATCATATCCAGATCTGTTAAAATTTGGAAACAATTTAGAAAGGCTTTTGAATTTAAAGATCTTCCAATAGGTACCACTGTTGCAAAAAATCCGTCTTTGCCTCCCTCCATCACTGATGGAACGTTTGAGACTTGGAGACTCAATGTAACATCCCGTTGATCATTAACTGTTGTGTATCCTGTTTTATTTTGTAGTATTAACTTGTCTTTTCATTTCAGTTCCAACCCTGTCAAAGTCTGCTCACCTCCATACTGGCTCCAGTAAATTTCCACTCACCCCACCTCTGCTCCTATCTGCCAGCCAGCCACATCCACCTCATTAGTTCATTCCCCTCACATGGTCTCTCAGCTGCATCTCATCCACAATCAAACCCAGTATATAAGCCTCTCCAGTTCACAGACTCAGTGCCAGATTGTTCTTTGCATCGATGACAGACGATCCAGCGTTTGGACTGATTTCCCGACCCTGCTTCACCACGACTTCCCTGCCTCGTCTCTGCCGCGGTAAACACCTCTGCCTTCTGCCCCCGACTACGAGCTTGTCAGTGTGTTTCTGGAGCACTGTCTGCCTGTCTCCTCGGCGGCCTGGCTTCTCCCTGTACCTGCTCTTCGTCGTGAGTTTCCAGCCATCAATGCTGTGGGTTGCCTCCTCTTATAGACTGTAAGCTGTGTTACTCCACGGTCGTCTGGACTGCTCCTGCTCCTGGTCTGCCTGATCTTCTGCCTGGTATACGCTACAAGCTGCTTTTAGCCTGTTTTCTCTGCCAACCTGCTGGTCTGCTGCAATAAAGGACATTACCAACTCTCCCCGTGGTGTATTCCCGTGGGTTCAATCTCTCCCCCCCGTTACATGCCCTTGTCATCCTCTCCCTTGATCATCCACACCTGCCTCCGATTACCCACCTGCCCCTGAGTGTGCCATCAAGCCTTCCCCTACTTAAGTCTCCCCTGGTTTCCCAGCTCCCTTGCCAAATTGTCTTTGTTTACCTCGTGATCATTGCTTTCCAGCCAATAAATACTGAAAAAAATTATAAACGCAACACTTTTGTTTTTGCCCCCATTTTTCATGAGCTGAACTGAAAGATCTAAGACTTTTTCTATGTACACAAAAGGCTTATTTCTCTCAAATATTGTTCACAAATCTGTCTAAATCTGTGTTAGTGAGGACTTCTCCTTTGCCGAGATAATCCATCCACCTCACAGGTGTGGCATATCAAGATGCTGATTAGACAGCATGATTATTGCACAGGTGTGCCTTAGGCTGGCCACAATGAAAGGCCACTCTAAAATGTGCACTTTTACTGTATTGGTGGGGTCCCGGGGGGGGGTCCGAAAACCAGTCAGTATCTGGTGTGACCACCATTTGCCTCACTCAGTGCAACACATCTCCTTTGCATAGAGTTGATCAGGTTGTTGATTGTGGCCTGTGGAATGTTGGTCCACTTCTCTTCAATGGCTGTGCGAAGTTGCTGGATATTGGCAGGACCTGGAACACGTTGTCGTATATGCCGATCCAGAGCATCCCAAACATGCTCAATGGGTGACATGTCCGGTGAGTATGCTGGCCATGCAAGAGCTGGGATGTTTTCAGCTTCCAGGAATTGTGTACAGATCCTTGCAACATGGGGCTGTGTATTATCATGCGGCAACATGAGGTGATGGTCGTGGATGAATGGCACAACAATGGGCTTCAGGATCTCGTCACGGTATCTCTGTGCATTCAAAATGACATCAATAAAATGAACCTGTGTTTGTTGTCCATAACATACGCCTGCCCATACCATAACCCCACCACCACCATGGGCCACTCGATCCACAACGTTGACATCAGCAAACCGCTCACCCACATGACGCCATACACACTCTCTGCCATCTGCCCTGTACAGTGAAAACCGGGATTCATCCGTGAAGAGAACACCTCTCCAAAGTGCCAGACGCCATCGAATGTGAGCATTTGCCCACTCAAGGCGGTTACGACGACGAACTGCACTCAGGCCAAGACCCCAATGAGGACGACAAGCATGCAGATGAGCTTCCCTGAGATGGTTTCTGACAGTTTGTGCAGAAATTCTTTGGTAATGCAAACTAATTGTTGCAGCAGCTGTCCGGATGGCTGGTCACAGACGATCTTGGAGGTGAAGATGCTGGATACGGAGGTCCTGGGCTGGTGTGGTTACACGTGGTCTGCGATTGTGAGGCCGGTTGGATGTACTGCGGTTGAAATTCTCTGAAATGCCTTTGGAGATGGCTTATGGTAGAGAAATGAACATTCAATTCACGGGCGACAGCTCTGGTGGACATTCCTGCAGTCAGCATGCCAATTACACACTCCCTCAAAACTTGCGACATCTGTGGCATCTTCTGCTGTGTGACAAAACCGAACATTTTAGAGTGACCTTTTATTGTGGCCAGCCTAAGGCACACCTGTGCAATAATCATGCTGTCTAATCAGCATCTTGATATGCCACACCTGTAAGGTGGATGGATTATCTCGGCAAAAGAGAAGTGCTCACTAACACAGATTAAGACAGATTTGTGAACAATATTTCAGAGAAATAAGCCTTTAGTGCATGTAGAAAAAGTCTTAGATCTTTGAGTTCAGCTCATAAAAAATGGGGGCAAAAACAAAAGTGTTGCCTTTATAATTTTGTTCAGTGTAGTTCTAGTTATCGCTCATATGATTTCGGACCAAGTTTTTGTTTATTTAGGATTTGTGCTGTTTCCTTCTACCTTGTTTTCATGCCAGATTTTTTTATTTGAACATTTTGCCTCTGCATCTGAGTTTTTGTTTTGTCCAGAACCGTTACACTCAGGGGGATAGTTCCTTTGGAGGACTTATTGATGATACTTTTGCTTATTTTAATCAGCTCTCCAACTAATTTAATTTACCTCAAACTCAATTCTTAAGATATCTTCAGATGCAAGATTTTACACGCTCTAATTTCAGCCACTTTCTGGCTCCTCCCCCAAAAACCCACTTGGACCATATTCTAGACTTTAACCCAGTTAGTAAGGGATACATTAGCAAATTTTATAATATAATTAATCCGGTTGGAAAGGCACCACTCGACCCCTTTAAAAATAGATGTGAGAGTGATATATAGATGTATTGTAAATTCAGACAGGAAGACTAGTCTCATGCTGTAATTTAATTCTCATTCATTCTGGCTGTCATACACTCACGCATGCGCACATCAGTTTCGTCATTGCTGCGATCAGCCGTCAGCTGGTCCCTTCCATCCAATAGCATTGCAACACTTGTTAGCCTATCATCTTTCTGCTGTCTGTTTAAATATAATTCTCTCCCTGCCTTAGTCCTCTCATGCTGCTGTTCTGCATATCCTCCACCTCCCCATCACCGCCCAGTCTGTGCAGACTCAGGGGAATCTTCAAGTCATCAACCATGTGGGGGATCTACTTCGGTGCCTCCAGGACGGATGCCCTCTGCTACATATCTCCCCTTGGAGTCTAAGCGCCAAAGACTCTATCAATATTTTATCATCACATATTCTGTTAAACCTGTAATAAATATAATTTCGTTATTCCCTTGTCTCTCCTGATTGAAATGGCTTTGTCTATCTCGGAGGAAATGTTGGGATCAGGTAGTCTGAAGCATTCATTCCTCTTCAGTGTGCGCAAGGCCTTGTGTTATCCAGTTTAAAGTGGTCCAGCACCTACACTATTCCAAAGAGATTGTCGAAGTTTATCCAGAGCTAGATTCAAAATGTGATGGATGTAAACCAGATGCTGCCGACCTTTTTCACATGTTCTGGTCCTGCCCAAAATTGACTCAGTGAGTGATTGACACCATGAGAGGATCTGTGTCATTTTCCTTGACTTGGAAGCCATTTCTGGACTTTGTAGAGGGGTTAGATGCCTAGTTGATAAACTGAAATGGATTGACAAAAAAACTGACAACAATTTTCCTTTTCCTTTTTGTGCTGTTTTAAATGTCTTTTTTCCCCATCATTTTGAATTCATGTATTCTTTTCTTTTATTCTTATTTATTTATTTAATTTGTTCTTTTTTCTCTTAGTTTAACCCTTTATAAGTTGTACTGTCTTTTGTTCGATGTATTTGAAAATGAAAATAAACCTTGATTAAAAAACAAAAATTACACTTGAGTAACAGAGGTAGTCAGGAGTTCAGTTAAAGATAATCAGCCTTATTCAAAATTGTATTCCCAGGGTCATCAGCCAATCCAAACTTTCTCTTATCTCCCAGACATTCATCTTTTTATCTGTGTTGCTCTTGTGATATGTGTCAGTTAATTTTGACATGTTTTCTCTTGCTTTCCCAAGAGCTGCAGTTTGATGATCTTCCAGCTCCTTCTTGTGTTCTGAGGCAGTGATACATTGTGATGGTGAATGTTTTCATTCAGATTTGGCCTTATGCAGCATCCTGACAAGCTTTTAAATAAGAATAGGATTGGGAGTGTACTTTGGATTTTTTTGTTGTTGTTCCCGTTTTTTAATGAACAACATGTATGGAAAGAGTAAAGGATGGGGTATGATAAGTATCCTATTTTCCTTTATTTGGACTTGGCTGTGGAAGGATCAACAAAGCTGCTGTTCGAAATTTTTGCATTTTGTCAAATTTAAGTCGCTTGCTGTGTGGTCATGACAAGATCTTTCTCATAAGTTGCACATATGACTTATTTTCTTCTGAAAAAGGGAACTCACCAATAATATCACTTAAATAATGTGCCTGGCACTTAGACTGTACCTGCTACCTTTTAAATTACCCTTCAAACAGTTTTTCTTTCTTGAAGAGATGGAAGCAGAAGAAAAAGGGCCCCAGTGCAAAGAAACAATGGTGTCGAGTTGGTGGCTTTTGATCAGGGACATTACATTATACTTTTAGCTCCTCTCCGTGCAAATTCCAGTTGTGTGACTCGGCCTGCGGTGCCTCATTTAATATTTCCGCATGCACACGCACACACACATAGGCACAAACTCCCTTTCAGAAAACAAAGAGCAAATATTTGGACACGTTTGGCTTTTGTTCATTTTAGTGCTAATCAGAACTGATGCATAAATCACACAAAAGGAAAACTCTTGCCACTTAAGTGTGAAATGCTGCAGCATGTGCAGCTTTGATAGCCGCATCCAAATAAAGTCAAACCCACCAGCCACGTTTTCAGCACATATTCGACAGGAACACTTGGCATCTTCTTTGTGATTTTACCTCATGAGGACCCATGAAACACCTGTAGCACCGCTTGGAAATTATGCGTACACAGAAGACATGAATATGGTATGAAGGTAACAGTTGAAGCTACAGCTGCTGGCTGTTTCTCCAGCTGTTCATTCATTCATTCATCGTCTACCGCTTTATCCATTTAAGGGTCGCGGGGGGTCGCTGGAGCCAATCCCAGCTAACATTGGGTGAGAGGCGGGGTTCATCCTGGACAGGTCGCCAGCCTATCGCAGGGCCACATACAGATACGGACAATCATTCACTCTCACATTCACACCTACGGTCAATTTAGAGTCTCCAATGAACCTAACCCCATTCTGCATGTCTTTGGAGTGTGGGAGGAAGCCGGAGAACCCGGAGAGAACCCACTTCTCCAGCTGTTATACAGCACAATTCTTCATTTCCACCCACTTTGTCTTTCCTCATGTAACAGTACACCAATGCCTCTAATGAGCTGTATAAAGATGGCATGATAAGACTGAAGCTGCTTGAGAGGAATCAGTTCTGATGCAGCATAAACGTGAGCGGGGACATCATGGAAACATTTCTTGTTTTGATTCATGACAGCATCTTTGTTTGTGATTCATTCATTCAGTTGTGTGCTTTTGCATGTATCTGAGCTCTAATATATGCTCTCAGTCTTTGTTTGTGGTCTTCCCCAAGCACTATGTGGCTGTGGTTAAAAGTGGATTATTTCAATTGTTCAAAAATCAGAACCCCCCACCCACCTTCCCTCTCCTTGTCACCTCCACAGACAACAAATGGAGTCTAATGGCATTCTTTGCATTCTTGGTGCGTGGAGCTGCCGTTTCCGTATTTCGCAGATCTGAATGGTGTGGCCCTGGCAGTCTGGAATTTCTGGCTTGGAAATCAGAGGTCATGATTTATCTGGATGTACTCTCTGTAAGGTGTATGCATGGTCAGGGGAATCTCTTACACACTTGCTTGCGTACGGTGTTTTGCAAGTGCAAACTGGAGCAAAGCCTCTGTCACTGATTCATGCAGTGTCAAAAACACTGCATATTATTAGTATATTAGTATATTATCACATGGTAGAAAAATTGTGATTATATGTACACAAATAAGTGGCTGCATATGTGGTGTATTTTACAGATTTTTTGTATGGGCACTTAAATAGAAACACCTATGGGGTTATGAAGAAGGCATTGCCAATGGGTGTGTTACAGCCTAGTAATAACTTGGGCAAAATCACAACAGCTCTTCTCATCTTTTGCCATAGTAATCCAACTTCCTTGAATGTATGTCAATGCAGAAGACTGGCAATGCATTATTAGTCAGCAGGTCACTGCGTTACCTGATTAAATACATGCAAGTCAGCATTCCTGCTCTAGAATGTGACGCTGTATTTCTAATGATTACCAGATTAAATAATTGGTTTCTTGGTAAGCTATAAGGTTTTTCCTCTAAATGTTATTAACTGGTACGCAGTGTTTTGGCCTCTAGTAAGCCTACAAAGCTGCTGTCGGTAGAATTAAAAGAAGTGTGGACACAGTCTCAGAATTAAAAATCCAACTACTCCTGCTCCCTCCCCCTCTGCTGCACCTCGGTTTTGCTTCCACAGCTCCTCCCAGCCCAACATGCCGGCTACCATGGCAACAGAAGCCAGGCAAGGTATGTCACATCACGTTCCCACCGGTAAGAAGCTAACACGGACTACTGTTGACATTGATAGACTATATCACGTTTTTTAGTTACCATTGCCTCACATCATTACTTGTGACTTTTTGTGAAAACAACATTGTCAGTGTTTTTGAATGTAGGCTACCGTAAATCAGTTTATATTAGCCTGTTTACGTACCTAGCGTTAGCTAGCACATTAGCTACTACAGAGTGTTACATGGTAGGCCTGTAAATTAACAGCTTTATCTTCACATACATCATTTGGTGTTTTGCAGGATGACTGACACTTTTTATCTATATTTCATAACATTATTAGAGCTTTGTGACTGGTACACTGGACTCCGACTAGGATGTAAACATGGCTGCTTCAATGAGTAGACGAGCGAGGAGAAGAGGGAGTCGCCTATGAGGCGCACCAGGCAAGGGCCGTGGGAGATGGGGAAGAGGTCGGCATGTTGGCCTGACACCCGAGGACCTAGCCATAGCACTGTGGACCTAGCAACTAGCAGTGTGATTACATCAGCACAGTAGCATACGTCACAGAGTGCTACAATAACATGGAAAATAAACGATAAATGAAACAGCGATAATTATCGGTAAAGCAGAACGCATCGTTTGTGAATCCTTTTGGTCTCCCTGCTCTGTCATCTGTGGACATGTCTGTCTGTCATGTTTACATCTGCTCGATCTGCTTCCTTCTTTTTAGCTTGTTTTTGCTCGTGGTCTTTGTCGTATGTGCAGTTTCTGGCAAAGGAGGTGGGAAGTTTTTTTCAATGCTTGCCACGGTGTTTTCAAACTAACTCCGCTTCTGCTGCTAGCTCCTCGTTGCTAAGACGAGTGAATGAGTGTGCACAGGGACTGAGCAGCGCTGCGAGCTTGTAACCGGATGATTGACAGAGCAGAGAGACGCCCCCTGGCTGTGATTTGAGATTTTTCTTCGCGTGCGATGGACTCTTGCAAATGCCATTTAAGGCAGTATGGGGAGCTAAGTGACCTAGATTCTGTCACAGATGATCTGTCTCACATATTACTACCAGGATATAGCGACATTTATAGCAAATATGAAAAAAGTTATTTTTGCAAATCCTACTGACAGCAGCTAACATGGATCTGTTGGACACAGATTTTCTAGGTTGTGTTTCATGTCTCAGCGTTATCTACAACAACACACTCCCATCAATGCAGCCCCTTGCATTTTCTTAACACAGGACTGAACAAACCTCATGCATCTCTCCACTCCTGCAATAAAGCAACAAAGCAAGCGACATGTGACACCAGGCCCAAGCATCGGTCCACCCAGACATTCTGTACTTGTGCCAATCAGTGTGGTCAGCACACACAATTTGCACGAGGGTGCATTACTAAAAATGTTTTAAAAAATTGTCGTAAAATGAATCATGACTGGCCATATTACTCCCTGCTAGATTATCTTCTTGAATTTTTTTCTGCCAGATGCTGTGTGTGTTTCTTTAATAAATATTTTTTGTGAACTGCCAGCGCAACCAAATTTATCGGAATCCTACTTTTGTCCTGGTAATTTGCCGAGGAGGACATGTTCTTTTTTCGAAAGGTCTCTTGGCTGTGAAGTATTAATGTCAAACTGTCAAATATGTGTCCCAGCAAGGAGAATACAATCAACACCGTTAGGATGCAGGGGGGGAAATGAATCACCAGGTTTTGCATACAGGAGGCCTTCTGACTCAGAAGCCATGAGGTAAATGTTAAACAGGTTTCGGCTGGTTATCTTGGGAAAGAACAAGCTCCTAACCTATGAGGCTTGACGTTGGATAAAATGATGAGGGTAGCTACTGTGAACTTTGCCAGGGTGTTATTCTGAAAACTGGTGACATTAAGTGGTTTGAGTCATAAGTGATATTCTGCAGAATATGCTTGTGTTTGCTCTTAATTACATGGACAGGTTTGCCTGTTAAACGCATTCTGAATTTGACAGTTTCATCAGGGTGAGTTTTGTTTAAACTCCTGTAGAATCTATGTAAGAGTAGGAGTGCTGAGTCATGGCTTTGAGGTCGCTGTAACAACAAATTATTGTCTTGTTCACCTGTTGTACCAAGGTCCCGAGTCTAGCATTTTTATACTTTTACTAAATTACAAGCAGCTGTCCACATGCCCGAAAACACAATAAGCCACAAAAACTTAGTCCAAATAAAGAGTGAACCTGCTTCAAGAGCCCCAGATGAATAGCTGTCTGCTGGTTTTGCTAAGGACTGGATCCACTACTGAAACACCTGCAGCTTTCATAAGAGTATTCCACTGGGGCCTTTTAGTGCGTACTTATTGTATATGGTGCTTTATGCACATTTTAGTGGCTGTAAAAAAAACGTTTAATGTATTATAGAGGTCAAAACAGCAAGGTTTTCTGTTAAATTGTCAAGGTGCACCAATCTATAAATTCTAGCTTTTTCAATTCATGCAGAAGTATGAATTTGATTTTAACAATCTCTGTCCTATTTAGTTTGAGGTCAAATAGTTACTTGTCTCACAGCACTCAAACTAAGCTTGTGTTTCCAGCAACCTCAAAAGCTTAGCACACCATGAAAATGTCTAACCTGGATGCGCAAAAAAAAAGAGGTCACCGCATGGCAGTGTCCATGCTTTGAATTCCCCAAGGCTGAGGAAATCAAAAAGAGCTGGTGACAATTTTGTGCTAAGAATCCCCGAAAAACTATTGTGGCCTAGCCTCTTCACAGTCAGGCAACCCATCCCAGGATGCACTGTGTAGAAGGCAAGATACCGACATCATGGATATTGCTTTATTCTATATTTACAACAGTATTTTGAGTAAGAAGTAAACTGAAATTAAGCTAACTATACTATAACTTTTACTTCATCATATAATACGAACCTTACTGTATCATAGTCGAATTTGCCTACATTTTTTGTGCAGAGCTGTTGTGCATCGGTTTGGGCTAATTTGGTTATTAGCAATAATTTATAATTATCAAAGATAATTATGAATTATGAAAATCAATAGAGCTTATTAATCAATGTTAATAGCAACGGGGCACCACCCAGAAACCGGGACCAATAACCTAATCGTTAATTCAGTCTCAAGAATTTAAGGTGTTCACTCAAAATGTCCATATCTGGTAGATATGAACATTTATGGAGTGAACTGAAGGTGTGAATTCGAGCACTGACTCTGTCAACAAGCTACTATCACAATGTACATGCAAATAACACAAAACAACTTCTCTTTAAAGTATAACAGCATTTATTAACTTTAGCAATATCAATTTACAATCAATACTACTTTTTATCAATAAATGTCTATTATAAGCCAAGCTACCAATCATATATCATATGCTCATCATATGAAAAGACAACAACAAGCAAGTGTGTGTGTGTGTGTGTGCGCGAGCGTGTGTCCGAGCGTGTGGGTGTGTGTGTGTGTGCGTGTGTGTGCACAGGCGTGTGCCCGGTAAAGGGGGAGGAGGAACAAGATGGCGGACGTGACCTGTGAAGTCACGTGGCGCCAGAGAAAGGTGGGGCGTGAGACCTCAAGTTAAACGGCGGCTACCTTTAAACATGTGACTCTAACAAAGGAGAGATCGGGACGAAGTTAACTTCGGACCAGAATCTCTCCAGCACCCACGAGTGTGTGTAAATGTTTGTTAGTAGGAAAGCAAAGGGAAAGCGATCAAAGCAGCAGTAAGGCTCATGCGATGATGACTGAGGTCCAGCACCTGGTCTGGGACGCAGGGGCGCAGCGGCTCAGCTGGTGAGCCGGCGCGTCTCTGGTCTTTAAACGGATGACAGCGTGCTGAGTTCAGACACGATGGCAGAGCAACACACAATAGTCCGACGTGGTCGGACACAAATCACAGTCAAGCAACACTGATAATAACGCGGTTATTATAGCGGCAATAAACGGGACACGGAGGTCCGGTACAAACTTCACAACAATACACAGTAAGTTAACTTACTGAAACACACAAATAATCTACGTTCTGCCCAGAGCTAAAGCCTCTTACGGTACTCCTTGCGGGGGAACAAGCGTGTGTGGTCCATCCTGGGATGCGCGAGGCGGGAGCCGCGGCGCTTCCTAGCTACTGGTGGGGGGGTGCGCGGTCCTCCGGGGTCCGGATCGGACCGGCGGTCGACTCGGTTGAAAGACTGTGGGTTCAGATCTTTCCTTCTGCAGGGATCAATAGACAGAGTGTTCCGTCTCGGCGGCTCTTGTCTCGGTACCAGCGCGGTGTGCGTTTCCAAACGTGCACAAAGAAAAGGAAAAAAAGAAAAGCGGATTCCGATTCGTCCGGCGAAGTCGGGAATCCTGGGGCCTGGTTCAGCTGCGTGCACGGTCACTTCTTCTGGGTTCTAGAGTGATCGTCGCGGTGGATGAAGTCTAGATTTAGAAGTGGTTGCCTCCTTTGTAGGTCAGAGGAACCCACCTGATCAAAGTGTGTTTCTTTCCTGGAGAGCGATGATCGGTGGGCATCGCAATGTTTTATAGAGTCTGTGACGTCGTGCGACCCCTCGCGGTGCCGTGCGGGTCTCTGCCAATAAGGGATGCGAGTTGGGCTATGTCCAAACCACGCCCTCAGGTGTGAGATGCGGGGTCTCCGCAGGTCGCCGTGGGGGTCCAGGGGTCTTGGCGTTCCCTTTCTTCAGAAGACCATGCGGTCAGGCTTCTGAGATAACATGTAGGCCAAAGTTGTCCTATACCCATGGTGCTCGTGCACAACAGAGCCAATCCCGGCGGACATTGGGTGAGATGAGGGGTACACCCTGGACAAGTCGCTCGTGTATCGCAGGGCCAACATGCAGAGACAAACAACCATTCATACTCACATTCACACCTACAGGCAATTTAGATGTATTTGTATTTCCCCTAATGCAAATGGACATCCATGTAAAAAAAAAAAAGGTTAAATGAGATTCTGTGAAGTCAAATGTACATGAATTTAACAGCCTGCTCTTGCATCCATATGCCAAGGGTAATCTGGGAGAGAACACTATTCCACATTTGTATCCCTATGACTTTTTGATAGTTACATTTACATGTGCATGTCACTTGTTAAGACTCCTAACTGTTTATGGTTTCCGGCTGAGTACACAGGTTCAGATATTGTTCTCCTCATTTCAGGGGGAACATTAAAGACCGCCTCCGAGGCCTTGCCGCAGAGGGTTCAATGATCTGTGCGCTGAGGACCCCGTACTGGAATACTTGCACCCTTTGCCCTTCTTCTTCTCCTCCCTATCTTGCTCCTTCCCTGTATTTTGTCATTTCTCCTGCCAACCAGCAAAGGTCAGCTCCCTGAAAGCCATTAAATTAGTGTTTTAACAAAAAAAACTGGCATGCTTTTGCACTCCTTCAAAGGCGACTTTTCTGGCTTTGGAGACAATACAGAGACTCCTCTCATGTCTTGTTGCATATTCTCAGACACACTCATCTGAGGGGTGGGATATTTGCATGAATATTCCAGGCATCACCACAAACTCCACACACATGCACATACACATGCAAAGAGACAAAAGACGAGAGTGACAAAAACTCTCCCATACTCATAATTTTATACCTGAGATGGTCTTTAAGAGTGAGCTTTCCCAGAGCTCTGATGAGTGTTGCACTCTGGCGCTGCGGTTCCCAGGAGGTTGTGTGCTCCAATCTCTCTAATGAGAGAACCTTCCAGGCTAGACATTGTGGTCTCTGGCCCCAGCCTCCAGCCCATGCTGTTCTCACCACAAAGAAACAAGCCAAGTTATTCACTGATTCCTCTGACATCCCTGGCCAAAATGTCTCCAATCCTCTCCTCCAACTGCCATCCCTCTCAACTTTCTCTCAAACACATACCCTCATCTTTCTGTTGTTTTTCTTTAAAGGACTCTTATTTTTTCTTGTAAAATGTGGTCGCAGTTGTTATTCTGACCCAGAGAGCACATACTCTTCAACTAAAGATGGTATGAGACACATAAATATACATTTTAAAGGCGCAATTCCTACGTGGGCAACACTACTGGCTAACTGATTCAAAATTCAAGCTTTTGCAGGATCGCTGCTGTGCTTGGCATGTTCAGAGAGCGTCGTGTTTACACAGCATGTGATAGGTCTGGCTAACAGGAGGCAGGAAATAGCATCTGAAAAAAGGTTGGCCAGTTCTAAAGGAGGAGGTCCATCTGTGCAAACAGCACCTAGTTAAGGGAGTTATTAATTACCCCGGGTCACTGGCCAAGCAGCACAGCAAGGAGAGAGGTGACGTTGAATAACAAAGGGAAAGGAAAGAGGGGGTGAGGGTGGTGAGGTAGTTGATGTTAGAAACCATATTTTTGGTTGTTTTTTGTATATAGCAAGACATTTTTAAAAAGAGAGACGTAAGCAAAGCAGATTGTACAGTTCCTGGGAACATTTGGGCTTCGTACAACACACATGCAAGTTTTATTTCCACGTCCTCCTCTCTCCTTCACTTTCTTCTCCTCATAAATTTGGGAGAGATGGGTCAATTGCTCTTTCTTTTGACCCCTCCTTTCTGATTTCAAGAATGTCTGCAATGCTTTACAGGAATCCTGCCTTGTTGACTTTGGTTTTGGATAAAAGGTATAGCCTTTTCTGTTCTCCATACTGATCCGAAAGGTTATTAGGCCAGCCTTAACCTGAGCCCATACATAGCCCAGCACACTGGTCTAGACAGATTACCCCACGTTCCTGTGAACTCCCAGGTGAAAAGGTAGATGAGAGGGGAGAAATGAAGGGAAGAATGTTGGTTGCTTGATGGCGGTATAGAGAGGACACGTTTGTTATGATGGAAGAGTGAAAATTCAGATTAAGCAGTTTTCTGGGAAAAGCAGGTGATTCTGCTGAATTCAGTAATTCCTGAATGAATACAGCAGATTCCCAGACTGGCCACATCTCGGCCAGGTTAGAGGTGGAAATTTTGAATCACTACTGATTCAAATGTTTTCAGAACATAGAGTTTGTTTGTTTTTATCACGAAACTAGAAGTAAAAACACCAGTAGGTAGGGGACTCACTCCTTCTACTCAGTTTTTATTCTAAGCATGTTTGGTCTGTCGCAGGTTGTAACTCTTCTGTTTAGTTACTGTGGAAAACGTTCAAAAGTTCACATATACCCCTCTGCCCCATTTAGGTACACCTGTTATTGTTCTGTACCAGGCTAGTTTTGGTCATCTAGGTATTCTTTTGTCTGGATGAATCCATCTCAGCACAGTCCATCGACACTTTCTTTTTGGCATTATACAAAGGTGGTATTTCGTCATCTCACTCTAACTTGTCAGATACATTGTTTTGGAAGTCCCATATCCAGACCATTTTCATTGCAACACTTGGTTTCCTCCTTTCCTCTCTACACTGTAATTACCATTTGCCCCCTCCTTATGCCTCTCCCCAAAACTGCCATCAGGAAGCTCTAAGTAAAACTGGTGTTTTGAAATAAGGTGTATTTTCACATTCACATGGTTGAGAGAAAATTGTGATTAGCTCGCATGGGCCAACAATAATATTGTGTTTAATCTAGATATCATTACATGCAAAACGAGCAGGAGAAATTCAAGGGCGCCATTGTTTCCCTCGGCTACTTTTGTTTCCTTTTGAAACCCAAAGCGTGAGAGATTTGATGGTGCCACTTACAGTATTTGAGCAAAATGAAAAGTGTAAGTGCACCATTATAATACACAATGGACAAAATATATACTCTGGCAAAGAAGACAGGTTTACCCGGTAACAGCTTGAGAGCTTAAATTATTAATTCTTATTATCTACAGCTAATAAAATCTACAGACACAATTGTCATTTTGGCCTAAAAATTCAAAAGCTGTCAGCTAAAAGTAAGCTGGAGCCTGCTTTTTTTTCTATTTTAGGTTTTCAGTTGCCAAAGGTCAGGTGAGGGAACTTGAAGTGGAAAAACCCATGAAGGAGGCACTGGGACAGAGGCAATCCTCTGCCGCCCCGTTTCTCATCACCTATATCCAAGAGGAAGCATCAGGGCCAAGTGCAGCAGTGGCAAAACAGGAGGAGGAAACAGAGGCAGGGACATCTGCAGATTCACCAAACTGAGCCAGAGAGACTGAGGGAGAGTTGTTGGAGCTTGTTAAGGAGCACACACAGTTCCAGGAAGACATGGAAAGGTAAGAGTAGCAGGCCATTCACCCCTTTTGGAAAAAACATGTCGAAAAATTTAATAGCAAAATGTGAAAAAAGAAATCTATGAATCTCTGTATGTATGTCCTCAATGAGCTGCAACAAATGAAAAGACAGAAATGGGCTAATTATAGTCCTTTTACTGGCTTTTAAAGCTCTTAATGGTCTTGGCCCTTCTTATCTTTCAGATTTTCTTTTAACATATGAGCTCTCTAGAACCCTCAGGCCTTCTTGTAGTGGCCTTTTAATTATTCCCAAAGTTAACTAAACTAATTTGCAGTCGGGGGTGATTATTAGCTTTGAACCAGTGTTAATATAGAAAATAACACCAAGTGCACAATGTCTGACACTTGGTTTACTACTCTGTGCTTCATTAGGGACAGAGTAGTATTTAGAAACTATTCCTGCAAAGGGATATTTCCAACACCTGACTGTTAGTATGGTGTGTTTTCATTGTACTACTTGTGTGGCTTTTTCTCACCAGTGCATTAGCTGGGGTACAGAACAGCCAGAAACTTACTTGAGTTACACCCATATATACACACAGCAAAGGAAACAATAATGCTATTGCTCTCAGTCTCGCCATCCCTTTTTAATAACTCCTCAGAGAGGATGAGAAGAACAGGAAGGAGGAAAAGGTTGAGAGTGCTACGGGATGTGATTAGGCTGGACCTCCCGTTTATGATTTCTGTATTACAGGCGCTTGGTGCCAGACATTCCCTTCATGGAAGGAATGTCTTCCTAACCAGTTCCATGTGAATGGTTTAGGAGGGAACCACAGCCCACTGGTTGGGTTTAGGGCTCAGCCTTTAAAACACACACCAAGGGAGAAATATGTTGAGGATGCTGGGCAAGAGACTGGAGAGGAGGGAGAACGAGAGAATAAAGGGGAAAAGATGATGAATAAAAGCTCAGAAACTAGTGGACTGCGCGAACATGTTATACACCACAGGCACTTCTCTTTTTAGTATATGCAGTATTCAGTCTTGTCTCACTTTTTCCCCCAAACTGCTATCCACACCAGCAGCACTGGACATAAATTAACAAAAATACTGAATAACACAATATTAAGTGGGGATTCAAATAAAGTTAGTGATGTGGCTTTAGTTTTTATACAAAAAGGCTCATATATTTGCCAGGATAGCAGGACTTCAGCTTTAAAAGGCAAATAGAGGGAGGGAGCAAAATAACCCTAGGCAAGAAAAGAAAGCATATTTATATACAATGTGTTGGCTTTTTATAGATGAGATCATCGTGTGATCATGTGTGTTAAAATGGTGTGGTTGGATGATGCATCACTTACTGCTGCTTTTATATGTAGCCTATTAGATCTTGTAAGAGCCATTTGTTTGTTTTTCTTTGTTTTCTTTGTGTTATGCTGTGTGTGTATGGGAGGGACAATTGAGCATCATTAAGTGGGAAGGCATAAAGCCAGGAAGGGTGATACAGTGGTGTTTGTTGCATGTCGGGAGGCCTACAGTTTTTTGACCACTTCGTATCACAATGTTGGGAACGCTGCAGGATATGGCTTACAAAATAATCAAGTTTTTATGAACCATGAAGTGTTATATTAGCGTATAAATTAATCAACGAAACACAATACACGGTAAATGTTATTTACCATGTATGGCACGCATCATTAAAAGTTTCACCGACATGCAGCAATGTATAGTGACTAAATGGAAAGCCACTTTAGATCCAAAGGTCGTGGCACATTAAGAGAGATTTTGTTTAAATTTTCATCATTATGACCTTTTATCACAGAGACATCTAAACACTAAAACATACTCAGACTTTAAACAACACCACAAAAGCCCTGTTTGTTGTCTGAGTTTTAATTTAAGACAATTGTACGTACTTGAATCGTAATCGCAACATCAACAAATGTGCAATTCACATTCTGTTTCTCTTCCCACGAGAAAATGACCTGGAGAGAGCACAGAGCTGAGCTCCGTCCCTCCACAAGTTATTTGCCCAAGAGTATCACAGTGCAAAGTGTCAACGTTTGTTTGTCCTGGAATTTTTACTGGGCTGGATTACTTGCCTGGTGATTTTGGCCACGTGTAACATAATGATAACAGTGGTTGTGTGGGGACCGGCTGCAGTCTCTGAGCAGTTAACAGCAGAAAAAAGCTTCCCCTAGGAAAACTGCTGTGAGGAACATTTAGTTGGCAAATTGAATCAAAAAAAATATGCTAAAATAAAAAAAGGCAAAAGACAACCTCAGACAAAACTGAGAGGCGCTGTTAGAAATTGTATGTAATACCCTATTTATTTTAACTTTACCTTAGCTCTTTGTGTCTTCCCTGAACACACCCACACACACAGAAGTCAGCTGGTTCAGCTGAGAGGGTTACACCACTAACTTCAGAAGTTCAGGGTTCATTTCCAGCTAGGCCCTTCATGCTACCTTCCTCGATGATTGTAAATCACTTTGGAAAAAGTGTCAGCAAAATGAATAAAATTAAGTCATGACCTTGCTCCTGTACAAGTTATTGGCCTTAGCTTCAACAATAATTTTTATTTGTCTGACTCAAAAACGCCCTAGAGAATGTAGATGTCCTGCATGTGTCCTAGGCCCAAATCTCATGCACATAAACCTTCATAGGTGTGCAAACAGACAGACGTTGGCGTGTGGAGTGACGGGCTGTAGCCCCATGTCTGTGGCAACAAGCTTTAGTTGCGAACTGGGGAAGGTGCTCATTGGTGAATTGTTGGTTAATCACTTGGCCACACTGAGGATTTGGAGGCATGTTACTTAGATAACTTTTTCAGGTCTGACATTGATTCTGTAAAACCCTAGACGTGTTTTAGTATTCAATATCTGTGCATGAAAACTTATGGTTTCCAGATAGGGAAAAAACTGTAGTTCTTACAAATAAACTACTGTTAAACCTATCCATACTGTCAGGCCTGGACTATAAAGAGGACTCAGATGCAGTAGACAGTTCAGGCAGGCTTTTATTCAATAATCTTAAAACCTCAGACAATGACAAAAATAGGAGGGTGTAGTAAATTCATCTTTATAACGACACATAAGGCGATTCTACTTAAGAACAAAAAACACGGAGGGAAAATAACCTCAAGACTAATCTAATTGACTAAACATAAATCACTCCAACGGAGGCAAAGAAAAATGGCTATGAACCAAAACTGTGCTATGAACCTGCGCTATGAAAATTACAACAAAAAAAATCACTCACAAGGAGGCAAAGAGTACAAACCACAATACGAGAAAAGCAAGGCGAGGACTGTGACATGGGGCTGGGGTGCTCGTCTGAAACAATAACACTCAGGCACAGGACAAAGGGAGACGCAGACTATAAAACACCTGAGGGGAATGGGGAACAGGTGGACAAGATCAGAAATCAGGGAAGACGATCAGACCGGTGACACATGAGGAAGGACAAGTAACCTGAAACGGGAGGAGTTCGTTTTCAAAATAAAACAGGAAGTCACAAGACAAAAAACCCAGGACGAGACAACCCTCACCGCGGTGTGTGACAGTACCCCCACCTCTAGGGCCAACACCTGACGGCCCAGACTGTTCAGGGTGGTCCCTATGAAACTCCTCTATGAGGCTAGTGTCTACTATGTGGCGTGAAGGAACCCATTGTCTCTCCTCAGGTCCATAACCTTCCCAGTCCACCAAGTATTATTTGCCCCGGCCCCGGTTGCGTGCCGCCGTCTATCACCTCAGGAGGCGGGGGAGGTGTGGCGGCTGGGACCATCGGACTCTCCTTGGCAGGTTTAATCTGGCTTACATGGAAGGTAGGGTGTACCCTGAGAGATCGAGGCAGGTGAAGACAAACTGCCGCGGGGCCGATGATCTTGATGATGGGGAACGGGCCCACGAACCGTGGCGCCAGCTTCTTGGAGGGAACTCTGAGGTGGAGATTCTTGGCAGAGAGCCACACTCTCTGACCTCGCTGGTAGGCGGGAGCAGGCCATCTCTTGCGGTCTTCTTGTCGAATCAGCACCTGTCGGGCGGCTGCCCAGATACGGCGGGATTGACGAATCATGGCATGGGCGGAGGGCACAGACACCTCTGGCTTGTTGTCTGCAAAGACGGGGGGCTGGTCACCATACACACATTTAAAGGGGGAGAAACCTGTGGCTGAGGTGGGCAGTGAGTTGTGGGCATATTCGACCCAGACCAGGTGTTTGCTCCATGTAGAGGAGTTCTGGGAGACCAGGCACCGGAGGCCGGTTTCCAGTTGCTGGTTAAGGCGTTCGGTCTGGCCATTGGCATCTGGGTGATACCCCAAGGTCAGGCTGTCCTTTGCGCCGATGAGCTGGCAGAACTCCCTCCAGAACCGGGACACAAACTGGGGCCCCCGGTCAGAGACGATGTCTTTAGGAAAACCATGAACCCTGAAAACACTGTTCATCATGACCTCCGCCGTTTCCTTGGGCAGAGCAATGAATCTAGCCATCTTGGAAAATCTGTCCACCACCGTGAGGACAGTGGTGTTTCTTTGAGATACCGGGAGCCCCGTGACGAAGTCCATGGAGATGTCGGACCATGGTCTGGAGGGGATGGGGAGTGGTTGCAAGAGACCCATGCGGGATCCGGAGGACGTCTTGTTTCGGGCGCAGACCGTACATGCCTCTACGTACTCCCGGACCTCCGGCTCCATGGATGGCCACCAGAACCTCCGAAAGATGGCGAACATCGTCCTCCGAACTACCGGATGGCAGGAAAGCAGCGAGGTGTGGGCCCAGTGGATCACCTGTGGGTGCAACTCAACCGGAACCAACAACCGATTCTCCGGGCAACCACTAGGTGGCAGAGCCTCACCATTAGCCTGCTTAACCTCCATTTCTATCTGCCAAGTCACCGCTCCAACCACACAGCTTAGTGGAAGGAGAGATTCTGGTTCTTTGGCAACAGGCTCAGGGACGAAGAGTCGGGACAAGATGTCGGGTTTGACGTTTCGGGACCCCGGCCTGTAAGAGAGAGAAAAAGAAAAACGGTTAAAGGAAAGCGCCCACCTGGCCTGGCGAGAATTTAGTCTTTTAGCCTTCTTGATGTATTCCAGATTTTTGTGGTCAGTCCAGACGATGAACAGATGGTTTGCCCCCTCTAGCCAGTGCCTCCATTCCTTCAGGGTAACCTTGACCGCCAGCAGCTCCCGTATGCCGACATCATAGTTGCGTTCTGCCTTGGACATCCGCCGTGACAAAAAGGCGCAGGGATGCATCTTACCATCCTGCTCTGAGCGTTGAGAGAGGACTGCCCCGATCCCCTCGTTGGAGGCATCTACCTCGACCACGAACTGACGCTGTGGGTCTGGCATCGCGAGGATGGGGACCGAGGTGAAGCGCCGCTTGAGGATCTGGAAGGCAGTGTCCGCCTCCGGAGAGCAGTGGAACTGCACCTGGGAAGAGGTAAGAGCATGGAGAGGGGCAGCTATTGCGCTAAAGCCTCTGATGAACCACCTGTAAAAGTTAGCGAATCCTAAAAACTGCTGAACCTTTTTGCGGCTATCAGGTGTGGGCCATTCAGCCACAGCGCTAATTTTAGCCGGGTCCATCTGTACTCTTCCAGGGGCTACAATGAAGCCCAGGAAGGATCAATGTGGGCATGAAACACACTCTTCTCTGCTTTGACATAGAGTTGGTGTTGTAACAGTCTTTTCAGAACTCTAATCACATGGTCTTGGTGCGTGTCAAGGTCCGGGGAATAAATGAGAATGTCATCGAGGTAAACTTAAACAAAATGGTCAAGAAAGTCTCTAAGTACATCATTAATCATGGCTTTAAAAACGCCAGGAGCATTTGTGAGCCCAAAAGGCATGACCAGGTACTCGCTTGGGGTATTAAACCCGGTTTTCCCTTCGTCACCCTCTCTTATGCGGATCAAATGGTAAGCGTTGCGGAGGTCTATCTTAGTAAACACTTTGGCCTGCTGGAGCTGGTCGAACACTGAAGACATGAGAGGAAGTGGGTAACGGTTCTTTATTGTAATGTCATTTACCGGGCTATAGTCTATGCAGGGTCTTAGGGTCCCGTCCTTCTTTCCCACAAAGAAGAACCCGGCGCCTGCTGGAGATGAGGGGCGGATCAATCCCGCTTTCAGTGAGGTGGTAATGTACTCCCTCATAGCCTCCCTCTCCGGCCCAGAGACCGAGTGCAGGCGGCCCTTTGGAATGGTGGAGCCCGGGATCAGTTTGATAGCGCAGTCGTATGGCTGGTGTGGAGGAAGGGACATGGCTTTAGTCTTATCGAAAACCTCCCGGATGTGATGGTAGCAGGGAGGCACTGGGCTCAGGTCCGGGTATTCAGAGACTGTGGTGAAATTAGCAGAAGCAAGATTAATCCCTGCCACAAGTGGCAAAACAGTTCCCCACACAGTCTTCCCCCCATCCCATGATTTCTCCCGTTCTCCAATTTGGCCTTGATGGGCTTAGCTAAAAGTTCAGTCTTGAGGCCAAATTCCTCTGCTGAGCCCCAGTCCATCAAACCCTCATCAGCCCCTGAGTCTATGAGCGCCTTGAGTTCTGTGGTGGTGTGATGCTTTACCTTGACTGTAGTGAGGGTGCGAGAATCGGGGCCTGAAGCCGTGAACGGTCTCACCACCAGGGGCCTCTTGGCTGGGCAGGCGGCGACGAGGTGACCAAACTCCCCGCAGTAGAAGCACCGGCCTTCCAGTTGTCGCCTCCGTCGTTTCTCCTGGGTCAGCCGAGCTCTGCCCAGCTGCATGGGCTCCCCCTCTCCTTCCGAGGTGGAGTGACGACGCTGCTCTGGCGGCGAACAGCGGGGAGCCGACCAACCCGGTGTTTGGTAGCGCGGGGGTCTCTCCTTCGCCACGGATCTTCCGCTCCGTTGCGGTCTGAGCTGGCTGATCCTGTTGTCTGTCTGAATTGCGAGCACGACAAAGCAGTCTAAATCTGGGGGTAAATCCAAGGGGACGAGAAGGTCTTGAATAGGAGCTGCCAGCCCCTTCAGGTACACATCGTAGAGGGCTGTGGAATTCCACCCACCCTCCACAGCCAGGGTGCGGAAGCGGATGGCGTAGTCACAGACGGACCCGCTGCCTTGTGTCAATCTGCTCAGCTCCTGAGCCTTTTCCCGGTCTGTCGAAACCAGATCAAAAGTCCTCTGTAACGCTGCCTGGATATCTATGAGAGAACTGCAGAGTGGTGAGCCCCGAGCCCATTCCGCTGAGGCCCATGCTTTGGCTCAACCGGTCAGGTGGGAGATCATGAAGGCTATCCGGACCGGTCAGTAGGAAAAGCATGGGGGGTGAGCTCAAAATGAATTGAACAGTCAATGAGAAATGTCTTACATAGTCCCAGCTCCCCAGCGAATTTCGCTGGCGGGGCCAACTTGCTACCAGCCCCAACGATAGTCACGGTCGGAGCTGGTGCAGCAGCGACTGCCGGGGGCGGAGCTGCTGTGGTCGGCTGGACGAGCTGGTCCTGCATTTGGGACGAGAGGTGGCCCAGCTGAGAAGCCATAGCCGTCTGAAACTCCTCCTGACGGGAGAAACAGGCCTCTTGGGCACGCAGGATATCCGTCATCTGTTCTGCCTCTGCTGAGTCCATACTGGCCAGAGTGTACTGTCAGGCCTGGACTATAAAGAGGACTCAGATGCAGTAGACAGTTCAGGCAGGCTTTTATTCAATAATCTCAAAACCTCAGACAGTGTGACAAAAATAACAGGCTGTAGAAAATTCCTCTTTATAACGAAACATAAGGCGATTCTACTTAAGAACAAAAAACACTCCAAAACACGGAGGGACAATAACCTCAAGACTAATCTAATTGACTAAACATAAATCACTCCAACGGAGGTAAAGAAAAACAGCTATGAACTAAAACTGCGCTATGAAACTGCGCTATGAAAATTACAACAAAAAAATCACTCACAAGGAGGCAAAGAGTACAAACCACAATACGAGAAAAGCAAGGCGAGGACTGTGACATGGGGCTGGGATGCTCGGCTGAAACGATAACACTCAGGCACATGACAAAGGGAGACACAGACTATAAAACACCTGAGGGGAATGGGGAACAGGTGGACAAGATCAGAAATCAGGGAAGACGATCAGACCGGTGACACATGAGGAAGAGCAAGTAACCTGAAACGAGAGGAGAATTAGTTTTCAAAATAAAACACAAGTCACGAGACAAAAAACCCAGGACGAGACAACCCTCGACGCGGTGTGACATACAAGTTTCTGGAAGTAGATTGATAGTAGATTTATTGATATTGGTAGATTCGGTTACGGAGTTGGTGGCAGCAGCACTGGCAGGGAGGACCTGAGAGCATACACACACGTAGGCAGGTTCAGTGAAGGGGAGAAGAAGAAATCCGAAGCTACGGAAAACAGGTCACATTGGGAAACACACTGAGACATAAGCAGACGATCTGACAAGGAGCAGGTGGATATGGCTGCATGGTTTACAGTGATAATACTTAGTGATAATGACGATAATGAGAGAAATAAGAACAGGTGATTGAGAATGGGAGACAGGTGAGTGACAGGCAGTTGTAGCAATCAGGTGACTGGATTGGGCAAGGGAAGTCCGAGGACGTCGGGTGGACAGATGGAGAATTGCAGGAGATTGTTGACAAAAATAGACAGGACTGAGACATCATACTTTCAGCTCTTTTTTTGGGACATCTGCATCTAACTCTTTAGCCATCCATGCATGTCGTGCTCCTTATCTAGTAGCACCCTAGTACAAGAAGCTGGTTTTGGTTCTTGTTGCTCACTTGTCACCTCCATGGGTGGTCCTTTGCTGCAGTTTTCCTGCTGTGATGTTTGTACAGTTCGCATGGCTTTGTCTTTCTGGTGTGGCAAAAGCCGGAGGCCTGCTGAATGTTTTCTTATGTGAAGCTACATATCTGTGGAGAAAAACAGGAGGAGCGGAGAGAAGAGAGGCAGAAAAACACAGAATGCTTTGCATTCAAATTCACGTTGTCCATTTTCTCCTTGTAGGTGTATGGGAGCGTTAGTGTTAATCTCGCTCTACTGACATAAATTGTGGTTTGTTGGCAATGGCCTGGCACACATGTTGACATCCTCGTTATTTATACTCCATTTGACAGCTTGTTTTGCGCAATATACACACACATATTTCCATCCTTGCACCACCCGGTCTTCTCAGTTTCACAGGAATAAGTCAACTTAATGAATTTTGCATGAAAAAACATTGTCCCCAAAGGGTGTGTTATGGATTAAACAGTCACTCAGTCACCAGAGCTTTATGGCCAATCCCTACTCTGAACAACATCATGTTGTTCCCTATTTATGCTCCCACAATGATCAAAGCTGAAAAAGTATCCCATCTGACAGTTAATATTTCGAAATGCCCCTCTAAGAGCGCGTTTTGTGTTGTACAGACTGTTTTCCCAGATGCATTTATCATGACATATTTCCAATGTAGAATTTGAAATTCATGATGTCATGACTGTATGCAAATGTGAGTGTGTGTTTTTGTGTGTGTGAATTTAGCAGGATGTATGTACACTACAGCACTACTGACAAATATTTGGCTATAAAGGGGCTGTAACACAAACAATACTTTAAAGCTCTCCAGGGTCAGCAATTGGTCAAGTGAATATATTAATTTGTTATAATAGGACTTGACTTACAACAGTGGGTTTGAGAGGACCGCGGTGACCTCCTGAGGCATTTGCAGTGGGAACACATATGCTACTTAGTGTTAACATGGAGGACAAAGGTCAGGGAATTGATTGCTGTCATTTAAAAGGTCATAACCCAGGTTGTTTTAATGCTTGGGAGACCAGGACCTACAAGCATAAAACAGCCGGGAAACTTGTCAGTTTGATGCAACTTGGGACTTTACAGTGAAATTCAATCATCAGTTTAATGAAATCAAAATCAAGTATCTCAGGATCTCATGAAATCTGAATCCTTGATAGAATCTATCTAGCTTTAGTAGTATTTATAGTATTATTTTGACTTTGTTTATTAATATATTGAATCTACATTTTGGGGGATTGATCAGTCATTTCAATTGATTAATCAAGCGAACATAGCCAACATTTTAAGTGTTAATACTGAAATAACCTTTCCCTGTTTCGGACTAAAGAATAGAAACAGAAACAGCAAGATGTGACAGTTTGAGCGCATCTAACCTCACTTTAACTCCCAGAAGTTTTACTGTGAAGCTGGGCTAAGACTTTAAAATCCTGAGCGTACACTTCAAGATTTAAAGATAATGACACATCACACACTGCAGGTTATTATCAGGATTTTCACTCCCAAAGGAGCAACGCAACAATTTACGTCACCTCTCTGACGGTGTTATGCCACGTATTGACAAGCCTTTCCTCCAACTCAGCTGTCCACCGCGCTCATACAGTAGGCATAGCTTGTTTTGGGCTGCCATTTTAAAAGGTCTATGATTGGTTACGCATGGAAAGTGCTGATGTAATCATCCACATTTAAAATCCTGAATATCAAGCATGTTTAATAATTATTGGGATGAATCTGCGGGCAGTTTGGGAGGTTTAAGAGAGGTTCTGTAAACCCCTCACACTCAAGTGGCAACCACCATGATGTCACCCGCTGGTTTGTGAACTACATAAATTCTTATATAGAATGAGTTTAAGCTACCAAATAATCTCGCCGAACATCAGTACCAACCAAGGGCCCAGACCAGATTCTCGAGGGGGACGAATATGGGTAAGATTGGTCGAAAATTCCAATAGTCTGAGCCCAGCTTAACATTGTCTCACTGTGCTTACCCTGCTTTTGCAAAATGGGATTTAACCTGTGAGCCAGTTTGAGCTGTGTTGTCTCAAGATCGCTTAATTACCTTGTCATTCTTCATATCAGTCTATGTTGATTGATTATCAAAAGAAAACAATTTTATGTATACTGTGCTGTCAGTCTTCCTGAGAAAATAGTTTACATTCTTATGTTGATATATGAAACATTGTTGTCATTGCTGATTATGGCCAAAATATCTCAATAATTTTAAATCAGCCAGATTAACCCATGAATGAGTGTTTTTTGAGGTCTATCCGTCAGGGTGCCAACACCACAGATCTTCATCAAGTATCTGTTGAATAGAAAACAGATGTAAAGTTCACTTTATAGGTTTGCAGGCCATTAGATCAATTTTGTCACCACGATAACACAACATATACTCTTTATCCCACTGATTTATTCAAGTAATCACAAGAAAACATCCTGTCAACATGTTCGACATCTCACTATGAATCGAGTCATGTGAGTTAATTGATGTGGTTGAAAATGCAGGACAACACTGCAATCTATTATAGCAAGATAATAAGATAATAAGGTTGTGATTATGTGAAACAGTTTGTTGTGAGAGTAAGTGAGATAATTAGGATGTGATCTACAGATAAAGGCGTCACTACATTTGACCTCAAATAATGAACCTCCTGTACTCTACTCTGAAGGTTTAACATTTTCCTGTCTTAACAATAATTCCTGAGGTTTAAGACAGGTTTATTAATAATAATAATAATAATATATTTGATTTATAAAGCTCTTTTCATGTACCCAAAGCTCTGGTACAAAAATAAATAAATAAAATAAAAGTGGAACGGGGGGAGCTAGGGATATGCAGAGGAAAAGAGGTGGGTTTTTAGGCGTGACTGAAAGGTGGTGAGGGAGTCGGAATCACGGATCTCTTGGGGGAGGGAGTTTGCACATCCTTAGACCACAGTCCCAGCCGCTCTTATCTAACTATTTCGTATCTTGAGAAACTGCAGCAGGTGACTTTATTTATTCTGAGCAGGCAACTCCTCGTCTTGCCTACTGGTTCTCAAACTGAAAATGTTTTTTTTGATAAATTGTAAAACAAAACAAACCTCAAACTTTCTCTGTCTGTCTTTTTGCGAGAGATCATCATTGGCCCTGTCTGAACCGGGACATGTCTGTTAACAAAGGGGGAGAACAAAAATAGAATTATAAGCTGTTGAATAGCTGTTAGAGTGATGGCCTTATCAGTAGAGTGCAGGTCTCTGGGTGTGTTGTTTTTACTGAAGACTGGCAGGATATGGGTTAGGTTAGTGACATGGGGAAATTACAGTTGCAGCAGGTTTGTGCTGGTATGCACTTTTTAAGATTGTTTTGTTAAAGATGGGGTTGAACTTTGAGCTTTATACAGTAGATGTGTATTTGTGTGCTCACACACTGCATTGAAAGGCCTTCTGTTTGGAATATGTCGCACTGTCGCACTCTGGAAACAATTACCCTGCAATAATCTTCACATTCTTTAATCCCACCACCAGCTCAGCTGATTGGGATATTCACTGGTATGCAAGTAGGCTGACCTCAAACACGCTATCACACGCTTGCACGTTTACTGTTTCTACTGTACAGTCCAGAGGGTGCCCTCACTCCCTCTGTGGTTACTTACCCAGCCTCCTCTGTTTCTCAGGTTCACACACACATGACATTTGATTCCTGACTGATGATTAATGACCCTGGAAGTCTTTCAGGAGGGACCACCCAGGTTCAGAATAAATTGCCATAAATACAGAAGCAGTAAATTACCATGCAGTTGCCACTCTTCTTTTTTCACATGCTGAAGCATCTTGCATGTGTAAATGCATACATGCACACTTAGGTGTGTTGGGGGGGATTTACTTTTCTAACGCCTTTGAAATTGCACATCCTCATCTTCATTTTTCATTCTATTTCCCCCAGTCTCCTCTTGTCCGTTTCAACAGACAGAAGAATTGCCCAGGCTGTCGTCCCCCCCCCCCCCCACCAGATCAGTGTCAAATGAATACTTGGGAAACCAAGTTTGGCAACAATATGCGTTAGGTGAGCCAGGGGAGTCTGGCCAAAAACATCTCCTACTCAACCTGCTCCCTCCCTCACTCCCTACCTCCATCCATACATACATCCATCCATCCATCCACCAACCACCTTGTCTTCCTCTCATGCCCTCCCATCACCCCACTATCCACCCATGTGTCATGCGAGTGTGGTGGCAAAGCCCCAAGCCCATCTGAGAGGAATTTCCCTGTTGAAATTCTTATAAATTTCAGAGGCCTCAGGTTTTATGGTGTGTGAAAAACTGAAACTCCCCTCTCCCTCTAGCATTCACTTTCCATTCCTTCCTATTCTATGTCTGCTGCGTTCTTCAAATGCTTCTTTCCCTTCCTGCTTGTCCTCTCCACTTTTAAAAAAACCCTCACATTAGCTGTGCTCCTTAAATATTTATCTCTTTAAATCCACTTTTCTTTTGCCTTTTTTCTCTCTCTTTTCCATTCCTTCCCTCACCACCTTTTTTCACTCTCTTTAATGGCCCTGCGTGGGCACAACTTGGTGAATGCCAGGCATTCCTTTGTAAGGTTAGAACAGACAAAGGTGGACCACATCACCTGAGAGAAAACGGCCCTTTTCATTGCCCGAGGGATAGAGAGGCTGATAGTTAACAAAAGAGCGAGGATAAAAGCATGGGGAAAAGAGAGATAGAAGGACGCCTGTCCTTGTGTGAACCTTCAACTCTCACCTTATGTGATATTGATACCTTGTCTGAATAAAAAGGGGGCTGAGCTGAAAGAGAGCACTTTAGGTGAAAAACAAGGTGTTTGGGTGCTTTTAAAGGGTTTTTGTGCATCAGAGTAATGAGATTAAACACTGTCAAAACCATATTTATCTCACACTTTCAATGCAATTACTACCATACAATACTTCACTCAGAGAGTGATCACTGACTTGAATAAACAAGGTAAAACGTTTATTCCAAATCAAGCTCATAAACACAAACAACTCCACCCTTCAACACACTCCAACCATTCACAAAAATCAGTCAAGGAAAATACATGCTCAACACACCCTCAAACAAATTCACCCCAGCACCACCTTCGACTAGAACAGACCCCTTTACGTTAACACATAGTGGGCCTATGTTTGGTGATGCTAGGTGTGGTATAGGGTGGAGTGTATCGGTGACGCCAACGTGCCTCTTAAAGCTTATTTTTGGGGGTTTGATGGACATCAAGGGCAACGTCTGTGTGATGCAATGCATCAGTTTTCCAGTCGGTCAATGGCTCCTGTTTGTTTTTACTCTTACTAATGGAATAGAACGAAGGGGAAAAGTGTAGTGAAAAAACACAGCTTATGAGAACCAGGTGTTTTTTTCGCCTATTCTCGGGAATGTTTCACCTTGTAAAAGCAAGCGAGTGGAAGGGGCATGTGTACCATGCTGGAGTGAATGGTTTGGGAATGGGTTTTTTCAAGGGGTGTGTGCTGACCAAAAGGGTATGAGTGAGAATGAATGTGTTTTGAGAGAGCATTAGAGGGTGAGCTGAGTTTTAAAAAAAAATTTGAGTAGTCAGAAGGTAGAATTATTCAGTGCAACTGTAGCATAGCCATGACTGGAAGAGGCAGAGGCTTCCTTGTGCCTCTTGTGGATGAGCCTCTGCTAACCAATTTCTTGCCTCATTGAGCCACAGAAAGCTATTGCTTTTTGCGGTAAGGGTGTGATCCACAACACATACATGCATGTCATGCTAAAACACCCACCTGGGGCATGAATGAATGGCAAGCCTGACTACCACACAGGGCTCCTATTGATGACATCATTGCAGGGCATCTGGTCACTCCACCCATTGCATGTTCAGAGAGCCATTCAGTCAACTTTGACGGCACCATGGTTCTTTTACAGACATGACGGCAAGTGCTTATTTTTACAAAAATTATTTAATTAAGCTGGCTCTGGTAGTGAATGAACAAAATCCCTTTCATTTGAGTCTGATTGAACAATCAACAATCGGGCAGTTTATGATCTGCATCAGTACAATAAAGACATCTGCGAAAAGAAAGATATTAAATCAGCATGCTTTATTCCTCTAATGCATGTTTAATCACTTTTCTATCCTAATGTTGATGGAATATGCAAAAAGAGAACAAAGGACATAAAAAACCCATCTGCATTGTGAATTGCGCTATAATGATGCTCATTATCCAAATATGTCCTTATTGAAATGTAGCCTATAGTTTGCATGCAAGGGAAAGCTGACTTTACTTTTAATGGGTGGTAGATCACACAGTCTGGGAAAGTTTATTTGTTTTCATGAGCAAAACATGAATGAAAGGAGTGCATCAGGACTGCCAGCATTTGATAACAAGGAATTTATGAAAGTAACGAATTCAGAATACTGAAATGGCAAGCCTTAAATAAATCAGTATAACCAGATGATGAACGAGCCCCCCCCCCCCCGAAAAAAACCTTAATTCTTTATACCTCTCTCTCCTCTCCCTGTAGCATTTCAAGATGTATTTGAATAACAGTCTCTATCTGATCTCTAACTCTGCCAATGGCTTAGTCCCAGTAGGTCTTTCAGGAAAAGGCTAGGCCTGCTTTCCTCCAGCTCGTCAAATCACATGCAACAGTACAGCTAACTCTTCAAGGTCCACTACCATAGCACAGGGACAGCTAAAACTCTGCCAATTAAACCCTGAATGCTCAGCCTGTACTGGTCTCACTAAACCTCTTCTTTATTAGAAGTTACCTGGTGAATGATAAAAAAACAACTGTAGTCAATCCACATTGTTAGCTAACGTCCAAAACATGATTTCCAGCCACCCATGTTGATGAGAATGTATGCATTTTCCCGGTAAATGCTTGGCATTGTTTAAATGAAAGGAGTTTTTGATGCTTGTAGTACATCTTTTAGAAGTTAATAGCTGTGCTGTTGCAACGACCTGATGTCATTTACTGCTGCTTTGGTGATTAACCCCAAGAGAGCTATCATGCAACCAATTTATTTGAACTTCGAGGATTAAATCTCTGGGGTGGGTCATGCCAGTAGCTCCTGAATAGGTTGAATTTGATTTGATGTTTTGATTTGTGAGCCTGTTTGAAGAGCAAACTGATAAAGTGCAGAGTGAATTCTTGGATGGTGAGTTTGGGAAGGAGAGGAGGGTGGAGGGCGCAGGACATGAAGAGCTGCCTCCCAATTCCCCTCTTCTTGTCTCTTTTCTTTCCCTTCCCTCCTCTTCATCCTACCCCACCCCTCTCTACGCGGCTGCTACCCCACCCCTTCCTGCTCACTCCCCTCAGTGCAGCCAGACAGAGACACTTGTTTTTTTGTATGAAGGGGGTTTACCCAATGAACAATCCTGTCGTTCTTTACCAAAATAAGCCAGTGGGAGAGGGATCGGCGAGTCAGCCAGGGAGATTGGAGCAGCAAGGTGAACAGCCCCTGGTTATAAGTTCTGGGAGTGGGAGTGCAGCATGCTTGGACCCACATATACACTGCCTTGCTGCCTTCCTGCCTGACTGACTTGACTGGCTGACTGACTGACTCACTCCACTGTTACTCACTCACTCTCTCTCCCTCTCTGTCCTGCTCCCTCGCTCCTTCCCTCCTACTTTCCACCCTTGAGAGCAAGAGCGCACAGATTGGGAAGGTGCTCCTCAGACCTGCGTCTGGACAGCTTGAAGACAGCACAGAGGATTTTTCCCTCTTCTCTCATCTTCTCCCTTACTTCCACCACTTCTGCCACAAAACCACATGGATGAGTTTTTTTTGCGTTTTGCTGGAGGAAGAAAAATAAAAGTTAAACAGACAATTTGTTTCATTTGCAGTTGAAAATATAACATTTTTAACTTTTGTTTTCTGGTTGTACTTTTTTTTCTTTCCCTGCACTTGTGAGCAGCACTGGACCAATTCAGGGTGCCAGCTCTTTGCCAAGGAGGACACCACTCCTCTTTTTTGGCTGCATGTTCATTGAATATCTGATGCCATCGCATCCCATGGGAGATATGCGTGGCTGAAGCAAGGAGGGAGGTAAAAGAGAGAGACCCACCTGAAGCTCACACCTACCGCCTCCCTGTACCGTAACGCTCTGAGGAAAGAAAGGTAAGCCCTACCTGCCCTCATGTTTCCTGTGGCTGTGTTAGCATCCTCATGTCCTGCCACCTCTAATCTTTTCACTTGTATTACCTGGGGCTGGAGCTAGAGTGGCCAAAAGAATCAGATGGAGAAAACAGGACAGAAAAAAAAAAAATATATATATATATATATATGTATATATAATAAATCTTAGTCATGGGACCAGCATAATTATCCTCAATCCTGAACTAGTGTCACAGGGTCTACGTGGAGATTAAAAGGAACCGGTACAGTGTTCACCAAGCTCCAGCCAAAACACCATATGGTCAGTGATTCTAATATTTAGATTGTGCATCTTGTGCCCTCGCATTCTCTTCAAAGAAAGGAATGTTGATCTACATGGAAAACAGATGGCATTGATTATGGATTATGCCTTGGGTATGTGAAATTTCAGGTGTTTTTGGTAAGACATTGTTGATCCACAAACATCTGCAACCTTTGATGATGATGATGATAAGGGGGGTGCTATGTATTTGGAGAGTGCGTTTAAAGGTTGGGTAATGTGGTAGTTGGATATATAAAGATGCTGATTATTTTTTTAAAGAGTATTCTCCATGTAGGCAGATCGTGTGTTTGTATCTGTGAATGTAGTTGCTACTCATGACTCACTCTCACATGATCGGTTGGTAAAGACTGACACTTGTTTTCTAGTTTTGATAGATGTGGTAAACAAACATATTATGTTTTCTGTGGAAAAAAAAAGGAATGTTGCAAATGGTCAGATGGTCCTCTATATTTTCCTTTCTTCTCTTCTCCTCTCCTAATGCCCCTGTTGCTTCACTCTGTCCATCCACTGTGACGCTTCTGGCAAGCGACACTGCATTCCACTGTAACGACATCCCTCCCTTGCAAACAGAAAAAGGGGAGATAGTCGCGACCTTGAGTTCTCAGGTACCCTGCATGACAAAATAACAGGGAGTGAGACAGATAGGAAGAGTTGAGCAAAAAGTGAAGAGGAAAAAGAGCAACAGGAACACATTAGTGAAGCTAGGAAAACATTTCCAAAAATAAAGAGAAGATTCGAAAATGCATGCTTTGCTGAGATGATACATTTCTCAATCACATGTTATTCAGTGCACCAACAGCAGGCTTGCTTAGGAAGGAGAGGTGGAGGGAGACAGAGAGAGAGAGAGAAAGAGAGGTATTGCTGAGAGTAACAGAGAAGGGGGGAGAGAGTCTGGAAAAGACAGTGGGCTGGAGTTCTGAAATCCAAAAACATTTGGCAGCATCCCTAGATTTCACTGCCTTATGGCAAGAAAAGTCAACTGGATATGTGTGTGTGTATGTGTGTATGTGTGTGTGTGTGTGTTGGGGTATACACGTGTATCCACACATGCATGCTCCTATGTGACTGAATCTGTGTGCGTATCAAAGTGCGTTACACAATCTTCAAGGGGAGTGGGTGAACGCATTAAAGTGTGAACTCTCCCCCCTGGCAGCGAGTTATAACAGAAGTTCTGCGGTCGACGGAGCTGCTGGTGCGCAGCAGCGTCTGCTTAACTGTTCAAAGTAGTATTTGCTCATAAATTTCAGGGCCTTTCGTAGGTTTAGTGGTTTCCAGGCAGCTTCCCACCCTCTCTTCATTTCTATTAAAAAGTACCTGTAGGTGAGAAGATCTATGCACCTTTCTGTTTCTGCCAACATCACTGCATTTTTATGGCATGTATTTCCATGCCTGGAACAATGGTCATGGCAACATTGTGCTGTGACCATGGCAACCCCATGCCACTCACAGTGGATGGCTCCTGGTCAGCAGTTGGTCGACTGGTGGATATAGGCAACTCAAGTGTGTGTGTGTGTGTGTCTTTGTTTTACATCACACCTAACGGCCTCCAACCAGCTGATCATTCCAGACTTTTGATAGTCTCAATCTCAAACAGATGAACACACTCACACTGTCTGTTACCAAACCGCCTACTCATATAGTACTGAGCTTCATTCACTATGAGCTTCATACGCCCCACTGCAGTTACTTTATAGGCCAGACGTGTTGAAGTTGGGACTTCAGACTACAAGGTGTCTCGGTGACTTCCTCTTCTTTATAGAAGAATAGATTAAGCTATTTCGTGAACTTATATCCTTGAAAGTTGGATGGCTGTGATGTCTCTTCTCTCAGTCAAGGCTGATTTTTGATTAAAATCAATCACTCGATCAGAGGGAGCGAGGCAGAGTTAATGCACACAGCATCAAGTTTTTTCTAGAAGCAGAGAGAAGAACATTCTATAAGACAGTGAGCGAATTTAGATTGAACTTTTAGGAGCTGCAAGAATGAATGCCTTCTCTGTATCACCCTTTGTATGGCTCTGCTACCAGCAGAGTGATAACTCTGGCTTCAAGGCTCAGGATCTAGCTGTCAAGTAAACATAGAGAGAGTAAACATAGAGGTCTCTCAGTGTCACTACTTTCTCCAGTCCACTTTAAAGACGCCAAATCACTTTTCATATTTGCTCAAAACCTTAATGTATCACTTGCATGTACTGCTGCCTAACTCTGACTGATGGTGCATTTTTCTCAAAGAGGGGGTGACACCAAACCCCCAAAATCTAAGTTAACAAAATATCAAGCAAACATGTATAAAGGCATTACGACAGTAGATATAAATCCTTGAATTTGTTTTTGTTGAGCTAAATGGATATTTGTGTTTGTGGGTCCTCAAAGTGTAAAGTAATGGTAAAGAGAGCCATGATGTCTGGATTATCTGCCCCAAGCTCTTTGACTCAGAGCATGTCTTATACGGCATCATTTTTTTTAGGAATTTCACTTTAATTTCTGGTTATTAGTCACTTTGCGAGCTGCAAGCCTCAAGTTTAGCATTTTGACCAGCACCATCTTGTTTTTTTCAGGAACAGATGTAGGAGAGGGGGATGGGTCTGATTGAGAACTTGTCCACTGCGTGCTCACCTAAACTTGCAACCATGAACAGATTGAACAAGTACTAGCTGTCAATCAGGCTGTATCTATGCTCCAATGCATGTCATAGCTATTTTACTTTAAATGAGACCATCATTTACAAAATGAACATCATGCTTTATTCGAGAAGACACGGAAATAGCAATTGAGACCATTAAATCCTTTGTAAAATGTTTACTGAGATTATAAATCTCTAGACAACCAAGAATACTTGTAACCCTGGATTTTTACTGCAGATTATACATTTTGTAAGAAGTAGTTTTTCTAAAAAACGGTTATTCGGTGAAGGTCTCTGTGGTTCTTTTTATGTTGGTAAGGGTGGGGTGGTGCCCTACCACCCTCTATTGGCTAATCGTCTTCTAGTTCATGTTTTTATGTGCTTTTTTGCATGTGTGTGGGTCAGTCTTTTGCCGTGCTCGCAGGAAATGAAAGAGAATGCCACTCATTCTCAAGGAAAAGTAAAGACACTTTTCACTTATGTCTCTTGAACCCAAACACCTTAAGAATACATGCACGAACACATGCACGCACGCATGCACACACACACTTTCCTTATGTTTCATATGTGCTTTAACAAGGGAAAAAGACAGTGCCAACAGGCCACTCCCTTAAATCTGTTCAAAAAAGAATGTATTTTCTTTCTTGCTCTCTTCTGCTTGTCATAACACACACATAGACATACTTTACATGCACACATTCTTCAGTATGTGTTGTGAGACGTGCCAACTGGTATTATGAATTAGGAATAGTCATGAAGGAAGCCGGAAACAAAATACAGGCCCTGGTCTTGATCTTTACCTGGACCATAACATTCAAGATAATTGACCTGATTTGTTTTTCAGCAAAAAAGGGGAGAACAAAAAGACAAAGACTGATATATGTGGAAGTCAGTCAGCTATATGGCAAGTGGTGAATCTGCATAAACATAAGGACCTCAATTGTGGATGGAGGAGCAGGTTATTAATCAATATAGTAAAGGACCTTGTTTTGGCCCTCAGCTCCATATGAGCTCAGAAATCAGAGCAAATGACATAATGAAACAATAAAACAGCAGAACATCTTCTACAATTGTAATTCGGTTCTATTTGTTTCAAATTAAAATGTTTCTTGCTCTGTCATTGTCTGATTCACTTTCCTGTTTCCCAGTCACACTGTCGGTCTATCATAACTGTGTCTGGACAATTGGGAGATTTTCCACTGGGCTGGCAGCAACAGGGACAGGGGGTCCGTGCAGCATAAAGACTTGGCAAAAGTTCCTTATTATTTTTCATCCGCATCCCATTGACTCTGTCAGCAGTTTCTCAGTCTTAGAAGACCAATGCAGGCTTAGAGTGGCTTGACAACACGCCCTCTTCAACTATCGCAGGGAACTTATCGCAGGCACGCTTACGAGACAGAGTCTTGAACATTCCCCTTCTTTTTTGATTCAATTCCAGTTGCCCCTGCTCCTTCATTTTTTTACTGGTGTAGACTACAAATCCTCTTGAAACAAACCCTCACTCTTTACTGGACTCAAACTAAAACTCCTGTGGTAAAGCAACCTTGCTCTCCGACGCCAGACATTGCTTTTAGTCAGTGAGGCCTGAACAAGGCGCAGTAACTAAGCCATGCACAACACATGTATTAAGCAATACTTCCTGGAATCAAATGTATATTTTTCCAGTGGTGCGTCATAGTTTTAGGGGACGGCAGCTCATGTTTTCAAAGAGAAACCAACAGGAACAAACAGGAATGAGAGACCGAGTGCTCATCCAACAAATGTGCTGTTCCTGGTTAATGGGATCTGACATCTTGCACTCTTCCGCTGAGGCTGAGTTTTTCCTGGTTAAACTCTGGATGCAAGGAAGCAAGAGTTTTCCCATGTCTCCTCAGAGGATATGTATGACCTCCCCACTTACCAGTCTCAGTTATGGTAAAAACGAGGGGGAATCCATTTCACAGAGGGAAACCAAATGTAGATTGTCTGATTGTTTGGTTGGCTGTGCAGCGCAAATATTTGTATGTTCAGGTAGCTAGTACAAATGAGCATGTGCGTGCAGTGTATGTGTGTAGGTTTATTTGCCTTTGGCTTTTGACTCTGCTACAGCTTATTCATCACGCCCCAGTTCACTGTCTGGCAAGAATTTAGTTTGGAGCTTCTAAAAGCAGGACGTTTGGCCAACTCTTAACAGGGGTCATAGTCCTCAAAATAAAATTCACATTATCCCTCTTTTGATCTTGTTACAGGCGCATTTCAGAAGCCAACTCTTTATTTTTATTGCTTCACTTCAGATGCAGGATGGATATATCTCTCTTTGATGGGTCAATATTGAGAAAGGGGTTGGAAACGTCTTTTCTGAGACCATCTGAATAGCTCCAGACTTTGTTATTGTTCGGTCTGAGATAGATTTCGACGTGTGCATAGTTGTTCGTAAAATCAGAATAGACATCCCATCGGAGCAGAATAATAAAAAACATGCATTATGTGTTCACTCAAAGTAGAGTTTTTCCTCAAATTCAGACAGTAACTTCATAGCTATAGTGCATCAACAAGTTTTGTTCCACCTATTACCTAATAATTATTTTTTTATTAATAAATAAGAAACAGAGCCAGACTACATATTTCCACTGACTTCAATTCTTTGTGCGAAGCCAAACCTACCAGCTGTGATAGGGAGCTTAATATTTAGGGGCAAGACAGAAATCCTTAATATAAAATGATATAAAAAGAGAAAAAAAGGCTTATTTTGATATTTTAAAAGATTTACAACACATGGAAACAATCATTTGTTTTACCACCTGGGGGCAGCAGAAAAAGCTGTAAACATACTGTTGACATACTGAATTATTTACCTTATATAGTTGATGGTGAACATGTTAGCAAAAGCATATTTACACATATATTAAACACAAACCAACATTATAATTCATTCATCCATTAATTCTGTATTCCTGGCTCCTGAGAAATTTAAGTCCAATATTCTCTCTGCTTTAGCTCAGTCGTCAACTTATGAGAGTTGACGACTATCTGCTAATTGCACCACCATAGCATTATACAACACTGGCTAGCACTACACAATAGTGCAGTAGCAGGAGGTTATGACACAAACAACCTAGAAAAAAGTTTGTATTGATGAATATGTTGATAGTAGATGATAATTTATTCATATATTATTAATATATGATATATTCATTATAACATAATAATGCTGCTCAGCATTATATGAAATGAAAATATTTAAGACTGTCAATGTGTCTCAACGTCCTTAAACAAACTGACAGGGGTCGTCAGTTTTCTACCCAGATAAACACGTGATATTTAGATTGGATCACAGTTTTCCTTTAAAACAAAACTCATTTTGACGCACTGTACTATATGACCTCTAGTGGATCATACAATCTTTGTGTACACTGATTGACACCAAAGACTTAATCACTGTTGAAGACAGCAAATAGAAAAACATAAATGAATAGAATAATTAGACAAAACACAAAATATTACTTTTACTATAGCCACTGTGGTATCCTATTATTGTTCAATGCAGGTTACTGGTCTCTCAGTCTTTATGTGTGAATGGCCATGGCTTAGAGACGTAATCTTTTCTGTACAGACTTTGAGCTCATTGAGCAACATGTGTTTCATAATGCAATGCTCAGAGGCATTAGGCAGCATACAAAACAACCAGTCCTTCAAGGATTTTGTCCTAATCATTTCCTGTAATCAGCAGCAAAGTAGTGAAACGATTAAATGAAAAAGCGACTTAGTGCCGAATCAAACTGGTTCTAGGTAGATTGCTGTGTGAGCATTGCATTACAGTGTGTGTGTGTGTACGTGTTCTTAACTGCAGTTCTCTTGTTTTCTGTTTATCGCTGCAATTTATGTAATGTTTCCTGAAGTAAGACAGGAGAGGCACTGGAGTCTGGCAACATTCCTTTGGGCTTAAAGTAGCCGTTGAAGACAAATCATTTTTGTTTCATGCTCTCAGGACAGGAAGGGATATTTCTCTGTCTCCAGTAACAATTTAAGAAGGAGACAAGTTGAGTAGAGTTTCATGGAGAGTATTTAAGATGCTGTAGAGCAAAGATTAAGATAACAAAAACACAAGATTAATTGGATGACAGCCCCACTGTTTGGCTCTCCATCACACACTTGCTTTGTTTGGTCTGTCAAAGTCAACTTAAGTGGGTACCATAAGTAACATTGCAAGCAAGTTTGGAAAGATTTCAAACCTGGCAATTAAGCTAGTGGCGCCTCTTTTCACATAGTGATCATATTAAGTATATTTCTGTTGATCAAATGCTGCTTATTCATCCATTAAAGCTCAATTTCTACCATTTTCCATGTATGAGCACATGATAAGAGGGTTAAGTAAGCTGCTGTCTGCTGTACGAATATAGCTGTAGTTGCATAAAGCATCACAGAAGTGAACTGTCTTGTTGAAAATTGAGGAAGGTCAAAGATTTAGTTGAGTTGAGTTAAAACCTGGATGTTCTAGATTGCAAAATTAAAACATTGTCTACCTCACGTTAACCATGGAAGTCTGCAGTTGTTTGGACAGTGAACTCTACAGAAGTACAACCACTTGTGGGAGGATGTTTTTTGGCCAACCAACATAATACTTAATTAGAGAGGGCTTTGAATCAATTACCACTCACTTTCATGTGGTTAGCAGATGGCTACACATTCTCTCTTCCCCATTTTTCCTGCTTTTTTCCTCTGCAGGCCGCCAGCAAAAAGCCATGTTGCGTTGCCTCAGTGCTAATTTGAACCAGAGAAGTGGTCATTTCCTAACTGTGGGCCCCCGCCTCTGCTCCGCAAGCCGAACCGACAACCAGCCCAATGGAGCCTGAGCTTGAGTGCTCCCAAAGCTGGGTAGAAACCACACAAACCCCTTTTCCTGACATGTGGTAAAAGTGTGATAGGGATATAGGAAATATCAGGCAGGGTTAGGAAAGAGGAATGGCAATGGATCCATTTGGAAAAGAAGGAAAGATTGAAGTAGGACATGATGAAAATGTGGATAGGAGAAAGGGGAAGGGGGAGATTGGAAAAAGGCAAGAAGAGGTGAAAGTATACAATGAAAGATTTAAAGGTAGAAGAAGCAGAAAAGAGAAAAATAAGCTTAGTCTGAGGTGCACTAAGGTTGTAGAAACCATGTTGCGTCTTTGATCTGGCCAAGGATTTGAACCAGTATCAACCAAAACATGCAGGGGCCGTCTGTTTGCGCCTAGACACAATGTGATCATTCCTCTATGAATTACTCTGCTTCAGTTCGCCACAACTTCTTTACTACTCCAATGTTTGTTTACCCTGTCAGGAACACCCAGCCCATTCCTCAAGCAAGCTCAATAATACGTCAGAACTCCTGCAATCAGCTAAACTTTCTATGGCATTAATCTCGAGGGGAAAACAGAAATCTGTGTAGTTTTGAAGATTTTTAAGATACAATTGAGTCAACCAATACTGCCTTTATGTTCTCTATTTTGCTTAGCAAAAGGCATTTCTCAATTAGCGATGTAATACAGGATCCATTTATTCTACTTTAGCCACTGTATTCCAACATTAGGACGAAGCATGTCTTGTATCCCTCGTAGTCTGGAAGGAAGGAAGAGGGATAACAAGGAGGCGGAGGAGGAAGTCAAGGATGCAGACATGTCCGCCAGATCGTTATAGTAAGAGGATGTGTCCTGAATGGTGTGTCTCTGCCATATGACAGCCTACTGATTCAAACCTCATGTTGGTAGCAGAGAAACAGTGAAGAGGCAATAGAGTTAGAAGCTTAATTATGGGTAGCCTGCAAACAATGGCCATCTAGAGAAGGTATTTTGTGCGAAAGAGAAACCTTTTATTTTGGTTTTAAAAGCTGCACCAATTGATATTTAAACATGAAGAGTATCAAATAGTTTTGTGCAATGTCAAAGGGGATTCATGGCACAAAACTTCTGCCTTTGACAGAGCTTTCTGAAGTCTGTTAAGATAACACAAGTGATGTGACCAAGGTAATAATAAGCTTGAGCCTGCACAGAGTACACATTTTGTGCAATCCTAAATCACAGGGGACCTCTAATAACATTGTATAATTTTAGAAAGTAATACACATAAATAGAATGTAGACACTCTAAGGACGGATCTTGTTTAGATTAAATTGGAAAGGACAGATAGCAAAACATTAAGAAATTTGAAAATGATTGTTACAAATTACCCTTTACCAGTATAAAAAACAGGCAATTGTGTTGTGTAAAAATGGTTAACATAGTTAACACATTAGTAGATGCAATTAGAACCACATATCCTAATCCCTCATTGCAAGGGGATCAGCCAGAACATCTCATCTTCAGGGATTCTGAGGAAGGCCAGCTGAGGCAAGCCAGGTGTAATGATGTAGTGAAACGCACAAACAGCCATCCACTCTCATGTGGAGAGAATGACAAATCCAGACCGCTTCAACACTTGTGGGAAATGTGCATAGACCCCATCTAAGTCAGCAGAGTACACACTAACAGTGTCCTAAAGAATCAGGGGCATTTCCCCAATATGCTGCATATATTGTGTGTGTGATCATAAAACCAGGGTCCCTCACATTTCTCTCTGTCTTGTTCTTATTGTGATCCCATGCATAATTCAGTTTATCACATGTATTGCTGTTTTCTCTGGAGTATGAGTATAATAGTCATTATGCAAAGCTCTTCTCAAAGACAGATAATACTTCTGCAGTACAGCACCACAATACCGTGGTCCAATTGCTCCTGATAGTAGGTGATAAGAATCACTTTGATCCTGGACACCACAAATTTCTGTCCCAGCACAGACCTACAACTTTTGCTTTACATTACTATAAACTTACCCATATCATAGGTATCATCATCAAATAATGTCTTTAAAATGACATTTGAGTCACATTCACGAAGTGCTGCTATTTACCACTATTTTTCTGTCGGCCAGAGTAGTACAATTACAACAACAACAAAGAGAGAAACAAGCTTTCTCCAGAATCAGTCACTACCCCTTTAAGTCTCTTTCCCAAGGACACGTCGGCATGCGGACCGGGTAAAGTAGAGATTAAACTGCTGACCTTTGGGTTAGTGTTAGATTGCCTCTACTTCCTAAGCCACTACTATTGTGGAAAAAAAATTGTGTGAGGGAAGTAGGGGAACCTAAACTCAACATAAATTAAGCTGTGTTGTGGGGTTTCACACTGCTCCTTTCCTTTGTGATCAGTGGTGTGTATCAAACAAATGGGCGAACAACATTGAAGTATGCACTCCATGGAGCCTGCATCGATTAATTTGCTAGTCTTCTCTATGTGACACTCCTCTTGCCTTCGTCCCTACCCATTACACAAATCTCGATATGCTTATACAGGGAGGAAAGGAAAAAGAAAAGCATTAGTTTTAACGCTGCCAGGGTTCCAAATTGTCCAAATGGTTCTCAGGCCTGCCAGACACAACAGCATATTGACTCAGCCTGTCTGTGGATTCAATTCAGTCTGGCACATTTTGATTCTGTCTCCTGTTGTGTCCTTTAGCGATTTTTGTAATGTTTGAAGGAGCAAAATAAAAAAAAATATTTGAATAAATTGTAAACAAAACAGACTATTTATAGATGATTATATTCTCAAAAGGTAAAAATAACAAAATCACTGGAGAGACAACAAAACAAACCAGGGAACCGGGCACGAGAGACAGGAACAGTTGGAGCGATAATCAAGGACTGGAACAGACAGGTAACAAACAGGTCCACAAGAGGTAATTAAAGCATTAATAACAGTCCATAAAGAAAAATAAAAGACTTTTCAAGAGTCTATCAAGTTCATGGGGGCAGAACCATGAAAATTTTGGCATTTTGCTAAGATGCTGCCTATATGTCTTTTATGTCTATTGTCATGACAGTGCTCTTGTTCTTGTGAATAATCTGAAAATCACATACCAGCATAAGCCATATTCCCATGCAGAGACTCAAACTTGTTGTCTCCTCATTCCTCTGCATGTTCTGAGCCTCATCTGTAACCTCAGATGCATTTCATCCTATGTCCTCTCCGCATCGTCATGCTTCTCTGTTGGTCCATCATTCACCCCACAGTGGGCCTGTGAAATGTGTCCATAATTGTTTTCAGTGCATTTTTCTTCAACAAGTGGGAAACAAACAGTAACACCAAGTGTCTGATGGATGGGAGCATATGCAGAGATGCAGACAGTATTGACAGGCAAAGTAATGGATGGTGACGTTTGTTAGCTGAGAAAATCATGTGATTTACAGATATAGACATTTAGACTGGAGAGGGCTGGACCGTTTTCTTTAAAGTGTCTTAAAACAAAAACATATTTGCTCTATTGACTTATGATACTTTGGGAACCAAGTTTCCAACCCAAATGGAGGGTTTTGTCTCCACTATCAGTCTAGACTAGACTCTAGACGTATTTACACATCTGTGCTTGTGCGATAAGTAAATTATAGCCATTACCTTATGACTGTGAGAAGGCCATTGCGTTTTTCCCCACGGTGTGGATAAAGAAGCAGAGGCAGAAGGGGGGAAACAAATGCACACAAGCAAAAATGAGCGTGACCAATGTGGGAGATGTGTTGAACATCAAGAAGTGGGAATGGAGGTCTGGGGGGAGGGTTTTTCGTGGTCGGGTGAAAGAAATTTGGCATCGCTGATGGAAACAGGGAATGGAGACAGCACACACGCATAAACACATACAGTATATGCACTGTCAGAGGAAAGACACAGCACCCATCATTCAAACACATTTAAAGGACATTTAAGTCATTCCAATAAAAACCACAGTCATTACAGCCAATATAATGTCCAGGGGAGATGGAGGGAGAGAAAGTTATGGCATTGCCAGGCTAGGGGTAAAGGCTAGTAGAAAAGAAAATGCAGGAAAAGTGAGTCAGACAGTGTTTGTTTTCAAGTCTGCACTTTGAATCTTTTTCATGTCATTCTCCCTCCCTGCTTCTCCCAGTGAGAGGGAGTTAAGTTCCCTGTCTGGGAAAATCATTTTGTAATGGCAAGAAGGTGTGAAGGGTTTATATTCCTGCCTGTCTTATCAGTAATCAGTTAAGTTCTCCTGTTAGCAAAAAGTGTCATATTTCCCACAGGTCTAGTGTGTGTTGGCTTAAACGCATTGATTCAGCACTGTGGCCAAATACTGACCCCGTGTTGGCAACATGTTGCCAGGAAACATTTCACGAGATGTCTGACCATGTGGTGCACTCTGCTACTTTTTGCTAGTTGCTAAAACCTATTTATTTACCCTGATGTAAAACCCTTCACCATTATGCTTTTGTTGTGTAATTCAGCTATCCCCCACCACCTCCCATTAAGACGCCAGACTACCGTCAGACAACAACCTCCTGACAGACGTGACAGGCCAGACTAACATGTAGCAAAAAAAGTGAGGGGGGTTTATCTATCTGTCTCATGACTTTAAATCTCCATCCAAGGCCAACAACTGAATATGCAGTGTTGCATTCCGGCGAATGTTATTTCGGCATTATGTCTATTTGCACTGTTCTCAACGAAGGAGCTGTGAGAAGCCGTCTAAACACAGCTCTCTCATACCACGCGATCCTGGCCAGTGTTAGCATAACCGACTGAGTGCAAATATGGAGCAGGGTGAAGTAGATGTCGGATAATCACTGCTCCTTGAATTCATGAGCTGTGTTCTTAATTTTGTGTGTCTTAAATCTTTTTCATCCAACTGGTCCTTTTTCAACCCCTCCAGTGACTCTCTGAAGCATGCAAATCGTCATACCTCTACATCTAAATGAAAAAAAAATTGTTTTCTTACATTCCCCTTAGTGGTGCCTAGTCATGCAATCTTTCGGTTCAGTACATGTTGCGAACCGAAACGATTCGTTGTAATCCTAAATACAGCTTAAAATGTGTGAAATATAATTTTCTCAGAGCCACTGCGCTCAACCAGGTAGTCAACACTACATAACAGACAGCGTGCTGTCTGCTCCTCCCCTCCACAAAGCAAAACGTTGCCCTCCAGTACGGCAGCCGGGAGGGTAAGCTAGCTCATTTCAATATGGCTAGTAATGCTATTAAAAAAAAGGCATGTCGCATCCGTCTCAGTGCACATCACCTGACTAATGTAGACTTCAGATAGTTACCGGAAAACCGTAATAAATAACAGCGCCCAAACATAGAGCCAACCGTCCGAAGCACCGTGAAGCCATCTGCGGTCAGCACGTAAAGGGCTACACAGAGCTACAAAGCTAACGGCACATTACGTTACACAGTAATGCTGTTACTTGTCTGTGAACGCCTTTCCCTACTGAGAGGGTATTTTCCACTGCAGGTGACAATGTCACATCAAGCATATCTGTGCTGTGTACAGAAAATGTGGACATTTACTGGAGTGAAAACACAATGAGTTCCATAAATAAAAAGATGTTTCTTTGGTTCTTTTCTTTTGTTTGTATTTGTTCATATCTACTACAATACGACACATTTTTTTATTAAATGATCTGCTTTTGTTTTGTATGCTGCTAAGAAGACCTCCAGAAGATGTGCCCTTGTTCAAAATCCAAAAACATTTAACATTATTATGTTATTTAAAAATATTGGACATTTCTCTGGCATTTCTACTTTTTATGCTGCATTGAAAACGTACCGAACCGTGACACCACTGTCAACCATGAATTTTGTGAACTGTTACATCCCTAAAATATATATATATATATATATATATATATATATATATATATATTTATTTATATTTATATATATATATATATATATATATATATATATATATATATATATATATATATATATATATATACTATGTGTGTGTGTGTGTGTGTGTGTGTGTGTATGTGTGTGTTTTATTTGAGGCAGTAAAATATAATTTAGAAAACTGAACAGCAATATGATTTGGACTCGAGCTACACTTGGGTTACAAGTCTGGTGATTTTATTCTCAGCTCAACATTATCAAAAAGACCTGCAACTGGACTTTGACTCTCACACCACAGATTTCTGACTTTTAGACCTTTATTTTGGAATAGGTTGATATCATCCCCAAGGCCATAGATTGAAAATGTGTGGAGCATCTGACAACAGACATTCGTTTTATCTATCAAACAGCAAACATTCATGTTAAAGGTATTTGCAGTGCAGATCAGTGGAAACATAAATACAAATTTAAGGGACTGTCACCTTGACTTGGGACTTGACATGAAACTTTACTTTGGAATTCATAGCAAAGAATTGGGACATATTGGTGACTAACCATGACTTTGTACCACCAACCTGTTAATTTGGGTAATCCAGAGACTTCAATGTCATGAGTTTTCTTGTGGACCTTTCCTTGTAAGAAAGTAGTTCCAGTTAAAACTCCTCTTGATTCACGATTAAAATTACATTTAGAAATTTTAGAAATTCATCATCAACGAATTTTGAAATGTAATTAATGTAATTGTTTCTTCAATTCTTCAGAAGCACAAATTAAATTAAAATTGAAATTAAATTTAATATACCTCCATTGTATTTGGTGGCAGCAGAAAACATATCTCAAGTATCTCAGTGACACATGAAACCAAATGTTCAATACTATTTTACAAACATGAAGATAATTACTAGTTTGACTCATTTTTATATCTATAGTAATGGATTGACCCACTGCATTGTATTATTCTTGTCTATGATTTTTATGTACACACAGACATGAACACACACCTACAGGCACATAAGCACATTTTCACCCTCACTGATGTGCTAAAGGCCCAGAATATTTTTTCAGACCATTCAAAAATAATTACCTCTGATTAACAGAACACATATGAGCTTGTTCTCCTTTAAACCCACCTACCACAAAGCTCACCCTTAGTATGCACCACCTCGAACACGCGTAAAGTTTTCTTGAACATAAGGTTTGAACATTAATCGATGTCTCCTGTCCCCATCCTCTTGCTTTGCATAGAAAACAAACACACACACTCACACACACACACACACACACACACACACAAAGTGTTTGGGGGATTTCACACCTACCTCTCCAAACCTAAGTAAACACATTAGCTTCCAAACCATACAGACTCGTGCTAAAGAGACGTGTCAGACAGGGCCTGGGGTTATGCTTTCTCAGCAATGGATGAATGATTTGAAAGGAAAGGGAGCTTTTGTGGGCAATTATCATGGCAGGACTTTTAGTCATTTCTGGGTCGTTTGTGATTTGCAGGCAGCCATTCTTCTGGCTCTAGACGGTCTGTCATATCTTTTTGATGGCCTTCATTCACACTTCCTTTCCCTACTCAATTACCATGGCACACTTTAAGAGGCAAAATTAGGGAAATATTTTTGCATCTGCAAACAAATGCCTGACAAGGAAGACAATAGACAGAAAGACTACACATACAATTGTTTTCCATTGAATATCATATGCCCTTAAAGCACAGATTTCCAATTCAGTTTGTGATTCTTTTACCCACCTCCCTCTTCTTTGCATTGCCCACTAGCATGATATTGCTCGACTGGAAAACAATGACAGAAGTCCTCCATCTGGTTGCAGTTTGTAGCCTGTGCCAGTTTGAATGGCAGGGATACAGAGACTTCCAAGATGTTTAAAACAACAACAGCTCACAGTCAACAAAAGACTTGTTCCAGCTACTATAGCAATGAACACATGCTCACCCACACAGATACATGTTCATGAACTGGGAAACTCAAGCGTTCAACAATTAATAACAATAAATATATCTGGTGACTGATTACCTTCATATGGATGCCAGAAGGCAGGAGGTATTGAAAAAATATTTAAAGTATGAATTGTATGGGGAGACCGAGGGACAGAAATGTATTGAGCCCATGGCAAGTGCAGTGGTGGAATGTGCTGGGATGTTTTAATGGAGTTGGTCTCTCCACACCTGTGGAACCAATAGCATGCCACTGAAGTCAGATGTCTTATGAAAATATTTGGTGGAATGAGAGAGGGGGAGAAGTGGGCGTGGATCAGTTTGGAGGTTCATACCTAAAGACAGGCGTGTAGTTTGGCTAAGAGCTAGGATTTCCATTAAACGGCAGGTTTGAGGAACAAGATAATTGCTCTAGCAGTCTCCAGCCTGAACCCCTTCTCCTTCTCTGTCCCTGTTTCTCATAGAAGCACTCCATGTGCTGCAGAGTTTCTCAGAAAAAAAAAACTGTTTATAGGCATATGTCATTTTCACGTTTCCTCAAATTGATTATAATCAATTGATACCTAACACAGTCATTACATTGGTAATTACATCACTAGCCATGTAGATGTGCAGTCTAATAAACAATTGCACATTTAAAATTAACTGAGTTCAAAGTTGTTCCATGGATCGAGCAACATGTGTCCTCGGGATGCGTGTAACCTTTTATTGCCAATATAATCATTTGAACCTAAAACACATTTCTCTTCTTTTTATTTTCACCCAACAACAGTTATATGCCTACAAAGGTTGTAAGAGGTCAGTGATGATGAGGAGCCAAAATGTGGTATAGAAATGGGCCTGGTAAAATCAGGGGATTGGTTGAGGCTTTCCACTGATGCAAATGCTTCTGCTGTTGCTCCCTCTTTTTTTTTTTTTGTTGAAGGCAGTGATGGTAATAGTTATCTCAAATGATGATGTTCCCAAGTCTCCTTTACATCTTGGGCTGGGTCTTTTACATTGCAAAATATGTATGCCATTACTGATTTTTGTAAATAAGCCATGACAAGCCCCATTGGCAGTGCAATTCCACTTATTTTGAAAAAAAAACTCTACTGCCTGTCTACTGATGTTAGACAGGCTGCCTTTTAAATCACATGGCTCTATGGATGGCAGTGTTGGTCGGTCTACTACTTTGGTCCACAGTGACATATCTCAACGGCTATTGGATGGATTGCCAAGAAATTTGGTGCAGATATCCATGGTGCCCAGAGGATGGATCCCTATTGCATGGGTGATCCTCTGATTCCCCCTGGCCCTACAACGTACTCACACTATTGCTGTAGAATTTCCTCCTCTCCTGTGTGAGAAACTGTTCTTTGTGCACTGTTTCCGTCTTCCTGATTCAACTGCATACATTTTTCCATCTCAACTAGTATGTTGCAGTTTAACAGTGATGTTAGAAGTTTGTCCTTTTTAAAAATATCTAAACAGTTTCTTCACCAAATTCTAAAACATATTCAGGAGAGGTATCACAGCTTATTCTATGTTAGCTACTCCCAAAAAAATACCTTCTGAATGATGTATTAGACAATGCAGGCTGAAATATGTTTGTGTTGCAGTTTTCTTAATTCAAGGGGTTTGCTTTAGTAAAACTACTGGGTTTTTTTAAGTGGGAGTGGGATGGCGGGAAGGGGAATTAGTTAATTTGCTAAACATGTAAGAAGTAAGACTGTTCTAATATAATGGACAACCATTAGCACATGTTAGTGCAGTTTTTGGGGGTCTGCTTTAAGAAGCAATGGTATGTTTATGTGCCTGCTTTCAAAATTCCAGTGTCTAGTTAGGGTAAGCACACCATACATGAAAATGGAGGTGATATCTACATTGATTAAGTTATAAAATAAAGAGAAGGCTTTACAGTATCTTAAGAAATCGCTGTTCAAAAAACAATGGCATGACATTTGGATCTTGCGACCAAAAGAGATTAAATTTTACCCCCATTGTCTTCATAGAAACAAATAATGGAAAGACTAAGAAAGCCAAGGGTCACAGTCTCCAGCATTGTCATACAAAACTAGTCAAAATATTTAATAAATTCTGCAGGCAAATGCTATATAAATTTTAAACCTTCGCAGGCAAACATGGAGTGACCATAGTTGCAAACCTGATCCTTAAGTGTGACTGAGATGAAATTTGACCCTTTGACTCTTTCAACTGCTTCATGATCTGTGACATTCCCTAGGTCATGGTGGGTTACAGTGCATGCACAGTTGGAAGCTAGAAAGCGATGCTGGTCTGGTGGCTTTTGACTGACAGATGCTTAGCTGGTAGGCAGATGCTGGTTGATAAACGTAAAAATGGAAAGGAGGATCAAAGGGAAGCTTAGCCATTGCTTGATTTAACAGTGCTCTAGGTTCACTTTCCTTCCAAAAACACTTTTAAATCCTTCCAGGGCACGTGGTGTGATGTGTGTAATGGAGGATTGTGTTTGAGTGAATATGTGTCGAGTGTAAAGCAGATGTAGAGCTGTCAAACTGCATTGAGTATATCAGCTTGGATGAGAGGAAACAAAGGCCCTCCTCATTTTCCAGCCATCTTCGGTCACTAGAACAGAGCTAACAGTGGTCAGAAAGACGGCGGATTACTCCATTCACTGTAGCAAAGTGCAGCACTGCTCCATTCCACACAGTCCCCTCGCTCACCCAGACTTTAATCGTCATCTTTGATACCAAAGATAATGCGGTAATGCGGTAGGGATGGAAAAGGGGGGGAAAGGTCGTAAAAGAGTTGAGCAACGGGGGAATTTTTTTTTTTAAGCTGAGAGATGTATTCAAGTCTGGATATCAAACGGTGTGGTGCTTTTTATGTTCTCAGACTACAGTGAATGACAGAGCTGAGGTTTCCTACAGCGGCCTGCTCTGTGTCATCTGAGGACCTCGAGCAGGTCTCCCTCTCACTATCTAACCTCTCTTTCTCTCCCCACTTTCTCTCCACTTCTTGCCATTACGCTGCTTGGTCAGTTGGAAGTCATTCTGAACTTTGCTTGGTTCGATCTAAGCCGCTTAAGTCCCTTTTCTTAGTCTGCACATGATATCTTCTGTTCCCATAGTTAAAATGGCATACTGTTAAATCTTCATGCCATATAGATATTTTACATAACCTACCTTTACAAATCATCAGAAAATCACTAACTGACCTGACATATCATTAACAAGGGTGTATCCCAGGGGAAATGACACATTTTCCCATCTATGATCTCACTCACACAGTTGTATGTAGTTTGAAGGCATCTGCTTGGGCAGGGCAAGATCACATTCTCAACCTAATTTGACTCATTGTTGCCGACCTGCCATGTTCCAACTGCACTTGGCCTGGTGCCCCCATGCTCCACTTTGCGCTGATTTGCCAACTGACAACTAGTAAATAAACTCGATGAAAGAGGCCAATCAACCACCACTTTTCCCTCAATACCGCTCTTCATCCTCGTCATTCCTTATTTTGGCAGGTCTGTCGATTTATTTGGAGTAATAACTGAGCAGACTCCCACCCTTGAAGGAATTCAGTTTACTGGAAGAACTGAATATGACTTCATGAAGATATACCTTTCACTCTGTTGTCCTTATTAATATTCCTCATTTGACCCTTTTTGTTGCCACAGAAGAGTTATTGTGCTAGAGTGCAGTTATAAAGCATGTTGTGACTTCTTAAATAAAAACTGCTATAATTGTTGATGTGACCACTTGGGGGCAGTGGGAACATGCAGTGAACCCAACAGTGGCATTTTGTCACTTTTTAGATACGGCTAATTTGGTAGCCAACCCCAGCGGTTATAGAGCAACACAAGCATTAATTTGGACTCACTTTCCCTGCCACCAGATGAATTCCTGAGGTCCTGTTGTAGGTGTGTGACCTTTTAGCAAGTAAATTGCTACTGTATTCACCAACTATTCTCTAATTTATGTCTCCTGTTTGGTGCTGGGCAGTTGGCATATAGGTAGCAGTTGTATAGCATTTTCACTTAAATTTGCCTTAGCTCTTGCAAGTTGGAACATCAACACAATGGGTTGAAAATTGTGATAAACCTTTGTAGAGTAACTCCAGAGCTTGATGGTGGTACTTTGAGGGTTTCTTCCTCATTGGTCATCGCAATGACCGTAGCAACTTTGAATAGGAGAACTTCAGACAGTTCAGACAAACGGCTGCAACCCCCAGATTTTTCCAAGCTACAAGCTATTCTTTGAGAAACATGTGCACCTTGTGCTTCCTGTAAAGACAACAGGAGCGGTCTCTGTTTCTGTTTTGATTTATTTGCCCTGGATAGGCTCTGTTTCGGCAGCCTGGCCTCCACCACCTCTCACCATCTCCCCCCACGGCTCCTAGAGTGTCCAAGGATGTGTCTCATTCTCATGTCTGTGGTGTTAGTTTTATTCCTCTCTAACTCTCATATTCCTCCCACCAATCCATCCGCCATTCTAGCTGCCAAGTGGAGACAAAGAAGCTGCTTCAGCCCTCCTTTGGTCGGGTGATTATCTAAGCAAGGGTCCATCAATCTAAACTAACTCCAGACTCTCAAGAATGTCCCCTTGTTCTGGGTGCCAACTAAGAGATAAACATACTCTATCTGATCTTGAGAATCAGCCGTAATGAACCATTAGTTGCATCCAGACTGATGTAGCCTCCCGCAGCCTTATCATTACCTCCCAAACTGCTCCGTTTTGGCAGATGCACTGATACAATCTGATTGAAGCACTGAGCATAGATCCCTCTCCACCAGGAAAACTACTTATTCAGTGTTTCTTTATTTACATTTAATTTCAACTGTTTGCTACCTAATGCATAATGATATGGTTGTTATTGCATCTAGCATGGCAAATGTTGAATTTGGCATGGTCTTGGCAGCCCTTCAGGCAGGTGAACTAGGAAAAAGAGTTATTTCAACACTGCACAATCATGTGAATGTTTTCTCATCATTAAATGTTCTTGAATGCTTTTCCTTCCTTCCTGATTAACCTAGCTCAAACGTGACACTTTGACAGCCCATTAACAGTGAATTTGTCCTGATTATTTGTGTCTACCATTTTCACTAAATTAAATCATACCTAAGCTATACAGTTGCTCATAAAGCAATCAGACATTTTAGAGAACTTTTGAAGTCATATCCACGTTATATACATTTTCATGTATGATTATGCAGCAAGCTTTCTTGCCCATAAACTCTCCACTACTGACAGTGTTGACCACTTTTGTTGGTCGTTTTCATATTTTGTCTCATTCCAACTGAATGAACATTTGGACCGGCTGTACACTCTGAACCATGATGCTAGCAGGCCTGACGCTAGCCACCTGGGGTGCTGGCTGGATGGCACACTGGGAGGCTGGCTGGATGCTAGCAGGCCTGATGCTAGCCAACTGGGGTGCTGGCTGGATGGCACACTGGGAGGCAGGCTGGATGCTAGCAGGCCTGATCCTACCCAACTGGGGTGCTGGCTGGATGGCACACTGGGAGGCTGGCTGGATGCTAGCAGGCCTGATAATAGCCAACTGGGGTGCTGGCTGGATGGCACACAGGGAGGCTGGCTGGATGCTAGCAAGCCTGATGCTAGCCAACTGGGGTGCTGGCTGGAAGGTACACTGGAAGACTGGGTGGGAGTCCGGAGTATTCAAAAAGTCCTTGAGCCAGGCAGGCAACGAACTCCTCAACCAGGGCCTCAGGGAAACAGGAAAAAAGGATATTTAATAATAAAACCAAAACAGAATCAAACCAAGGGTGTCCACGAGATGTAGCAAAAACAGGTAATCCAAATACTGGAGCCAGGGGGAAAAATGCAGAAACAGACGTCTCCGGACAGACTGGGGAAACACAACAGACGACCCAACACAGACAAAGGGAAGCACAGAGACTAAATACACACAAGGTGGGCGGGGCAAATAGAACACAGGTGAGACACATTAGGGACAGGTGCAGACAATCACAGGGGCAGGAGACACAGGAAAAACAAGACACAGGAAAGGAAGTGAATCAACACGTGGGAAGGGACTTCAGAACAAAACAGGAAACCAAAACACAGAATCATGACACAGGGGCAGGAGACACGGGCAAAGCAAAAGGAACCGACAAAAGACCGGGAAACAGGAAGTGCAAACTAATTCAAAATAAAACAGGAAATGAAAACACGAGATCATGACAAAATTGACTGATCTGGAGACAACTCCACGGGGAAAAATATCTTTGTTACATCTGTTTGGTAGATAGATGCCATTTTTAGTTCCAAAGATTTATAGACAACAATTAACATACTATATAAATTAGGCCTGTGGATATGTGAATAATTTGCATAAAGTATAAATCGATTGAATTGGTCTACCAAAAAACTGTCTTACACTTATTTTTTTAATAGGTAGTTATATTATCATACAAAACATCTCCCGAATAGTAAGAGATTAAGGGTGTGTGTGTTTGTGTGTGTGGGGGGGGCACAATATAACTATATATTTTATTTTGATATCATTTGCAATATCTTAGGCAAACACACACCCACACACACTTAAGACTGTATCCCAGTATGAATTCACAAACTATATCATACACTCAGTAAACATACAGTCGTGTAACAAGACCAGACATGATCCCAGGTCTCCACTTGTCCTATACTCACCTGAGTGTCTAACACTCCCCAGGGTTCCTATTACTGTCTGCTCTGACCTGTGCTGCTCTCTGGTGGTTTCTATGGCCTTCATAAGACCTAGGGTGGGCCCACAGTGCACTACTCTTATGGAACGTATCACTTGGCTTTCTCATAGGTTTTACATGACCCTGTGGGTGCATGTCTGCAGCCAACTAGCTTCTTCTATGCGTTTCATACTAGGAAAGCAATCCATCTTACTCAGAAATCCTTGAAAGTGATTGCTCTATTTACTAGGAATGACTGGATATTCATGTTCCTTTTTCTGTGTTGTACTCCACATTTGTGTTGGTGGTTTAACATTGTTTCACTGCCTTTTTTAAACTCATCCTCTTCCTCTTTGCTGCGATCATCTGTCATTTTTGCTTTTTATTTTCATTTTCTAAGGCTCACTCATCCCTGAACTCTTGCTTTTTAGATCTTCCTCTGTTGCTTTGAATTTCTAAGCTTCACACAATCTTTATATCTGTATAGACAGGACTTTTATGTACTCTCACCCACACACACACACAGAGCGATGTTTTTACAGCCCAATGGTGGATTTTGGGAGTGTGAGGCCAGAACTTGCAGGGTCCTTTTACACAACCAGGGCTCGAAGCCAGCAGCTATTAAACACTTGCATTGATCCTGATGGGTGGGGTGGGTTTCAGGGTGGATGGGGCTATGCTGCATGCTGGTTGTCTAGTAACTATGCATGCATTTGGGGGGGTTTCAGAGACTGAAACACCCAGCTGGGGTCAGCGTTTTAAGTGAGTGATCAGTCAAGCGGAGCCCAATGAACAGTTAATGGTCCTCAACTGGGATTCAAATCACCCAATGAATTTCCATTTAAAACACAGTGTGAGGTGGAAGGGGGAACATGTTCTTTTCTGAACAGAGAGGGATTCTTCAAATTTATTTCCACCCTCCAGAACAGAGACAAAGTGGGAAAGTTTGGTTCAAAATACCCTTTAACGTGTTACTTATGCTGAATGTGCTGCCTGTTTGGTCCAATCTCTAAACCATGTTATAGTATTTCATCTATAAAATATTCTAAGCACTAGCGCACTTCACAGACACTCCACTTATCTCTGCCCACAAACTATTGGTTTTACAGAAACATAATTGTGATGGTGTCCAAGAACTGGCAGCCCATATCCTGTAATGGCTCCGTGTCATTCAGCCTGAGCCCTGGAGCAACAATAGCAGGTTACTTGATAGCTCATTTCCTAATTGCTTTGTTTTTTGTGTATCTACATTCAAAATGTATGTAGTCAATCCCTTCAGTTTACACTTTGTATTGGCTTGAGAGAGAGAGAGAAAGATCGAAGAACTTGCACTTACTCTAGTTTAATGGTTTTGTTGAGCCATTTCCCTGACGTGTATTTTTTTCTGTCTGGTTTTAAAGTCAGACTGTGCTGAAAAATGAAAAACACAAACACAGACATTTTTTTATTACAGCTGAAAGGGTAAATTCATAAGTAATAAGACCCACTCTTGCCTGTTTTGTTACACTCTGGTTTTGCAGCCACAGCCTTACTTGGTCTGGTATGACCAGCAGCTCATGGTGGCTAATATTAGTTAACATTTACACTTTATTTCTGTGTCGGCGAATCTTCTATATTTGTGGTACCTTACAGTTTTGCATGTCACATATAAACATTTCAAATATTTCATCAAAAAATAAAATAAGAGGTTAGCATTCCACAAAAGGAGACACTTTTTTGCCCTTCATTAGTTAATCTTTCTACTCAATGACGTTTTTAATAGAACTGGCTCAAGAAAATCTCTGGAAATAGATGGAAATTCAGTGTGCTATTAATTTGCAAGTGCAAGTTTTCTTCCTTTCAGCTTTTCAGCACTTATTAAATGGAAATTCATTGGTGGCATCCTAAGCATTAAGTGTTAACTATTGCACTTTTTTGCACTGCACTTCCACGAGTTTCAAACCATGTCCTGTTAAGATAAACTCTAAACAGATGTGCCTGAATTTGAAGTCATAGTTTTGCCAATTTTTATATGATTTTTTTTGACAGATGTACAGTATATCTGTTAAAAGAACATATAATGGTTTCGGAAATATGAGTATTTATATTCCATAAAGTATGGAAAAATTTAGAAAGTAAAGACCCCTCAGGTATTGTACTGACACATTAACAAACAAGACCCATTCTTAGGTGAGCTAAAAAGTCAAGAAGCAAGTATATAAAAGTGAAAATATTATGGATTTAGAAATTGCTGGTTATATATTTTATACTGTATGGGAATATGGCTCCAAACCATGATGGAGTGGAATTCCTCTTTTCCTGGTCTATTGTCTGCTTTTGTGGTTGTAAGCCCTTCAGCCTGTGCCAGAAAAGCCCATTCAGATGGAGCCCAGTCAGTAAATAGTCCAGTAGCCTCCAGCACAGAGGCATTTCAGCTCCTTCAGGGGGATTTGACGAAGATTTCCTGCCTCTTATTAAATTATAATCTCCCTTCTACCTCTCCTCATTTCTATCTTTCTCTCCACTTCGGACAGAAAAGTGTAGGCCTCCCTCTCTGTTTTGCTGCCAACTGATGAGTGTGTTTGTTGCTTGTGGGACACGTGCATGTACGTGTGAAGCGGTTTCGGGCTGCCAGCAGAAGGAGTGTGTGAGATGACTGGCAGGGCACACATCTGAAGTGGGTCAGCAGGGAGATCAAAAGCTAAAGCTTTTACTTTCAGCTTCCTTTCATTTCTCTCGTCCATCTCCCTGTTTTCCGTTCTGCCTGTCGTAATGATTTCATGTCTCCTTCGTGGCTTCTTGCTTTCCTTATCCTTCTGTTGCTTCGATCTCTTTTAGGGTCATAATCTGCTTTCCTCTTTTTTTCTTCCTCTCCCTATTCCTTTGACAATGTGATCTGTAATAGCTTAGTGTTTTCATGGAGTGTCAAACTGTGGAATCCTTTGGTAGCAGACTACGAGAGGACTTTTCTGGGCTTTTCCCTCCTGGAAGTTGGCCACAACTACGTGTAGCTTGGGACTATTTCCAGTCCTGGCAAAACAGAATGGAACAATTGATGGTGTACAATTGTTCCTGGTTTTGCCCCCTCATTTCAGTGCCCCAAAACATTTCTATACCTTCAAAGCCCTGAATCTTAAATAGACCCATGCACTCCCTCTCCACGTGGGCTTTGGCTCCTTGCAAAAGACCGCTTTGCATAAGAATGAACGGCCATCATGAGTATTTTTATACAGTCAGGGAATAACAGAGCTGTGCTACAAAAAGCTCACTGCATAACTTGTTTTTGAGAAAATTGTGGCAGCCTGTTTTGAGTTGTTTTCCTTTGTCTCTACTTTTTTTCATTTATATTCCCTGGCTTGTGTGGACTGCACATATCAGAGGCCCTATTCTGGCAGACACAAAGCTACCCACCCAGTGAAGGCAACATGGCAGAACATGGCATAGAGACGGAAGACATAACGCAGACCAAACCCAACCTAGTAATATAGAGCCCAACAGAGTCCTGCATCCAATTCTTTATTCTGCTCAACACCATCCAATCCATCTACTGAGCAACATACACTTAAATAAGCAATTCTAAAGCAATACATTTGTAAAAATCAGCTAATAATTCCTCACCGTCCGTTAGCTGTTGTGTGTGAGCCCAGATTCTGTAAATCGAAAACCAAGTAATGGTGCTGACCGCACCACACAACAATGCGAATGCAATTTGTAAACATCACTCATCGACACCTTTTGTTCACTTTTTGTAAACCTTTTAAAAAAAGCTTATTTTGTGATTTGTTTTGCGATTCATGTGTCACTATAAAATTTCTAAGCTGCATTCGTACTATGCCAGTCATGTGTTTCACTTCCTGTTGCCTTTGATGTCCCCTTTCACTCCTCCTTTCTCCTATATTATTTTCTCCTCTCCAGACCTGTACCATTATGTTAAATGAAGAATAACAGAGACTTGAGTATACATCAGTATCAAAAGGGGGAAAAAAACACCTTGCTTGGTCAGGTCTTGGCAGCAAACAATAAAAGTATTCACACCAGCAATGAGCGGTGCACAGAGCCAGAGGCTTAAAGAGGGAGAGAATACGGGGAATAGAAGAGAGGAAAGAAAGAGCTGGTGTTGCCAGTTGAAACACAGTGATCACTCTGATTTACAGGAGATTATATTACCAGGGGTCCTCAAAGTTTTCCCTTTTCAGGTGAGGTTATCTCCACACTGCCCTCTAACACACAACCCTCTGTAAGGTTATGTATTAGCAATACTTGAATCACTATGTATGTGTTAGTTTCAGATTTTTCACATGATGAGAAAATGATACGAAGCAGGTAATGCTGGTGTTTGAAAATGTGGACTTGTGCTTTCAGTGGCCTGTCTCGCTGCATTGAAAAGCAGAACATTTATTTCTCTGGAAAGGTGGAAGCAGATTGGCCTTCATGAGATTTTATTTTTTTACCCTTTCCTCTCGATTACCTAATCAAGCACTCATATTGGGTTTCGGTGCACTGACGGTTCAGACAGAAAAGTATAGTCGTGTCTGTCTGCCCACAGACTCTTGCTTTCTCCCATCTTCACAGCAATACTGTTCTGTAAGTGGTATCTTGGCAGGTCCCTGTCTTTATCTCCCTTGGCGTTTTTATATATGAAGCAGTCAAAGTGGGGCTAATTTAATTAGTCACTCTTATTAACCTGTAGGACCTCACATATATACAGTTACCATGTGTGGTTTAAGGTGACTATCAGTTATTCTTCATCCCCAAGGAAGAATATAATATATATTATTTTATTATATTCATACATGTATATTTTTAACATCTCAAGCCACACATGGTAACTGTACATGTGTGAGGTCCTGCAGGTTAATAATAGTGACTTATTAAATGAGCCTCACTTTGACCGCTTCACTCTTTGTCCATGAGTACACTGTACAAGCACACATGCACTTTTATATGCACAATCCATCACCCCCTCCATTTTACGATTAGCACATCTGCTTCTGCACTTAGACAAGTAGGGGAATTAAACGGCTTCCTCTGAATAAGTCATCAAGAAATGACAACCCTCTATCTGACCTCCTTGTCCCCTCCTTCCGGTGTTTTCTTTACACCCCTTTAATACCTCGGATGCACGATTTTCAAAGGCGTTGGATCACTGCACTGTTGATACAACAAGTCTTTCTATCTTGTAATCACAAGGCTTTCAGTCATTATGCTGTTCACACTCTACGTGACTAATCGGCAACGGGGGGTCACACACTACACGATCCTTCACCAGGAGAAATGTTTCCAAAGTACGAATTGTAACACGGGAAAATACACATTACACCCACGAAACAGGAATTGTTTGTCACTTTCACGATTGATGTCTGAATGACACAGTGGTTTATAAATATAATACATTGCAGAATACTCTTATGCTGAAAGGTCAGAAACAGGAAGTAGTGTGAGCTGACGCTCTCCGTGTTGTGTGGACGGAGAGAAATAATAAAAAATAAACCAAATAAATATGTGGTTTGACAATAAAGTCAGCTAGAGGTTACAGTCATCATGTGTTGCAGTGAAAACACAACACAACAGAAACAAGCACTGCATATGTTCTGCGCAATGATTGAGAATTTGTTATTTCTATCCATCCACACAACACAAAGGGCTTCCGCTCAAACTACTTCCTGTTTCTGACCTTTCAACATTAGAGTATTCTGCAATATAATGAACACAGTCCCTTTTTGACATCCATCATGAAAGTGACAAACAAATCCTGTTTCGCATGACAGATAAAAAAAGAAAAGAATTATGTGATTTAATCGGCCTTTGTGAAGTCTTTGTGCCAATGGCTGGTTAGGATGAAGCGACATTGCATGAGCAAAGTCTCTACACTCAGTCTATTTGACTCTCCATCATTATCCATATTACCCTTTCTGAGAATGAATGGACATGTCAAATACTGTAATGCTGTTTTCACTGCCTCTAATATCTTGCGACGTCTGTAATGAAGCTCCACAATGTCTGTTACCGAGTGTTGCCGTATTTGCATGAGAAATGTGAAAATATCGGGTACTTTTTCAAATGCTCATTCATCAGCGGCAGCCTTAGTTATTTACAAAAGTCACTTCTGTCCGTGTTGTGTTATAAACACAACATTATCTTATAAACACCATTATAAGATAATCGGTTGTGATTGGACCGGCAATCCCTGCCCAATAAAGGGGATCCAGACCGTATTCTGGCAGACCAAATTCAAATGAGCAACCAGAATTCATGGTGTAAGTAGCCCATTTCAATAAAAGATGAAAATTTTGATTTGTTGTATATGACAGATTTGACAGATCTGTGAAAAATATACATCACGTCTTGACATTGAAAATAATAATTGTTTCAGGTGATGATTTCTCCACTGGAGCAACTCGATTAAAATTATTTATGAAAAAAACAATGGCCTCCTCTTCCCCCCTTGACACTGAATCCTCACACTTTAGCCCCTTTCACACTGGCCAAAAAAACAGTTTAAACCCACTAACACATCTCATACACACACACTTCAAACCCCATGAAGCCACCTGCGTAAAGGGCCAGGCTTGGCTCGTAACACTGTGCTGAGTTTGTAAACTCTGAAGTGTGACAAAAGTACAAGATATAAGGTAACGATGACCACAGGCTCACTGGCTTCCATGCTTTCTGTTGTTACTACACTGTTTTTCTTCTTTGTGTTATGGCACGCACCGCTGTCTACCGCCATCTATGACCGCCACCTGTCACTACACTGTTTTACTGCTGCCGATCATCAGACCCTGGTCTGCTCGCAGTGTGAAAGTGTCCAATTGCCGATTAAACGCGGGACGACCCACATTTAAAAAACCCAAGTCTACACTTTAATTTTGGTGAGAAAGAGGTATTAGTGTTTGCCTATAAACTCTCTGTGGCACGTGGTTTAGGAAATTCTTGGCAGTCTGGATCCACACATGTGCTGCCCTCACGGAGATGGTTGCATCTTCAGCCTCACCTGCCCAATGCTGTTGATTTCATTAGCGGGTAAACAGTAGCAGTTAAGGGAAGTGTGTGCTTGGTATGGGCTCAGCTGTGGTGCCTGTGTCTCTTCTGCCTGTCTGAGGAGGCCACTTGAGATGCTACTGAGCTTTGGTTTGGAGGCTTTTGAGTCTACTTTCCCTTCGCTGATTAGCGTTTCAGCTCTGTGTAAATGGCATCCAACACATGTTCAAGGAAGGAGATGACTGCAAGTTTTCAAGTTCGTTTTGTGTTCGTGAATCAGATTACCAGATGGTTTGGAGACAGATCTGTGTGGTGTACTGTGTGTGGGATAGTTTGAATGTCTGTCTATGGTCTTTATGTTACTTGCCAACATGTGTCTATGTGTTCGACATGGGCATGAATGGATTACTGAAAAGGCCTACCAAACTCAGCCCAAGGGGCCCAAGGACTGAGGAAGCTCTTCTGCCAACCAATAACAATCCAACATTTGTTTTAATCCCCCCCGCCCCCTTCATATTGCAGCTGTATGGCATAGTGGATGTACAGCAACATTTCAGTTAAATGAGGAAGAGAAATAAAAAGCAGAACATAAGAGTAGTTTATTTAGGAAAATAGAATCTTCCTTTCCAGCTTTCTTTGATAGTTTCTTTTAATATATATATATATATATATGGTATTTTATATACTATGTGTACATCTCCATTGTGAACAAAAGTTCAAAATGCCACTTAAAGAGATGCAAAACAAATGCAAAGACGCCAAAAAATATAAAGACATGCAGGACTACAAAGAGGCATATGACAACTTCAAATAGAAGCCAAATTACTTCAAAGAGAGATACAAACCGCGGCATCAAATGTTATCATTTTTTTATCTGTTATGTTCTATTGCTTTGATCCTTTTATTCATATTTATTTGCTTTAACATGTAATGTTGTCCTTTTCTTTTTATTGTTCATATTCTTTTTAATTGTATTTGCTGTTTTTTACGTGATGTTCTCTTATTACTTTTATTTCTTATTTGTTTTGTTGTGTGAATGCATTTATGGGTCTGCTCCTGAGTATCTTCTGTTTGCTTTGTCTGTCAAAGCACTTTGTAAACCCTGTTTTAAAAGGTGCTTTATAGATAAATGTTACAAAATTCAGCATATTATATAATTATAATTTTTTGTCCACTCAGAGTATTTTTGTAGGCCTATTTTTCATATAAAGTCTACCTTAAGATGTGGCCATCAGACATAACATACAGTAATTGGACAGCTGTCTGGAAGTACTGACTATAAGAATGCAATGGCGGAGCTGGCGGTGCCGTTTTACACCCCAGGTTCAGACATATTTACCTTCATATTATTTCCTCAATAATGCCACTTTTCTGTTCTGTCGTTTCTTTCTTTGTGAATGTTTTTGGGATCTGTTACTTGCCGTGTGTGTGTGTGTGTGTGTGTGTGTGTGTCTGTGTCTGTGTGGGTGCGGTGATTTCAAATCTGTTTCATATAAAATGTCACTAGGCATGCCAGTCCAGGCTTTTTCGCTGTAACTTTGGATAATGCTCATGTTTAATGACTGAGGGAGGCTTTGATTCATCATTAGCTCCCCACTCCTCAAACCCTGGATTTTTGTTATGGTTTGTTTCGAATGGGCTGATTTTATGTGAAAATGGAGGAACTTTTGCGAGTTTGGGTATTTTCAAGACACACTGTGTAACCACTTATACTGTGTTCTCATGCATACAGAGTATGCGTGTTTTGTTTCATGAGTGTTCTTGTGAGGGAGAGCCTGTGCGAATTTTGGTCCAGCAGTGGTCCATGGTTACCAGGCAGAGAGGACTGCTTGAGATTTTTTTTTAACAACGTCTGCAGAGCTTTTCAACAAAAACATTTGATAAACAGATTGTGGAGGTCTGTGAACTGCCTGTCTGGGTCTGATCCCTGCTCATGCAAAGCTTCTGTGTTTAGCTTGTTAATGTGAGTTGCTCTGGTTGACTTGATGCCTGAAGAACGGTGGGCACCTAGAGCTGCCTGTTCAATTACATCTGCACCAAAACCACAGACCCCCATACCAAACCAGCCTCCCAGCAAGCAGCCAGGCAGCAAGTCGGCCACGAGCAAACACTACCCTACTGGTCTCTTTTTCTTTTGTTTATTTCTCTGAACATCTTTGTCTTTCCTTTCTTCATTTTTAATAGAATAAGCTTTGGTGGGAAAATTTAAATGTTTGATTCATGGCGACAAAGACTCCAGCAACACACTGCGACATTAACAAGCAAGGAATCGCACATGACAGCGAGAGCAAAGCTGTAAACCAGACCTGATCTCAGCACACATGGTGGCAATGAAGTACTTTTGATTTTGATGTCTGCCCGTGAATTCCCAGATTACTCCCAATCCCTGCTTCCAATTAAACTGCCTGTTATTTCATGCAATTTTCAAATTAAAAAAATGTCAGATCATTTTCAAATTATACAATGTCAACTGATGTTTGTTTAACACACCTTGCCTCATAATACACTTTTCCAAGATAGCTCTCCAGACAAGCAAACCTGTTACTGGTCCTGGTTATGCTGTATATTAATAAGCCAAAAATAATCAGACAATAAGAAATTCAACATGCCAGAGCTATGAAGTGTGTGTCCCTTGTGTCTTTTGGTTTGTAAAGTGTCATCTATCCTACTTATTTGTGTGACTTGATGATATTCCATGAAAACTTTGGCCTTTTTCACACATCATTTCACCAGTTAAAGCCTGTGCTGGACACTTTCAGTTACTCATGGTAGACAAACACGCGAACGATCCTCTGATGGTTTCCTGTTCGCACCTCACCACAGTTATGAAAATATTTGGCAGAGGGCAATGTGGTAATTTCTTGTTTGAGAAAAATTAAAGTCAACAGATCTGCCTGTCACTGCTTCTTAGGGCCATCTAGACCAAACACTTCCCCAGCCAAGTATTTACCACATACTGTGCGTACCTGTGCAGCAACAGACCGCAGGGACATATATAAGCCACACGCTTACAAGTTATAATCTTGTGTCTTTGCGTCTTGTGTTTGCAGATATAAAACTGTAGGGATCACTCGAAATTATCCTTCACACTTCCTCTTGGAGAGAGTGCATACCTTCCCTTTACATTTAGACATATATGAAGCACTTCCCATGCTTTTGAACAAGTTTCCTAGCTTTCTTGGTTTGCTTTGGCCTGTGTGCGGCTGACTTGGATAGGACACACACATACTATGCTTGCAGAGGATGTAGAGAAAATGTAAAACCAAATCTTCACAGAGGAGAATATCACAGCATGCCTTAAATAATTTGGTAGATAAATTCATTTATTTCAGCTTATTAACAGTAAAATACACGTTTCAAAGGGGTACATTGCATCTTTCAAAAGTTTTTCCTCAAATGTGTGATGGCAAATTCTAAACTTATATCAGGATGGCAACAAAACTCATTATCACTGTGGGCATATGGAGTTGATAGTCAGTGATTTCCAAAATCTACAAATGAACACAACTATTTCTCTGCTAAAAATGTAATTAAGAGAATACTAACAAATATCCCTTGTTCTCTTTTTCTGTTTCCTCCAGTTTTTTGTGTCTGACACCTGAATCCTGGGATGCTGGTGACAATGCTGTTGGCTCCTCTTTGTGTGCTACTGATGCTAGGGGGGCGCGCTCTTGCTGGAGGCTACCCCCCAATACCCCACATGAAGTACATGCAACCCATGATGAAAGGACCTATTGGACCCCCATTCCGAGAGGGCAAGGGGCATTATGTCGGTGAGTAACCCCTGTGGACGAAGTATATGTGTCGTTTTTACTTCAATGTTTTACTTGACAAACTTCGGAAGAAAGGTCCTTTTACACGCTTCAGTAACTGTCCACTGGGTCAGTGGAAACACTTTCATTCATTCATGCATTTACAAATGGTAATGTGCCTGGCCTGCTTGCAGAGTTATTTTCAGCAAGCAGTATATTTCCAGTTGGCAGTAGCCTCAGATCTTTTTTTCCAGCTATTTGAACGAAAGTGAGCATGATCGTTATCATATGATAATGATCATACTGCACAAAGAGTTCAAACCTTTACAATAATAAGCGTAAACATTTACAGAAAAGTGACCTTCTTCGAACAAAGGTCACTTTGTTCGAAGAACTGTGATGTCTCCAACATCACAGTTTAAAATGTAATAGATATGGAATCCACCCCAATAATAGGACAGACTTGTGTACAAAAGCCACTGGTTTGTTTTTTTCCTGATTCCAGGCAGTTTAAGGGCTCGCTACAGTTGGACTTTGTGCCCTGTGTGTCCAGCTGCATTAGGCAGGTCCTGAAGGAGGCCTGAGTGCCCACTGGGCCAGTTTTTCTCTTGCCATCTGGATGGTGTTAATCCACTTTTTAACACATGCTCTTCAGCTGTAAGTAGAGAAGAGAGTGTGAAGGCCATTAAAATTGATTAAATAAAAGACACGGACCAGGGAACTTTGAAAATCATCCTTTAAAAGTACTTTCTATCATTGCCATCATTATCAAGCCATCATTATCAAGCAACAAATAGTAATTCTTTTGAGATCAAGTTCACTGTTGAAATGTAACATTTAAATGCCCCACAGATAAACTGAAGATCTGGTAGAGTAATATCCCCTGTCTTAAATTGTAAGTGGGATTGCAAAAAGTGGCAGAAACAAGATTTAAAATTGGGTGAGAGAAAGCAGTACATTGCGTTTCACATGAATACAGGGGTTTCACTCCCACCCAGTGGCCAAATGTCTACATTGCATCACCATTGAAATAATCTATCAAACTCTTTTGTTGGAGTACATAACAGCCGTTAGAAGCAGCCCACCGCAATACAACCCAATGACAAAAACATATTCAATGTTCAGCTTTAGTTTTAAAGTGGTTTTTATTAATCATATAATTATATATCTAACTGTCATAAGATCCACAGTATAAGGTGTAAAAATCAATATCCTGCAATGGTGTTAAATCAACTTTTACAGAAGTGTAGGGTATATTTGTGTGCCACTCCACAAAATAGATAGATATGAATCACTAGCATCATACTATCAGTCAGACAGTGATATTAAAATGTCCTACATCTGTGTGGATCCTCAGTTATTCATGCCATGGTATTTTTCAACTGTTATATGAGGGCAAATGGATTTACTACAGATTCTTGAAGATTAGAGAGAAACATCTTCAAGAACAAAAAGCAAGTCCAGTTGCCTTTGTATAACAAATAGAAAGACTTGCCATAGCGTATTAGTTTGTAGATATTTCTCTGTTTAGGTCAATAAGGAGAATGTGTCAATTTGAAAATGTGATCAATATGATAACTAATAGGAGTTAAGTGTCAAAGAAAGGTGACTAATGTCAAACGTTTCAATGAACAATCAAGGTTTGGGATGGTTTCTAATCCCCAGTTACTTTTGTGGGGAAGAACACCAACTACAAAATAACCTAGAGTTGGTCAGAATATCTAGCTGTGCTGCAGTTTTCTAAAATACTAATTATATTCCCTGCGCACAAGCATTCACGTGCCTCAGGTTATTTTTTTATGTTAATTGGCCTGGAGTCATTACTACTTAAGCATTGTACTGGGACTCTGACCTGTTGGGTGTTCCTGTTTATTTGCTCTTACAGGAGCATATTTCAATACAAATATATTTGAAAACACAAAAGAATCACAACAAAAACTTAAGATGCCTTTACACCCTCTTAGAATGAAGCACCTATGTTTTCTCTCTGGTTGATATGTTAAGGTGGTTTACAGCAGACAGGTGTAAAACCAGGTTTCATGACAGGAACCAAGACCAAATCTGAGCCTGTGATCCTCATTGCACAGTTTCTGTTGGATGTGGTGCAAAACTTGTTTGGCCAGAAGGTTTCACCATTATGTAGACAAACCACAAGTTCAGACATGCTTTGTAAAACATGAATGCGGAGATGAAACCTAATAAAAGAACATACCCAAAATGTCCTCGTTGTGCAAAAACTTTGGTAAAGGAATGAATGAAAGTTAATCCTGGAAGTCAAAATTAAACCATGAACCTTGACAATGCACAGATTTCATATTCATTTTCTTCAACATCTTCCCCTTAAATGTATAATAAATGCAGGAATCTGTTAACAATCCTCCTGATTGTCTGGCTGCTTGTGTTCCTATGCCTGTTGGACTTTTCAAGCTTGGAATCATCCACAGGGTTTAGAAATAAATGTGGTGTTTGAAATGTAAACAAAAATAATAGGAATAATGATCACAGCCCAACAATTAAGATAGGGACATATAACCACAATTTCTGTGTCTTCTTGAATAATGTTTTTCAGGAATTAAACTACATGACACAGGTCTAAAGGTAGCAGCCACCCTCAGCATGATGATCACTTACATGACTGTTACAATATAACTCATTCAATACGATTACCCTGTTACACTGTTTAGGATTCTTTAAGCTTTTCCTGGCATTTCTGTCTAATGTCATTAAATGATCTTTAAAGGATGCATGTCTCATCTATTGCCACTAGGGGGAAGTAGGGGCCTTTGGCTACATGAAGGGATGTAAAGGGAATTTTAACTTGCATTCTCTTGAAAGCTTGTGACATGGAAAGGAATAGAGTAACTATCTAAGTTATTGCTTCTGATGTGCTCTTGAATAAGACAACTGATACATTTAAGTGATAAATTAGAAATAGTACAATGTGGTTCCATTGGCTGGTCCCAGGTTTGGGAGGCCATGCATGACATACTGTATACTTATTGGGATAAGGATACAAGTTTCAGAGAAATCATTCACACAACTAAAGGATTGAAATGGCTTGGATTGTCTTCAAAAACTGAACTGCCCTGCCGTGTGACCTGCCTTGAAAAGTTACATTTAGGCACAGTGTTGCTGAGATGAGGCAGTGAAACATCAAGTCAGCAGAAATTGGCTCTGGGTTATTGTTGTGTTCTGCAGACGAAGCTTATATTTCTTTCTGATCTTGCTGTGCTCTGCGCCCCTTTGCTGGGGAAAGAATAATAGTTCATGTGGTGTACTTTTTCTTAAGGTTTTGGTTACACAAACAAGAAATTTGCATTTTAAATACAGCCTCAAACCCAATAAAACAAGTCAGTTAGTTGGACAACAGAAACAGTTACTCCTGACCAATTGTACTATTACATAACAACTGCTTAGCTAAGGATAGAGTACTGTTTTAAATATGGATTCACAACCTGCCCACGATGTACTCTGCCTTTTCCCAGTGCGTGCAGGGTTTAGCCAAAGCCTCACTCAATCCTAAAAAAAGCAGTTATGAAGGGAAATAATTGATGACCTGAGTAGTGAAAGAAGCATCATGCCTTTGATGGAAAAGTCATAAGGCCACCAAAAGATTTAGAGGTGAATCTAGAGGGCTCTTTCCACAGACTAGATGCTTAATGACAGCAATTCCTGGCTTTTATTTTTGACAGGCCTCACATTTAAAATTCCTTTTTCTTATATAATGATGTTGTGATGCCAGATATCTCTTGTATGCATCTACTAAATTATTGGTGTCACATCTTTTTTCTCACATTCCTACTCAAATGCTGATTTGCTAAATAACTTGTGTATCTGATCCAAATACTGAAGATCATGGTTCAAAAATATAAAATATATAAAAATATCAAGTTTATAAGCTTCAAACTTTAATATTTGATATGATACAAAACTCAGTTGTGTGCAGCATCTGTCTCGACTGGTTGGGGTGAGGAGTTAATGGGGATGAGAGGAGAGGTGAGAGAGACAGGAGGAGTGAAGAAAGAGAGAACAGTTGTACAACTGCCGCTTTAATCTCTACCAGACTGATACCTATAATTACAAAAATAATACTTACAGACACTTATAGATTCCATTATTCATTTTTGTTATTATCATGATCATTATCATGATCATTATTATTATTATTAACAACAACAATAATAATAATAATAATAATAATAATAGTCATACTCAGTTATTATTATAATAATAATCATAATAAGGACGGATTTGGGTCTTCCAGCTCTGGAGTCAGAAATACACTAGGAGAGAGAGAAAGCACAAACAGATAGTGACATGTAATGCAGACATATCGGGCGAGAGAGGAGTTGTATGACAGTTGCTTTAATCTCTACCACACTGATACTTGAAATTACAAAAATAGTACTGGTTAGGGTGAGAGAGAGAAAATGGGGGAGAGAGTAGAGGTGGGCATGAAGAGGGGTAGCAAAGAGAGAGGGGGGAGAAGAAAAGTGGGGGACAGAAAGGTGAGAGAGAGGAGATAAGCAGTGTAAGGTGGCGTGCCCGGTCTAGGGCGACATCCCACCGTGCCTCTCTAGGCTTAACTCTGACTTCCTGATCAGTATTCTGAGAGGAGCAGTGAGAGGGAGAGAAGGTGAGAGATGGAGAAGTGAGGATCTTCCAATGGGCGACACTGCTCTCACTATAAGATTTCTCAAAGAGGAAGGTTTTAAGTCTAACTTTAAATGTGGAGAGGGTGTCTGCCTCCCTGACAAAAACTGGGAGCTGGTTTCAGAGGAGAGGATCCTGGTGGCTGAAGGCTCTGCCTCCCGTTGTACTTTTACAGACTCTGGGAACCACAAGTTGTCCTGTGTTTACAGAGCGAAGTGATCTATTAGGATCTAATACGATCTTATATGGAATTTTGAGCTCTGTAAGATATGATGGGGCCTGATTATTAAGGGCTTCGTAGGTGAGGAGCAGGATTTTAAATTCAATCTTTCATTTTACAGGAAGCCAAAGACGCTAACGCAGGAGAAATATGATCTCTTTTTCTAGTTCCTGTCAGAACTCGTGCTGCAGCATTTTGGATTTGCTGGAGGCTTTTCACAGACTTATTGGGGCATCATAACAGTAATTACATTTGTCCAGTGTAGAGGTGACAAATGCATGGACTAGTTTTTCAGCATCCTTTTGCGATAGGATGTTTCAAATGTTCTTGATATTGCACAGGTGAAAGAAGGCTGTCCTAGAGACTTGGCTTACATGTGAGTCAAAGGACATGTCCTGCTCAAAGATAACTCCAAGGTTCCTCACAGTAGAGCTTGAGGCTAAAGTAATCCCACCCAAGGTAACTATATGCTCAGATAGTATTTCTCTGTGGCGTTTAGGGATGGGTAAAATGATCTCGGTTTTGTCAGAATTTAGAAGTAAAAAATGAATGTCTTCATTCTTAAGTTTGTGTACCTGATTAATTTCATCTGGCTTTAAAGATAAATACAGCTGGGTATCATATGCGTAGCAATGAAAATTTAAGTGGTGTTTTATTATAATATTGCCTAAAGGAAGCATATATAAGGTGAAAAGTATCGGTCCCAGCACAGAACCTTGTGGAACTCCATGGCTAACTTTTGTATGAATGGAAGATTTGTTATTAACGTTTACAAACCGAAATCTTTCTAATAAGTAAGACCTAAACCATTCCAGTGCTGTTCCTTTAATCCAAATAATGTTTTCAAGCCTCTTTAATATAATCTTGTGATCAATAGTATCAAATGCAGCATCTAATCCACTGAGACAATGTATGTTGTGATTTGGTGCTATTCAAATAAAATATAATTGAATTCAAAAGTGCACTTGATGTTAGCTTTTCTTTCTGAGCAGCAGCACTCCTTTTCTTGTGAACAAGGCCATACAGCAGAGTAAATGTTTTTGGTCCCATTACACTTACGAATAATGGCAGAAGCTTTTTCTGCTGTCATCGCTGTTTGCTTGGACAAAATAATCACAATGCCCTGTATATTAGATTCGTTGGTCGGTATTTTCATCATAGGGGCCAATACTGACTTTCCCTGTTGTTTTCACCTTGGTAGCAAATTACATTACTGTCAGTCACAACAATTATGGTTGGCTCTACTGGGCTCACAGCACCCTCATTTTTACAGCCATTATATGTTGTATCCCCAGCGATGAAGCTATTTAGTTAGCCTGTGAGCTTACAACAGCAAAACAAGCCAATAATAACGGTCTGAATCATCCTTCCATGCAAATGCTGAACAGATGTGGAAGCCATCATAATCACCACCACCACTTTGTTGTGCCTTCTTGAGTATTTATCCAACTTATATAACAAGTTATTACCTTTATTGAATGGAGACAGAGTTTTCAGTGAAGTAGCTGATTTTATTTCCTCTACTACAAGTGCACACTCCAGCAACTCACATGTAATGTGGTATTCTTGACACAGGTATCAGAAAGATGTCATAGCCACGTAAATATAAATAAATCTAGAAGTAACTTTGAAACTACATTGTTAAATAGTTTTAGCCATTTTTGTTGATCAAAACAAAGACTGATAGTCATAAGTGTATTCACCTATAAATGATCCTTTTCCTTGCTAATTGCAGCCTTTTGTGTCAAATGATCATCTACAACACGATTAAATGTTTTTAATTTTAATTTCAGAAAAATAAGGTATTATAGGGATATATTTCAGCCATTATTATTTAATTTTTTTACCCTTTTAATAGCCTGAGGCTTTAACCACTAAGTAACAGTATTGTGCAAAGTCCAGCGTTCCAACTGCTTAATTAGGATGAAGCTGTGGGTGGATTAGGAAAGTCCTTCCTATTGCCTTTTCCTAACCACTTTTCCTTAACCTCAATCATCATGATGTCAAGGAAAAGTGTAAAGGAGGATTCATAGGACTTAGGAAAAGCCAACGGCGGTGCTTAGAGAATCCGACTCCACTTACACTAGCGTAATTATACGACGGCAGATGTTATTGACGTTTGTCTGTCGTGGTGAATCTACACAACTTACTTTTTGCACTACAAAAAGTGCATCTTACTTCCACTGTGCGTTCTTAGCGGGTCGATTCATGCTAAACAAACAAAATATTTATTTATTACCAAGGTTGGAATTGAAATAAAAACAATAATATAGGCCAAGAAACTGAAACGAAAAGGCAATGGTAACTTACATGATGCCTTGCGTCCCTTCTTGGTCATATTCATAATCTTCTTCTTCTTCCACCTCGGACTTAATCATTTAAGTTTGTGCATTGTGCGTCATGTTAAATATTGCTGCCGTAATAAACTGTGGGGCGGCTATTTCTCCTTTCCTTTCGCATGGGAAGTTCCAGTGTACCCTATTCTAAGGGGATAGGAAAGGAAGCATTGAAGTACCTTTCCTAAGCATTTAAAGAATTCGAACAGCTCTTATCATGGCTGCCGATGAAATACTTCCGGGTCATTTCACTCAGGTAGGAATCTTCCTACGAAAAATTGACAATTGGACATGGATGAAATTAAAAAGTCAAAATACACATTATATTAAATTTTTCTCAAAGATGTTTTTTTTGTCATTTTAAGGAGTTCTTGTCACATTGGTGTATTCTGTGTGTTCATGTTTCTGATAAATTTGAATGCGGTGAAACACAATGATTGAGGGCTGAGACAGACTCCCGATAACATGTATCGGCACCACAATCACTACTGCACAGACTCTGGATCCAGGATATTTTAGCTTAATTATTTCACAATGGGAGGAAATGGAGACATGTTGCCCATCTTTATATAAAGTCTATGGGGTGAAGCCATGTTGCCTTCTGAATACAAGTATACAGTATACCATCTCCTGCCAAAAGTGCAGTGGGCTATACTTCTAATGGGATTTTCCATCTTGTTCAACATTGACATTGTTAAGTTTTTATGTTCATTCTGTCTTTTTTCATGTCCAGCATTCATTGCATGTAATTCCTCAAATTAAAGCAGTTTGAGTTGCATTTCATGTACGAAGGTTGCTATGCAAATAAAGAAACTTATTTTTCACACATGGATAAAAATGTGATACATGTTCCAGTTTAATTCTCTGAACAACATCAGCAATGGAATAGCCATTAGTAAAAGCATTAACAACATCTGTTAATAACAAATATAAAACTTCAAAGAGTTGTTGGATCCCGCTTCTGAGAAGACGCACTCACACGATGGATGGATTTGTCACATGACAGATCTCTATATTGTAAAGTTTCTGTTTTTCCATTTTGAAATACATTATTAAAGTAACAACATGATCATCTTCTATTTTTCTAGATATGCCACCCATGATGGAAGTGAAGGGGGAACCAGGACCCCAAGGAAAACCTGGACCAAGAGGCCCACCTGGGCCAGCAGGAACTCCAGGGAAACCTGGACTGGGGAAACCAGGTCTCAATGGCCAGCCAGGCCCCCAGGGACCTCCTGGTTTTCCAGGTATTGGTAAGCCTGGACTTCCAGGTCTTCCAGGAAAGATTGGTCCGAATGGGATACCAGGACTTAATGGTGAGGTTGGCCCTCGTGGTGAACCAGGTCCTAGAGGTCCTCCAGGGCAGCCTGGCCTCCCTGGCCCAGCTGGCCTGTCTCTGAATGGGAAACCTGGGCTTCCAGGCATCAGAGGGCCCCCTGGGGCACGGGGTGAACAAGGAATAAAGGGTATTTCTGGCCCACCAGGTGAGCGTGGGCTTAAGGGTGAAAATGGAAATGGTAAAACAGGGACTCCAGGTATAAGGGGTCCTCCTGGGCTAAAAGGCAGTACAGGACCATCTGGTCTTCCAGGTATAGGCAAACCAGGACCAAAAGGTTTGCCTGGACTGCCTGGTCTAAAAGGTGATCAAGGACTGCCAGGGGATCATGGGGAACCAGGAGATGCTGGGGCTCCAGGTACTCAAGGTCTCCCAGGGCCAGTTGGGTTAGGGAAACCTGGGATAGATGGACTGCCAGGAGCACCAGGTCCACTAGGACCAAAAGGTGAGGCGGGAACCAGGGGTTCTCCTGGATTTCCTGGGCCTCCTGGCTATGGTAAACCTGGTCTGGGTGGACCAAAAGGAGAAAAAGGCCATGGTGGGTTGCCTGGTCTCCAAGGAGACAAAGGAGAGCAAGGGATGGTGGGCCCAGTTGGGGAGCCTGGACTTGATGGACAACCAGGACCATCAGGACTTCAAGGCCCAATGGGACTTCCAGGAAAACACGGAATGCCAGGACAGAAGGGAGAGCTTGGGCCCCAGGGCCCTCCAGGTCTGCCTGGCCTCAGAGGTGACCAAGGCCCCAGTGGACCATCTGGTAAACCGGGCATCCCTGGGGATAAAGGAATCCCTGGGCTTAATGGTCCAATTGGAAAACCTGGACCCAAGGGTGAAGCAGGGCATATTGGCCTACCTGGGAATCCAGGGTTGACAGGTGGCTTTGGGCCTAAAGGTGAGACTGGGTTTATGGGAACTCCAGGCCCCAGGGGCCAATCAGGCATTCCTGGTCTTCAGGGGCCTATGGGTCCCATGGGGCCACAGGGTGCTCCAGGCACAAAGGGTGAACCTGGGCTTCCAGGTCCTCCAGGACTGGGTAAGTTGGGAGACAAAGGAACCATAGGTCCCCAAGGTCCTCCAGGGAAAGCGGGCCCCGCTGGCCTTAATGGTAACCCTGGCCCACCAGGGCCTCCAGGGCCACCTGGTCCTCCAGGAAATGGCCAAACAGTTGTTGCAGGGCCAACAGATTCACAGTTGGAAGGGGACGAAGTACCAGGGGACAGGAAGGGGTCAGTGTACAGTCAAGTTCCACTCTCTGCCTCTGTAGCACCAGCCTTCACAGCCATCCTCACCACACCTTTCCCTCCCTCTGGCATGCCAATCAAATTTGACAGGACCCTATACAACGGGCAAAATGCCTACAGCTCTGCTAATGGCATGTTCACTGCTCCTTTATCTGGTGTCTACTACTTTGCGTACCATATGCATGTAAAGGGAACTAGCCTGTGGGTGGCATTGTACAAGAACAATGTACCAGCTACTTACACATACGATGAATACAAGAAAGGCTACATGGACCAGGCGTCTGGTAGTGCTGTCCTCGAGCTGAAGGAGGGTGACCAGGTATGGGTCCAGATGCCATCGGATCAGGCAAACGGCCTCTATTCTACAGAGTACATCCACTCTTCCTTTTCAGGATTCCTGCTCTGTCCCACATAACCATATCCTTTCCTTCAAATATGTTCCTGACCTTGCCTCTCAGAGCAGCCCTAAACCTAAAATACCTGCAGCCCTAATAGAAACACAAAACAAATACAATTATCAATATTATTGCCATCATCTTCAAATATCTCACTCTCAACAACATGAATGAAAGAGAAAACAAACTGTGTGAATGAAATAGAGAGTTTAAAAAAAGCAGGGGATGGACTTTCATACTGTGTTCTTTGTTTCAATGTCTTTCAAATGTGCGTTTTGGGTTGTATTTTATGTTGTTGTTTTTAGCTTAATTATTATATTGTCATAATTTTATTGTTATTATTTGGTCCTTGTCATCATTGTTATTGTTTATTGGATTCAGACTATTGAGTGCCTTACTTTGTAATGTGCTAGTAACAGACCTCTCTGTGTGACTGCACATCCTGCCCAAAAGCGCTGACATTATAAAAACAACATCACCAGACTCTAAGGGGTGACTGGTTCCTCTAGCTGCAGTTACTTTCCCCTCACCTTTTATTTAAACCGTGAATACTGACATCAAAATAATACGATACAATACAATGTAGAAAATGTAGACAAAGAATAACAAAAGAAGTATTTAGTGCTGCAATACCATTACTTTGCATTTTTCTTTTGTTTTAAGTATTTGGTAATGAGATAAAATCTTTGTTTTTGTGTGAGATATATATATTTTTGACATTTTGTCATGAGCATCTGTCAGGTGCTTATTTCTCTTCTGGTTTTAATAGCTGACCATTTAAAATAATGGGTCTTTGTCTTTCTTACAATTTAACGAACTGTCTAGAAATGTTATCCAAAAAATACAATCCAAGAAAAGGGCCTCACAATATTAGAATGATTACATTTAAATTGCCATTGTAAAGAGGATTAACGGCACCATGCAAAGACAATAAATGAGAATTTTATGTATGTATACAGTCAATGTTTACATGCGATAGAATAGATACTGAAGGCAACTGCACATGAATTTTAAGGACATGACTACAGATTGATCGACCTTGTATTGACCGGATTTTTCCCATTTGCACCACAGATCCCATCACTGTGTCATAGGCATCATCTTCACATTATTTTCCATTGTTATTCTGCCTATCAATAAATCAGTATCACATTAAATATCAAAGTCAGTAAACTTTACTTCGATACTATAAAAGTCCAATTCTGATCAGATATTACATATTACCTGTGAAGATGCTGTAAACGTATTCCTGCTCATATATAAGAAGGCAAACAATATTAAATATCAGAACTTTTTCCTTCAATGCCAGTTTCTGTGTGACTTGTTTCCGGGCAAATGAAAGCAATTCTGAATCTTTTGTAGATCTGAATGGAAAAAATTGTTCTAAAAATTCCCAAACCATTGTGTGGGATATAGCTGAATTATTTAGCTTAACTGAACATCTGTGGCTACATGAACCGAATTTGTCACAGAACACAGCTGGAAATTAGATTTGATCTGCATTTTTCTCTATGAATAAGTAAAGGGACTTGACTGAAGCCCACAGGTTGTGAAATAAAGGTTGTGTAACATTTAACAAATCCCTGCCAGGGTTAGGTGGTAGGCCAGTGGTGAGAGCTGTGTATTTACTCATTTCTGTCGTTAAAGATAGACGCTGTGTGTGTGTGTTTGTGTGTTTGTGTATGTGTGTGCGTGTGCATGTATGTTCTAGTAGGTGTACCTTTCTTTCTGTCACTCTGTCAATACGTGTAAGTCCATGCATATTTGTGTGTCGTGGTGCCCCTGGCATTTAGGTCATAAACACTTCAGTAAAGGTAATAATAAACAAGTGTAGTGACAAAATGTGAGGAAGAATCCTGTTAATGTTCCACAAGAAATCTGTTTCAGTGTCCATTGGGGTTTGAAGGAAATTCCCCAATTTTGAACATTGCCTTTTTGCTGCATTTATCACAATATCTGTGCCTTTACCTGCCTTAGCTCAGACAGGATTCCAATCAAACTTGTGACGCCCAAACACTATCATTACACTGAATTATGACTACCTTACTCCCTGATGGAGGAATTTCAAAGTATGGGAGGACTGTGCCAAACTGAGCTTAGCAATACCAATGAGTGTCTACCATTTGACCAATTTTCAATACTTTCTCTAAACCATGCAGTGTTACTTTACATAAACAGTTAAGTTGCTCTAGAAAAGCAGTCCTAGGAGAAAGCAAAATCAGAAATTTACATAAATGAAATGCAAACAATGCACTTGCTCCTTTCTTTCTAATAACAAAAATACATCTCCAACTGCTATTTTACATTATTATGTGGGTCTACAAGACAGTCTAAGGCTTGTTATTACTTGTATGTTGCCTTTTATGCCATTTGTTTTTTTGTTTAACATATGACATAGTGATGTGAGTAATACGTGGCTAATTCTCGCTGTCCTTATGTTTTCATAGACAATGTCACTTGGTTGCAGAGTTTACCTTGTTTGCAAATCATTTAACAAGTGAAGTTTCAGTAAAATCAATGTATCTTCTCAAACACAAATTCCTTGTTTTTTTCTGTACAAAAATGAACACAAAAAAAGAAAATAAAAGACAACCTCTCTTCGGTTCTTAAGGGATATTTGTTTGTTTTAGTTTCAAGTAATACAAATGGTCATTCCCATTTGCACATGAAATTAATGAAGATGTATTTATACATTTATGATAATTTAATAGGGATGCCAAAACAGACCACCGAAGCCTAGAACGTATAAATCGTATTTAACGGCATTGATGAGTTAAGAGCATTTACTGTTTTCTAGTTAGCATTGTATTGTTGTTTGTGAAGGATTATTTGTGGACTTTTTATTTTCTATTTGTGTAATGTACATGTATCAACGTATAGGATTTTTGTCATACAAGGCTATTGCGTGCACGTTATGCAATAGAATTTGGGTATAAAATGCACTCTTTTTGATTGATGTTTGTCTGCTTATACAAAATCTACAGTACTTGATTGTATTGATACCACATCAATAAAAACTTTCTTTTATGTTGGTGTCAGGCTTCCATTTCAATTTTATTTGCTGCACGAGGATATTATAAATAAAATATAAAAAAAACATTTAATTATAGTGGGTTAAGTATAGTGTTCGTAGCCACTTATAAGAAGTTATTATTTTTTATTTTTTAAGTAAGGATATGTGTGGCACATTTTGTGTAGCAATCTCTTGCAGGTAAAAAGAATAGACACTAGAGGGAGATATTCAATTATAGGAAAAACTGTTCCTGACCTCTAATACATGTGTCAGATCCTTGTCTGATCCTCCACTAAGCTCAGAGCTGCATCAATAGACTTTTACTTATAGCTCAGACAACTTGGATAACAAATAAATGTTAGTCAGAGACTTGAAATGTCAAATAATTACAAATAACATCAGGTGGTTTAATCTTAAAATGAAAACTCCCCAAGCTCTTCATTACATAGAACACTAATAATCTGTAGTATACTGTATGCTATTAAAACAGCCTCAGTTCTTCAAGGCACAGTCTCTACAAGATGTAAGAAGCTGTGAGATTCTGCTCCAAGCTGACATAACTGCATCACATCATTTCTGCAGATAAGTCAGTTATACAATCATGCTGTCAAATCCTCTGTTCTTTACCATGTCCCAGAGTTGTTCTACTGAATTCACGTGGTGAGTGGGGATGGTACTGAACTCATGTCCATGAAACCATGAGACCACATTTTCTTTGTGACTTGGTGCATTATCTTGCTGAAAGTAACCATTAGAAGATTGGAAAGATGGATAGCTCAAAACTATTGTTACCTTAGGCAACGCTTTGATGCGTTGCTCAACTGCCAAGTGATTGGCTGATTGGATAAGTCCATGAATAACCAGGTGTTCCTAATAAAGTTCTCAGTGAGAGTGTAGACAATACCAGTCCTTGTCTCAGTTTTTATCTGTGTTTTATGCCATCTGAGAGAAGCAAGCTCAAAGACAACCACAGGCAATGACTTCACAGGGAACTTTTGGAACACAGTAAAATGTTTAGTCTGATCTTATTGTCGTGTCTCTCCTGTTTGACAGGGTTGCCATGTTTTAGACTGGCTGTTGACGAATTTAATGTTTGCTTTGATAGTGGTAGGATGTCGATCCTGAATAGAATGTTGTCTAAACAAATTGACTATATATATATATATGTACAGACACACTCAAAAATAATAAATAATAAATAAATTAACCTTTAATTAACACAAGCACTGTGGATAGATCATATAACATATGGTCTGAAATATGCTTATTTAGAGGCACTTGAAATTTGATTGGATGAAGACATTAAATTCAAATATGTATGTAACAAAACAACCCACGAGGGCAGGAAAATATTGTGCGCTTATTTTCTGGAACTGTAGTCACCATGGTGAGCTGTCATCACGCACCCGGATTCTTCCTACGTCGCATTGACGCCAGACCCTCTGTGTTGCATTCGGGTGATCTCGGTAAACTCGATATCTTGCCCAAGGACTTGAGAAAACAAGTTGACATGCGCACATCTGGTTTTGAACAACCTCACATACAACGCAAAGTTTGGCAACTGAATAAATTCTTACAAATGAAAATGCCCATGTAAGGTTTCCCATTGTGTTACCGTGCCATTAACTTAGGCCGCCTTGAAAGTCACATTTCCGACTGCGCCTGAGGGTGTCGACAAACCGAGGAGGCTCCTCCTCAACAACAGTTCTCGACTTCCGACGAGAAGCTGCCACATTGAAGAGGAACTAAAAAGGCGACCCGACAACGGGTTTCTGCTCTCCCTCCACTTTCACCGGGGTTGTCACGAGATTTCAATGTTCAGCCTTCTCTTTGTAAGTAGCAAATGACCCGACTAACTAAAAACTGACCTGTCGGAACTTGTCCAATATACTCGTACACGATAGTAAACACCACAGAGCCGCCGGAGCTCGATTAAGAGTTGTCTTGCATATTGTTGGATAAATGCTGATCACCATAACACAAGGGAAGCTAAAATAAATGACATGACTATGTCTGAGTAGATGAACCAGTGTGTAGTGTCGTTAACGTCCATTCGCAGAGCAAAGGTTGGGCGGCAGTGTTGTCTACGTACACTATTCAAAATTGTGTTGACGTTTGTTAATATTAAATCTAATTTTGCGATTTGCTATAACTTGCACTCGGGTTAGTTGAATCCAATTTAACGAGGGTTGATGTCTGGGCTGGTTGCTTGATGTTTTCTTGGTAATGGTAATTACGGAGCTGAGCTAGCCAGCTAGCTAATATAGCCGTGCTAGCTTGCTATCATGGCTAGGGCTATTGCTGTGGGTATATCGGTTAAGGTAGCATTTCTCCTGGATAACATCTAGCTTAACGTTTACCAATGCTTTGGGTGTCCATTAACGTTTTAACAGCTGTCTAGGCTAACGTTCACACAGGTGGCAGGGATACGGGTGTTTAAAATATAACCAGTGCTTGTGATTGTCGGTATTTTCAGCAGTGTTTCGGTGAGGTCTCGACAGACGTCGGTAGCTGGGTAAAGCTTGACGAAAGGTAGATGGCGACTGAGCAAACTGCCTTCCGCCCTTTGTGACAAACCTTGACTCACATCGCGGTTGACCCATTCATTTGGAGCCATATGCCAAACTAACGTTTTAACAACAAAACAGAGCGGTCAACAGTTTACATATATCGTTCCTGTTGGGTGTTAATGCTGTCTTGGATGACCGCTTTAGATTTGTCAAACTGCTGCCCTTATTGTAAACCAGTCGGTTTGACTAAGTTCTAGTCCTTCCATGTGGAAAACTCTGGTTAAGGTTGGTCAATAATTTAACCTTGTCTGGTTTCCTAAAACAGAGAGCACCCAAACCATTTAGCCATGTGGGCTGAAGTGAAATGAGGAAACGCACCCGGGGAGGAAGTTGATGCGAGCAGCTGTGACACTAAAGGCCGCAGCACATTCCCATGCCTCTCAGTTTTCAATTTATGACCTTCCTATGGTTTTATTCTTCTCTATGGTAGTAAATTCTAGTAGCTACTAGAAAAATAGAATAGCTTTGAACACTCCCACCAACATTAGTGTATGAGTCAATGATTAACTGGAGTAATAGGTAAGCAAATTATATATTCCTGATTGAGTCACTGCAAGGTGACCCAAATTGCTAGCATCAGAGGATAGAAGATGGGATGCGTGCATTATCATAACAAACTGAGATCATGAAAAAGTGTAGCAGAAGTAACTGTGGAGATTCTCATTCTCATTATTTATTATGCAAATCACATAATTTTACCACTTTCCGTACAACAAACAACAATGACAACCACTTGAGTCTTTATGCTCTGTTTGCATTTTTTATTGAGGAAGTAGGACACATGAACTTTATAGCTATTTGAGACTATGATGTAAAGCTCAATTTAGAAATGGCATTGCACCACTCTGTCCAATTCAAGCAGAGGCACTTGTACATGAGGTATTGCTCTTCAAGCCAGCCCCCCATTATATTGGGTGTTTGAATAAAAAAACGGCTAGGTTGATCCACAATTTCTGCCTGTAGCACTCCTAAATGAGCATCAACATACATATCTTGGTAATATTTTTGTTTGAAAATGATCATAACTAACAGTTATGACTGTAATTTTGGCTTTGTATGCTTTGTGATCGCAATCAGCAGTAAAGAACAGCTTCCTAAATGTCTGGCTACTTCAAAAACATTTATTGCGTTGCTCTGCTTGTGAATAAATTGGTTCATGTTAGAGTTTAAGTGTAATAGGCCTTATTATACCTGGATACCGACAAAAGGATAGTTCCTGTCTATAGGCACATTTATAAAAAAGGCTATATGACAAGTGAGGAAGTTCTCGGCCTTGGTTACTGTAACTGAAAGGTGAGCCTAGTTTACAGTAACATGACACCAACCTACCAAGGAAGGTTACTGGGGGAGAAGAGCACCTATGTTGTAACCTGCTGGCCTTCAGCCCATCTAGCCACAGGGTGACTGTGAGTGTTGAAAGGTAGCGTCCCTTCAACAGTGTCCATCTTAACAGATCTGACCAATTGCCCCTGGCTCTATGGCTGTGGTTAGAATTGGATGCAAGCTATTGTTTTACTATGTGCTCATTTGCAAAGATCTCTGGCTTCGAAGCAATTTTTTTGTTTTGAAATCAGTCCAAGTGGTAAACTAGGATTAGATGCACACACGTTTTTTTCTTATAACCCACATATAATTATACACTAGTCGTCATGGGCACCTTGGGTGTTTCTTGTGCTGCGCGTCTGTTAATGAATCATGTCTTGGTCGACAGCGTTCGTTTACTGTTGTTGCCACAGTGCTGGGATAAAGCAAAGGCGCAAGCTCTGTAGCATTGGCTGTGTCCGACAGATTGATGCCTCTTTTAGATGCTGCTGCAAGGCTGCCTACTGTAACTATAGCAACAGGTACGATTTACTTTTGTTATTACTGTTTTCAGCTGCCTTCTCTAGCTAAAGCTGCCAGAGCTTCAGTTAGCAAAGGGCAGTCCTTTGCCAAAAAATGTATAGTGAAGGGTGTTGTTATTGTTATTAGAGCCGTTGTTTTTAGGCGTATATACTCATTTTTACTGATCCATAAAATGTTGGAGGTTTGAATTGTCTATAGTCTAGAAAAGGCTGGGTTATTTCTCATAAACAAGCCTGCTGTGTTTTCATATTGCCTGGGCACCATGTTGTTACTCGGTGGAGGTTTGACTTTTCCTTCATTTCCCTAAGCAGCTTATTGACCGCATGAATGTGTAGGTACCTCTCACAATATGACCTCAAACTAATGTGCCATAATATTAAAAATATGGATTTTCTCTCAGGAGCTTGAGATCACATGGATAAAGGTAAGGATGTTGACTTTCACAGGTTAAAAGTTTCTACATCAGAGTAGGCATGGGCCGGTTTCCAGTTTCAAGGTAAACCACGGTATCAAAAAGCCATGGTTCCGAAACCACTAATATTTCCCGTCAGACCGCCCCGATGGTATGAACTGTCTTTTAATTCCTGTGCGCTGCACTGCCCGGTGTTGTATGAGCGAGCGAGAGAGCTGTGAGCGTGGGTGCCGTTTGTTTGGCTAATGCCAATGTGCACTGCCGGTTGCAGTCTGTCTCACTCTATTAAATGCCGCAGCGCCCTAAGTTTAAAGAGGACGTCTCGGTGCGTCGGAGCGAGATGGCGCTTCCCGACTACAGTAAGGTCTGGACGTCTAGAAGGAAAAAAAACACCGGCTGCTCCGGACAGCTTGATTAGCCGACTCACCGCAGCTGTGCTAATGATGCAGCTAGCACTGCTCCGCTGAGCTGGCTCTGCTCCGCTTCTCGTCTATCTATTACAGCTGAGAGCCACAACCACGTTCACCTACACCATCTCATATCACATGCCTTGATCATTGTATATGTGCAGCCATGTACTCTGAACCCTGACCCTCTTAAATGCTGCACCTCCCGCTGCAGCTTCAGCTGTGCTTTGTGGATGTTCGAAGTGGGCACCATTGCTCTTCTCTGATCTCTTCACAAAGAACACCAAAATTCCCTACAGGAGCACTTGTTGCTGAGACAATTGTTGATAAGGCAACAGGCATCCCCTGATGCTGCTGTCAGAAGCCTGTGTTAGTTTCCAAATGTCAGAAGAATTGATGTCGCAGCAGGGCTCTGCACCTCTCGGCAAAATATGTGAGCAGACATTCTTCTATCTGCTGGGGATTGTTGAGCTGGATTTATGATTGACGCATCGGTCCATGCGCACGGCGGCTGTGACGTCACAGCAGTTCACAGTTCGTTTATACTCAGGATAGAGGGGCGTCCGACACCGAAGTCTTCTCCGAAACAAAAGATGTCCCTGCTGACAAAACACTATCACCACAAGAAGAAAAAAGCGACAGGCAACGGCGACAGAGCTGGTGTTGGGATCGGTAGATGAGTACGAAATTGTGGTTTTAAAATTGCTTTCAGAAAAGCGACGTAAAAGAAAAAGGTGGTCTGTTCGTCATTTGAACGACGACAGGCACGTCGGGGGCGTACTAGTGAAAACTTCCCCTCATTCTCCGTGAACAACATTGTCTGGCACAAGCTTTCACTTTTAAACTCACGGTGTAGGAGAGATCTCAATAGGGCCATGAATTATTCTCTGTTTTCACCGTTTGTGAATATCTGCCTCATTGACGGATCATATGAGCGGTGTTTTGCCTCTGACCCGTTCATATCGCTAAGTTCCAAAAAACGAGAGGTGCACGACTTCGTGAAATGGCCCTAGATGCGCACTGCGCGCCACGGAAAGTGACCTCAAAATGACGCCACCGCTGCAGTGCGGACGGACCGATGCGTCAAGCATAAATCCACCTTTAGCATCTTGCACTGAAACCTATCTCTCTTTTAGACTGTAAGGAATTTGCAGCAATTTTTCAGGTTGATTTCTGACATGAAGATAAGTTTGACCATACAACCCAGACATGCCTTCAAACAAGTAACTTTTGTCTGTATAGAACAGGTTTTTGCTTTAGTGTAAGTGGCTGTAAATTTTTTGCCAAATTTTAAGTATTTGTGAGCTGGAATGTGGAAGAAACACCTTGTGTTGTGATTGGCAGAGTTTATACTACACGATTTTAAGCCCAATTTTCAGCTCACCGACAAATCCTGGAGCTGCAGCAAGTCGGAGGAAAATCAGCGTGAAATCGGCCACGCAAATTGGCACTTGATCGCTATGTGTGAACTACCAACGATGCGATCAAAGTGACTCACCGAGGCCTCGCCAACGTTTTTCAGATATGTAGCAGACTACATATCTAAGTCGGGGAACCAGCGGGGAACCCATCTCCTGCAGCGTGAGCTATGATGTGACAGGCAGTGAGTGCGTCAACCTGTGTCCAAGGCATAATCAGCACTATATCTGAGAAGATCTATCGAGTCAAAAGTCAGATTTGGCTTTACTGATAGAGGTAGAGGTGTGATTTACTGTCATGCCGTGTCCACCTAGGCTGGGAGGTGTTGTCCTTGAGCTTAATTTAAGATTTTGACATAAGAAAATGATTCATCACAAGATCACAGAGATGGCCGATTCGTCCCTCTACCATATCCTATTCCAAATCAAAGTAGTAGAAAATGTTTTTGTTCTGTCTGGGAAGATGTAGTGGTGTTTTTTTTTTTCAAAGAAAGAAAAGGGAAAGAAACCCTAAAAATATTGATACACATTAATACAGAAATATATTTCAATGGAAGTCATTTCATGCACTTGTAGGCTGGTGAAATGTGCCTCCCATCAGATGCCCTGCCTTAAACTTTGTACTCTGCTTGTTTTACTGTCCACTATTTCCATTACTTGGGGAAAGTTACTGATGGCTACCAGGGGAAACAAAAGCACTATCCTTTTTCTTTAACGGGTGCACAGTGGCAAAGTGTGAGTCAAGGCCAATTTTTCATTGAAAGTTCATGCCAGGTGGCAGAAAGTGATGCTTATATGGAACCAGTCAGAACTCCGATGTCATTAGATTCTGCTTACAATATTTACTTTATAATAAGTTAAACCAAAAAAGCCAATGTCAACAAGTTGTTTCATACTAGTTCAGCTATATAGACATATCACAGTGCAAACCTTTGTCCTTTTTTTCAGTTGTTGCTAAATTCCCATTAGTTGCTACAGCTTGCAGGCTGAAATAACTCCTGTACATTTAGTGGTAGTCTGCAATTTTTACACAGTTTAAAGACAACCCCTCAAGCGAGCCTAGTTTTCCCCAAAAATCTCCATTAGTCTGAAAAAGATGCTTTACCCAATGCATGTGTCTTAATCAACTATTTGATTTGCCTTTGTTGAACCACATTTTTTGCATCAAAACTGTTTTTTGTTGAGAGCCATCTAGTCAAATGTTAGTGTTGTGTCTGGCTTTGTTTCGCTTTCAGATGTAATTTTAAAAGTTAAATTATGTGTAAAGTGTGATTAAAAATGCAATTAGGCCACAGCGAGGAGATAATAGGCCTTTGTCAGGATATGTTTTCCCCCTTTCATTAAAGGTACTGAGCCCTGGGGCCTGTACTATGAAGTTCAACATACCCAGGATATTTTTTTCGTTATCTGGTTTGACTTGACCAAACATTGACCATCCTGGATAACCTATGCTACGAAGCTGGATATTAACTGTCTCAGTCAACCCTGGGTTTTCCTATCCTGTTACGAGCGCGTTCATGTGGAAGAGGCGGAGCTGGTAATTTCAAGTGACATCGTCAGAACCATGAATAAAGTTTTTAATATGATACGAAAAGAAACGTTGATACGTGCAGGTCAATTTGGTAAAAGAGACAGACAAAGTGACATTCTACAGGGTAAAGTTAAAATAATATGATCAAATAATTAAAACAGTAAAGAACCACTCAAAATATTGTATTACATTTAAAGTTGGCCTAAATATGTAATGTAAATGAGCACATGAATTTATCAAATTTAATATTGAGTGAATATTATACTTCACTCAATACTGTGAAGTTAAAGTCCCCCTACTCTCAAAAAAGTGCTCTTCCGTTCTGTCCTCTGAAATGTCTGACATAAAAATCTAGGGACATGTATCTGTGTAAATGTTTGCACTATAGATGTGTTTTCACATTCCTCCCCTGGGGTAGGAGATTTCTGTGCACTTCTCTGTTATATGAAATTCAAATGAATCCTGGCTAGCTAGATTTGGTACGTCACAAATACATAAAACCAATCACTGTCGAATATGCAAATGTAGGCAAAGAATCCGTAAACTTCCAGTGCACGCAGAGGCAGCACATCCACGAGAGGATGGCAGGTGTCAGCAGACAGTACGCGTCAGCATTAGCAGTTTGTGAAAGTTTTATGGCTGAATCTCAACGATGTTGCCGCAAGACATCTTGTTGCGCTCATTCTTCCACCGGTCAACCTAGCGCGAGCAGTTGTGGTTAGCGATTTGCATATCATGAATATTCATAGTCTAAGAATTCCTCAATGAGGGAGAGAGAGTGGATGGTTTCCCGACCCATTTTAGAGGGGTTTTTTAAAAACTTTTTTGGAGGTAAACAATGTTAAACTAAATATTAGGGATAGCAGATTATTTTTATATATTTTAAAACACAACTGGAGGGATCTTTAAATGATCACCTTTATAATTAACTATTATTTCATTATCTGAAGAGAAGCTAAAGTGATGTCAGGTCGTTTCTGCTGCTGAAACGGAGGAGAGAAGTTAAAGTGTCCTGAGGGGGTTAGAATAAATCGATTTGCGTATGTATCGCAATTTTTTTTTAAAAATAGATTTTTCTCCCAAGAGTCAATATTTCTATTTTTTTATGGTTGAGACGGCAACGACGCAACGTCATATCCGTTTCCGTAAAAAATAGCTGAATGCGGGTAATGGCTGATACTTCTAAACCACCGGAGCTTCGTTTAATCAATGTAACTAACGTTGTACTGCTCACTTTGTTTCCGCACGGATGATTATTACCGTCACACAACGGGCCTCTGAGCGAAACCAGTGAAACAGGCGGAAAAAACGACAGTGTCCAAGTTTCCGTATAAGCAATAAACATATTGCTTTTTATGAAAAAGAAACCACTCTTGTATATTTACTTTTGCTCCTTTTGTATGAATGACGTAACTCCTGTTGTGAATGGGGCAGTGCATGGAGTGTTTGCAGTGTGGTGAGTCTACGAGCGAGACAGAGAAAAAGAGCGGAGCAGCTAGAAGTTCGGTGTGCATGCTAGCAGCTAATGTTACAGCTGATGTCCAATAACAAATGCAGCAACGCCTCGGTTCCACACGAAAGTCTCTGTGTGTCTGTTCACCGCGCTGTTGGAGGAAAAATAAGGGGTTGGTCCCGGAGCAGACTGCTTCAGCAGTGGAGAAACTATCTCCCTGCTCCCAGACTACGGTCCGGGCGACGGGCAGGATAAAAGATCAACACTCCTCTCAATAAAGGAAAAGTATAGTATTATAGTAGTATAGTATTTCTTTTGTTTTTCTTTAAGCGGGAAAATAAAATCTCAACAATTTTATCCAATAAAATCGCAATACTAGAATCTGAATAAATCAGAATCGCAATAGAAATGGAATCGGCACCCAAGTATCGTGATACAATCGAATCGGGACAGAAGCATATCGTCCCAGCCCTAATATGCACCTGTAGAAGCCACAAGTCTGACCCTAACCCTACTTTAAAAAGTAACAGCGGCAGTAAATAAAAAGGTAAAATGGTATTTTACACATTTTGGTAAAAACGCAGAGGGTGACATTATGTGACGCTTTTGAGTAGGCGGTCCCTAATGTGGCCAAAAGTCACCTACCTGTTTTTTCACTGCTATTAGGATGTGGACACATGCGACTTCAATCACCTCAGAATATGGTCTTTGAGATCCGATTTTAATGCGTCCTCAATGCGTCCTGAGAGTGTTTTCACCTGTACCTAGAGCTGTCAAATTGTGATCGGATTACCTAGGAAGGATTTTATTGCCAGGTGAAAACAGGGTCAAAGTGACTTGCAGAGGCCTTGCGTCTGCCAGATATCTGCCAGGCTAAACATCTGGACGTGTCAGTGAGCCCATCTCCTGAAGTGTGAGCTGTGATGTGACAGGCAGTTTGTGTAAACCTGGAAACCCAGGGGAGGAACTGTAGCACAACAAAACATAATTTTTTTCACACATATTATCTGCCTTTTCATTACAGCAGCTTTAACAGGACGTTAAAGTTTTTGCTTATGTTTTGCTGATTTTTGTTTTTCGACTGGAGAAACATTGCAAAAGTAGTCCTTTTTAAATACCGACAGTGCTGGTACTCAACCTTATCAATGGTCTTTAAAATGTATTTTCAAGGGTTTGAAATGACTGGCCGAACAATCATAATAATGTCATTAATTTGCTTTTAATATACACCATCTTAGCTTTGAAGTTATGTGACCCATTGGCTGTTATTGGCTGGAAGTTCAACTGGTTAGCAGCCAGATATCGCAATCTGGGATTGTATTCTTGAGCTAGCAATAATTGCCTTGCTAATGTTATCCACCGTAACTGAGTAATTCTATAAAAAAAAAGACGTTTTGGCTGAGTTATGGTTTGTGTGCTCTCTGGAAGGCAGTGACTGCACAACAGTATCTATACTTGACCAAAGTGTTTCACATGAAAACAAACCATTTGGATTCTGCACCACTCCAATGAAAGATAGTGGATAGTGTTACCAGTCGATTTATCTATAAGACTTGCATTAAATTTGAGGGAAATCACCGTGAAATCGGGCATCGCAAATCGGCACACGATCGCTTTGTGTGAACTACCAATGACGCGATCAAAGTGACTCACCAAGGCCTTACAGACGTCTTTCAGATTTCTAGCAGGCTAAATATCTGGACAAGTCGAGGAACCCATTTCCTGTAGTGAGCTGTGATGTGACAGTCAGTGAGTGCGTCAACGTGAAAACGTTCGCTCAAAGTACTTCCTCTTTCTGACTTGTCAACATAAGAATATCCTGCAATATATTGAATACGGCTTCTTTTTGACTTCCATCGTGAAAGAGTATTGCATATTTTCAAGTCAAGTCAAGTTTATTGTCAATTCATGCAGTATTGTTCCAGACATACAGAGGAGTTGAAAAAACGTTTGTCTTGGACCCACGGTGCAATAGTACAAAACAAAAAAACAAAACAGAAAATAAAATAATATATACAATAAATGAATTCTAAATAGTACAAAACCACACAGGATAGAAACGTAAAGAAATTGAAAATGTGCAATGGAAAGGAAATACTGTACAGTATGTGTAATATATAGGAAACTAAATAAATAGAATAAATTGAAAATATGCAATATAAAGGATATGGAGTGCAGATTAAATGTAATAAATGTAGAGGGCACTGATGAAAGTGACAAGTGTCACTGTGTCCTGTCACTTCTCGCATGAGTGTTGTCAATCTGGAAACCTGGGGGAGGAACTGTAGCACAACACAACAACACATCATTTTGCAACAATAGTATCTGCCTTTTGCGTGTTTCTGAACAAATCATCGCACAGACTATATGCTTATCACTGATAATGAAGGTAACCTTGAGCTGATTTTATTGCGGAACTACATAGTAACGCGTTAAGTTGTTGTTCTCCGTCACACAACACACAGATTGTCTGCTCAAACTACTTCTGACCTTTCAACAAATGATGTTTTTTCTGCAATATATTGAACACGGTTTATTTCTGACGTCCATTGTGAAAGCGACAATTCCTGTCTGCGAGTTATTTCGCATATTTTCCCATGTAACTTCCCGTGTGTGTTTTTGTGACAAAATGTGCTTTGGTGACATTTCTCCTGCTGAAGGATCATGTAGCATGTCAACCCCCCGTAGCTGATGAGTCGGGTAAAGTGACGCACAACGACTGAAAACCTTGGGATTACGAGACAGCACATTGTGTAGTATGAACGGTACAGTGATCCTACAACTTTGAAAATCGTGTAGTGTGCCCGAGGCATTGGGGAAACAATCTAGTAGTTAAAGTTCCTATAAACTGTAAAGCATGTTGATATTTTGAGCTTGTAAATTTAAAATCCCTGCAGTGGAAACATGGAGTGGGATAATTTTCACCATGGCACCATCTGTCTCTTTTGACTGCCATTACTATACTTTTAAACTTCCTTTCAATTGGCTGTCTACTTTCTTTCGGGTTTAGAATAGATTGAAACAGCTCCTTTTTTGGCCCTCAACAGCATTTTTTAAAAAGTCATTCACACCTAAATACTGTATTTCCATCCTGTCAGAGGGCACATTACAGCGCTAAGCCATTTGTCAGTGCTGTTACCTTTGATGTTTCTCTTCCATTACTTCATGAAATGCCAAATCCACCTATTATAGAGATAGTATGTCTAAGAATTTCAAAAACCCCAGGCAGTTCTGGAAGTTACTTAAAAGTACTGAATAAAAATAATATAAATTTTACGAATCAGATCATATTTAACAATGAAAAAATTGTAGTTCCTTTGCTCATTTCTAATGGTTTCAATCACCATTTCTCCTTCATCTGTAGTTCCCATTTCCCTCTTATACTCTGGCAGGCCCCTTAAACTCATTGTCTTTCAACTCCTCTTTTTCATTTAGAAAGATTGCTGACACTAATGTTTTTCATGCAATATGTGATCTGAAAGAAAATAGTAGTTCTTGTCCTGATGGTTTGGAAGCTAAATTCATTAAACTTACTGCTCATATTATTATGTATCCCCTTGCAGACTTATTTAATTTATCTCTTTCCACCTGTTCAAATCCGGTCATATGGAAATCCGCCAAAGTTAAAACCCTTTTTTCAAATCTGGTGACCAATTTGACATGAATAATTATCGCCCAAATTTCAATTATTTGTTGCATAGCCAAAACTTTTGAAAAAATAATTTTTAATCAATTATCGCACTACATCAATCAGTTTAATATTTTATCTCCATCCCAATCTGGTTTACTACTACAGCTCTTCTTAAATTTACCAATGATGTGTTGTCCTCCTTCGATAATGGCCAACTCACGGGCGCAATTTTCATTGATCTCTCTAAGGCTTTTGATATGGTCGACCACTATCTCCTTCTTGACAAACTCCACTCTATTGGCCTAATTCAACATGCTCTTCTCTGGTTCAATTCATACCTTCACAATAGACGTCAATGTATTTCATTTCTGGGCTCTATGTCTGATTTTTTTGATAGTGGATAAGGGTTCCACTTTGGGTCCACTCCTTTTTTTTTGATTTTTATTAATGATCTACCTCATGTTATGTTTAAGTTCTTCAGTTCATCTCTATACAGATGATACTGTAATGTACACCTCTAATACCGATATTTCACAAATTCAGAATTCTCTACTCTATGATTTCAACTTGGTTCAATTATGGCTTCACAATAAATTACTTTTGATAACAAAAATAAATCATGCTGCATCGTATTTGGTACACAACACACCCTTTCCAATCCCCATGATTTATTCGTTCATTTCAACGACGGCTCCCCTTTGGAAAAAGTTGATTAATTTAAATACCTTGGTCTCTGGATTGATCCTGAACTTTCTCTTAAACCACCTATTGATTCTATTATTAAAATGACTTGGTTGTCTCCACTCACTTTACCGGTCAATTAATTGTTTTACCTTCCAAATCAGAAAAATTATAATTCTCAGTTGTAGGGCTGCAACGAAGCATCGATGTAATCGTTTACGTAAATTCGTCAATTTGCGTAGAATGCGTCGACGCGTCGCACTGTTTACGTTCATTATCAGTAATGGCTGCTCCCATTCTGGGGTATACAGAAAATGAAAAATAATGCTAAAAAGCTTGTGTTATATGAGCGGCGTATGTGCGTTGTGTGTTTGTGGAAGAATGGGAGAGAGAGAGAGAGCCTTGGGGCGAGTGACTGTGAGCAAGGTGAGGCCCGGTGAAGTGGAGTTCGTTGCAGCAGTGAATGTGTGGCGCAAGTTTCAGTCTGACTGTTGATTTGTCTAGGGACAAATGAAAAGTTCCTCGGTGTTATTTACCGCTAATTTAGAGAGGAAGTAAACGGGGTGAATCCCGGTCTGAGCGAGACAACACTTCGGCACAACACTGAAAAAGCACATCTCCCGTGGAGGAAAAGGCAGCAAACTCAGATACTCACACCAGTTGAGCGACGTGGAAATTTGCGTCAAGCAGCGACAAACATAAACTACGTTTTACCTTTAATATTTTGTCATGATAAGTTCTGTTTTGATCCATAAATTCGCTCCTGTTTAATGGGTTTATAGTGAGAAGCCTCACATGGGACATCTGACCATGTCCATATAAAGCCTGTAACTTTGCTCTGCGTCACTCTATCAGCATTAAATCTTTTATTTAAATTGTGTTCCATCTTCATTTACTCTGACCCATATATCTTATTCAAAGAGATATGGATATGGATATATATAGCTCATTTAAAAATAAAGCTCCATCCGACTGGAATAATCTCCCCCTCTCTCTGAGATCAATTACCACTTCATGTTCATGCCTTGAAAATGAGATGCTGCATCTCAAGGGGCTATCCTTAATAAATTAAAATTCTCAAATTCCCTCCACTCCAAGCGTTGCAGGTCGCCGTCCCGTTCCGAGGGCGTGACAGACCTGATGCGGTGTGCTCGCAGAGGCATAACAGAACAGCAGCAATGTGTGGGGTGCTGCTTAAATATCATAATTTCACTTATTAAGAAGGCATTGTGGGTCAAAGGTGTGTACACACTATCCACTTTTTTACATGAAAAACAATGGGAAGAGACCGCATGGCGGAAAAAATTGTTCTATCAAATAGTAGATTAGGAAAACGCCAGAATAAGAAATAAAAAAAAAATCAGATTATTTTATTTCTGTTTTTTGCGTTAATCCCTGCTTACGTTTCAATCACCAATTGCAAATAACCACCCTTTTCGCTCATTCAATTCAATTAAATTGTGAACTGAATAAAACAGCACATTGTAATTTCTGTAAGTTGTCTATTCATTACCAAAGCATTTAGCAGTAATACAGTTAAAATGTGGATAATAGGCCGATTTAAGGTGTGCCCCTGAAAATTGAATTAAGGGGCTACAGCGCTCCTAGTAAAAAAAGTCTGTCTGGAGCCCTGGGGTGGTACTTTCAGAGCGCCGTCAGTCAAATCCATTCTGCTTGTAGAATGCTATAATAACTTAAACTCCGTACCGCCTTTTCGCTACTCACTTGCCCTCCATGCTACTGTTTTCTGACACCCCTTGAATCCATTCCACTTGATTTGCTCATTGAGTCCATATACATTAAACACCATACCACGTTTTCCCCACTTGCGCCGGCTGCACAGAGACACAGGCAGCGCACCCACTGAGGCAGCTGTGTGGTCACATACTGTCACTATAGAAGCTTGGCATGTTGATCAATGTTCATAATTTGTTTGCCTGTTGCTTTTAAAGACATCATATAAATATTAGATGCTGTTGTGTAAATTTTGGGAAAACCGTGGCACGTATGTGGTAATTGTTTTGGACTATAAAATAATTTCCTATGTAACGTGTGAGTCGGAATTCCGATCTTCTGCATGAGAGACGTTATTAAAAGAGCTAAAGTCCTGAACTTGAGTCCTCTGAAAAGCAGATCATATGCCAAATTAGGACCGTCTACTATATATATATATATATAGTGTTGCCATATCAGTGTACATTTAGTCAAAGCAAGCAAGATCTCTGCATTATTAACTGTAAATCTGTCACCAAACCTTCCATCTTGTCTACACAGTTATAATGGTATTTCCCAAGAACACTTTCAAATGTTTGTGGCTCTATTGCCACATTTGAATTTTGGTAATATTAGCAATATCCTCTCTTCTACCATAGAGATGTCGTACCCCGTGTATTTCTGCTGAGTCCATTTCAAAATACTACTGCCCACAGTGGGTACTCTGTATATCTCTGGGGCCTGCAGTAATAGCTCTTTGTAAAACATAGTTTTGCTGTATTTCAAACTGAGACAGCCACGAGCAAGTTAGAGAGTCTGTGCCTGGTTCTACCTTGACACAGGTAAACACAGACATGACCAGCTGTGACTCATGTCCCAATTGTAAGACTCTGATTTGGTGACCCAGTCCCAAGGGTTGCTAATTTATAGTGTTGCTTGTATTCACTGATTCCTTCGAGCTTTAGTGCCTTTTTCCGGCAATACACGTACAGACAAAACGGACTTTCTAGACAACGTGATCAATTTCATCTATTACATTTTAATATCAACAGGTGTGCATTCGCAAAATCATTTTTAAGCATTGTTTTTTTTCACTAACAACAGCCTTTGCAAGAATTTAAATGCAGGCAGCTGGGAATACAACGGACAATGATTTCCATAATCAATTAATATTCCTGTTATTATCTTGTCTGTATTATGTAAATAAAAACACAATTTACCATTCTCCAAGCATGTGTTGATACATTCGGTTGGCTTGTTTTGTCTGTTCAACATTCCAAAACCTGAATATATTAGATCTTCTCTCATATATAACAAAAAGAAAATACAGCATATCGTCACATGAAAAGCTGAAACCCCAGAATGTTTGGTATTTTGCTTGAAAATTACTATCCTGTTTGCAAATCCCTGGAGTGTGCAGTTCATGGGAGGCCAGTGTTTTCTCTAGGATTTTTTTCAGCAGCGGGAGCAGGCCAACACCCCCCCCCCCCAAAGAAAAAACTCATTCTGCTTATCAATAACGGTTGTTATCGAAAACCTTTCCTGCCACAAGCCATAAGACTGTTATTCACCTCACCTCGTCAAATTCAAGGTAAATGCATCCATCAAATTAGGAATATGGGCAAAATTTGTCGACTAAAGTGGATCAGTGCACTACATCTAACTGCATGTTAAAGATCTTTACTGGAGGAGGAGCAGCAGAGTGTCACAGTGGCACTCAGACCTCTGCACAACAAACCAACAATGTAGCTATATTGCTCCAAATCAATGTTGTGCTGCCTTACATTTTTGTCCAGATTCGAGGTGCGAGCTGACTTGCAGCTAATAAATGCCCCGCATTTACCGGACTTTGCCTTGTTGTCGCTTTCTCTGTTGTAGGCAGACTTTTGACTGTTTAACTCTGTCCATGTTTCACTCGGACATTAGCATGCATTTTAAGTCCTAGCTCCTATCAAAACACAGGCGCAGTTACATTGATGCATGACGTAAATTAAAATATATATATCTTTTAGGAACCGATGAGCAGAAGTGAAATGTAACTTTATCTCACAGGTAACCGGTAACACTACTCTGTCCTTACTCCTCTCTCCCTCCCTCACCTTGGGGGAGTGTTGCCTACAGCGATCAATAAAAGCCCTGGCAGGGTCTTGAAATTGGAACTTCATGACATTTCATAAAATTCTGTCGGAGCAGGAGTTCACAATTTTTTTGCCTTCTCTTTTCCATCTGTAGATGCTGTCTTGTCCAGGAATGCCTAGGGATTTTATTGTCCAGCTTGTTACTCTAGATAAACTGGTGAGGCTCAGAAAAAAGAGGGGAGGCTTAAGTAGTATAGCTTAGTGTGTGCGTATTTGCTCTTTTGCTTGTCTGTTTGTCTTTGTGTGTTTTCAAGTATGAGTGATGGCGAGGCAAACCTGTGCACACTATTTCCTTTGTGTGTACTGTTTGTGGTGAATGCTGTGGTGACCTTTCACCATACCCCACATTGACAAGCCCCTTCAGTTTTGGACTGTGTCCTGTGAATTTGTGAACACTTTTGTCTTTTATTCCGCATAAAGTGAATTCTCTTAACTGTTGACCCACTGAGGGCTGCTGCACGTAGAGCATTTTCAGAATTTTAAGATGCAATTAAAGCTGCAAGCAGCAGTGGACGGGCCCTAGGACTCGCGGGGCGGCCCGGGACGGTGGGGTGTGTCGCGGTTAAAGCTGCGCATCATTTGGGTAAACCTGCCATGCACAGGACTCCAAAGTGTAGAGCGTGCTACTTCCTGTTGCCAGCATGTGGCACTGTGGCTTGTGGTCAATATTGACATGTAGCTGTGTTGAGGCCAGGCCTATTATGATGCTTGAGAATTTGCAGTTGCAGTGACTGAAATTCTTTTGGTATTGTTTGATCACCAAAGTCTGTAGATGATACTGAGCGAATATGGAGTTACTGCGTTTAATCGTCTAGGAGGAGTTCGATCAAATAGGACGTCTGAAAATGGCCCGTAAAGCAAGAATTTGGCACATGTAATTGCAAATAGTTGACTTCCTGTTGTTCTGAGGTCCTGGTCCCCCTGGGGTATTTTGTAGGTCCTGAGACGATTCACGTCCACAAATATTTTCATAATTTTACATGAAAGTGAAAGGTGGTGAAATGGTCTTTGAAGGGACTTTGAAGGTCTGTAGGGGGCGCTATCGAGCCATTTTGACACAGAGCGACTTAAAAAAAATATGATACAGAAGGGCTCCCCGCTCTGCACATGGTATTCAAGTTTCGCAAGTCCTTCAAACCCACCATTTTTAGGTAAAAGTTCAGAATTGGTCGCTATGGCAACGGCCATTGCGCAAGAGGTCAAATTTCGCACACTTAATGCCAATTTCCCATGTTTGTGTACGTCTGAGGTCATGGCTCCAAGAGGCTTTTTTGTAGGTCCTCCCATGCTGCATGTGCTCACCATATTCGGTTCAGGTAGCTCAATGTTAAAGGTGGGGGCTTTGAGTTTTAAGGATTTTAGGGGGCGCCCTGTGGGGCCATTTTGACATAATCAAGCCTAAAAACCATTTCAGATCCCAGAATTGGGCCATGTCAACGTGTGTGTGAATTTTCACGAGGCTCCAAGCATTTTGAGTCTCTCAACCATGTATTCGTATTTTGGTGGCGATTACAGCGTCGCCACGGGAACAGCGTTTAAAATATGGCGCCAAGGCCCTAAATGTGACATGACCAATTTGTCATAAGCATGCTGACCGAATTTGAGGTCGGTGTGGTGATCCTGGCACGTACGGGACTCAAAAGTGTATAGCATGCTACTTCCTGTTCCCAGCAGGTGGCGCTGTAGCGTGTGGTCAATATTGACATGAGGTTGTGTTGAGGGTCCCACCAGTATCATGCTTGAGAATTTTGGGGCAATTCGGACCAATGCATGTGAAATGAAGAGCCACTTCCTGTTTACTTCCTGGTTGGCGGCGAGGGTTCGGCGGAGGTTAAAAATTTAGCAAGGAATAACGTCCAGGCCCTCCGGTGAAAAGTCAGGATTTTCTCTTGATTTGGTCCCACGGATGTGGAGATGACGCGCACCAAGTTTGAAGTCGGTGGTGTGAAATGTTTCCGAGCCGTTGGCCAAAGAATGATGACGGGAAAGAGATTTTGCTAATGGAATCCAAAATGGCGGAAGTCCTGGAGGTCAAAGGTCATGGCTGCAAGAGTTTTTTTTTGTAGGTCCTGGGATGATAGACGTGTTACCCAATTTTTGTAAATTTTGGCGAAACTATTTGATTTATGAGAATATTTTGCAAATTTGTAGGTTGCGCTAGTGAGTCATTTTGCGCCGCTATTTCCCGGGACCCCTAAAATAGGGGAGTGCTACTTCCTACTACTTCCTGTTGCCAGTAGGTGGCGCTGTGACATGTGGTCAATATTGACATGTAGCTGTGTTAAGGGCCGCACTAGTATTATGCTTGAAAATTTTGGGACAGATTGGACCTAGTAGTGTAGAGCATGCTACTTCCTATTGCCAGCAGGTGGCGCTGTAGCATGTGGTCAATATTGACATAAGGATGTGTTGATGGCCGCACTAGTATCATGCTTGAGAATTTTGGGACAGATCGGACCATGCATGTGTGATTACAAGCCACTTCCTGTTGCCAGCAGGTGGCGTTGTTGCTTGTGGTCAATAATGACATGTAGCTGTGTTGAGGCCGGGCCTATTATGACGCTTGAGAAATTTGGGACATATCGGACCATGCATGTGTGATTACGAGCAACTTCCTGTTGGCAGCAGGTGGTGCTGTGACGTATGTTCAATATTGACATGTAGCTGTGTTGAGGCCGGGCCTGTTATGATGCTTGAGAAATTTGGGACAGATGGGACCTAGTAGTGTAGAGCATGCTACTTCCTGTTGCCAGCAGGTGGCGCTGTGGCTTATGGTCAATATTGACATGTAGCTGTGTTGAGGCCGGGCCTATTATGATGCTTGAGAAATTTGGGACATATCGGACACTGCATGTCTGATAACGAGCCACTTTCTGTTGGCAGCAGGTGGCGCTGTGACGTGTGGTCAATAATGAAATGTAGGTGGGGTGAGGGCAACATGCTACTTCCTGTTGGTAGCAGGTGTTGCTGGAGTAATTGGTTATAGTAAGATGTGAAAAAATGCCCAAAGTCCAACTCGCTGGATCCAAAATGGCCGTTTTTCCTCAAAGAGCACTACATTTGTAGACTCTAGATCCAAAATGTCGTCCGTAGGTCATTAGAGATGAACGTGGAATTTTGCGGGGAGCCCACGGCCACGCCGTTGCAGTGAATGAAATTCCTTTGATAACTTTTAATCACAAATGTCTGTAGATGATACTGAGCGAATATTGAGTTACTGCGATTAATCGTCTAGGAGGAGTTCGAATAAATAGGACGTCTGATACTGGCCCGGAAAGCCAGAATTTGGCACACGTAATTGAAAATGGTTGACTTCCTGTTGGTCTGAGGTCCTGGTCCCCCTGGGGTATTTTGTAGGTCCTGAGATGATACACATCCACAAATATTTTCATAATTTTAAATCAAAGTAAAAGGTGGTGAAATTGACATTAAAGGCGCTTTGAATGGCTATCGAGCCATTTTGACACTTTTTTTTTTCTTTTTGTTTCTCTTGTTTAATTTTGCTCATCCATTGTTATGTCCTCTTGAAGATAATTCTTCACATCTAACAGGCTTTCTCCATGTCACTCTTCCTTCGTCCCTCTTTGTCCTCCTTGACATTTGCATGTAAATCAATTATCTCTTATTTTGCACTCACTGAGGCCACAGGAATGAAGACATGCTTCTGTTACACTTTGCCTTTCTGTTTTCACCAAACTGTGCTCACAGCTGTTAACGTTCCCCCTCTAACTCTTCTTGGTGAGTTCGAGATCAGGCACTCAAAAGGGACATGTGTTTGTTATTGATGAAAGTGTGTAGCCTGAGTTAATAACTTAACACACAAAGGAGAAGTGTGTACTGTGTGTGTAGCAAGCAGGTGGTATCTGGGGCAAGTGTATCAGGGCTTTAATCTTTTCTGCTGTCATCCATGTTGCTCTCACTCCAAGTAGAGCAGGGGCTGCCTCCCTCCCTCCCTCCCTCTTCTTAAGTCCATCCTGCCATGGATGTCAGGCACCACTCCCCTTGCTCCTTGACTCGGCTCCCACACATCAAATTAGCCCTCAAGCTGCTTCAAGGCAGTACAGTCTGGTCGTGCCCAGTCTGGCTCCAGACAAAACATCAGCGAGACTCTGGCACAACCTCAGACCACCAGACATGGCTGCATGTAACACTAACATCTTTCACAGAGGGGGGGGGGGGGGGAGAAGACGGACTAAGATATTCCACATTTTGTGTAAAGGCCTGACGTTCTGTCACAGTGCTCTTCGAGACAGTATATACCATAATTAGACATTTTAGCCCATTTGCTCTTGTGCATGTTTGTCTTTTTTGTCTCATTTTAGCACATACTCCTCATCCTTTTGGCGAATGTATTGCCCCATGACTATGTACACGTGGTTCATAATGTGAATAGTGAATGCGATGCACATCTGTGGCTAATGATGGAGATGGGGCTCCTTACAGCTATCAGGTGTCCACCCAGTCTGCCCATGACCTTAGCACTACAATTATGGAGTCCTATGGTAGTGAAATCAAGTAAAAGGCTTTCAGTTATCACTCCCAGTGAAGCAGTTCAGTCTCTCTCTGTGCCCTTTACAGCTTCCTCTGGCTGTGTTTCAACTAGGGATCGACCGATACCGATTTTTTTAGGGCCAATGACGATTTTTTTTTCATCAGCCTTAGCCGATGACCGATACGGACTGCAGATTTTCTTGAGCCGATATCTGGAGCCGATACTACTTTTGCTCCCTCAGTTAAATAGTTAAATATAATTAAATTCAGCAAGTTGTCTCATCTGATCTGAGGTCTTAGTCAAAGTGGGGTTATGGCCAAGGCCGTGGCTCGCCTCCCTGGGTAGAGGGAGACGAGGCTCACGTCGCTCTGGAGCATCTCGGGAGTTCCCACCGCACCGGGACTCGTCCGCCCGCGAACGGGATCCCCTGCGCAAAGCCTGCGGCGCGGTCAGGGGATCCCGCCGGGGGGGCGCTGCCAGTCCCAGCCTGCTGAAGCAGAGAGGGGAAAGGCGGGGAAGAGAAGGAGGGTACGGGGGGAGAAGAGCCAGCCGACGAGCAGAGAGAACGCGAGGACGAGGAGTATGCGTAAAACAGCAACCACAAGCCTCGCGCCCGTCCGTCAGCGGCGGCCCCCCCGAGATTAAAAAGTAAATTTCCACGAGGCAAAGGGTTTGGAGAAAAAGGAGAAAGACACAAACCCACCGGGCGCTCCGTCCACCGCGACCCACGACTAAGCCGGCCGGAGCCATCGAGAAGTCGTCGGAGGAGCGGCGGTGGCAGAGCGGGGTGGGAGACATTGAATCCCCCTCCCGCTCTCCGGAGGAGAAGGGAGAGTTGGGTACCCGGCGGGCTTGCAGCGCGGCAGCCTAGGGCAGAGGCACCGCGACGGCGCTGGGTAAATTGTTCCGGAGAGAGCGGGGCCGGGCCCGATAGGCGACCGGATCCGCCCTCCCAAAAAAAACTATCGGCGAACGTAGCAGCCGCGCATCGGCCGATGCCTATACACTTAAAAAAACTCAAACATCGGCCGATATTATCGGCCGGCTGATAAATCGGTCGAACACTAGTTTCAACCTTTTCCCGGTAGAAAAAAATTACAAAATCTACTGAATTAACCTGATAACAGCTGCCTCATCTCTTGCACTCAAACCAAGACACAGATAAGCCTAATTGTCTTCCTTATGCATCTGACAACACTACAGGATTTTCAAAGTCGTAAGATCGCTGAATTTTTTTAATACAATACAACGCGCTGTCTCCAAATGTGAGGCTTTCAGTCGTTGTGCTGTTCACACTACGTGAGTCATCGGCGACAAGGGGCCACACAATATATGATCCTTCACCAGTAGAAATGTCTCCAAAGTAGGTACTGTCCCGAAAAACACGCAAGAAGTGACACTTGAATATACGCAACACACTCGCCAAACAGGATTTCTTTGTCACTTTCGCGATGGACATCAAAAAGAAACAGTGTTCCATATATTGCAGAATACTCTTATGTTGAAAGGTCAGAAGTTGTTTGAGCTGACGCTGTCTGTGTTGTGTGGACGGGGGTAGCGAAGAGAGAGGGGGGAAAGGAAAAGTGAGAGAGAGGAGATAAGCAGATTGTAAGGTGGTGTGCCCGGTCTAGTGCAACATCCACCCCCGCCTGTCTAGGCTTACTTTGGCTCCCTGATGGGAGGGTGAGAGATGGAGAAGTGAGGATCTTCCGAACTAACTATAAGATTTCTCAAAGAGGAAGGTTTTGAGTCTAACTTTAAATGTGGAGAGGGTGTCTGCCTCCCTGACACAAACTGGGAGCTGGTTCCAGAGGAGAGGAGAGGAGTCTGGTGGCTGAAGGCTCTGCCTCCTGTTCTACTTTTACAGACTCTGGGAATCACAAGTAGTCCTGTGTTTGCATAGCGAAGCAATCAATTAGGATAATGTGGAACTATGAGCTCTGTAAGATATGATGGAGCCTGATTATTATGTGCTTTGTAGGTGAGGAGCAGGAGTTTGAATTCAATCTTGGATTTTACAGGAAGCCAATGTAGTGACGCTAAAACTGGAGAATTATGATCTCTTTTTCTAGTTCCTGTCAGAACTCGTGCTGCAGCATTTTGGACTTTTCACAGACCAGCTGGGGCATCCTAACAGTAATAAATAACTGTAGTCCAGTCTAGAAATGACTAATGAATGGACTCGTTTTCAGCATACTTTTGAGATAGGATGTTTCTAATGTTCTTGATATTGCACAGGTGAACGTATGCTGTCCTAGAGACTTGTTTTATGTCCAGTTCAGAGTCAAAGGACATCTCCTGGTCAAAGCAAAAAGCAATGCTGTCCAAGGTAACTATATGCTCAGTAGGGGTGTTGAAATTAATCGTCTCTACGTTGCGATGCGGAAGTGGACGATGCTGCATCGATGCAGCGATGCAGTACCGAGCTTTTATTGTTACACCTGTACTGTATCATTTATACAAAATAATGACACAGAGACCGTCGTATGAACTAACTTGATCCAAGAAGGAACAACAACAACTTTATTTATCACCGTCAAACACTACAGCGCATCCACTCCCTTCTTCCGTTATGCCCTTCACAATAAAACCTCAACTTAAAATCACTCAGCATTTTGCTGAGGCAACCCAAACACAGAACCAATTAAAATGTAATGTAACAAATAAATTAGCTTACACTACGTTGTTGTTTGCTAAGTGTCCTTTTTTAGGTTAAAATAATAAAATAAAAAAGGGAGTTCATATATATCTGACTGCTTTGATTCATTGATGAAAACGTAGCCATGATGTGCAGTAATATCAAAAATGGAAGACCTCATCTTCTCTCTCTTTCTTTTCCTTTTCTTTTTTCCTTAGTCACTGTAGGAGGGTTCTGGGAGAGGGCAGCTGATTTTGGAGGTTCTCCCTATCAACCGGTCCCCCTCCCTACTCATCTCTACTCCAACATTAGAACACATGAGTGTGGGCCTCTGACCTTTCTGCCATTTTAGCATATATACATGTATACACTGTGTGCACAATTATTAGGCAAGTTGTATTTTTGAGGATTCATTCATTAATTTCTGAGAAAAATAAACAAACAACTCAAAATTTACAAATAAAAAAAAAATTCTGACATTTTCTGAAAGGAAATCAGTGACCAATATTGCCACCCTACTTTTCAATAACAGTCATAAGCCTCTCCATAGCGATTACTACTAGGGTAATCTAATCTCCATTTTCTCCTCCTAATGACCTGAACTGAACAATGCAACACCTCAAATATTAAAATAGATACACATATAAAACACAAGTATAGAACAAGATATTGCACAACAGTATTGCACATTTTAAGAAGCTTTTGTGACTGGTAATGACCTAAACTGAACAGTGCAACACCTTAAATATTAAAATAGATACATATATAAAACACAAACATTGTACAACAGTATTGCACATTTAAAGAAGTTTTGGGACTGGTGAGAACACTTTACATCAGTTTTTAACAATTGTTCTGCAGGAATATCACCATATTGGCCTTCTTTGGCAATATACAGCATCTTTCCTGACTTTGCATGCCCAGCACACGAGAAAACCCTCTCAGAGGGGGTTGATGAGGCCTGCACACACAAGTAATTATCTGACAGGACAGACAAATTAGGGAGGGTATCCCTCTTACCCCACCACCAGTCCACAGGGTCTTGTCCAGATGGGATGGCTGGCAGGCCTTTGTAGATCTCTATCTCTTTCTGGACCTGCTCTGTGATGGAGAGGGCACTGCTTGTGGTCTGAGTTGCATGGAAAAGTTCTCGATCTTCATCCTCAAACAACTGCTCCAAGGCTGACATCTTGTGAGCTCCTCTTGGCTGGAAAATACAAACAAGTTTAGTAAAGCACAAAAAACAACTATTCATTGTAGACTAGATAGATAGTATATAGTTGAACTTACATTTCTGCCTGCTTGGTCCTCCTCCACCTCATCATCACCCTCACCTTCTACTTCTGCCTCACTCTGAAGAGAGTCCTCTATTGGAAGCTGTAGACACAAACAGATTGTCCATACAACAGCAATACTTAATTACAGAAACTGACATGGGCATGGACATAGTGCATATGAAAAAAGATTAGCAATTAGTACACTGTCCCTGACAAACATGCAGTAAAATACCTGAGCTGCTGTGGCATTGTCAATCCCTGCTTTCTTAAGCCTATCCCAAGCTTCCGCAACACCAACTTCCAGCCTGCCTTTAAAGCAAGGGTCCATCAAGGTGGCCTCCTGAAGGAAGTTCTGAATATCTTGATCCTGTAATGAACACATGGTTTAGTAAATAAATTGACATTATTACAAGTGACCCTCTTGTCCATCACCTCACCTGTCTCTCTCCATTGGCCTCCTTAGCCTCTGATCGAGGCAGGCTGCCTGGATTGCAGGGAACTGCTCCACAAAGCGCTTCACCATGAGGTATAGGGAATTCCAGCGAGTCCTCGCGTCCAGGATAACATTATGCTCTGGCAAATCTAAAGCACAGACATTTAAATTACAATAAACAATTGCTTATATTTAAACGTTTAACTTTTCAAAATGTATTTATACATTCTGCTGAATGCTCCCCTTTTAAATGTAATGGACAGTCACTGTTAGATAGTGGTCCTGTGCATCCATCGCAAGTAATTGCAATTTTGTTGACCTGGCCAGCTGCTGGATGACATTCTGTTTTGTAACAGAATACCACGCAGGTATAAATGTGTTGGATATGTCATCCCTGGATGGTGGCTGGTATCTATGATTGAGGGCACTGCTCATCTCCCTTTATAAAAAAAAAACCAAAACATATATGATATCTATTAGTCTTGTACACAGAATGTCTTCATGGTACAGAGGTGTGGCCTACACATGCATCAAGGAAATTCTATTTTCATATCATAGCCCACATTTTGACCTGAAAGATGGCGATTCCACCATGGAAAACGGATGAAGCCCCATCACCACAAATTTGGTGACTGCCCTGTGGATTTCCTCCATCTTCTCTTTGGTTAGTGCAGCCTTCTTAGCCAGGGTGAAAGGAGTGACTGTGGTAACTTGAAAGCCAGAAATAAAAATATTACTGTCAAAATTGTTTAGAACATACAACTCTTCAGGTTACCATTAGTAGCCTATTCTGCTCAACAGCTCATTCTCCCCCACTTCCCCTCCCCCTCTGGATAAATAGGAGTAGCCTCGGATTGACTGCAGCCTCGAACAATTTAAATTGTTCGAGGCCGTATACAATATCTTAGCAATTACAAGAGTGCCGCATCCCTCTGAAAGACAATTTTTGACATTTCAGAGTCAGTTAAATCTTTTTTTGTGGCCTATTTTGCCTGAGGAAAAGAAGCTGCCTAATAATAATGCACACCTTGATATGGAATGTTGATCTCCTTAGGCCACACCCTCCCTCATTACACAAATACACATCACCTGATATGCTGATTTTTAAACATGGACGTCGCCATATTTTCTAACCGAATTTGGTGGGACATTGTGGGTGACAGCAAAAAGAAAAAGGAAAAAAGTAAACAAGCTAAGTTAGCCCTCTGAGCTTATGTGTTGCTAAGTTGCTTTGAATTATTAAGTCACCACTTCCAAGCAGAAGATAAGGTTTTTTTCAGAGCCTGACTAGGCAGCTGCCCCTTCTCACTTGAAAACCTGGGTAAGTGTTGTGCTCGTCGCAGACATCTTCACAAAGTGGTGCGATTGACTTTGATAGTGGACAGATTTTACCCTAGAGAGCAGCATGAAAGGTAGGATTGCTCACTCTGCAGCTACTTCTGGGCACCAAAGTACACTGAGGTGTACCCTTAAGTTCACTGAACATCATGGGACAGGAGAAAGAAAAGAGTGCTGGACTTGAAGAATCTGCGCGACTGATGATTTGAATCGTCGACATTCAGGGGGAAGCCCTATACATGAGTATTTAGTTTTTTTATTTAGTCGAGGTGTGCTAAATTGATTTTGTAAATAAAATTTGAAGTGGTGTAACATTCTGGTTTGATCATCTCTCCCAAGATGATCAATACGCAGACATAAGAATGCAAATGAATATCATTTGGTCAAATGTTGACAAAACAAGAAATTAGAAGGTCATTTTGGGCTTACGAATTTGTTAGAGACAATCCCACTATTTTTGTGCATTTACACTAATTTATAGTTGTTGAATACGAAAATATTTTTTGTTGCAGATTCAAACCTCTATATGATTTGGCATAGTTATACAGTGTTTAAACTGCAGATAAGTGAATCACCCATTCATGTTTAACTCAGCTGATATATACAATACCTCTTGTTTCCTGAGTGGTTTGAATGTGTTTTTGCTTCTACAAATTTGATTTGGTTTGCATTTATGTTTGTTTTGTCTTTCCTGCATCTGTGCAGTGTGCACCGCAGAACCAGTTTGCGTTTCAGAATGATTTGCATGTGTTCCAGACGGCGCTGTGTGATTGCAGACTGTGTGCAGGCTTGATGCTACTGGTTTACTCTTTCCTCTGTTGACAAGCGTACTGAAGACGAGGAGGCGTAGCTTTCACTCATCCACTGACCAAATTTTGAATCTGCCTGGTTTTGGTTGACTCATAAGTCAGACATGCATCATTGACTCATTATTTTTACTACTGTTCCCGTCAGATAAGTGCAGTAGCAGTATGTTGGAACATGGTGAGGGGATTACTGTCAACTCAGATGGTATTGTAGCTTAGTCAAGTGCACACAAAATGCAGTATAATTATAGTGTTTCTCAGCCGCTGCTCAAACCTAACCATGTTTCAGTCCATATATTCCAGTGTTAACTTTTGTGTTTGCATTTTTTTGCCTCAGTGACCCCAACTATTAGCTGTATTAAAAACACAGACCATATGAAATCACTTTGTGCCTCTGGGCATCCCTCCACAATCTAGTTGCTTTTCATCTTGAAGCATAAGCTGTCATTGTGGTGTCCTTGGTGTGTTTGTTGGCTCTTTTGTTTACCAGTGTTTCCTCCAGGTCTCAGTCTGCTCTCCTTTCCACCATCCAGTTTCACAGGTGACAAAAACATGTTGATTCCCCTTCTCGCCCCATGCCCCTCTTTTCTTCTCTGGAGGATGAGTAGCCGATTGAAACATACCTTAATTCCGCTTACCTCGTGTCAGAGGTTCAGCTTGTTTGCAAGCAGCAATGCCGTACTGTGCTCAGTAATGCTCAGAGGTGGTAATTACATGTACACTTCACAATTACATTACATGATTGTTAAAGTCATAAGATTGCTGTACCGCTCATCCTACACACTGTGCTGTCTTGTAATCCCAAGGCTTTCAGTCGTTGTGCTGTTCACACTACATGACTCATCGGCGACAGGGGGTTACACACTACACAATCCTTCACCAGGAGAAATGTCTCCAAAGTTTTTTCACGATAACACACGGGAGAAGTCACACAGGAAAAAACGCGATGCACGCACAAAACAGGAATTGTTTGTCACTTTCACGATGGACGTCAAAAAGAAGTTACACTAATTATCTGTTGCAGTGAAAACGCACAACACGACAGAAACAAGCCCCTTAAAATTGTCCTTGATCGTTGATTTTTCCAGAAACTCGGAAAAGGCAATGGCTATGGGTGAAGTATGTTGTTTGTGTTGTGCTACAGTTTTTAGTTCCCAGCTCACACTATAGGAAACATGTCCAGATATTTAGCCTGCTAGATATCTGGCAGACGTCGGCGAGGCCTCGGCAAGTCACTTTGATCATGTCATTGGTAGTTCACACATAATGATCGAGTGCTGTTTTGCAAGCCCTGATTTTCCTCAGATATGCTGCGAGCTCCAGGATTTTTTGGCGAGCTGAAAATCTGGCTTAAAATCGTGAAGTGTGAACTCGGCATTAAGCGCCACAGAGGATCTCAGCCATCGTATAAGGGGACAAAAATCAAGGCTGTCTTGAGTGGCCTTTGGCTATTGCGAAATACCAAAGATGACGGGGATGCCGGAAATTTAAAAACTGGGTTGATGCATCTCTTTGACAGAGGCTCTGTGGTTAGCAGCTAACAGAGGATAAGCGACAGAGGGGTAGTGAGTTGGAGCAACAGGAAAAAGGGAGATAGTTGGTGTGGTTTTTCAGTGACCTTGGATTGCAAGAAATTAGATGGGTTTGAGAGACAAAACAATTGGCGTATACTCTCATACAAGTTAATTGAAGTATCCTGAGTTGATTGTGTTGGAGTGAAATAAGAATGGGGAGCAGTCTCAAGGAGGTGAAAAGAGGGAGCATGGGACTTGAAATACTTTGGTTGTTTGAAGCTTTGCCCACCCTGTAATCCTCACCTTGTGACTGCTGCCTGTGACACAGTGCTAAAGTCCAAGCCCTTTCTCTTCGTTTCCCTCCGACTTTTGTGTTTGCGCAGAAACATGAAAACATGAAAATGAAAGTCTGTTGCATTCAAGCCTTTTACCAAACAATTTCACACTACACTGATTAAGCCTATCAGTGCCAGGGACATAACTCTTTTTTTTCGCAGTTTGATGCCGATGTCTATGGTGACATGTCTGCGCTGTGCATTGCTGTGTATCTCTGCGTTCTTCAGCGGTTATACACCAACCAAAAATAATCGGTTTGTCAGAGCTAAAGTGGAGAACAGCTGTAGCTACGGAGATGGAGTAGGCTACAGCGACTAGCAGTATGGCGGAAAAACCTAGGAATCGTCCAAGAAAAGTGTCTGATAAAAAGTAAAGAAACTCATTGTTCAGAGGAATAGTTGCAGTCTAAAAAAAGAACATGATCTATGGTGAGGACATACAAGGCATACATCATAAGCACGCTTCAGCAGTGTTTGTGTAATTATTCTCAGTGCCCGAAATCAGAGACAAAAGTTCTGCAGTGCAAGTTTCTGGACATATTTGGAGAAAGAGGGGTCTAATTAAACTTTCAGGTTTAAGATAAGACCTACTACCATTGCTTTAAACACACTGCTGAGTTTCACTTAATCAAGACTGGAGTAAAGACAGGTTGCCAAAAAGATTGTAGAATACGAAACTTACGTTAAAAGGTTTGGGAAGGGTTTGGGGGAGGGGTATTCTAACCAATACTGTGATATCAATTGTAGTTATTTTCAATTGCAATTATTTGTCCATAGCATAATGGGAAAAGTCAACTAAATAAACTAAGCCAACATTTATTAAGATATTGTATTATTGTGTACCTTACACATAATCATGACTATGAACATTCAATTTATTAACATCCACTTATTTATCCAGCTATGGTGCTGGTACGGGGCCATTTGTCATTGTCCACCATCGGCTCTGTGCTGCAACTTCTTAAAATCATGTTATTCATTCCAACAATTCAGTTCAGTAGCCGACTAGCTGTGTTATCCTCGACTTGACAACAACCAAGAGACATTCTAGCTTCCTAACTGAAAGTGACGTGATGCAGTCACCCAGAGTGTTCATGTACAAAAAGTCTCCCTGATATGTTGGTCTTTAATGAAACAGCAAAAAGACAGCTCAGTTGTTGTTGTTTTTTCAAACATCTAAATTATACAGCTAGGAGTTTCTTCTTTGGCTTAACTATCATTGACGGATCATGCGTTTATGTAGACACCAGCATGCAGAGGTCATATTGACCAGACAACAATGGTTATTATGAAATTAGAATAACAGCTCTTACGATTTTAAATTGGCCTCTTTTCATAATTTTTCTATGTAAGAAAGACTAGTCCCGGGGTGAGTGATGTCATTGCTTTATCTGTTCTTTCTCTTCTTTTCTCTTCTCAGGGTTTCTGTGTTGACTTGAGCCATACCTATATGGCGTGTGTGAGCGGAGAATTTTGCCAGGCACAGCACCTCACCTCTGTGGAGAAGTGAATCGGCCGCCCCCCGAGGGACTACGCTACCCAGAAACCCCCCTGACGGCCAGCACACTAGGAACTGTAGACTCTTCTGAAGGCCCCCCACCCTGGGATATTGCGTAGTCCTTGGCCCGACCGCCCTGCCCTGTCCCAACCAATACGAAAAATCTTTGCTCTCTTCTTTCTCCTTGAACAGCCAATCACAAACAGCTCTCCTGAATGGGGTAAACTGATTGGATGACTCTTGGATAGTATCTCCATCTTTTTTTCCTTTTTTTATTGTTTTAAATTTTTGTTTTGTTTTGTATTAATTCATTTTTACATCCGGATTACTGTGGACTACTTTATCCTTTTTGTTACCCTTCTCTGTGTACCTCATCACATAGTTGAACACTTGTTTGTCCTCCTGACCCATCTTGCTCCACGTGTTGTCATTTTTATTTATTCTACCCTTTTCCTCAATACATGAATCTCCTAGCAGTCTTTGCTGACTTCTGAGCCAAAAGTCGCTTTTGTTTTGTAAGAGTATTGTATTGTAATTGTTTTTTAAGCCGTCTCGCCAACATGAACCGCCCCGCTGCAGTCGAGATTGCCTACGAGTGCATGAGGTTCCTCATCACCCACAACCCCACCAATGCCACACTTAACAAGTTCACAGAGGTATGCCCTCATTAGTCTGTCTGTATCTGTGTGTCCATTTGTAAGTCATCTACCTAAAGTCCTCTCTCTTTTGATGTCTGTCAGGAGCTGAAAAAGTTTGAGGTGAACACATTGGTGAGAGTTTGTGATTCCACCTACGATAAGGCTCCAGTAGAGAAGGAGGGGATACAGGTCCTGGTAAGACTTGACACAGGCACGTTTGTGGCAGCCTTTCTTACAGAGTTTATCCGTTCAAATTAAATAATCACTCTTCTTTTGTCTCCTCTAGGACTGGCCCTTCGATGATGGCGCCCCTCCTCCCACTCAGATCGTTGACGACTGGCTCAAGCTGCTCAACACCAAGTTTCGAGAGGAGCCAGGCTGCTGTATCGCTGTGCACTGTGTGGCAGGGCTTGGCAGGTGAGTGAGTTGCTTTGATTGTTTGTCCAGGGATGGGATGAGAACTTGGGAGACAAAGCTCACTGCTGTTACTCTTGCTAAAGCCCCTTTTGCTACTAACTTAAATGACCTTCTATGAAAAAATACAAGCCTGGACATAACAAATGCAAATGCAGTGGCATATATGTAAGGTTTGAAGGTAGTTGTGTGATTGCTGCCCCCCCCCCCCCCCCCAAAAAAAGTATATTTTTTAATGTTGTGCAAGCGTAGTAAACCTACCTGAAGAACATCAATACAGAATAACTTTACATGGTGAATGTTCTTTTAAACTGTAAAATCTATCGAACTTAACTTAACTTGTTAAATCTGCTTTCATCTAACTGTCTCTGTCCTAGGGATGGGTATCATTAGAATTTGATCAATTCTGATTCTGCTTATCGATTCTGGCTATTATCGTTAATCTTTCCTGCCACAAGCCATACAACACCTCACCTGTCTGACAGAGACACTCTGGACTCTTTCACCTCCATGTCATCTTCTTATGCACATTACTGGTAACTGATTACACACTTGCACTAATATTATGTACATTCTTTATATTTATATTCCTCATACTTTTATAGTTTTGCAGTTCTTATATTTTTACATTTGTATTTCTCATACTTTTTAATATTTTGTAAGATGTGTTGTGTGACAGATATAGTACAGGCAGTCTTTTGACCGTTTAATTCGGTCCATGTTTCACTCGGACGATAGCAGGCATGCTACGTGCTAGCTCCCATCAAAACACAGGTGCGGTTACGTTGACGTTTATTAAAATATATATATATCTTTTAGGAACCGATAAGCAGAAGCAAAATTTAACTTTTCTCACAGGTACCCGGTAACACTACTCTGACTCCTCTCTCCCTCCCTCTCCTCGGTGGCGTGTTGCATACAGTGCTCCGTTGCTGTGTCTGGTCTTGTCTCAAAATAGTCTCAAAATAAAACCCCTCGTAGGGTCTTGTGTTTGCGACTTCGGGTCGCCGCCGCAAAATGAAACCCTGGATTGTGTTAACCAAAGATTGTCCTTAAATCAATTTGCTTATGTTTCTTCGAGGTTATCTTTTCCTCTTCCTGTTAGAATTATCAAATTAGTGTGATGTTTCTGTCTTGGCGCTCAGACACAGGTGCATTTCATCTCCACTAGAACAAAGTGAATCCAAACAGACGTGGGCACACATAAGGCCACAGAGAGCATTTGTTAATTGAATGTTGCGGGTGTCTAAATAAGTCTGTTTTGTACTAACCCTACAATCTTCTAGCCCTCCTCTGAACCTTACTCTTACCTTAAACATTTGCTGCTTCACACATCTTAAGCTGGCTTGACCAAATGTGCAGCATTGTACTTATATTACGACTTCTTCTCAGTCTAAACTTAAATACACACAAGTGATTCTTTCAGACTGGTTGTCCGCTCTCTCTGTTCCTGTTATTGCTCTGTAAACAGATAATCAGCTGGTTACGTTTCCTATCAATAGCAACAACAGTCTGTCGCTGTTGCCTTGCAGACTTGAAAAGGAAAGGCAATTACATTTGCGTGATGTCATCTGCCTGTTGGTCATGAGGCTGCACAGGCAGATATGCACCATCATATTCACAGGCCAATGTGACAGGGAATTCAATACGAAGGATTTACGCAGGCTAAACTGCAAGTGTGTAGAAGCACATGACATGGGCGCTTTGGTGTGAAAAGATCATTCATGACCAGATAATACACTGTACAGTAACCCAATCAGTTCTCAATGGCTTCCAGCTTTTGCATTGCTGAGGTTGTATAATTACCAGTATTGGTCAGACTGTCATCCGTCTACTTTTCTTCCATGTCCTGTGTTCAGTGCAGTCATCTGGGCATAGATGTACGTCTGATCTGCTTGACACTAGTCAACATCCTCTTGAGGCCTCAATTGTACTTTTTGCATGAATGCACGTACAAACGGCTGGGGACACCACAGCCTCATATTTCTTTTTATTATACATCTAGTCCACCAGACGTCTGCATAGAGCATTTGCACATAACCACTTGCAAAATTTCCGTCACACGAACCCACCCCTGCATACTTGGAGATGCAGAAGGCCTACAGTGTGGGAGACTGCAGCGATTGGCCTTGTTGTTGTTTGTCCTTTCTTTAACCATATTCTCACCCCCCTTTCACACTATTACACTGTTTCTTTTCTCCTCTTTCGATCCTTTCTTTCTCACATACTGTCCCTCAGGAATTTTGTGAGAAAAGCCTTTCTAAAACGCTCAGTCAGCACTGGACTTAACCTGCCAAGTGTTCGAAAGTTTTCTATTTATTTATTTTTCTTTACTCAATCTATCTCTTCTGGTGATAGAGGAGAAGGTTGTCTTACTGTAACTTATCAGAGTTATGTGTGTGAGGCTCAGGATATGAGCACAGTGCCCCAGCAGGGCAACGGTGAACTTGGTGCACCCCTGTTGATTTCCCAGGCCTCTTTCCCAGGTTTTAAGCAACACCTCCACCCCCACAATATTACTATGGAACCATGTGAACCATGGCATTTAATCTTCTCTCTCTCTCTCCTCCTTTGATTCTCTCACTGTCTCCTTGAACTGGTCTCCTGGATTTCTTTGCCTCTCAGAGCTCCAGTCTTGGTGGCCTTAGCCCTCATTGAGTGTGGGATGAAGTATGAAGATGCTGTGCAGTTCATAAGGCAGTAAGTGCCCTCCCTACTGTTCTGCTTTAAGTTTTTAATAAAAATCAAGTCTTAAAGGAGTAAATGATGTAGTAATTGTAACTCGAAACATTATTAGCCAAACTGTGATTTGATTTTTTTAAATAAGGTAAATAAATTAAGCTTTTATGTTTCTCTGATTTGTTGACAACAGCAACAAATCATCTTGTCTTCTATAAACTGTTAAATGTAACTCAACAGTCCGGTACTACCATTAGAAACAAGGCTGTAATTTACAAGATGTCCGCTGTTAAAGGAATAGTTTAACATTTTTTTCACTGAGAGATTCACTGATTGCGCTCTCTGCCCTGCAGAGACTTCAGGAAGTTGCTGCCCCCAAACAAAAAATAGTCTGACACATAAATTGATAATATATTAAATAGCAAGCTTTAAATGTGGCGGCAGGTGGATTGTTACATTTGGACAGTGCCAGACAAGTTCCTTCCCCCTTTTGCCAGTCTTAAGCTAAAATAACTGGCTGCTAACTTAAGCCTTATATTTCAAAGACCGTTAAGACATTGGCATTGATCTTCTCATCATAATTTTCTCCTTTTCCCCTCTGATTTTCCTAGGAAGAGACGTGGAGCCTTCAACTCCAAACAGCTTCTTTACCTCGAGAAATACAGACCCAAAATGCGTCTGCGGTTCAAAGATACCAACGGCCACAACTGCTGTGTGCAGTAGGCTGCCTATCAGTGCATCTTTCTTATGTGCATCAAGTGGGGAATCTTCCAACAAGGGAAGAAGAAAAAAAACATGAAGAGAGTGCTATCAGTAATTATTGTAATGATTTGTTAACACTGAGTCATGGTTAATTGATCGGAGAGCAAGCGATTGATGGAATTAATGAATCCAGGTCTGGGGATCCACCAGCTGGACCAATGAATGGAAGGTCAAAGCACACAGATAGGCCCGCCTCCCGGTTACACTGTACAACCACGGGCCAGATTTTATTTTTGTTTCTACTGGAGTCCATTCTGAGTTTTGTTTTAGTTTTTTCAGTTGTAATCATGGGATAACATTTTCCATTTTCTGATTTATTTTTTATTTTAAACAAACAGTGGTGATGTTATGTTAAATTATATCCTGATTTTTATTTCCACTAATAAATGATATGATTAGGCCACAACGTACCACGTACCTTTTCAAAAACATTTTAAACTCGAATACAAATTGTGATTGTTCATTTTGGTATTGGGTGGGTTTTTTGGGGGGGGGTTGCACAAAATCTCAAAGGTTCACCAGAAAACGCAGTAATGTTTTCCTTTAACCCTTCACTTGCTTAAAGTCACTTTCAGTTTAGTTTGAATATGTCTGAAATATTTATTCACAAGATACGCTAAGTGTGGCAGTTATGAGTTTGGCAGGGGTAAGGAAACTTTGTCATCCAATAGTTTTTTGTAGTTTATTTTTAAGCCTTGAGAGCCATGTCTTTTTTTCTTTTCTTTTTTCTCTTTTATTTTGTTGGAGTGCAATAATCGGTCCACGCCAGATAAGCCGACAAAACCCTTGTGAACATCCTACACTCATGCACACTTCAGACACTCATTCAGGCAGTGTAACAGGACAAAACCAAATTTAAGTCAGACAAATGGTACTTCTCTTGCTTTTATCCATTCTCTGTCATGGGGCTACAATAGGACTTCCCTAATTATGCATATTAAACTCATACACAGAGCCTAAGATCCAATAACCCTAACCCAAGTTGGAGAAGAATGAAAATGGTCAGTTTTTTATCATTGTACCCATTTTGAAGACAATCCTCAATTCGTATTGGTTCTTACAAGATAAATAAATTGAAATAAAAAGCACAAATGTCTTTTTATTCCTGCCTCATTTGGACACATTTTAGATGGATGGTTTTGGTGGGATGGAGTTTGAGTTGACAGCAATGAACACAATTTAAGTTGCTTGATACATGGCTGTGAAGCTTCTGTCTGCTTTTTGGTATAAGTCAATATTGTATATTCATAAAAGTTAAAAAAAAAAAAAAAAAGACCATACCAAAATGTAATTTTTCATCCCCTTTTTTAAACGTACAATGCTCCCACCTCACACTTGGTGACGCTTGGTGTTTCCCAGACACAGTGTGCTCATTAGGGATGTCAGTCAAAGGCTGCCCGACATGTCCTCTCCCCATTGGAAAGTGAGTCAGCACCACGTGAAACACACAGGACACCATGGTACTGAACAATGACTCACAGACTCAGCTGGTAATCATGACTACTGTCACCACCTGAACCAATTGATAGTGCCCCCTCTGCTGTTCAAATCCTATATTGAGGAAAGCACGTCAGTGTCCACAGTCAGAAGTGTGAGAATAAGGCTACAATCAAAGGCATCTGGCATTTTTCGATCCCAGAAGAAGTTGTACAACACATGTCAAACATCACTGTGTCTAATATTCAAATACTTGTAAGATAAGAAAATATCTTCCCATTCTCACACACTAAATTAACATGACAATAGAAATCTTTCAACATAGACTTTTTATTGAAGGAAAACAACAAGTAACATTAATGATTGCTTCATTCAAATTAAGCCTGTCCAGTGAAACCAAATCCTGGGTCTGGTTGATGTAATTGGAGCCTGGCTTTAATAAATGCTATTATTTATACCTGTGCTTTTTCCTGCTTCGAAATGTTAAAATGTGTAGCGAGAAAAAGGTTCTCTGAAATTTTGCCTCTTTTTTGACTGAACTAACCCTGACACTGAAACAGTAATTACAATTTACTGCCAGTTCCTGTACTAATGCAACAGAAAGCACAAAGAAATCTTGCACAGCCTGCCTCACAGACGGTCACTGTGTGCTGTCTTCCACACCAACAGGTGTCACTGAGTGTGAATAGGATCTTAATGGTGCTGTAAATGATGTAGCCCAATAGTAAAACGACTCAGTGTTGTCATTGCTGGGCAAGATGGTGATCAGAGCCATAAATATGTTGTGCAATGTGTTGTCAAGACAGGGGCCTGAATATTTTCTTCCTTAAGAGGTAAGAAGTCTCATCTTGGAGGTCTGGCCAATCTGTCTAAGACTTATTAGATCAGCTCCAAAAAAAATCCTTCAGATGAGGTTGATTTCACAATTATGCAACTATACAAAGATAGGTCACAGGCACTGCACTTTTGCATTCACTGACACTTACATTGATGCTTGTTGCTAGGGAGACCATTAATCACCACAACCAACACATCTTAAGTGTGTGAATAATAGAAGTGTCACAGCTCTGGCCGTGTTGAGTGTTTTTTCCTCCGTGTCTCCCCCTCCCCTGCCTGTGTGTTCGTGTGTGTGGGTACTGTTGTTGGAACCTTCCTCCTGCACTCGAGCCGTTTCACAGATTATCTGTGAAACGTGAAATATACGAGTCTGGCACATCTGTCACCAGACCTTCTACTACTGCCTGCCGGGTCCTGCCATCATCCACCGACACCAGTACCAATATCGGCTACTTCACAGACAACACTCCACTGCCCAGTTAACCCTCGTCAGCTGGGCACGGTAACACCACCGGCTGAGCGAACAGCCTCTTGCTAGCCGGCTGGAAACTTGATAGCGGGCCACTGGATACCCCTGCTCCCTGCTACTGAGAGGCATATCCCCGGACATCCTCTCAACTGCCTCGGTGCGGTTAAGCCCTGCTGCCTGGGAACCTAGCCAGCCACCTCCTGTCAGCGAGCGATCGGCTGCTAACGTAGTGGCTAAAGGTGGCCGCTACGTTAGCAACTATCGCCCCCCCCCCAAAAAAAAAACATCAGCCAAACTCTCCACTCAGTCCGGATCACCTGCCATGCTGTGGATAATCCTGCTGTGTGTCTGACTCTATCCCATCTATCCGATCTTTAGTTAGCAAGTCCGTGGTAAACACACCCGCCTATGAACTCTGTATCCGTCCTGACCCGGCGCCACACCGGCATGACGTTAAAGTAGTCCGTCCAGCAACTGCTCAACTTAAGAAACTACAGCACTCCAACGTGTATCTCAGCCACTAAACAACTTGGACTTTTACGCCGACCCCGCGAAGTCCATAGAAGCTTCCGCAGAAAATTTGTTCCCATCCCATCTTTCTGGTCAGCTGATCGCACTGTCTCACTACTAACACATCATCGGAATATCACACCTGGGACTAGTAGTAGCGCTGCAAACACCGCGAGACCTGTTCACACGAAGAGGGACAGAAGACGTGGAGTGGATTTCAGTCTACTTCGGCCTCTACAGTACACCACCCCATCCTCAAGCCTCAATATTGAACTGTTAAACACACAATCTCTAACAAATGAATCCAGTCTCATACATGATCACATCTTTGACAAAAAATTGACTTCATGTGTCTTACTGAGACCTGGCATCAGCCAGAGGACTATTTTGCACTAAATGAAGCTTGTCCTTCTGGCTATCATTATTTGGAAAAAGCCTGCCGCACTGGTCGCGGTGGTGGTTTAGCAATAATACACCGCTGTGACTTGAAACTCACCCCTCTGTCTCTGCCTGAACTGTCCTCCTTTGAATGCATTGCTTTCAAATGCAAACCCCCCTCCCCAGTGACTATTCTTCTCATTTACCGGCCACCCAAATCAAACCCAGCTTTCGTCCCGGAGATAAGTGAACTCACCTCATTTATCATACTCGGAAATTTAGAAATTTACGTTGACACCCCCTCCTGCCACCCTGCAGGTGAACTTCTACAATTATTGGACTGTCTCAACCTCAAACAGCATGTCGTCGTCCCCAAACACAACAGAGGGCACACGCTCGAACTGGTCATTACTGACACTGCCCCCATCAAAAATCTGCTGGTATACGATCTGGGAGTGTGGGATCACAAAGCCATTTCATTGGAGTTGAAATTATCTCAACACACCAAGCCAAAACGCCAAATTAATTTCAGAAAGCAGAAAAACATCAACCTTGACAAAATGACTTTGGACCTCCAGCAAATTCCCTGCGCAAAATTTACATCACCAAATGAATCAGCAGATTTTTACAACAACACCCTGAGCAGTATCCTGGACCTCCACGCCCCTGTGTAAACACAAACAGTCACCTTCTCGCGCTCAGCTTCCTGGTTCACTACAGATCTACGGAACAAAAAAGCAGCTGGGAGTGTACTTGAGCAGTGTGTTGCACAAACTGGACTCACTGTGCACAGATTGGCCTATCAACAACACCAAAAGGCCCTTTCCCTAAGGCCCTGGTCAAATCCAACATCTGCGCTCAAAGTCCCCTAATCACCCAAGTCATCAACCACTCACTCCAGGCGGATATGTTCCATCTGCTCTCAAAACTGCTGTCACCACACCCCTCCTCAAAAAACCCACTTTAGACCCAGAAATCCTAGCCAACTACAGGCCCATTTCCAACCTCCCATTTCTGTCCAAATTGCTGGAAAAAGTAGTCGCAGCACATCTTCAGGACCACCTAAATTCTCATTCCCCATTTGAGAAGTTCCAGTCCGGCTTCCGTTCCACCCACAGCACCGAAACAGCCCTGGTCAGGGTCACAAACGACCTGCTGATGGTGGCTGACACTGGATCACCATCGCTCCTCATCCTTCGGGCTCTGTCTGCAGCTTTCGACACGGTTGACAATAACATCCTTCTTCAGCGCCTCCAGCACACCATCGGACTCTCTGACTCCGCCCTGAGCTGGTTCCAGTCCTACCTGTCTGGAAGAACAGAATACATCTCCTCGGGAGGAGCAAAATCGCAAACACTCACTGTCAGGGTCGGTTCTCAGCCCCACTCTGTTCACCCTCTACACTCTTCCCCTTGGCCGCATCATCAGCCAGCATGGAATATCATTCCATTGCTACACTGATGACACACAGCTCTACATAAAAACCGACCCTATCTCATCTGCAGCCTCAATGTCATGGTCATCATCATCACCGAGCTCCTGCCTTGAGGAGATAAAGGCGTGGATGACAGAAAACTTCCTACAGCTTAATAGTTCCAAAACAGAAGCTATTTTAGCTGGTACGCCACACCAGGTCCAGTAATCCCCCATAACCCAAATCACCTTCTCTGGTCAAAATATACCCCTGTCATCAACAGTCACCAACCTGGGTGTAAGATTTGACCCTCATCTTACATTTGACACCCACATTCAACATCTGTGCAAAACCACGCCTTTGTCTCCTCAAGGCTGGACTACTACAAAGCTCTCCTCATCAGGACTCCTGGCAAGAGCATTCAAATGCTTCAATACCTCCAAAAACAGCGCCGCTAGGATCCTGATGAGAATACGAAAATATGATCACATCACACCCGTCCTTCACTCACTCCACTGGCTTCCTTTCTCTTTCAGGATTGATTACAAAATCTCCCTACTCACCTATCAGTGCCTCCATGGCATGACCCTCCCTACCTCAAAGATCTCCTCTTACCACAAACCTCACCCAACCTCCGCTCCGGAAACAAAACCTTCACCCTTTATCCCTCCAGGACCAGGCTGCGCACCATGGGGGATTGAGCCTTCTGCTCAGCCGCTCCTCGACTGTGGAATTCCCTTCCAAACCACCTGAGGGTTCCACAAAGCACTCTCTATTTTAGGAAGGGCCTAAAAACCTTTCTTTTTAAACAAGCATTCCCCTAATTTTGTGCCTTTTCTTCTACCGATGTTTTTTTCTTTTTAAACCTATTTTTTTTATATTTCTTTTATCTTGTTTCTACTCTGTAGCACTTTGAGATTGCTTTTAGCAATGAAAAGTACTCTATAAATGAAATTTAATATAATTATTATTACTGGTCGTCCTGGTGGGCGTGGCCCCAGCAACCAGAACTGGCAGTCTGACTCAACTGCAACTCATCAACTCATCAGCTCATCAGCCCCTGCATAAGAGCTACTGCCACTCTGCATTTGGCGCCAGATTATACATCTACACAAGTGGTAGTTCTTCTAGGCCGCGCTGCACTTCATCTTAAGTCTGAGTTATTATCTCCTTTGTGATCCTGCACGATTTTCCTAACATGCTGTTTCCCTTGTACAGATTTCTGCCATGCCACTTCCACTGGTTCCCACCTTCCCAAGGACACCGTCGCTTGACTGCACAAGTGTTCCTACTCTTTTTTTCGCACTGACTTCGCCTCTTGTCAAAGTACCTCAGACCAGCGGGATGGATCTCCTGGACGGCCATCGGATGGGTAAAGAAACACACCAGCAACTGAAAAACTATGTGAGAGATTTTGACATTGTCAAAGAGGCTGCAGACACTTTTGTGAACTGGTCAAACAAGATTTCCAAGTGAGGAATCTGAAATGGCAGTGCAGGCCACGTAGCCAGCAAAACACAGCAAGAAAAGAAAATCCATGGCAGGGGAGTCTGGTGATGCAGCAGACTCAGCTACAGACTCATTGTCGGTCTATAGAATCAATGTCCACAACGTCAATCTTGATACAGTATCAAAAGGTATCCATCGTTGGTTCCTGCAGCACAGGGAACTTTATGCTGATATAGTGGATCTGGATCATTTTAATTTCCCACTGATAAAAAGTAAAGCTCCAGCTTTACATTTGATGAAGATGCAACAGTTGAGAATTTACACTCTGAGTTGTGAAATCTCGCCAGACACTGGGACAGTCTGAAAAAGTCTCCACTCCTCACTGTCCGCTAGGTGTTGGTTCTGTGGTTGATAAATCCAGTAGGTTACTGGATCACACTTAAGCTGTTATTTTTAAAACCTGAATTTTTTTTTAAGTTGCTCGTCTGCTTTTTGGCAAAACAAGATTGCAGCCAGGCTCGTTTTGTGTGATTCAGGATGAGCCGATAGCTTAAATTATCACGAAAACAAAACTTTATTTTAGTGTTACAAAGAAATGTGAATTATTAAGACGTCACTTCTGGCAGCTAACTTTTTGCTGGTTTGGTTGTAAATTGATCTTAAAACAGATTCATTACTTTTAAAAATGTGATTTTCAGAACTAAGCACGCTAGGCACAATTTATTGGAACACATCAATTACCAACTATTTAATACTTTCTAATTTTAAATTCAACGAAGAGGAGCTTCCGCAGCACCAGGTGCTCTTTGGGTTCGTCACCTGCTCAGGTGCTGTGGGACCTACAACTCTGTCACCTGACACAATGCTGGCAGTAGGTTTCTTGGAATTTCTAGACAATAAGAAACCTGTAAAGCTTCTACAGCTTGAACAACAACGGCCAGTGAATGAAAGTCATGATTGCATCAAGTCAAGTGGAAGTTTTCCACCCAGTGGACGCAGATCTCTGGACATAACTTCGTAATAGTCAATGCAGGAGGAAGATGAGGACTGCATGTGACGCCAGGAAGGACTCATTCAGAAGTTTGATGTATGGGCAAATTATATGGTTTTCAAGAGAAGTTCAACCAACAAACAGTAGTTGCAAACCCATTGTATTGTGGTTTGTGATGTGACGACTGCCTGCTAGCCTGCTGATGATTGATTTTGTTTTGGATAAGTGGGCTTATGCATTAACATCAGGATTAATGCTAATTTTAATTATTCAACTTCAACTTCAAATTTGTGTCCCCGTAGGGCAATTTGTTCTGCAATAAGTAAAAAACACATAACGACATATTCATACTATCCTAATAGATCACTTCGCTCTGTAAATGCAGGACTACTTGTGGTTCCCAGAGTCTGTAAAAGTAGAATGGGAGGCAGAGCCTTCAGCCACCAGGCTCCTCTCCTCTGGAACCAGCTCCCAGTTTGTGTCAGGGAGGCAGATACCCTCTCTACATTTAAAGTTAAACTTAAAACCTTCCTCTTTGATAAAACTTATAGTTAGAGCTGCTCAGATGTTTAATAAACTATTTCTTCATTATGCTGCTATAGGCCTAGACTGCTGGGGGAACTTATATCATGAGCGTCTTTCTCCCTCTCCCGTTCTCCCTCTCTCTCTCTCTGGAGGCTGCGCTGCTGGTGCTCCGGGTTTCCCGTGGTTATTGTCGGTGATTGCAAACTTTTTTCTACTCAAACTGGTACTACGTGTTCTATGGTGTGAGTGTGTGTGATCGTGCCGGGAGTTAGGGAGTTTGGTGGGTGTTTGCTGCGTGTTTGGTTGGTGTCTTCGGACATCAAAGCCACCAGCATGGACTACTCCAAGCTAACGCGGGCGCATGGGATCAAAGTGACTCCCGGGTTCCCGTGCTCGGTGGACGACTGCTGCCACGCAGTGGGGGACTTGATCGGCGATTTCAGCATCAAGTCGGCCTCCCGGATGAACGGGGGGGTCGTCATGTTTGTGGAGACTGTGGCGAAAGCGACCCAGGTGGTGGAGTCGGGGATTGTCATCAATGGCGCGTTTGTGTTTGTGACTCCGCTGGTGACACCGGCTACTAGAGTCACGGTCACCAACATCCCCCCGTTCGTCGGGGATGACTTTCTGCGGAGGGAGTTGGGCAGACACGGTATGCTGATGTCTCCGCTCAGGAAGCTGTCGGGCAGCAGGTCTGCTCGGATGAACCATCTCATCAATCACTCCAGACAAATTTTGATGGTCCTCAATAAGAAGGACGAGGACTTGAGTCTGGTATTCAGGGTCAAAGTGGGGGATTATGGGTACTCGATCTATGTTAGGTCAGGGCCGGAAAGGTGTTATGGCTGCAGGGAGGTGGGGCACGTGGTATAGGCCTGCCCTGGGAGACGTCAGAGACCAGCTGGGCCCGACGCAGGGAAAGTTCCACCAGGTCAGTCTGCACCCCAAACGCCGTCGCACAAAGGGAATGATACGAACCCGGCTGGTCCTGCGAAGGAAAACGATCCACCGGGTCAGTCTGGCAATCAGGTGCCGTCAGGAACAGATGACACTCGGTCGGTGGTTCAGTCTGAGGATGGGGAGACTCAGCCTCGGACTGAACAGGGGGCTGGGAGCAAGTCAGTGGACAGACCTCGCAGTCCCACTGAAGGTCAGACCTGCACCAAAAGTGGGAAGTCGGCTGAGGTCGAGCCGCCTGTCGTCCCTGCGGTCACAGCAGTGGACACAGTGAGGACTACTGGGGGTTTGGTGGGCGACAATGGGAATTTCATCAAGGTGTCTGGGAAAAAAAGGAAACAGAAAAACAAGAGGGGGGGTTGTCAGGTCGACGCAGTGGCGGTGGAGGTGGTGTTGGAAGACAAGGGGGTGGGGGGTGGGGAGGTGGAAGGGGAGGGGACAACTACTGAGGAGGGCATGGGACTGGGGGACGGGGGGGGGTGGACTGTACTGACATCAGTCAGCCTCTTCTGGTGATGGCTGTAAGGAAAAGAAAGAAGTCGAGCGAGGGCGATTCTCAGGCCAAGAAAGTGGCAGTGGGGGAGAAGGAAGGGCAAATACAAACGAACGCGGGCGATTCTCAGGCCAAAGCAGCGGCGGTGGGAAAGGAGGACGGTCCGATGCAGACGGACAAGGGCGATTCTCGGGTCAAAAAAGTAGCGGTGGGGGAGGAGAAAGGAATGAATGAGGGCAAAAGGGTGAAAGTGAAAATACGGATGAGCGAGGGCAATTCTCGGGCCAACAAAGTGGCAGGGGGGTGGGGAGGTGGGGCAGGTGGTCGGGGCGGCAGTGGTAGGGCAGGAGGTGGAGGAGGGGAAGGCTGGGGAAGAAGGGGGGGGGGGGGGATGGAGAGGGGGACGACGGGATGGGGATAGAGGACAAAGAGGTGGGGGACTGTACTGTAGTCAGTCAGCCTCTTACTGACTCACAGAATCTGGTTCGGAGGCTCAAAATTGAGCTTTTGAATGCGGAGGGGAATGAAGACTTGTAAAACTTTGTATCTCTCCTCATGGCTGGTCTTATGAGTAATTTTACCATCTCCACTCTTAATATAAATGGTGGCAGAGATGTGAAGAAGAGGGCTTGCCTCTTTGAGTATTTACAGCTTAAGAGAATCAGCATAGCGATGCTACAAGAAACGCACAGCGACACTCTAACCATGAAGCGGCTGATGGAGACTCACAGTTTGGCAGATGTGTGGAGAGAACGCCATGCGGCGCAGAAGCGGTACACATGGGTTCATGGCAGGGAACATTGTTTCTCTATGGCTAGATTAGACAGGTTTTATTGTTTCACGCACCATCTTAATGTTGTTAGGGGGTGAACTATATCACCTGTTGGGTTTTCTGATCATTCATGTGTGTCTTGCGATGTATATATTGCTAACATAAAAAGCAGATCTGCATATTGGCATTTTAACACTGCTTTGCTTTTGGATGCGCCCTTTAGGGACGTTTTCATTTTCTTTTGGAAAGGTTTTAGGGACAGACGGGGAGAGTTTAGTTTGCTGAGGCTGTGGTGGGACCGGGGGAAAACTGACATCAAGCAGCTTTGTCAACAGTACACTCTCAATGTTTCTCGGGACATTACCAAGTCTATGCAAAATCTAGAAAAGACCATAGTGGACCTGCAGAGTTCTGCTGAGTCCGCTGGGAATCAGGGGTGTGTTGACGACCTCAGGAAGGGAAAGGCCATCTTGGCAAACCTACTGGGTTTGAAAGCATAGGGGGCTCTGATTTGGTCCCGTTTCCACAGCGCTGCGCTGATGGACTCACCGGCAAAGTTTTTCTTCAGCCTGGAGAAGAAGAATGGACAGAGTAGAATGATCCACGCGCTGCGTTCGGCGGGGGGACAGCAGCTCACCACGGCGTCGCAGATAAGGGAGAGAGCCGTGGAGTTCTACTCCGACCTGTTCAGTACGGGATACATGGCAGATGACGAGGGTTTCGAGGTGTTCTGCAGGGGCCTGCCCACAGTTTCTGGGGACGACAACCGGGAGCTGGAGGGGCCCTGACTGAAGAGGAGGTTTTCAGAGCACTACAGAGCATGCAGGGGGGTAAAGCCCCTGGCATCGATGGTCTCCCCCCAGAGTTCTACAAGACTTTCTGGGAGGAACTGAAAACAGACATTATGGATGTGTTCACCGAAAGTTTTGGGGACTGCTCGCTTCCGCAGAGCTGCAGGAGGGCAGTGTTAACTCTCCTCCCTAAGAAAGGCGACCTGATGGACATAACGAACTGGAGGCCAGTCTCTCTGCCGTGTTCGGACTACAAACTGCTGTCCAAGGTCCTGTCCTCCCGGCTGAAAAAGGTGATGGACCCCGTCATCCACAGGACCCAGACCCACTGTGTGCCCGGCAGGTCCATTGTTGACAATGTGTCTTTGGTCCGGTATCTCTTGACCGTCTCTGGTTCATTGGGTTTAGATGCTGGGCTAGTTTCATTGGATCAGGAAAAGGCTTTTGACCGGGTTGAGCACCATTACCTGTGGAAAGTGCTTGGGTTGAGCCCTGGGTTCATCGCCAAGATAAAGGTGATGTATGAGAACATTGAGAGTGTGCTGAAAATTAATCGTGGTTTGTGTGAACCTTTCAAAGTGACCAGGGGGATAAGGCAGGGCTGCTCGATGTTGGGTATGTTATATGCTCTGTCTATCGAACCAATGTTGCACAATGTCCGCTCATCCATCAATGGCCTGGTTTTACCTGGGTTTGATACACCTTTTACTGTGTCAGCCTATGCAGACGACATCATAGCTTTTACGAAGGGTCAAAACGATGTGGATAGCTTAGGACACATTGTTGAGGCTTTTCAGAAGATCTCAGAGGCCAAAGTGAACTGGGCCAAGAGTGACGCCTTGGCTGTGGGGAAATGGGCGGGAGGTCTCCCTCAGCTCCCGGGTGGGTTGGCCTGGCAGAGAGGGGGTTTAAAGTACCTGGGGGTTTATCTGGGGGATCAGGGAACCACAGCAATGAACTGGGAAGGGGTGGTGGGCAAAGTGGAGGGAAAGTTGAATAAATGGAGGTGGCTGCTTCCCCACATGTCATACAGAGGCAGGGTGCTTATCATTAACAACTTGGTGGCATCCAGCCTCTGGCACAAACTGAAATGTATGGAGCCCCCTGCTGGTCTTTTGAAGAGTATCCAGTCGATCATCCTAAAGTTTTTTTGGGACGATCTACACTGGACTCCTCAATGTGTTTTGTACCTGCCAAAGGAGGAGGGTGGACAGGGATTGGTGGACTTAGTGAGCCGGACTGCTGCTTTTATTCTCCAGTTCGTACAGAGGTTTTTATTTGGGACTGATGATGTTGTATGGAGGCCAGTGGCCAGCACCATTTTGAGGGGGGTAGCAGGTCTGGGTCTTGATGCTTCATTGTTCTTAGTGGACTGTGGTTTTGTCCCTTTGTGTAAACTGCCTCACTTTTATCAAGGACTTTTTACAGCGTGGAGACTTTTTAAGTGGTCCAGACTAGGACCTGCAGCGTCTCTGTTCTGGCTCCTGGAGGAGCCTCTGGTGTGGGGGGCCCGGCTGGATCTCCACGATGGCAGCAGACCCGGACTCACCGACAGGCTAACGGGAGCTGGAGTGAAGAAACTTGGGGGGATCGTGGAGGCTGCTGGTCCTTGTCTCCAGAATACGGAGGCAGTGGCCTCCCTGCTGGGCCTGAGGTCGGCCCGCCACACCAGGACAATTCTGAACGAGTGGAACAACAGACTGGACAGTGAGGAGAAGGAGATGCTGCAGGACTATTCTGATGGAACTGAAGCCCCCGACTCGGGGGACCCTTTTCCAGACATTTTTTTTTTTAGTACGTCATGCTGACCCCCTGGACACTGCTGCTGACTTTCACATGCAAACTGGGAAAGGTTTGTACAGACACTGTGTTCTGGCCACTCACAGGAAGACGCTGGGTGGGAGGAAGGACATGGTGTGGAAGGACAGACTCCCACGGGACAGCAAACCGGTGTGGAGACTCTTGTACAAGCCTCCACTGAACAAGAGGTCTGGAGACCTGCAGTGGAGGATCCTCCACGAGGCTCTGGCGGTGAATCTCTTTCTGTCCAAGATAAATCCCACCGTGTCCTCCACATGTCCATTCTGTCCACACACGGAGACCATCATTCACTGGACTGTCACAGACTCAAACCTCTTTTTAACATGTTAAAAACCGTGTTTTTCGACTGTGGGGAAATGTTTACGGAGACTGCTTTTATTTTTGGTGCTGGCTACAGAAAACAAGATGCTACAAAGTGGCAGTTGCTGAATTTTGTGGTTGGTCAGGCCAAGTTGTCGATTTATAAAAGCAGGAAAGACAAGATAGGAAATGTGTCCGGACACGAGCTGACACACATGTACGTGTCTCTGGTGAGAGCCAGAGTGAGAGTGGACTTCAGGTTCCACTCTCTGATGAACGACATGCAAGAGTTTTTGAATCAGTGGTGTTTCACCACGGCTGTGTGTTCAGTGAAGGAGGGAGAGCTCATCTTTCACTCTGTGTTTATGACGTGATTCATTCTGGTTTTCTGTTATTTTGTTGTTGTGTGTGGTTTTTTTTCTCATTTCATTTGTAGAGGACCATGATGTTCTCTGGTGAATCTTAATAAACATTGTGTTATAAAAATCAAATCTCTCTCTTTATCTCTCTCTCCTTCTCCCACTTTTTCGATCTCTCTCTCTCTCTCTCTCTGCCCCCATGTATCTACATTACATGTCACTAACTCTGTTTTCTCTCTCTCCTAGTAGATCTGACCCCAGAGCTGCAGGATCCAAACCCGTCATTATTATTATTATTAATAACATAATTGTATTTATAAGTGTCAGTTTTCCCTAATTATAAGTATCAATCTGGTAGAAATTAAAGCAACTGTTATACAACCCCCTATCTCCCGATATGTTTACAGTACATGTCACTAACGCTGTTTATGTTTTCTATCTCTTCTAGTGTATCTCTGACCCCAGAGCTGCAGGACCCAAACCCGTCATTATTATTATTGTTGTTATTATTAATAATATTAATATCATCACTAATAATAACAACAACATAATTGTATTTTTTAATTATAAGTATCAGTCTGGTAGATATTAAAGCGGCGGTTGTACAACTGTCCTCTCTCTCTCTCTTCTCTCCTACTGTCTCTCCTCCCCCCTCTTCCTGCCCACTTCTCCTCTCTTCCCCATTTCTCTCCTCACCCCAACCATTCGAGACAGATGACCGCCCACAACTGAGTCTGGTTCTGTCAGAGATTTCTTCCTGTTAAAATTGAGGTTTTTTTCTCTCCAGCCTCGCCAACTGCTTTGCTCATTGTGGGATTTGTTGGGTTTTCCCTGTAATATTGTAATATTGACCTCACTATGTTAAGTGCCTTGAGACAATGTATGTTGTGATATGGCGCTATACAAATAAAATTGAACTGAATTGAATCCTGTGTTAAATTGTAAAATGTACTTTCTTTCAATTCAAACTTGTCGGGTTTGTTGCTTGGGACCTGGAAAAATGCAATGTCAAGTTTTCTGGATGAGGACTGTTGTATTAACTCACAAGTTTGAGCTAGATGTATTCAATGAGCTGGCTTGTGTAGCTCTAGAATCCAATTGGCATTTGTCACCAGGACCAAGCACCACACCGCGGGGGACGGGGCCTTTGCACCTACCTTATGGTACTCTCCCCTCCAAACATCCCGCACTCAAGACTCACCTACCTCTTTCAAAAATCCACTAAAACCCACCTTTTCAAGAAAGCATACAATACATGACTGCCACTTCAAACTTTGTTTTTTTGTTCTGTAACTCTGTATTTAATGTAAGCCTCTTTGAGTCTTTTGTTTTCTGTATTTGTGAGTAATTTGTTTTTTGTATTTGTACAGTGTGTCTAGAAAGCGCTACATAAAACCTATATTATTATTATTACTGTTAGATCACTACAACATACAATCCTGTGACCAAGACACATTAAAGTACATGTTGACCCCAGAATGTTCCCTGCCGCTCAAGGAATCATTGAAGTTGTGGTAATGCTGGGTATATAGTTAAAGTTTACCTTGTAAATTTATTGGGCCAAAGCTTTCTCTTAACTCCCTTAAGAGATAAGAATCTTGACCCCAAAAAATAACCCTCTGACTGGACTTTACCCAAGAATTACTTTTACGTTTAGATCCGTCTTCAAGAAGAACTTGATCTCATGCAAAACTCTGCATAGCTCATCCAGGGCACATAACTAAGCAGCCAACTCTGTGATTTGTGTGAATCGTGGCCCTTTAAAAATGCATGTTCGCTCTTGGCTCTGTATCTTTAATGAGGTGTGTCTGAAATATTTGATAGCTTTGTGCTCATTTGAAAATCAAATACGTTTATTTTTCATTAACATTTGATACGGAAATGAATATATGTAAAACACATACATTAATTAGTCTGTTTTGATCAATTGTCTCTGTCTAATGCAGACCGAATATTTCCACACAGTAGCTCCCCACAGGGTACACTGGTGCATATCATTCTCTGGTGCTTCAGAGCAAAACCATGTAATTTCCAATGTGGGATTTAGCATCTTCTAAGGCTGCACACTCAAAGAAATTCTCAAATTTCTAAAATGGATGTTTGTCACATAAGAATGTTTTGCTTCAAGAAGGAATGTATAAAAATGCAAAAATCACAACTGTAGCATGACAGAGAGTAACTGTGACAGCTTGGAACTGATTTTGGCTTTGAGGCCCAGAAACAAAGCTTGAGTGTCGATTGAGGTTATTGAAGTCAGTCAATCAGTGAGCAGTTTGTATGAAACAATATTTAAAAAAACACAAAAATCCCAACAAGTGCAGGTTGTTTAATTCAATTACAGACATGATATATTTAGATTAACCCACTTTTAGGCCAACAAACTTCAAACATTCTACATTTACATTGGGAGGAAATATAAAGAAAGTGTAATTAATCTGTTGATCAAATTGTTAGAATTAGTCAAATCTAATTTTCTTCTTCTTTTAAACTTAAATGGTGGATGACTACAGGTTATTGTACCACCTGTGCCCTCTTTTCAGCACTTCCTTTTTTACTGTTAATGCTACTTCTTTCAGTATTTCATCTTCTTCAAATGTTTAGACCGCAAATTTTCAGTTGTGTTCACATGTACGTAGCCTTTTCTATTTTAGTTGATTCTCCATTCTGCCATTGCAATCTGTTGACAATCAAAGTCTTTAATATTGGCTGTTAGGTGGCATCTGAATAAAATGAATTAATTCACATCTTGGATATATTTTTTGCCAGCAAACACCCCTTGTGTCATACAGCAGCACCTCTCTGTTTCTTCAGTCTAGCACTTTAGTCTAGGCTTTGGAAGGTGTAATGCCCCTCTCTTTCCCACCAGATGACGATGGAGACCAAATGAACAGCCCAGTATTACACGGTGTGTAATGACCACCAGAGCGCAGTACTAACACAACCACCCCTCAGGTGTCACTGGTGGGCTGCAATGTTGAGAAGTGTGATGTATTTTCTTTAGCAGCACCTTTGACAGCACCTGTTACGACCCAGCTCGGTAGGGGAAAGGGAAGCAACATAAAACCAGGTGTATTTGGTAAATTAGTTATTTATTTGTACAAAATTTTTTTAGTTATCAAAACCAGAACAAAAGAGACTAACTGGAACTGAAAATGGGCCTGTGAGTGCTGTTCAAATCAAACAGACAACTTCAACAAAAGGAGGACTCATAACAGTGAGTCCCTGTTACCACTAACAGAAAACGAAAATGAAACTAAAACCCCTTAATTACTATCAAACAAAACACAGTCAAGAGCAGCACTCCTGCACCTAATGAAGGATAACAAAGGGATTCTGAAGGTGTGAGTGGTCTGATCTATAGTTAACTAAAACCTGGCCCAGTCCTCAGACAAGTTTCACGTGCCTCGTTTCACAGTTTCACAAAATCGAGAGACACAGTGGCGTGCTGGTCAAGTGAAATCACAGCCGCCCCGACTGACAAACTGTGGGGAGATTTGTAGCCTCCTCCACAAATTGCTCCTTGGTGATTGGTGGACTGTTTCAGGTGCCGCTCCAATCCAGATCCTCCAGGACGCCGGCCAGAAGTGGGAGGGGCACCCTGCTTAACAGGCCAAAAAGGTTATGCATACAAAATGGGGGCAGAGGTCGGCGCCGGCCGTAACAGCACCAATCTGGTCATTCTGCCACTGTATTCAGGATGTTTGTATTCAGCAGTAGAGGCCGCGCAGTAATTAATGACTACATATTTACTGTTTGTCATGCAGGCAGCGATGATCGGGGGGCTGGGCATTCTAAACTTGTCTGGGACTCACCATTGCTTAACTCAGAAGGGAGACTACAACAAGAACGCTGTGTTTGTAATTGTACAACTGGAAACTGATCGCTGATTGGCTGACTTGGCACGTGCATTGTATTCATTTTTTTAAATTGTTAAAGTTAGAGAAACTGCAATTTTATTTTGCGAACTCAGATATGGTTGACACTGCTCTCAGATTTCTTGCCAGAATAAAATGGATGTATGAAAAAGAGCATAGGACGGGGAATATTTTTAAAAGGTTATTTTATCCTACGGTGCAGCCGTTTGGCATAGAGCAGCTTTATGTGGGTGAATCTTCTTGTGCAGTGCTGCTTTCTCCCCTTGGCTCCATCGCAGGGAGCCTAGCCAGCGTCGATGAGTATGAGTGGATAGAGAATGACAGGCCGAGACACCACCAGTCCATCAGCGGGGTTGTCTGGACCCTCTCCGACACTCTCATGGGGATTGAAAACCTGTCATCCTCCCGTGAGGCATCTCACCATGGCGCTGCCCCCAACCTCCTACAACTGTGCCAAGATTCTCTTCTCTTCTCTGTTTACCTGTTTGCTTATTAGCCCAGCTCTCATTCCAACTCCAGCTTTTTCTTTTCAACCACCACCTTTTCCTGCTCATATGCGCTCTGCAGTGCCCCACAGCTTCACCCTCTGACCCCTTGCTATCTCTCACTCACCTTTCCATGTCTACCCTTCAAAAACATCCCTTCACCCCACCTTCCCCTCTTAGTCACTCCCTTTCTCTGGTAATGAAAAAAAAAGCTGGTAAAAGCCAAAAAACTGAAGAAGTAAGTAAACAACAGATGTGTGGTTTGTGGTTTCTCTTTAACTGGCTGACCTTCATATATTTGACCACTAAAAATGAAGTAGATTTATCCTGAGAATGATATCTCAACAGGGAAAGGGGTTTAGTTAGGCCAAAATCTTTTTTTTTTCTCTTAATGCACTCGTCAGCAGTCATATCAATAACCCCAGAGCATCCATGAAAGGCCAATCTATCCTGACACAGCATGCCTTAAGTGACTGGCTTAACAAGCACCACCACTAATTGGTTGTGTTTGAGGGTTAGGGTTAGGGGGTTGCATTAGCAGTTAGGGTCACGCCATTTCAGTAGCCAGGTGTGTGCATGTCTGTTGGTTTTAAATCTCTGTCTTATCTCGCTCTCTGTCCCCTTTTCACTGTTTAACTTGAATGTTGTGTTGTGCATGAGCACCGTGGGTGATCTCAGGAGCCTGAGTGACCGCATGGTCCTCTGAAGAAAGAACCAGAACAAAGACAGGCATGCAAATACCCCTGGACCCCCGCAGCGACCTGCGGGGACCCTGCATCTACCACCTGGGGGCATGATTTGGACAGCCCAACTCGCATCCCTCATTGGCAGAGACCTGCACGGCATCGCGAGGGGTCTCGTGACATCACAAACTCTATAATATAATGCGATGCCCACCGCTCATGGCACTCCAGGTACACGACCCACTTTGATCAGGTGGGTTCCTCTGTCCTACAAAGGAGGTAACCACTTCTAACTTAGACCTAGTCCACCGCGACGGTTACTCTAGAAACCAGAAGAAGTGACCATGCAAGCAGTTGAACCAGGCCCCAGGATTCCCGACTTCGCTGGACGAATCGGAATCCGCCTTTTTTTTCTCTTCCTTTTGTGCGTTTGTAAACGCACACAGCACCGGTACCGAGACAAGAGCCGTTGAGACAGAACACTCTGTCGATTGATCCCTGCAGAAGGAAAGACCTGAACCCACAGTCTTTCAACCGAGTCGACTCCCGCCTCACGCATCGCCGTATTCGAGGGCGGACCACACACAATTGTTCACCCGCAAAGGAGTACAGTCAGAGGATTTAGCTCTGGGCAGAACGTAGGCTTTTTATGTGTGTTTCAGTAAGTTAACTTGCTGCATATTGTTGTGAATTTTGTACCGGACCGCGTGTCCTGTTTATTGCAGCTATAATATCCGCATTATTATCAGTGCTGCTTGACTGTGATTTGTGTCCAACCACGTCGGACTATTGTGTGTTGCTCTGCCATCGTGTCTAAACTCAGTACGCTGTCGTCTGTTTAAAGACCAGAGACGCGCCGGCTCACCAGCTGAGCCGCTTCGCCCCTGTGTCACACAGACCAGGTGCTGGACCTCAGTCATCATCGCATGAGCCTTAGTACTGCTTTGATCAGTTTCCCTTCGCTTTTTTACTAACAAACATTTACACACACTCATGGGTGCTTGAGAGATTCTGGTCCGAAGCTAACTTCGTCCCTGATCTCTCCGTTGTTAGAGTCACATGTTTAAAGCCGTTTAACTTGAGGTCTCATGCCCCACCTTTCTCCGGCACCACGTGACGTCCACCGGCACGTCCGCCATTTTGTTCCTCCTCCCCTTTTCACGGCTACAAACCTGTGCGCACACACATACACACACATACACACACACACTCTTGTTGTCTTTTCATATGATCATATGATATATGATTGGTAGCTTAGCTTATAATAAACATTTGTTGATAAGAAGCCGTATTGATTGTACATTTATATTACTAAAGTTAATAAATGCTGTTATACTTTAAAGAGAAGTTGTTTTGTGTTATTTGCATGTACATTGTGATATTGGCTGGTTGACAGAGTCAGTGCTCGGATTCACACCTTCAGTTCACTCCATAAATGCTTGTATCTACCAGATATGAACATTTTGAGTGAACACCTTTAATTCTTGAGACTGAATTGACCATTTGGTTATTGGTCCCGGTTTCCGGGTGGTGCCCCTTTGCTATTAACCTTGATTAATAAGCTCTATTGATTTTGCATAATACATAATTATCTTTGATAACTATAAATTATTGCGGATAACCAAATTAGCCCAAACCGATGCACAACAAACAGTTGTCAGAAGGTGCTTTGTTGCTTTACCCAAACCGTGAAAAAAACCTTTTGTGATAAGTATACACTCAAACCACACACACAGTACCTTGACAATGAAAGTATTAATAGTATTAGGCCTGCAACTAACTATTTTCCTTATTTACAGTCCAACAACAACAGTCTAAATACCCCAAACAATACCAAATTCATGCAAATTTAAGAACAAGAAAGCAGTGAATTTCAACACTAGAGAACGTTGAACCATCAAAGCTTGATATTCTCACTGAACATATGGAATCTTTCCTTCCACAAGCTATTAGATGATAAAACACTCTAGTTTCTAGAGCAGAACTCAAACCGTTTTTTTAATCAGGTAGTGAAGTGGTGCCTTTTGATAATTTGAGTTTTTGAGAGAGTATTGTAACTTCAGCTATCTGTGATAGCACCAAATGATTTGCTCTTTTTTTTCGAGTTTTGTAGGTGCTGGGGGATATGACATCTCCTGATGACCCTTGGTAAGGCTCTGTGAGGTAAGTTAGGTTAACTATGAGATGATTATTTTTTTTATTTTTTTTTATTAATTAATGATAATGTTGACAAAGCGGTAATAAAGTTTGTCCATTGCCACACACTCGTTGAAGAACCTCCAGGATTAATAATGCCCAGTAAAATATTCAAGGATGAGTTCCAGGTTTAAATATATTTGGATTCATCCAAATGCAATCCTCACACTTCAAACAAAGATAAACCTAATTTACTTTTCTGTGGTGCATCAGTCTTTCTATGAGAGATCACCTTTACGCTGTCAAAACACTCTCTGGAGTAATCTGTTTTGGCAGACAGCTGATCCCTGCTGAGTGAAACGACTCACAAGGAATCGGGTCTGTGTGCTGACCCTCACCTCCAGTCTTCCACTGACAGCGAGCGAACCAAGTCCATGTCTGGGGTCAAACTGCCCATCTAAACAAAGGCATTAGCTATTCTTTTGCAGCTTATAACAAACACTCCTCTCGATGACTTACAAGCTTCTCTCACAAGTGTGTATCTCCGAGATAGTATTTGTTTGGTCTTTGCACTTAATTTAAATAATGTTAATCTCTCAGTACTGGTCAAATAATTGACTCAATAATGCTTTCTTGTCAGTGCTGCCCTTTTCCACTATTGACAATGAACAATCTGTTGCCAATTGACTGTTGCCAGGTTGAGATTCCAGGAAACTCCTCTCCAAACCTGGGTGATCTTGTAGTGGCGAAATGTGTCCTGATTGTAAGCAATGTGAACAAAGTCTTGTTGATGCTAAACATAATCATGCTGGTGCCGATGTGTCCTTGCTGTGACCAGTATCTTGTTGAGGCCAGGGCCGGAGTGGGTAATCGGGAGATTCGGGCGGATTCCCGGTGGGCCGCTTCACTTTCACTTCACTTTTGGGTTCACTTCTCTTAAAGTTCACAGTGCAGCCTCTGCCTGACAGCGCAGCAGCCTCTGCATGACAACTCCCTCATCTGAGGGAGTTCCCACCTCCTCCCAGATAGAGTTGGTTGGGTCTATATAGCTTCTCAGGTACCGACAGCTTCACCGTCTCCGCGAGTGTCAGTGAGGACGGATGGTAGAAAGAGGCCGGGAGGGGATGAAGAGGCCAGGTTCAAGAGAAAAAGGGCCATTGGAGGAGGGCGCTGCCAGATGTGCCAAACTCACAGAAATGTTTTGGAGAGGACAGACCCAAGTGGCAGCTGGTAAAGAGAGATATAGGCCTAATGATTAGCAGTGTAATTATTAGGCTAACATTTTAGGCTTAAATATTAGCCCTATTAGCATTTGTATCGCCCATAGTGAATCACAGAATTTGCTAATATTATGCAAATATTGATAAAGAAACAACAACCTCAAGCTTGATCTGTGTATACAGTAAAATTACCTCTTCATGATTTTTCTTGTAGCCTCAGAGCAAAAGATAAGCCAGTCCCCTGCTGAAAATGAGGAAGAGGAGCAGAAGGGACAGGTAGAGAGGATAACAGAGTGAACAATATCAATTAAAATTATTTCATGTAAGATTAGATAACACATACAGAGCAGGAGTGGTGAGAGATTCTATATGATATCCAGATATTCAGAATGGTGTTAACATTAGGCTATAGATTTAGAGTTATCCTAGACAGAATTCATTGTGCCGCATAAATGCATTACCATAAAATGATTGAATACATAATAGGTTCAAGTTGTTTAATTAAGAGTTCCTATCTGCGGTCATGACATCACAGTGTCTATGCCCTTCTGCGTTTTTTAATGCCATGCAATACAGGGGAGTCAGATGCTGACATAGAGACAGTATCCAGTGAGACAACAGCAGCCCAGCAGAAGATCCCAGAGGTACAGACAGATGCTAGTGTAGACGAGGAGACCGATCATTTTGATTATTTTGCTCATCCTCAACCACAGGATTCAGACACGTTTTCCATTACCATCCTCAGCAACCCACAAAACACCCCCTGCTAGCTAAAGTTTTTCACAGCAAGCATGGCACCAACCTCAAGTGGCTGACATACATAGAAAAAACACAATCACTGTATTGTTCTGTGTGTTTGGCATTTGCACCTGCAGCAAGTGATAGTCCTTTAATAAAGGGAGGTATGAAAACATGGAAACATGTTCATCAGCGGATAGAGGCGCATGAGAAAAGTAAGATCCACAGAGATAGTGCTAATGCTTACTTTCTGTTGGCTAAAAGGGGAGATGGCAGATGAAAAAATCCAAACATGTCTCTACATCATGAGCAGGTCAAAAAGAAGCGTCAGGTAATGGAACGCATCATAGATGTGATAAAAGTCATAGGCAAATGTGGACTTAGTTACTGAGGGGGTCAAGCAGAGGCTTATACTCTACAAAAAACTGCAGTCAATCATGGCAACTTTCTAGAGTTGATCATACTTTTGAGCCGGTATGATCTGTGCCTTCAACAGCACATTAGCAGTTGTATTGAGCAAAGCAAGAAGCTTCATGACACTGGTGCAAAATGAAGAGGTTCTCTTGTGACTGTACTTTGAAAGGACATTGTTGGTAAAGTTGTGGATTTTCTCAGCCAGGTGATAAAGGACAAGATTGCAGATGAGGTAATTACGAGAGGCAGGAATGTTTTCAGTTCAAATTGATACAACCCAACATGTCACATCAAAGGACCAGTGTGCTATCATTGTCAGATATGTCACGAATGCCATTCATGAGCGGTTGGTCGCTGTGGTGGACTGTGAAAAATCCACAGGCAAGTATTTCACAGAGCTGCTGAAACACACATTAGACAAACTCAGCATCGACATTGGCATGTGTGGGCAACTCCACTGATGTTGCAGCAAATATGCAGGGACAGTACAAAGGGTTCCCTGCATTTCTCTCTGCCTTGAGACAATGTATGTTGTGATTTGGCACTACACAAATAAAATTGAATTGAATTGAATTGAATACATTTGTAAGAACATATTATAAATAAAAAACTACACAGTAGTAAGAGCTGAACTGTTGCTTCGTGTATTCAATTTCCACCACACCATAGAAAAAGTGGGCCGGTCTTGGGCCTGAAACTCCCAGGCTGAAAAGTAGCCCCACTCCGGCCCTGGTTGAGGCTATCTAGTATGATGACGGAGATGTGTCCTTGTTGTGAACAATTGAACATGTGAGACCTCAGGCCTGTTTCGTAGATGGTGGGTACAAAAGAACTGTACACCCATATGCACTTTGATTCTTCTTCGTTTTGTGCTGTGAACCACATCTCGAAATAAACGTCTCCCGCTGAAACTGCTCATCAGCTGCTTCGACTTGTATTTCTGCAAACCTCCTGAAACCTGAAAATTCCTTACAATCTCATCATTGTCCCTGAACTACTCCTTTTATTGTGGGCAGATCAAGTTGAATTTATGCTTGGTCTCTGAATATATGCAATGACACTAAAATATAGTTTAAAAGCTTCTCTATTAATGGATGAAAAGTCGTTGGCCTAAATCATCAGATGGAAGTTCAAAAGGGCCAATCCTGGCCTGAGTGATCCAGTGAAATGTCGCTGTTATTGTATCAGCAACATAAGATTGTTCTGTTTTAAAGGAGGCCTTTTGCATTTTTAGAGGCCTAGTTCACATTAGTTAGCTTGGCTTTCTCCAATGTTTGCTTGTTAGATCTTGTTTGTTCAATTGCAACAAATAACTGAATAGTAAAAGTATAAAGATGTGGTGTATATGCCTGACCGTTCGCTAGCCAGGTCAAGTCCCATTCGGGTGTCTCTGCTGGTCGCCTGGCAACCTAACAATGATTACAAAAATACAGGGAATTATTGTAACTGGCCAAGTAGTGGTCGAGCACATGACCCTGATTTTTAATCAGAAACAAATAGAATATAATAAGGAGTTACTAAATTATGTTTTAATTTCCTGTTAGGGGGATTTTGTATATGTTGACAGAGCCAGGCTTTCTTATTTCCCAGTTTCAAGTTTCTATGCCAGCTACTGTAGGTTTCGTCACATTCACCTTAAAGATGTGAAAATGGTATCAATGAATATTAAGTTTAATTATGAAACTCCAGTGTTCTAAAGGTATGGGCTCAAGGTATTTTGATGACAGGGTTTTTTGAATTTAAGTATTTGAGTTACACAGTGGCAGGTGTGTGTGTGCATTTTATTACATGCCTCCAATGTCAGCAATGGTCGAAGCCTATAGGGGACTTAATTCAAATGATAATGTTAAAATTTAAATGAAAATGCAATAATCTAATTTTCATTTTCACATCCTTGTATGGGCATTCTGTGACTATAAACTCCATTTGGCTTTTAATTTTCAAAGTCAAATCATGCATGATGGCAGAGCAGCCTCTCGGAGTAGCTGCGTTACGGACTTCGCCATCATGCATGACGTGAGTCAGGTAATGGGTCCCACTTAGCGCTGTGGAGCTTGTCGGTCTCTGGCTACAGGTTCACAAAAGGAATGTCCTTACTGAAGACCAGCCTTGATGAGAGGACTGACAGATTGCATTTTCAAATTCAAGTTCTAAGAGTGTGGTAACATGTAAATTCAAATGCTATGACTGGGGCGCTGTTTCAACCATTACATTTACATATTGTCAACTGAAGTGCAGGTTGAAGCTGCAGTCGGTAGGATTGAGAGGAGTGTGGACTTAGTCTCAGAATTAAAAATCCAACGACTCCTGCTCCCTCCATCTCCCTCTCCGCTGCACTTCGGTTCTGCCTCCACAGTTCCTCCTAGCCAGCTGTGCCCGCGCAGGCTACCATGGAAACTGAAGCCAGGCAAGGTAAGAAGCTAACATGGACTACTTTTGACATTGTTAGACTATAACTCGTTTTTTAATTACTGTTGCCTCACATCATTACTTTTTGTGAAAACAACATCGTCAGTGTTTTTGAACGTAGGCTACCATATCTGTTTATATTAGCTTGTTTACGTACCTAGCGATAGCTAGCACATTAGCTACTACAAAGTGTTACATGGTAGGCCTGTAAATTAAGAGCTTTATCTTCACATACATCATTTGTTGCTGTGCAGGATGAGTGACGCTTTTTATCTATATTTTATAACATTATTAGAGCTTGGAGACTGGTACACTGGACTCCGATGAGGGATTCACACCCACGGCTGCTTCAACAAGCAGTCTAGCGAGGAGAAGAGGGTCTATGAGGCGCACAGGGCAGGGGCCATGGGAGACAGGGCAGATATCGGCGTGTTAGCCCGACACCTGAGGACCTGGGAGCAAAGACATAGCTGATCTTCATGCGATGAGCCAGTTGGTACCTGCTGCTTGCACTGGTTTCATTCAAAGATGGTGTAGTTTCAGGTGCCTTAGCTAGATGTAAATAGTGTGCTGTCCAATACTTTTTTTTCATTTCATTTATTTATTTCAAATAGGGATGTCACGATACCAAAAATCTAGTTGTCGGAATGGATACCACCAAACGTAAACGATACGGTATCAAACCAAATACGATACCACGGTGTAAAAAAAAGGACAAGAACAATAATACTTAACCAATAACTCCTTTATTAAAAAAATATTTTAACATTAACAACAACAATAGTGGCATGTAGCCTTTAAATAATAAATACAAAGAAACAATTTAACATTACAAAAAAAAGGGCAATACTATGCAATCAACTTTATTATGGCACAGCTTTACTATTTTTAAACCTGGCCATTGGAAGTCATACCTTCTAGATATAATAAATATATTTAGGCAACTTTTAATATGCCAAAAAAAGAAAAACAGTAGCATATAGCCCTCAAGTATTTAAAACAATACTGAGCTTAGATTTAGAAATCATATTGTCTGTGCCCCTGAGGAGCTTCTGATATGGTGCTGACTTTGCTTCTGGTAGATCCTCCTCTGACTCATATCAAACATACTGTCTGACAATGACTCAGAAAACAGTAGAGGCTACAGCTACAGTACTAAGGCACGCGAGTGCGTCTGTGCCCCTGAGGAGCTTCTGATATGGTGCTGACTTTGCTTCTGGTAGATCCTCCTCTGACTCATATCAAACATACTGTCTGACAATGACTCAGAAAACAGTAGAGGCTACAGCTACAGTACTAAGGCACGCGAGTGCGCACGACGCACTCGCGCATACAGTTGCACACAGAGGCACACATAAACACACAAACGCACACACAGGCACGCACACACACCTCATATACTCTGAACATCAGCAAAGTGTTGCCGGGACACAGACTGAACAGCTGTTAGCTCACTACGAGTTAGTGGTAGATTTGTTAGCAAATGTCTATGGCTAACATTGAATGGAGCAGAAACGTGAGGAGGTTTCTGCCTCAAACAACATGTTAATGTGCAGCACTGATTTCAGGAGACGGATTAGAAATTTAACAGTTTGTATATGATGTTAATATGAATTGAAACTCACTCACCTTGAATTATTTGAAGTGATCTTGATGCCTGTCTGTCAGCTGTTAACTCCCGTGGTTTGAAATGCATGATGGCATCATTTGCACATCAGCTTTAGCGCATTAATAATAACGTCGTATTCACCCGCCTCGAACGCATCCGACTCTTGTTGGGACGAAGCAGAATTTGTTGCCATCTTCCACTCATACTTTTGCAGTGTTGGAGGGAGATCTTCTTAGAATTATACAGTATTTCTAAATGTTTTTATATACTAAAAACATTTATAAATATATTTCTTAATCAATCATATTCTAGATTTGTGTGGTAAAAGGTACACGGGAAGTAATCTCTGGCAGAACTGGACTCAGTTCTGGGACAAAAAAACAGTCTCGACCGTTTGGGGTAAGGAGAGAAATGGGGGAGAGAGGAGAGTTGGGCAGAAAGAGGGGGAGAGGAAAGACAGGAGGAGAGAAGAGATTTAGATTTTTGAAATCAACTTTTATTTGGCTTTTTTTGTACTGTACACAGTGTACAAGTTATTTGCTAATAAATTACTTTTAAAAAACATTTCTAAAAAAATTTATAATTTGCATGCGGTAATTTGCGTAAATGAGTTTCCCAGCTGTGAAAGAACACAAACTGTTTTGAAAGCATTACAGATGTTTAAAAGAGTCCAGGTCACCTACTGTTCTGTAGAAACCAAAATCAACCAACAGTCTGATTTTGAACAGGTTGACACAGACAGGGACCAACTCAACATGGATTTCCCTCCACCTTCTTCTTCCTGCTGACAGACACCGCCATCATGGCCTGCCCTAAAACGAAGTTTAAAAGCTGGCTCTTCTGTTTGTGTTGGTGAGTGTAACTAAAACCACAAATAAAAACCTGCTTACTAAAACTCTCTTGAAAACTGGTAAAAACAACTTGTAAAAACAGAAACAGCGCTGACAGACGGTGACACTCATTAAAACAGTGAAAAATAGACTTTCTTAAGCCACAGAATGGGCATTTGTCCAGTGTCAGTCTATCCTTTCAGTTTTTTCCTGTTCAAAACTTTTACTAAAAGTTTATAAAAACTTTTCCCCGATCCTTCCTCCAGGGAGACTGGGTGTACTGGATCTAAAAGAGGACCAGAGTAATCCTTAAAATCCACAGCCAGAAAAGTGGCAGTGTTTGGAGAAGATCCATCACCGAACGTTTTTAAAAGCAGGAAGTCTTGATCTGTCAGTTTTTCCTTCCAGTAATCAAGCAGTTATATTATAATCCTGATGGATCTACCTCCCAGTTTGTCAGCCAGCTCAGTGGGGTCCTCCAGCAGGGGCCCGGCCAGCTCCACCACCTGGCCCAGCATGGAAACCCTCACAGTCTGCAGCAGTCTGGACAATGTGGCCCCTGGCCAGCTGGGATGGTTCAGTACCGTACAGGACGGGCTCCTGCAGCAGCCAGTGCAGGGAGTCCCCCTGCTGCTCTCTCTCCTTTTTAATCAGGTTCCAGACAATAAAAACACTTTTTTAAAAACCAGGAAGAGATGATGCAAGAACCTCATTATCATCCATTAAAAACAGGCTTAAATCAAGACCCAGGCTGTTAAAATGCCTCAGGATGCACCGGGATAAAGGTCTCCACAGAGTGTCCTCTGGCCCAGTCAGTAACCTTTGGATAAATTGGAGTCAGAAGGCAGCGCCCCTGCTGGCCAGATGGACCAGGCCCTGGCCTCCCTCCTTCTTTGGAGGGAAAGGACACTCTGTGGGACCAAGTGCATCCTGGCCCAAAATAATCTACTAAAACCCGCTGTACCTCTACCAGGAGAGAAACTGGAGAATCAACACAGTACAGCCAGTGCCACAGGGCAGACGACACCCAGTTGTTTAAAATCAGGGTCCGACCTCTGTATGGCATGTTAGGTGACAGCCATTTCCATTTACTGAGGCACCCCTTCACCTATTCAACCACATCATTCAAGTTTTTCTTTTTGTAGGTCTCGTCCCCCAGAAAGACCCCAAGGTACTTGAGTCCTCCTTTTTTCCAGACTAAGCCCCAAGGCAGCCTGAGCCAAACCCCCAGCTCCTCCCCGACCATCAGAGCCTTGCTTTTCCCCCAGTTCACCTTCGCCGAAGAAATAAAACCAAAGGCCTTCACAGTATCAGAAAAAACATCAATGTCCTTTTGTGTATTGACCAATACAATAAGGTCATCTGCATATACAGATAGTTTAAAAGACCCATCACACTGGGGGAAACACACAACGTTCAACTGTTCCTGAGTTTATGGAGCAGGGGCTCGATGGCCAGGGAGTACAACATGCCAGAGAGAGAGCAGCCCTGCCTCACCCCTCTCTGGACGTCAAACGGAGCACTCAGCCTGCCGTTTATCTTTAAGACACTCGCAATGTCACTATAGAGAACCCAGATCATGGCTACAAAATCTGTGTTGAACCCAAAAGCAGCCAGAGTCTGCCATAAATACTGGTGTTAAACCCGGTAGAGAGCATTTTCCTGATCTATGGAAATAAGACCAGTTTCTACAGCCAATGAACTGGAGAGGTCCAAAACATCTCGAATCAAAGTGACATTGTCACTTTGATTCTGTGGGCAGGATTTTATAATCTGTGCACAGCAGCGAGACCGGCCTCCAGTTTTTCAGGTACTCTACGTCTCCCTTCTTCGGCAGCAGGGTGATGACGGCCCTCCTGCAGCTCAGAGGGAGTCTTCCATTTTGGAGACTTTGGTTCAGTACCTCAAGCAGGTCCTGTCCTATGATGGACCAGAAGGACTTTTAGAAGTCGTCAGGAAGGCCGTCCATCCCCGGAGATCTGCCGTTCTGCACACTGGTCATGGCAGTGAGAGGTTCTTGCAGAGTCAACTCTGCTGCCAGCTGGGAGTTTGCCTTTGTACTGACCTGAGGTAGACCACAAACGAAGTTTCTGTGCACATCTGGATTATTTGACCACTCACTCTTAAAAAGGTCTCTGTAGAAACCGTCAGCAAACGTCCTGATCTCAGATGAGTCTGAGACTTCAGAGCGGCTACCGTTTCGTTAAGAATGAATGATCTTCTTTTGTCCATTTTTTTGCTCTAGCCCCCAAAAAACTGGGAGGGAGCGTCCATTTGTGAGATGTTCATAAAACGTGACCGGACCAGAGCTCCCTGTGCTGAAATGCCCAGCAGATTGGCTATGGCCGATTTTTTGGGACTTGAGGGACTTTATATGCCCTTGATCTCCTGTAGAAGCTGCTAAAGACTGTAGTTCTCCTACCTGTCTCTGCAGATCCTTCATTGACCGGGTTAAGTCTCTTGTGACGTTGCGAGTGAACTGCTGGCAAAGTTGTTTAATTCCAAAGTCCCACCACTGCTGAATGCTGGGAAAGGCAGGCCTGCTCTCTCTGTGGGAAAACCAAAACCACTTAAAAGCAGTTCTAAAAGCCTGGTCTTTTAAAAGAGCCGTGTTAAAATGCCAATAGGTGCTCTTTAAACGAACATTTTTTTATAAAAATGGAGCAGGAGACAAGACAGTGATCAGTGAAACCTCCACTCAGACTGGACTTGTGGCTTAAAATAACCTCCCATTTAAAAGCCATCCTCCAATCACTTTCATTATCTGGTGTGCTGTGGGTTTCCTGTACAAACATCACATCTACTTTCTTCATGTCCATGAGCTTAAAAAGAGCAGCTCTTTTGAAATCAGCCCTAGCTCTGTTCAGGTTTAAAGTGATGATATTAAAATCACACATTGGTAGAGGGAAGTTTAAAAAGAAAGCAACAATGATAAAACATGTCAATAAATAAAACCACAAGGTCTTATGTTTAAAACTCATCTTCATCAATGATGATTTGGGCTTTCACTCTAACAAGCAGTTTTTTGAACCAATATATCTCCTTGTCTGTGACTGCACCGCTTCAGAGTTTTTTTCTCTTTTTGGATATTTTCATGAGGTCGTCATTAGAAATGTCCTTGTTCATTATATCTAAGTTCATTGACTCGTTTTCACTATTTTCCATGATGTCATCACTTTCTTTGTTTTGCTCATCTTGAGCCACTTTTTGTTTCACAGCTTCTGGCTGGGCTTTTTTATTGTCTGTTTCTGCCCCTTACATGTCTCAGAACCAGAGCATGAGGGGGGGTCACTGCACACAGAGTCGATCATGGCCTCCGAGGCAGGAGCAACCACCTCTGCCCCCCGGCTCCCCGGAAACCACCCCGGCCGAAGCCGAGGCAGCCCCGGGGGCCGCTCGCGGCAGCAGCCGGCCGCCGTCCCGCCACTCCCTCTGGGCAGGAGCGGACTGTGTCCCTCCGCCCCGCAACCAAAGCACTTCATGTTTTCCGAGGAAGCAAACATTATGTAGTTGTATCCCCCAACTTTAAAAGAGAAGGACAGGTTGATATCGCTTGTCATGTCTTTGAGGATCATGTACACCTGTCTCCGGTGACACACAACATGTTTTAGCTGTGGGGATCTGCAGCCCAAAGACCCATTTTTATCCGAGAGACCAGCTGGCCAAACGGTGACAACTCTTGAACCAGTACTTCGTTCTTGATGAACGGAGGAGCATCGTTACCTTGGTGGCCGGACTAACCAGCGGGAGAACGGTTGTGAAAGTCTCTTTAATCACAACGGCGTTCTCCACCACCCCGCCAGCTTTAGCCGTGCTATCCAGGAAGACAACGATCGCTCCGTTCATGCCGGAGGCAGACTTGATGCTGCCGTACCCCACCACCTCTCCCATCGCTAAACCTGCCTCCTCCACAGAGCACTGCACCGCCGGGAGGAGTTTGATGGCATGACGACAAGTCTGCCTCTCAAACTCGCATCGTCCCAAACAAAGCTGCTTTAACCCTCCACCAACACACCAAACACAATGAACACTCTACTAACTAATATAAAACATCTGTACACATAAACCCAGAGAAAAATTAAGAAAAAAGTAAGAGAAATTCACTCAAATCACTGAACAATCAGCACACACACACGCTCTCAGCACTCAGTCCTCCATTCGCTCAGAGAGAGAGAGAGAGACAAACTGTTGTTTGACCGCTGCATTAATCTCTAACAGTCTGATACTTATAATTACAGAAATAATATTCACACTTAATAAATGCAATGATGTTATTATTAGTAGTAATAATAATAATTACGGGTTTGGTTCCTGCAGGTCTGGAGTCACAGATACACTAGGAGAGAGAAAACAGAGTAAGTGACATGTAGCGTAAATACATGGGGGCAGACAGAGACATAGAGAGATGCTCATGATATAATTTCCCTCAGCAGTCTCGACCAATAGCAGCATAACAAAGAAATGGTTTAGTAAACACCTGAGCAGCTCTAACTATAATCTTTATCAAAGAGGAAGGGTTTAAGTCTGTGTCATCTGCCTCCCTGGTTCCAGAGGAGAGGAGCCTGGTGGCTGAAGGCTCTGCCTCCCATTCTACTCTGACAGAGTCACTGTAATGACAAACAGTGGCCCAATGTATAACAGATGTCACGTAGAGTAGCAGTAGAAGTTGAAGAAATCATCAGCCACAAAATTAAACTGAAAAACATGAATTATCTCATTTCTAATTTCAGTAATGTGTATGTGAAAAACACTCAATGGCTGTAGCAATATATTAAACTGTCACACACTGTTTTCATGTGTTGGGTCTTCCTGCAGAGGGTTCTTTGCCATTACCCAGGGCACAGTTAAATCCTGAAATCTAAATACTGTGCATAGAATGTAAATCAAGTGGTCATATTTTTCTCTGCAGAATAAAACATGGAGAGGCTGTCTGTAATGTCCACGTCCTGCTGAGCCTGAGAGAAGCGCAGTATCATCGTGGGGTGTTCTGCAGCAGAAAGCCTCAGACCCCTGGGAGGAAGCACGGGCATGTCACCTCAGATGTGGGAAGGAGTGGGCCAGGTCCTGGCAGCTGAAAAATTCAATGATAAATTTGTGAATTTATACCTTTGTTTTGTCTCATTAATACTAGGATATGGTGCTATTGTTAATACATGATTGCCTTGCCAGTTAAATATGGTATTTAAGAACTGAATTGAGAAAAGAATGTGAGCTGCATGTGTTTCTAAAGTAAATGTACATTATTTATATTAATGCTATGTTTAAAATAAAATTATTCAAATTGCTAATGTTTTTCAATAAATTTAGTGTTAGTCAATGCATTCAACAGCAAATCATAGATGAAACAGTCATATCAGATTTATAGGAAACAATTATTAGTTATTCCATTTTAGCATGCATATTAACTTACAGGGCTGCATGGTGGTGTAGTGGTTAGCACCTTCACACCAAGAAGATACTGGGTTTGAATCTCGGTTCAACCAGGGCCTTTCTGTGTGGAGTTTGCATGTTCTCCCCGTCTATGCGTGGGTTTTCCCCGGGTTCTCCGGCTTCCTCCCAGAGTCCAAAGACATGCAGAATGGGGTAGGTTCATATGAGACTCTAAATTGACCGTAGGTGTGAATGTGAGAGTGAATGGTTGTCCGTCTCTGTATGTGGCCCTGTGATAGGCTGGCGACCTGTCCAGGGTGTACCCCGCCTCTCGTGCAATGTTAGCTGGGATTGGCTCCAGCGCCATTTATAGCCATTTATACAAATACAAAACGCACACAACAAAATACACATACAGAAGATTAAGAATAAAAATAAAATTAATTTAAAAAAATTAATTAAATATAAAAAGACAGCAGATCTGCTACATAAAAAATGAAAAGTGGCACATTTTACACATCAATAAATACAAAATTTGCATATTTATTTTGAGTCGGTTAAACCTTAATTAACTGGTCTGTAGTCTGAAATGTAACCCTGAAGTGGCCTATGACAAGCACACACACACACACACACACACACAGGTGGGCGGATTGGTGCCTTACAGAATCACACACAAACACACACATACATACTCCAAGTACAAACGGGGACTTGTTGCCGAAAATGGCATGTTTTACTTTCGTTTTGGCTAAAACTCCTGAAATAAAGCAACATTATTACTCAAATTACGCCATGTAATTTGATAATAACAGCCACCATAGTTATAGTTTTTGTGGTTTGCAAACTAGGGCTGAAAATGAGTTTCGTAACATGATATATCTATGAAATACATCAAATATATAGTACAGCCGAACTGGTAACTGAAACGCATGTTTATGATATCTGATAAGAGAAAATAATAATCAGTCACGTGGGTTCGCTGAGCAAGATGGTCGCCTAGTCGGGGACGTCCCGCTTGACCAACCTAGTTACCTTAAATCCGCTATTTAAACTGGAGTGAATGTGCTGAAATATTGAGAGAACGGACTGTTAAACACTTTTACGGCATAGAGTGAGTCTGGGATGTTGATATTATGGCGACGAGAGCGGCTAAACACAGTGCCAACGCCGGCGTGGCAGGTGGTGCTAATGTCAAGCTAACAGGCACTGCGAGTATCGGTAAGGGAGAGGCTTATGAAGGTAGCGTGCTATCTGCTATGCAACAATCTCTGGAAAAGGCCACAGCGGAGAGGGTGCAGGTTGCGTAACTTTTGGGGTCTTTGCAAGCTGATATCACCGAAACTGAAGGAGCCCATGTTGAGCTGAGAACGGACGTCGACGGAGTCATCAGCCAACTAGATGAGGCGGAGCACCGAATCTCCCAGTTGGAGGATGACAACCACCGGATCTGTCAAGTGGCGGATAAAAACGCCAAGAAGTGCGAGGTCTTGCATCAAGCAGTCGAGGATGCTGCCAATAGAGATAGGCGCCAGAACCTACGGCTCATTTGCCTGAGGGAGAAGATTGAAAACGGCGAACCATCAAAAATGCGTGAGGAAGATTATATCCAAAACTTTGGGAGTTGTTCTGGACTAAACTCAGCTACAACGAGTGCACCGAGCCCTGGTGCCGTTGTCCGAGGAGGACCGACCACCCAGAGCGATTATTATACGGTTTCTGAGTTTCCTGGAGCGGGAGCGGGTCTTAGGGGGGAATACAGAGATAAAGAAGATATTGTCTTGGGAGGTTCCAAGTTATCATTCTTTCGGGACATGACCAAGGAGACGGCGGAAAAGAGGAGAAAGTTTAAAGACGTGCGGAGCCGGCTACATGAGCTGGATGTGCGTTTCACTCTCGCCTATCTCTGCGCTTCACATGGAAAGGGAATCGAATGAGGTTTACAGATCATTGGGAGGCGATGCGCTTGCTTAACAAGCACGAGACGGAGGAAGGGGTTTTGCCAGGCGTAGCGTGAGCTCCAATCCAGGGACTGAAGTTTTGTCCGCGGGCGGCTGAATTCCAGCAAGGGGCTTGGACTTGTACAACAGTTTGATGAGCGGCGACATCCCTCCACGCGACCAGGACACGATTCTCTGCTAAACTATTTCACTCGTAATTATATTCTTCTTCTTATTATTATTGTATACGTTTAGTTTTTGGTGGTAACACACATCTTTCAAGAGAGTAAGACACAGTAAGTATGGAACTGGGTACCTAGGTTATATTTTTGGATGGGCACTGGGTTGCTGTTACAGTCTTCCATGTATTTAATTTACTTTGGATGTTTACGTTGAGAACTATGTAGCATCACACTACATCATGGAGACCTAGGTTTGATTTAGTTAAATGGTACTATTTTTGTGTTTGTGTCTTAGTGCTATATAAATAACAATATTTAACTGCTTTCCGGGCTATCTCTTACTGGCCAGCACATACTGTATATTTACATTAGTGACTCGACAGGTGTCAATATGTGACTTGGGTGGGGCAGTAGGTAGGACTGATGGTGACTACTTCACGGCGCCTCACGGACCAGGTTCTGGGGGGGGGGGGTCCTCCGGTGGGAGAGAGGAATAAGGGGTGGGTGGGTATTTTAGTGTTTATGTGTTCTGAAGGGGTTAACGGTTCAGAACGTGCTCCGTTTGAGCATCGTTATATGTACACATATTCTTTTTTCTGGTTACTCAAGTTTTGAAGGGGCAGCACAGGGGCACCTCCTTCTCATCCGTTATTGTTCACTACTCTCCTTCCATGTGCCCAAATATTGGCTGGGTGCGAGGTATATTTAACACATTTATTAAGCTATGACTAGTTGCATGAGGATAGTGTCGTGGAATGTAAATGGTATACAAAACCCAATAAAAAGAAAGAAATGCCTAACATACTTAAACTCCCAACAAGCCCACATAGCCTTTTTACAAGAAACACATCTGGTCGACTCGGAAGCTGCTAAATTGCGGAGGGATTGGGTTGGTCAGGAGTTTCATAACTCACTCTCTAATAATAAGCGAGGAGTAACTATTTTGGTACATAAAAAGCTTAATTTTGCTATAATAAAGGAACATAAGGATGAAGAGGGGAGAACAATATGCTTGGAAGCTAAGATTGATGGTATTAAAGTTAATTTATGTAATATTTATGTCCCAAATTTGGAAGACAGTATTTTTTCATAGAATTAACAAATTGATGGGGAGCATAGTTGTGGGGCACACAATTATAGTGTGAGACTTTAATAAAATCGCTGATGCGGCTCTAGATAAAACAACCTGCTCTAATAACACACCAAAAGACAGGATGGCAATTAAACTCTTGATGAAAGATCTTGGACTTTTAGACATATGGAGGCTCGTCAATCCAAGGGAGAGGAAATATACATTCTATTCTCATAATCACAAATCTCCCTCCAAATGGGCCTAGTGCTAGAAGCGGACAATACTAAAAGAAATAGATGGAGGCTAAATGTGTCCCTGTTTCAAGACTCTAAATTCAACAAACTAATAGAAGGGGAACTAGACGATTTTTTCCAGGTTAATTTGGGTTCAACAGATAGAGTTGGAACGGTATGGGAGGCCTATAAGACATTTTGTTGCTGGTCAAGGACCCTGCATCGTCAATCCAGAATGTGCTGTCAACGATTGAAACTTTTTCAAAAATATCAGGTTACAAAATAAACTGGCAAAAATATGAATGCATGCCGATATCAAGAGGATGCAGTCAGGCAGAAATGTCTAAATTTCCGTTTAGATGGATTCCAGCTAATCCTGGGTGGGTGAAAATAGAAAGGTCACTTGCGGCACCATCTAGTGTCCTGGGACTGCTAGCGCAGAAGAATACAGTTAAACAGGCAGGAAAAGAAAACCTTTTTTTACAACATTCACAGGGCAAGGGCACACAAGTTGTTGGGAATCTCACATAAACAAAGCTATTCCTCCATATGGAACAATCCCACATTATGCATAGGAAAGAAACAATTTTCATGGGATACCTGGCTGAAAAAAGGAATCCGTTTGGTTAGTGACGTATACAGAGACTTGACCTTCATGTCATGCCACATGCTTAAAGAGCAGTTTAATCTTACTGACAAAGGGGATTTTTGGAAGTATAGTAAACTGTTTATAATGGGCCTGACTCAGGACGACAAATGTTGGAAGTGTAATAAAGAAGTTGGCACTTTTCTCATTGCTTTTTGGGACTGCCCTCAGGTGCTGACTTTTTGGAAGGTAGGTAGTGCTTGAAAACCTTTAGGGTCGGCTCAAACAACCACTTCCAGAATCTCCACGGCAAGGCCTCACTAAATCAGAGACCGGACTGGCGGTAACAGGTTTTATTGTAGCAGCCAGGCTTATTTTACGTAATTGGAAGAGACGACACAAGCCAGAAATATCAGAATGGTTAAAACTTATGACAGAGACTGCTGCCTTTCAAAATATGATTGCCAGACTGAACAATACTCAACCCAAGACTAGCCAAATATGGCAAAAATTTCTGGGCTAAATTAAAGGTGATGTCTTAAGATTGCATATCGACATGCCATATACACTTACCGACCACTTTATTTGGTACACTTTGCTAGTAAAAGGTTGGACCCCCTTTTGCCTTCAGTACTGCCTTAATTCTTTGTGGCATACTTTCAACAAGGCATTTTCGTCCACACAACTGGCGCTCACTGGATATTTTCTCTTTTTCGGACCATTCTCTGTAAACCCTAGAGATGGTTGTGCATGAAAATCCCAGTAGATCAACAGTTTCTGAAATACTCAGACCAGCCCGTCTGGCACCAACAACCATACCACATTCAAAGTCACTTAAATCCCCTTTCTCCCCCATTCTGATGCTGGGTTTGAACTTCAGCAAGTTGTCTTGACCACCTCTACATGCCTAAATGCATTGAATTGCAGCCATGTGATTGGCTGATAAGCTATTTGTGTTAACAAGCAATTGAACAGGTGTACCTAATGAAGTGGCCGGTGAGTGTATGTATACACATGTAACATATGTGTGTAAATCTGTATAGGTGCTCGGACAGTAATATAAACGGGAAGTATTTGGGGGAGGGGGGAGGGAGATCTTCTGCCTTTTTTAAATTTAATTAAATTTAATTTTTTTAATTTATTTTATTTTTATTCTTAATTTTCTGTATGTGTATTTTGTTGTGTGCATTTTATATTTGTATAGAATGGCTATATATTCAAAACATATATAAAAGTAATAATGTCGCTTTATTTCAGGAGTTTTAGCCAAAACAAAAGTAAAACACGCCATTTTCGACGAGTCCCCGTTTGTACTTTGAGTATGTATGTGTGTGTGTGTGTGTGTGTGATTCTGTAACGCGCCAATCTGCCCACCTCTGTGTGTGTGTGTGTGTGTGTGTGCTTGTCATAGGCCACTTCAGGGTTGCATTTCCGACTACAGACCAGTTAATTAACGTTTATCCGACTCAAAATAAATATGCAATTTTTTAATTTATTGATGTGTACAATGTGCCACTTTTCATTTTTTATGTAGAAAAAATATTTTTTAAGGTTTTATTGTAGCAGCCAGGCTTATTTTACGTAATTGGAAGAGCCGACACAAGCCAGTAATATCAGAATGGTTAAAAATTATGACAGAGACTTCTGCCTTTGAAAATATCATTGCCAGACTGAACAATACCCAAGCCAAGACTAGCCAAATATGGCAAAAATTTCTGGGCTACATTAAAGGTGATGTGTCTTAAAGATTGCATATGGACATGCCATATATGTATACACATGTAACATATGTGTGTAAATCTGTGTAGGCGCTTGCACAGTAATATAAATGGGAAGTACTGGGGTGGGGGGGGGGGGGGGGAAATGAAGAGAAACTGCTCCAAATAATGTTTAAAATATCTTTATTCTTACTGAAGATATATTATAAAATGCAATGTAAGTAATATGCATGCTAAAATAGAATAACTAATAATTGTTTCCTATAAATCTGATATGACTGTTTCATCTATGATTTGCTGTTGAATACATTTGACTAACACTAAAGTTGTTGAAAAAACATTAGCAATTTGAATAATTTTATTTTAAACATAGCATTAATATAAATAATGTACATTTACTTTAGAAACACATGCAGCTGACCTTCTTTTCTCAATTTTGTTCTTAAATACCACATTTAACTGGCAAGGCAATCATGTATAAACAGTAGCACCATATCCTAGTATTAGTGAGTGAAAGACAAAACCAAGGTTTAAATTCACAAATTTATCCGTGAGTTTTTCAGCTGCCAGGACCTGGCCCACTCCTTCCCACATCTGAGGTGATATGGCCGTGCTTCCTCCCAGGGGTCTGAGGCTTTCTGCTGCAGAACACCCTACGATGACGCTGTGCTTCTCCTTCTTCTGCGAAATTGGAAATAAAATAATTCATGTTTTTCAGTTTGATTTAGTGGCTGATGATTTCTTCTACTTCTACTCTACGTGACATCTGTATTACATTGGGCCACTGTTTGTCATTACAGTGAGTCTGTCAGAGTAGAATGGGAGGCAGAACCTTCAGCCACCAGGCTCCTCTCCTGTGGAACCAGGGAGGCAGATGACACAGACCTTAAAACCTTTCTCTTTGATAAAGATTATAGTTAGAGCTGCTCAGGTGTTTACTAAACCATTTCTTTGTTATGCTGCTATAGGCTGAGACTGCTGAGGGAAATTATATCATGAGCATCTCTCTGCCCCCATGTATTTACGCTACATGTCACTAACTCTGTTTTTCTCTCTCTCCTAGTGTATCTGAGACACCAGTGCTGCAGGAACCAAACCCGTCATTATTATTATTACTACTAATAATAACATCATTGCATTTATTAAGTGTCATTATTATTTCTGTAATTATAAGTATCAGTCTGTTAGAGATTAATGCAGCAGATATACAACACTCTCTCTCTCTCTTCTCTCCTCCTGTCTCTCCTCTCCCCCTCTTTCTGCCCACCTCTCCTCTCTCCACCATTTTTCTCCTCACCCCTACCGGTCAAGACAGATGTTTCTCCCACAACTGAGTCCGGTTCTGCCAGAGATTTCTTCCCGTTAAAAGGGAGTTTTTCTTCCTCCACAGTCGCTAAGTGCTGCTCAATGTGGGAACAGTTTGATTCTCTCTGTAATATTGTGAGGTCTCGTCCTCACTATGTAAAGTGCCTTAAGACAATGTATGTTGTGATGTGGTGCTATACAAATAAAATTGAAATGAATTGAATCTTATCTGACTTTAAGTATGAACAAACCTGTAGATAGGCCACTACATCTGCCTCCACGTCTGCCACTGGCCTTGCCACGTCCATGGCAGCTCCTTTTGATGGACTTTGATGATGGATGTGATAATGTTTACACAAAAGTTGTTAAACTTTTTAAAAGACTTTCAAAGACAATTCACTCGAACTTACCTTCTGTGTATTCTCTTCCTAGCTGGACTGGTACGTCGATACTGCAGTGTGTGCATGCGTCAATTCGACCATTAAGCTCGTAGTGCTGCTCCCCATTGGAAGACATAGCTCGTTCTGAGCGTCAAATATTACCGCTGATGGATTTACATTGGAATTATTTGAAAGCCCCCTGCATCTACATGAGATGCCCAAGGAGACTTCTTGCGTCAGCAACTGAAGCCAAAGGTCCCTGATCAAGCGTCTGTTTTGACTGTGTTGTTGAGAAAGTGTAAGGGTTTTTTCCCGAAAGCAACACTCCACTTTGGCCATGGGGAAAAGTAAAATGCACATTGCCCCTGTGTTGAAACCAAGCAGTAAAAGGCGAACAAAGCGTAATTACGCATTTTGTTCGACACTGATATTCATGACTACAGATAATGTACTCAAATGATTTATTCCCCTCATAGTATTTCGACTTGTGATACATTTGTAAGGAGGAATATTTTTTCATGGATAATAGTTTAACGTACTCATGTTGCTTTTCTACAAAGATGATGACTTTGCTGGGGGCACAGCTGAGGAATCAAGGTATGCTTGTACTTGTTGATGATAATGGCATTCCATTCTGATAGATATAAATTCCCTTTATGTGTACCATTTACCACACAAATCTAGAATATGACTGATTAAGAAAAACATATATATATATATATATATATATATATATATATATATATATATATATATATATATTTATGAATGTTTTTAGTATGTAAAAACATTTAGAAATATATTTCTAAGAAGAACTCCCTCCAACACACTGCAAAAGTATGAGTGGAAGATTGCAACAAGTTCTGCTCCGTCCCGACAAGAGTCGGATGCGTTCGAGGCGGGTGAATACGAATTATGATTAATGCGCTAAAGCTGCAAATTATGCCATCAAGATTTAAAACAACAGGATTTAACAGCTGACAGACAGGCATCAAGATCAGTTCAAATAATTCAAGGTGAGTGAGTTTCAGTTCATATTAACATCATATACAAACTGTTAAACTTCTAATCTGTCTGGCGCTGCATATTAACATGTTTGAGGCAGAAACCTCCTCACGTTTCTTCTCCATTCAATGTTAGCCATAGACGTTTGCTAACAAATCTACCGCTAACTCGTAGTAAGCTAACAGCTGTTCAGTCTGTGTCCCGTCAACATGTTGCTGATCTTCAGAGTATATGAGGTGTGAGTGCATGCCTGTGTGCGTCTGTGTGTTTGTGTGTGCGCGCTCAGTATTGTTTTAAATACTTGAAGGCTATATGCCACTGTTTTTCTTTTTTTGGCATATTAAAAGTTGCCTAAATATATTTATTATTTCTAGAAGCTATGACTTCCAATGGCCAGGTTTAAAAATAGTAAAGCTGTGCCATAATAAAGTTGATTGCATAGTATTGCACTCTTTTTTTTCCAATTGTTTCTTTGTATTTATTATTTGAAGGCTACATGCCGCTATTGTTGTTGTTAATGTTCAAATATTTTTATAATAAAGGAGTTATTGTTTAAGTATTATTGTTTTTCTTCTTTTTTTACACCGTGGTATCGTATGTGGTTCGATACCTTATTGTGTACGTTTGGTGGTATCCGTTCCGACAACTAGATTTTTGGTATCGTGACATCCTTATTTGAAATAATTAAATAAAATGGGCTAACACTCCGACCTCTGCCCTGTCTCCCATTGCCCCTGCCCGGTGCGCCTCGTAGGCAACTCCCTCTTCTCCTCGCTAGACTGCTTGTTGAAGCAGCCGTGGGTGTGAATCCCTCACCGGAGTCCAGTGTACTAGTCTCAAAGCTCTAATAATGTTATAAAATATAGATAAAAACTGGTACGTCGATATTGCAGTGTACGCATGCGTCAATTTGACCAATAAGCTCGTAGTGCTGCTCCCAATTGGAATACATTGTAACGGGGTGTGTACTTAGCACCCAGCGTCTTTGAGAGGAGTCAGGGAATCGGCTTAGCTGAGCCGAACAGAAACACTAGTGAGTATGGCTCCGGAATGGGTTTACCGTACTGACGCAGAGGCTCAGGATTGAGCGCGGTTTCCGACGAGGGGCAGGCAAGAGGAATAGAGCGCAGTCTCCGCTAGGGGACAGGCAGGAGACGTAGTCCGGAGAGCCGGGGGTTCGGAACCAGAAGAGCCGATCAGCGGAGCAGACAAACCAGAGAGGGACAGGCGAGAGGGAGAGTCCAGTCCAGGCGGGGAGTCGAGGAGCCGTAGCAGGGATTCACCAAACAGCCCAGGGGAGAGGCAGACAGAAACCAGGAGGGACGGAACGAAGCTCGTGGTCAGGGACAGAAGGCTGAGGTGATATCCGGGAAGGCGACAAGAAGGGGTAGTCAGAGGCAGGCAGGGTTGAAAACAGGAACGCAGTCCGAAAAACACTGGAGAGTGATGCATGAGCACAATGAACAATCTGGCCGTGAGTGCATGATGAGGACAGTCAATAGTCAATATGCCGGGTGGCTTGGTGATCAGAGGCAGCTGAGTGCAACAGGTGAGTGGAGTTGGCTTGATGAGGTGGGCGTGGCAGGCAGGCAAGTGAGGAGAAGGAGGGGCCGGTGGAAAAGTACTGGGAGGTGAATGAGATGACTGAGATGAGGAGAATGCAGACTGTGACATACATGGCTTGATCTGAGTGTCAAATATTGCCGCCGATGGATTCACATTGGAATTAGTTGAAAGGCCCCTGCGTCTATAAAGACGCCTAAGGAGACTTTTTGCGTCAGTAACCGACGCCAAAGGTCCCGACCAAACGTCGGTTTTTGACGCGCTGGGAGTGAGACTGTGTTGTTCTCAACAGTGTAAACAACACACGGGAACCTCACCTTTGTCTTGGAAGCTGCTGCATTATTGACTGACATGAAAAAGATTACACATATAAAAATAAATAATTTGACAGTGTGCTCTACAGTGATAAATAAATACGTAAGTGATGAGTGCATTTGCAAATTAAGTAGGCCTACGTGAACGTGACTGTAGCCACAGCTGGGGATATCGACACATACTTAGCATTTAGCATAGAACGGGATGCTACGTTGGGTGATAAAAAGTGATGCTAACTAAACAGTACGACACTGATGGGGGAGCATTTAGCTGCGAGAGCACAGGCAACAGCACACATGTCTGGAAAATTCTCAAAACAGATTAGACTGCCTGGACACAAAAATATTTTCAGCCACTTTGCCATAAACACCACTAACCAATAGCCATAGCGCTGTGAACCCAGCAGTCTGATTACAACACCACAGTTGCATAGAGTATAGTTACAGAGTGCTACAATAAAATAGGGATAATTACCGGTAAAGCGGAACGCATCCTTTGTGAATCCTTTAGTTCTCGCAGCTCTCATCTATGGACCGCTGCTCCGATGTTTACACAGGTTTTATCTCTGCTCGAGCTGCTTCTTTCTGCTTAGCTTGTTTTTTGCTCGTGGTCTTTGTCATATGTGCAGTTTCTGGCAATGGAGGTGGGCAGGTTTTTCGATGCTTGGCGTTTCTCTGCCACGGTGTTTTCTACCTAACTCCGCTTCTTCTGCTTGCTCCTCGTTGCTAAGACCTGAGCTTGGTGGATGAGTGAGTGCGTGCATAGCTTCTGCAGCACGTACCCAGATGATTGACAGAGCGGAGAGACACCCCCTAGCTGTGATTGGTGATTTTTCTTTGGGTGCGGTATATCCTTGCAAATGGCATTAAAGGCAGTAGGTGTTGCTAAATGAACTAGATTATGTCACATATGATCTGTCTCACATATTACTACCAGGATATAGTGACAATTTAAGCAAATATGAAAAAAGTTATTTTTGCAAATCCTACCGACTGCAGCTTTAAGTGTTTGAAAAGGAAAAGTCAAATGGAGTTTGCAATTTCATTTTCAAATGGTTAGAAATGCATTTTAATTTTAATTGTGACTTACATATTGCTTGCTTAAATGGAAAATTAGGCTGAATTGTTTATATTGCATTTACATTTGAATATTGTCCACTGAAGAGCAGGTTAAGTCTTTGAAAATGAAAAGTCAAATGGAGTTTTCATTTAAATTGTCATATTGTTATCAAATTGCATTATCATTTTAATATAGTCACAGAATGCCCATACAAGGATGTGAAAATGAAAATGAAAATTGGATTATTGCATTTCATTTATAACATTTTAATCAATACATTTGTGGAAAATTATAGTGCTATTGTGGATTACATTTATAGGGCGGCTGTGGCTCAGGACGTAGAGTCGTTCGTCCAACAACCCGAAGTACACATGCCATTGTGTCCTTGGGCAACACACTTAACCCTAACTTGCTTCTGACGGCTCTTCCGACAGTGTATGAATGTGACAGAAAAATGCGTGGTAAATAGCAGCGCTGTATGAATGTGTGTGAATGGGTGAATGTGACTTTCCTGTAAAGCACTTTGAGTGGTCTATATGACTAGAAAAGCGCTATATAAATACAGTCCATTTTGATTTTCACATTTACATTATCATTCGAATTAAGTCTGCTATACGCTTCCATAGTCGACATTCATTGCTTTATATATTTTATATATTTATCCTGTGTTTGGGGATGAGATGGCAGCATTTGCTGATTGCTGATAGCAAATGCACTGCATCCAGCAGGGCTTGCATACTTAATGCCAGAAGGCTAGAACTCCGATTGCAATCAGAAGGACTCAACAAGACAGGTGCTTTGGGGGAACAAGCAATAATACATCCAAATTCAACAAATGCAGTTGACAGAGGGCACCAGAGAAAGGGAGAAGAGTGGATGCATTGGAGGCCAGCATAATTGACAGATGATTCTATATGGCAGACCTCTGACCTTTTCTGGTTTCTTTTTCTCTCCCTCTTCCCCTGCTCCATGCACATATTCACATTGATCTCCAAATACATATATAATTCAACCCTGCTTCTGTGGCAGAGCCCGTATAGAAGTGTTGTATGAACATATTTAGTATTCCAACCATTTATTGTGCTGGGAGATAAGCAAACAGTCGTCACTGTCAAGATGTATTACCGCTTTCCTGCTGGTGGAGGTAATGAGAGTGTCCGGGGAGGAAAACAGAGGGTGACGAGAGGTTGAGACGCACTACCCTTGACGGTAATATGTTCTGGCCATGCTAGGCAAGTTTCACAGCAAAGAAATTTTAGGAATAAACAGGGGTATAGGAATAAACCAAAGAAAAATAAACTGAAAGGGATATATAAACTATAACTATTTACTCACAGTGTTTACTGTAAGAAGCCTATTCTGCATTCAGGGCCAAGCACCTAATGCTTTCTCTTCAGCTGTCTCCAGTAGCCAGTGGAGGAGGACAGGAAAAGGTCTTAGGAAAAGGTCTGCTGAAGGCATGGGCTCATGTAGCTCATCAGCCTCCCTCTTGTACATTTGAGGCCTTTGCCTCAATCCAACCACAGACAAAGACTTGTTAGGACACAAACTCCTCATGAAAAACTGTGTCATTACCCTAGGCAAGCACACATGGAGCGTTGTTCATAGTTTGTACGCTGTACACTCAGTCTGCAGAAAAGCGACAGTATAACCATTGAACTTTTTCTCTATTCTCATGGTACCCTTTCTTCTTACCTGCTGTATCTTTGCAGCATTCCTAAATCTCCCTGCAAAGACTTAGTTAATTATCTTTACCGGCCTTTCCCTGTAGGGCTGCAGTCGATCCTTTTGCCTATCACTGCTGTAGCAAGAGCTGGATTAATCTTAAGTGATAGGATTCGGAGCCTTATGTCCTGAAACCCCCTTTGCAGAACCTTTTACACAGGGGGCAGAACAAGCGTGGATGTTGACTCGATTGAGTGTGTGACAACTGTAATGATCCTCTGACAAATTGCAAATACGTGGCTTTAAGGGACAATATTGCGGAGAGTATTGTTTTGCGTGAAATCACATGAGATGAGAGCTTATTTCATTTCTTCAAGCTGCGTGAAAGATGTACAATCCAGTTCAAGTTGGGAGTTGCGAAAACACATAGCACAGACACTTCATTTGTTGCTTGCTATGCTACCAATGACTTCTGGATTTGATTTATTGATATCAAACTAAGACTATGTGTGAGGTTACTAACAATACTCCACACTGTTCACTTTAAGCAAATTATGGGTTCAGGATAGCTGCCACCAATGAAACAGCAGAGAGGACAGTTCTGTTCAAACTCTTCTCTCTGCTCCAAAAGAGATATCGGAACACCTTTCGCAAAATTTCAATCTTGGTTTTACTAGATGTCAGTGCTCCATTCGACACAGTATATTACTGGACCGGCTGGAAAACTGGGTGGGACTATCTTACACAGTATTAAACTGGTTTGAATCCTATTAGAAAGACAGTGACTACTTTGTGTCAATAGGTAACAACACATCTGAGCGGGCAAAAATTACATGTGGAGTTCCCCGAGGCTGCATTCTGAGGCCTCTTCTGTTCAACATCAAATGCTCCCACTGGCTCAGATCATGGAAAAAAACAAATTATGATACCATAATTACGCAGACGACAAAGAAATTTATAAATCAATATCCCCTTGAGATATAATAATATGCTAGCTGAGGTACTCTGAAGGAAAAATGTGTTTTCTTTTACTGTTGCATGCACAGTCCGCAGCGGTATATAGTAGTTATAACTTAACTGCGAGTATTTGCTTCTGAATCTGAAGCTTCAGCTGAGGTTTCTCTGTAGTCATTAACGCCATATCACGAATATGTTTGAGGCCTGGATAAGGACGAAGTATCCGCATGTGAACACCGGGACACACATCCTGAATATTGACAGAACTTCCCAGATCAGACGTATATGTGATGGGCAGACTCTCTCGAAGCACTCGGAGAGCTGTGAGCGGCTGCGACCGTGCGCGCCGCGATATCAATGAACGTCGTCAAATAGCGATTTTCAGTTTAACACTCAACAGTCCTTTGCATGTGCATCAAACTAACATATTCCAACACATTTCAGAATTTTTACAGGCTTATTTGCGGTAATATACTTACATTTGAAATGCTCATTTCCAGCGGTGGCCGCCATCTTGCTTTGGCAGAATCGTTGCTTGCTGAGTTCGCAAGGTATCCTGGGTAATTCATGATACTCCTAAGTCAGGTACCGAGCTGGCTAGCTGCCGAGGGATGAATTGAAGAAATAGGCACTCCGTCTTGCTCCCTAAGTATTGGAACACCCTACCCCTCCGCGGGAACGCGCAAATTCTATGGCTAGGGCTCAAATCTAGGGGGAGGGTGTGTATTGGGACAGGGCCTTAATGTATAGGTAAGGAAGGAGGCAAGCCTTTTGGCTTCAGAGCTCTCCAGTGTAAGTAATCTAGCATGGTTCAGGAGTGGAAGAGCTTTATTGAGGCATGGGAGTGAACATAAACATCAAATCACCTTTGGATTTTCCCCCAGAAATGTGTCAGGAGGCCTTAAATTATGCTGTTTTCAGACATGAACTCTGCAAAATTGGGTTTGCACATTTAGCAGAGTTTTGTCATTCACATATGACTAACACAGCAGGAGATTCTCCAGGTCAGACACATTCACAACAACAGGAAAACCTCCAGAACCTCCTGTGGCTTCTGGACAGAGCATGCAGGAGGCAGGAAGTTACGATAATGCAGTGTTTTTGTTTACTGCCATCAATACGCATCTTCCGTAAATTTTACTAGGCGACTGGCAGATAAAGTTGCTAACAATGTCTGGAGCAACATTTGTGGACATTTGGGTTATAGACAAACAAGAAATTCGTGCGTGTGGGCTTTGTGCTCAGTAATTATGTGTTAATGCACATCTTGGAAACTTTAGACATATTATGTTATTCTTCTTTAGCAGCTATCTACTCACACAGCGTTTGAGCTACGTACACCGTTTTCGCATCAAAGAAATCCGTCTCACTCATCAATCGATGGCTATTAATTCATTAAGCTTTATCATATTTCAGTGATTTCATATTTATTTTAAAACATGAAATTTTACCAGCCTGCAGGGGTCAAGATGCAATTCTTTTTCTTTGACAAAATGACACGTGCCTATTGAAATCACCTTGATGCAGTGGACTGGTCTGTTGTCTCTCAGCCAGAAGACTGTTGGTTCGACTCCAGCTTCTGCAAGATGCTTTTGTTTCAAACCACTCAGTTCCTATAGAGATGATTAGCCAACTCACTGCAGCTGTGCCAATCACGCAACTGCTTCAAATGATCTGTCTCAGCAAAAAGGATTTGATGCTATTTTATATGTGAATGCTGAGGCATTCTGTATGAATGCTGATTGTTTTTTATTTGACAAAATGACTTGTCATTGTGATCACTGTAGTGCAGTGGACTGTGCTGTCGCCTTCCAGCTAGAAGACTGTTGGTTCAAATCTTAGTCGATAACACTGATGTCTTTGATTTTCTGTCTTTCATTACTTCATTACTTCTCCCTTTACTTATTTCTTTCATTACTTCATTACTTCTTTCTGTACTTATTTACATCGCTTCTAGTTGAATCTGATGGTCTGGTCCGGATGGAAACTTTCTGTATTGTGGGGAACAACAAGCAGAGCGGTTTGGCTTACAGAGATAGTGGAAAGAAAGCACAGACATCTAGCTACCGTCCCAACCCCACAAGTATAACTAATGATCAAACTGCTTATGCCTCTCATCAAAGCAGCAGAGACAAGTAGGGCACTTTAAGTTGGGTTTTTTTTAAAGTTTTTTAAAGATAATTTTTTTGGGCTTTTTCCGCCTTTAATTTGACAGGACAGCTAGGTGAGAAAGGGGAGAAGACATACAGGAAAATGACACAGGTTGGATTCGAACCCCTGTGTCAAGGCATAAAGCTTGAAGAATGTGTGTGCCAACTCTATCCACTGAGCCACCCCAGCCACAGAGCCCTTTAAGTTGACTGTACTTTAAGTGTGCCTCTTTGAGAAGAGTAAGCATCAATGTGAATGCTGAAATATATGCTGATTCTGCATATAAATATCACTTCCTGTCTGAGCTGGGGCAACATGCTATGAATATAGACATCATAGGCACGTGTCTATCTGTCGGCATCAGCAGTAAACTAACTAACATAGTGAAATGTGTGAAACTGGCAATATGCATATTGAGCTACAAACCACCATTGCTTCACAGAGACACTCTACATTTATAACACTCTCTCTTAGCTCAACTCTCTCAACTCTCGCCCCCTCCCTCCTCCCTCACTTGGCACTCAGTTTCTAATATCTTTCTTTCACTGCGTGTTCTTGCAGTTTGTTAGGAGATATGGGGGGAAAAAAACCATTGGGACAGTGAGGGATAAAAAGCTGCCACTTTGCCAAAGAAAGTTTTAATTGGGGCCCAGGAGAAAAGAGCTCCTCGTGTTCTTTTTCAAATTCTCCGTACACTTTATGGAACAGAGGAGCAGCAAATTGATGCGCAATGGGTAAATGAGATGCTGTTACGTTGAGAAAAAAAAGGAGACCGCTGCACAGATTCATGAGAGGCCTACTTCTGTTTGTATTTATAAAACAGCAGGGCTTTCTTTCTCTCCCTAATTGATGCAGTGCCTTGGTCTTCCACTGTCACTCAAGATTTCATCATGCAGTCAAAATCATCTTGGAGGACCAGGACAGGGCTAACAGTGGAATAATATATTATTCGCTTAAAATTTCATGACAGCCATAAAAGATTTTGGGATTCATTTACTTTTTTTTAAATTGCCCTCACCCTTGGTGTGTTCAACTTTTGTCTCTCTCCCTTCATCGCATTCTTTCCCTCTCACTTCATCTCTTCCTACAAGTTCATTCCTAGAAGATCTGGCCCATATTGAGTTTCTGTCCTGGTGAAGCCATGAACTGGCAGTAACGCTTGGCCTAAACTCGAAAGAAATGTCTATTAAAAGTTGGGTGAATGGGAAAAGCAGCGCATAACAACAATTATTGAAAGACTGACATCATAATTGCTTGTCATGTGCCGTACTGTTTCACATTTCAAATAAAAGTCCGCTTTGTCATTCATTTGGGGTGGCCAAGGTCAGTGCACTCATCCTGTAAAGAGAGGGATAATTGTACATCTTCTCTCTGGCCTGCCACAGGAAGAAGTGACGGCAGTGTCAAGAATGACTGCAAGTCAAGATGAAAGGCATTTGAATTTGAATACAATTAGTGAGATGTGATAGAGTGTTTACACAGTTGTGCGAGGGCTCGAGGTGACTTTTTATCCTACTTTCATCATTTTCTCTAACTCGCCTGCTCAGTCCCTTGTCTTCCACCTCTTTCCATATTTTGAAGTGGGATATTTTTAACCCGTTCCTCTCAGTTCAATAGACAATTTATCATTTCACATGGTAGGAAATCAATGTTTTCTTTTTCCTTTTGGATAATGCCTCTCTCTTTCATGATCTGCCTTAGCTATAACCCTCTAAGTCTATCATATATCTAACAGCAGTATCATCTTTCATTGGCTTATTTTTTGTTTGTTTTGTCTGAGATTGATCAACTGATGCATTTATTGTCTTTCCTAATGACATATTTTTCTTTTTCACCTCCTCCACCTGTACATGACAATAACATATGAAAATGTAACTATTTCACAAGCAGTGGGCCATAGATCAATACCAGCACTATAACCCACTACAGTAATTTGTATTTTTATATTCTTAAATTATATATCATACCTAGAATCAGCTAGAAATGTTATATTGAGCCCAGCTCGATAACTCATGTTGCAGTGATACTTCATGTTAAATGACATAATCAAAAAAAATTCCATGATGATCTTTCATATCCCTTTATAGGGGCGTCTAAATGTTCTCATTCCAGGGCTATTTCACTGTCTTACAGTTGAAGTAGCTTTTGAAAGGAAGTTTTAAGCTTGCACGCCTGTAATGGCCGCATAGTGAACGTATCAGCAGCTTCAGTGCTGAATTCACACAGGATGCATTTAGTAAGAGCACCTCTGTGGGCTCAGAGGTGCTTCTGCAGTGAAATCAGTACCCAACCAATGTAGTTACTGTATGAGTTTAAACTGGAAGAAATTTGACTGAAAATATGCTTTTACTCAGTGCAACCCACAAAGAACGCAACTGATACGTGAACCTGTGTGTGGCTGTTGTAGACAGAAGCATTGATTTAAAATAAGATCAGATCTGCTTCATCGGACATGCATGAGACAAATGTCTGAATATGCAGATGAAATCATTGTGTATATACATATTGTATGTGTGCACAGTTTAGCTCTGTTGTTAATTAAAAATGATCACCCCTGAAGATCAGCAGAAACATAATAAAAAATAACACATTGCAATCAAATATTCATATTTAAATACTATATTAGTATATTTATATACTATATTCCATCTGCTATTTGACCATATTTATACCCAGCATCATCATGTGCTCTGTATCCCAATATCCTGTCTGGAGAAGGAAAATATGCATGGTAATATACTTAAGGCATGAAATCACACAGAATGCATTGTGATTGGAAATGTGATCGGATCAGCGAGACCACACGTGGAGGTTGTCTGACTTGCATTGTGATCAACTCTCACCCAGGTGTAGATGCAATCCTGAGAGGTTGACCGCATTCTAGGGGGGAAAATAAATCTCCCCAGCCAACTCAAAGGTCAACTCACTGCGTTTCGTCCTACTAATTTGAGCTGCTTGGCAAAGACTACAAGTAGCTGTAGCTGGCAAGTTTTCCTCTGTGGGCAGAATCAAGGCAATAGCTGTGGTTACGTAGACACATTTGTTTCATTCTGATTGAATGTCTTGTGTTTGCTTGTGGTCACACATGTACATGGAACAGCTTTGTGAAATGCTAAGAAGGAAATACTTGCATTCATCTACCTCAACAACTATCTTATTTCTGGCATGTGACATCTCAAAGTGAAGGTTAATGGTGAACACAGCTGATTCAGGGATGTTAATATTAGGAAATGGACTGAGTGAACTTTGTCAACCAATAGCTGTTTCAGGGCATTTGATCACCAAATGACTCACAAGAAGAAATTCACATATGTGTTAACTTCTGTTGTCTACTAGAAGTCTAAAACAAGTGACGTATGTAAAGATGGAAAGAAAAATTATCATATATGATCTGTTTCTCCATAATAACACTGTACTTCATAAAAGGGAATGGGTGTTTGTAGGGGAATGAAGGGTGTGTTTTTGGGAGTACTGTAGGTAAAGGGTAGGGGAGAAAGGGTAAGGAATGGAAAATGTTCAGCTGTAGCACACCCCTGATCTTCCTCCTCCTTTTCTTTGGCTTCTCTTTCTTTTAATTAATTTATTTTTCTTCACTCCTCTGTGTCCTCCACCTTTTCATTGACTTGGCTGATTGTCTTTTCCTTCTCTTTTTAAATCTTATTTTCCTCTAGGTTATTTTTAAATGTATTATTCTCCTGCTTATCCTGATGCTTGTTCTACATCTGTTCTTGTTTTTTTCTCCTTCTGCTTAATATTTTTCTCCTCCTGTACTTTTGGTTTTCTCCGAGCTTGCTCTTATTGCAAGTTTGCCTCCAGTGCATCATACCTGGTCCTACCCAGTTCTTCACTCCTCTTTAACTCTGTCTTTTTGAGTGAGCAGGTGAGCAGTACACTTTTCCTGGTGATTCCTTTGAGGAGCAAATTTTTTTGTCTGGCTCTCCAACCTTAACTTGCTCCTTTAGAGAGAGAGACTTTATGTCTGTGGTTGCAGAGTAGAGAGCATTTCTTAAGCCCAAATGTATGTTTTGTTTTAGTTGACGAGAAGATACGGGACAGAAATGTGCATGTAATCAGCAGGCGACTGTTGACACCTTTTGTACTTCTCAGTTCTATCTGGATATATTTTAGCCAATCTCACGTTGGTAAGGTGGGCTCTGTGTAGAATCTTAGAATCTTGCACTGTATAAGGCTGTGTCTTGAACATATCAAAGAGGAGAGTACACGGTTTAATATCTGTTCCCATTGTTCCTCTGTTAAAATAACTCTGAGGTCCTGAGTCCAAGTGGCCCTTAGGGCGTCCAAACAGTTTGTTTTGTTGGAAATTAGTTTTATAAAATGTTGATACGAGGCCCTGTTGACTAGCGTTTTGTGATAAGATGACCTCGTATTGAATATGTATAAATCATAGAATCTGGGGGTCAGTTATGAAATTGCGGAAATTGGGATTGTACATGTTGTCAAATTTGGAAATAACTTAACAAGTGGGTATTTGGAAGATTAAATTTCCCTGACAAGTCCCAAAAAGATTAAAAAACACCATCAGAATAGAGGTCGTTGATAGTATGCAGACCTCTGACGCAATAAGGAAGAAGTGAGTGGTTACGAAAAATTGGAAATAAACTTAATGAAGTATTTAGGCCACAGTGTCTCCTAAACTGATTCCAGACTTTCAGTGTATTTTCTAGACAAAATCGGATTTGAAGAAAATTGTTTAATTGGGAGTGGTAAACGGGACCAAAGCTATGAATATTGCAGGTCCAGTAGTGACGGAAGTTTGGCAGAGCTAGGCCTCCCCTAGGCCTACGGAGTTGAAGGACTGCTCTCCTAATGCTAGCACCATAAAAATGTGTGTATCAACTGGTCTAGAGAAGAAAATAAGGACTTACTTATGTGTATGTGAATGTGTTGGAAGGCATGAAGAAACTTGGGCAAAACCACCATTTTCACCAGGTTGACTCGGCCAATTGGTGAAAAGGAGGGAGGCAAAATCCTATTTACAGCAATCTAATAGCGGGCTAAATTTTTAGCAATGAGCTCTGAGAATGAGTTGGTGACAATCCTTCAGTTACCCTCTTAGCGGAGAAGAGATTTTGAGGAAGCTGCTGAGTAGAGGAGTTAATCCGGAGGTACTCGCTTTACCCCAGATTTAGATTGCAACCACAGTATTTCCTGAATTTCTCTATAAAATGCTGATAATTACAGGAAGAGAGGACACAGGATCCAAAACATAAAGCAAAAGGTAATCTGCGTACAAAGCAAGTTTGTGAGACATTCCATAACGCATAATACCATCAAATCCTTCTTCAGAGCGAAGCTAAATGGCCAAGGATTTGACAGCAAGAGCGAATAGCAGCGGCGACAGGGGGCAACCGTGACGAGTGCTGCAAGTCAGTGAAAATAGGCGGGATTTAATACCATTCATATTGATTGACGCAACAGGGGGGAGTAAACGACTTTAATCCAAGCAACAAAGTCAGGACTGAAACCAAATTTGTTGAGTATATAGAACAGGTAATTCCATTCAACGCGTTCAAAGGCTTTCTCAGCATCCAAAGAAAGTAAAATTTCAGGTGAATTAGTGGGGGGAGATAAAAGGATAATTAGCAACCACCTGGTATTGGAAAATGAGTGCCTTTCTGCAATAAATCCAGTCTGATCAGGGTTGATCATGAGAGGAAGACTCAGATGAGAACAAGTTGGCAGAATAATCAGAAAACACATTGCTAATTATTGTAGGATCTGTCGTGATGCCTCCTGATGGAAATTTTATACTGGGAACTAGTCTGAAAGCACTGGCCGCCCGCCCCAAATGCCCGACTTTTCCCCCTGCTCGAAGAAAAGCTGTTTAGTCTGCAAGAGCTGTCTCTCAACCTTACCGGGTGATAACAAATTATATTCAGATTGAAGCTGAAGCGGCTTTATAACTTTATAAGTTTCAGGGGAGGAATTAGCAGAGTATTGGCTGTCAAGTCTTTCGATATCATCTGATATTTCTCTCAATTTAGCTTGCTCAGATTTCTTAAAGTAAGAAATATAAAACATAGTTTGTCCCTGTATATACGCCCTTAAAGACTCCCACAGTATGTTACTACTAATGTCTGATGTGTCATTAATGTCAAAGAAAAGCTGAATTTGTGAGGTAAGAGAGTCGATAAATTTAGGCACGCACAGCAAGTAGGAGTCGAATCTCCAAAATTTAGAGGGTGGTCTGTGGTGAGGAAAGTTGATTTCTATGGATGTAGGGGTTTGATCAGAAATCACAATACTGTGGTAATCACAGGAAATGGCATTGTCTTTTATTGGGTAAAAATAGTAAATTTGTGTATAAGTATGATGCAAGAAAAAAGACAACATTTTGCCAATAGGGAATTTGGCCCTTTTAGGATCTACAAGGCCCAGTTTGGCCGTATGAAACTTCAATGCATTAGCTGATTTAGATCGGCAGGTCTTGTGCTGGAGGATCTGTCGAGTTCAGTGTCTTGAGCCTGATTAAAATCACCACTGAGAATGATATGGTGATCGTTGAGAGTAGGAATAGCAGTAAAAAGAGTACCTATACATTTCTCATCGTCCCAAGTTGGAGCATATATCGAGAGCAGGACCACAGGTTTATTTTGTAATTTGCCTAATACTATTACATATCGCCCGTTAGAATCAGAAATATCAGTAGAAGGTTTGAATGCAATGTCCCTGTGTACAATAAAAGCTGTCCCTCTCGCCCTCTCGGAAAATCTAGAATGGAGGAATTGACCCATCCATGGCCTTTTAATACGTGAAATTTCAGAAGTGTGAAGGTTTGTGTTGTAAAAAAAAAGTAAGTGTGCAATTAGATTTTTCGCTTTAGTGGTATTGTTTAAGTCTTTGTCGTTCCTGGAAATGAAATGGACCGTTCTACCACTCACCGACATGGCATCCTAACTTGTGGTGTCGTTGCCTGAGCTGGAAGGAGGGGAAAGAGAAAAAGAAGAAAAGAAGGACACACGGACATCTGCCCCAAATACTACAAACAAATAATTCCATGTCCTACTGGGAACATTACACATCTGTATCTCCCTGGATACCTTCCTAGATAATTGAGGATTATTCTTTCCCCATAAAACCCCAGTCCCCAGTATAATAACCCAACTCCAACTTATATGAGAGAATGAGAAAAAAACTAAACGGAAAATCTGAATTAACAAATTAAATGTATAAAACATTGTTTTATATATTTGGTATATACTTGGTACCGATACTACGGTACAAAGTCGGTCCAAACATTTCTGCAGTAGCATAAGTACCATAGGAACCAAGGCAGTAAGTCTTCCGGAAGTGTTGTAGTCTGTCCTCAAATGGTAAAGAAAAAACGCCATCCAGCACACTGCATGGCAACAAGTTCTACTCCGTCCCGACAAGAGTTGGATGCGTCCGAGGCGAATGAATACGACGTTATAATTGATGCGCTAAAGCCGATATGAAAACGATGCCATCGTGCATTTCAAACCACCTTGAGTTAACAGCTGACAGACAGGCATCAAGATCAGTTCAAAGAATTCAAGGTGAGTGAGTTTCAATTCATATTAACATCATATACAAACTGTTAAAGTTCTAATCCGTGTCCTGAAATCAGCGCTTGTGTGCGTCTGTGCGCGCTCGCGTGTCTCAGTACTGTACCTGTAGCTGCTACTGTTTTCTCAGTCGTTGTCAGACGGTATGATAACTGAAATCTCTCTTTTTCCCCCAGTATGAGCCAGAGGAGGATCCGCCAGGAGCAAAATCAGAAAATCACATCAGAAGCTCTTCTTTTAATTTATTATTTGAAGGCCGCATGCCACTATTGTTGTTGTTTTTTGTAATGTTGAAACAATTGATGGAAATTCCAATCAGTTGGGGCCTGTTAAGTCTGATTAAGGTGATGATGTGGAGCATTTTTATTCTGTTCAAGCCAATTTTAACGAGAACATTAAGCTCCATGTACAAGTACTTAATGTTAGGCACTTACTCAGAGTTCAAGAGGCTGATGGAGGGTGATTGTCTTCTTGGCAGTGGTGTCAGTTGTTTATGGAAACAACACTAATGCCATTTATTAATACTAAAATGTTCTCTGCTGTTGCAGCCTTTTCTATGTGGCTATTTGTAGCGCAATGATGAACAGGAAGGATAGGGAGGGCAGAGTAGAGAGCAACGGTTGCAGAGGTGATGTGATAAAAGATTCATATATTGGCAGAGCGCAGGTCAACTGGGGCCTCTGCAGCCTCTCTCTATCACCAGCAGCAGCGTATCCAGCTTCCCATGCAGCCTCTCTCTATCACCAGCAGCAGCGTATCCAGCTTCCCATGCAGTGGCAGGGAATTTGTGTATGTGTCTATGCATCTGAAAAATGTTGTTCTTCCTTTCTTTCCCAGGGTTTTACCTCTCATGAATTCCATTCTCCCCCTCCCCGACTGCATCTGCACCCCCAACCTGCGTGGACTTCCTAACTGTTATACACTCTGTACTCCTCCTCCATAACTGCATCTGGGTCATCCTAGGTTCATTGACCTTCCGACCCGGACAGCCAACCCGCATATGCCCCTTCCTTCCTGTCACGATCTTTATAACAGTTTAATTAATTCATTTATCCGTTCAACAGTTTAATTATACTCTTCTTCAAATCTAAGCCTCATTCAATTGTTGCAGTGTGAAGAAAGTGTTGAAGGTAGAGCCGTGTACATGAAAGAAAACAGAACTAGAACGCTACATAACTAGTGGCTACACAACTAGATATAAAAGTCTCAGACGCACCAACTTGTGTAATTGTCTAAGATTCTTATCAGCTCTAGGTATCGTTCTCGTAAGGAAAGAGAAGGGGAATCAACAAATTTGTAAGTGGGTTGCTACAACCCATCGCCCGCGCACCCCCACACACACATACACCACCCCCAGCGATCTCCGTTGGCCACAGTTTATACTATTTATATATCAAAGAAAAGGGAGAGGGGTTGTTTTTTAAATCTAAGCCTCAGTGTCAAAAATGCTCACCATAAGGAAACAGCATCGGTCTTTTTGTAGCAAATGACTGTCTCCTTCGAGGGGGGAAGTTGTTGTTTCCTCTCTGTCCCGGTGCGAACGGAGACGAGTGTCGGACTTGCGGCGGAGTAACAAAAAGTTTGGTGTGTTGCTTCTCCCTCTGCTCAGCTCAGCTCAGCATGGCGGTGATCTATGTCAAGATTTTCCAGGGAAAGATGTTCGTTTTCGCCGATTATTTAGTAACTGTACCCATTACCCCCATCCTTCTATGCTTTTCAACATTTGTAGCCTCACACTTTTGGTGCTAAATGAATCAGAAATGCTGGAAACCAAACTATACATGAATAAGACCTATTATATGTCAGCAGCTGTTAGGTTTCAACCATAGACTATGCATAAAGATGGACATAGCGTCCATGACGTTGCTTATAGGTTTCTGAAGACCGGTTTTGAAGTGCATGGTTTAGCAACGGCTCAGCCGCCACCATCTTGGCAGGGCCCAACTCCTCCTTTACCCGCCTTATCAGAAAATGGATAAAGGGATGGAGCGCGGGTGGAACAAATGCAGACCGGTCACTGAAACACGCCCATCTACCTCGAAGCTACCCTACTAAGAAGCCAGTCCAAGTGCTACTCCTCGATGCGAGTCGGCTGGCGCTGTGGCTCTGATGTTGCACCGGGTTGGTAACGGTATCAGTTGTCCCAGCCAACATTAGATGTGATAAGTAACACTGTAACTACAGCATTTTAAATAATTGTTTATCTGATACTGAAATTATACTACAGCGTCTTAAAAATGCATCCAAGATTTTAAGGATTTTTCTGTAAGTGTGGTAGTTTGCACCACTATATTTTAATTTTCATAAATTAAACCAAATAAACTGTAACTCGACAGAAGTTTAACGTGATGCTTGTTGTTAGTGGCATATAGTATGTTTGAATTATTAAAAACAATAGAGCTTATTAATCAATGTTAATAGCAATGGGGCACCACCCGGAAACCGGGTCCAATAACCAAATAGTCAATTCGGTCTCAAAAATTAAAGTTGTTCACTCAAAATGTTCATATCTGGTAGATATGAGCATTTATGGAGTGAACTGAAGGTGGGAATTCGAGCACTGACTCTGTCAACCACCCTTTATCACAATGTACATGCAAATAACACACAAAAACTTCTCTTTAAAGTATAACAGCATTTACTAACTTTAGCAATATCAATGTACAATCAATACTACTTTTTATCAACAAATGTCTATTATAAGCTAAGCTACCAATCAAATATCATATGAGCATCATATGAAAAGACAACAACAAGCAAGAGTGAGTGTGTGAGCGTGTGTGTACACAGGCGTGTGCCCGTGAAAAGGGGAGGAGGAACAAAATGGTGGACGTAACCTGGGACGTCACGTGGCGCCAGAGAAAGGTGAAGCGTGAGACTTCAAGTTAAACGGCGGCTACCTTTAAACAAGTGACTCTAACAAAGGAGATATCGGGGACGAAGTTAACTTCGGACCAGAATCTGTCCAGCAACAACTTCCCCCCTCGAAGGAGACAGTCATTTCCTACAAAAAGGCTGACGCTGTTTCCTCATGGTGAGCATTTTGGACACTGAACAACATGTAGCCCATACTATACCTGCTTTCACCTGCGATGACAGCGAGCTGCTCAGAAAGGCAAATAAAGACATTTCCGACCTTAAAGAAGACATCCGTCGGTTCTCGGACGAGCTCCAGACGAAGGACTCCCTGCTGAGCATTTTCTCGACCCGTCTCCCGGTCCTGACCAGCTTTGAAGTGGCCGAGCACTCCAAAAAGCAGCCGAATTCAACCCTCCAGGACACCTTCACATGGGATCCCTCCGCCTGCCATCGACCCTCCTGCTCAACCCCAAACCACGGATCTTCAAGGACAGAGGTGGTGACCAGGGGCCACAGGACTGGCTCGGATGGGTCCGTCTCCACACCTTGCGTGAGTCTCTCCAACCGCTACACCGCCCTAGCTGACTCCAACCCGGTCCATCCAGCCAATCCCCCCGCGCCTCCTCCTCTTATAGACCAGTACCCATCAGCAGTGTCTACCGGCCCCGCGGCCCCCTCACAGCCGGCAGCTGAGGGTGCCGGTGCCATGCGGGTGGCTCGTGATCCCACCCGAGAACCAATTCACCGGCCTTCTTCCCGCACCTTGATCTCTTCGGCCAGGCGCAGGATTTTAAAGGAGGCTGTGCTCCAACGCTCGCTGTACAGTCTGCCCCACGTGCGTCACTATTTACCCTACACGCCCCCACTCCCCCGCAGTCTTCTTCTTCTCCGCCCACCATGGTAGCTCCCAGATCGATCACCCTCACCAGCTCCCCCTGTGGCCTCATATGTCACCACCCCGTCCTCCAAACAAACACTCTGGCTGCCTATTCACATACCACCTCTCATCGTCCAGATGCATCCCTTCACTATGGTCAAACCGTATTTTGTCATCACGTCAACACCAATTCACAGCATGCCAATTTGCTCAACCTCTGACCCCTTCCCCAGTCCTCCCAACAAATCCCAAAACAACGTAATCTGAAAATAGCCCTGCTCAACACTTGATCGCTAAGTAATAAAACTCTCATCCTGAATGAATTCATCACTGACAACAAACAGGACTTCCTCTGCATCACTGAAACCTGGGACAAACCCCTGGACTACTTCTCACTTCTTCCCAACCAGATCACACCAGCAGGATTCACCCACACAGACAAACCACGCACTGAGGGACGGGGAGGTGGCGTTACCACTGTTCACAGAAAGGACATTAAAATAACCACCATCTCCATCCCAGTCGCTCTATCTTTTGAACATCTCACCTTCAAACTCTCTGGTCCAGTCCTCTCGTCACTTCCGACAGGAAGCGGCTCATATATGGGCAGGCTGAAGAACACTAACATCTCCTGGTGTAAATGTGAGTAAGTAAGTGTTAATTCTTGTTTTTATTTTCTAGATTTTTGATCTTTTAATCTTTATTTAATCAGGCAGTCTCATTTAGATTATGATCTCTTTTTCAAGAGAGAACTGAGAACAAAAACATTTATAAAAATGGCACAAACATAACACAAGGAACAATTGCAATAATCATAAAAAAACTTGATAATATAGTTTTTTAAATTTCCAAGGGAATGTAGCATTCCAGTGTAAGAGAATAAATGAATTAAATAAACCGCTATAAAGATCATGACAGGAAGGAAGGGGCATATATGGGTTGGCTGTCCTGGTGGGAAGGCCACTGAACCTAGGATGACCCAGATGCACTTATGGAGGGGGAGAATGAAGCGTATAACAGAAAGGAAGTCTACGCAGGTTGGGGGTGCAGATGCAGTCGGGGAGGGGGAGAATGGAATTTATGACAGGTAAAACCCTGGGAAAAATCTTAGTCACGGTTTGCAGGAAGCAGGACCCAAATGCAGAGGTGGCGAAAAAAGGATATTTAATAATAAAAGAAAACAGACTTACAGTGTCTCAATAAAACAAAAACAAAATACAACTAAAGGTGTCCACGAGAGCGGGAACAGAAGCAATGTCTGGAAGCACTGGGGAAAAATCACAGGAACCGACTCCACAGGAACCGACTGGGGAAAAACAACAGGAGCATACCGGGGAAGACAACAAGACGACCCAACCCAGACAAAGACAAAGAGAAGCACAGAGACTAAATACACACAAGGAGGGCGGGGCAAATTGAACACAGGTGAGACACATTAGGAACAGGTGCAGACAATCACAGGGGCAGGAGACACAGGCAAAGTAAAGAGAACAGACAAAAGACAGGGAAACAGGAAGTGCGGAACTACTTCAAAATAAAACAAGAAACAAAAACAAGGGACCAAGAAACCAATACACAAGGAAAAGCACAACAAGGGAACAACCAAATCAAAATCAACTGTCGTTTTTATTTATAATATGTTCTAACAAAGGTATTCAATTCAATTTTATTTGTATAGCGCCAAATCACAACATACATTGTCTCAAGGCAGAGAGAAATGCCGAGAACCCTTTGTACTGTCCCTGCATATTTGCTGCAACATCAGTGGAGTTGCCAACACTTGCCATTGTCAATGCTGAGTTTGTCTAATGTGTGTTTCAGCAGCTCTGTGAAATACTTGCCTGTGGATTTTTCACAGTCCACCACAGCGACCAACCACTCAGGAATGGCATTTGTGACATATCTGACAATGATAGCACACTGGTCCATTGATGTGACCTCTTGGGTTGTATCAATTTAAACTGAAAACATTCCTACCTCTCTTACCTCATCTGCAACTTTACCAACAATGTCCTTTCAAAGTACAGTCACAAGAGAACCTCTACATTTTGCACCAGTGTCATGAAGCTTCTTGCTTTGCTCAATACAACTGCTAATGTGCTGTTGAAGGCACAGATCATACCGGCTCAAAAGTATGATCAACTCTAGAAAGTTGCCATGATTGACTGCAGTATTTTGCAGAGTATAAGCAGCCTCTGCTTGACCCCCTCTGTAACTAAGTCCACATTTGCCTATGACTTCTATCACATCTATGATGCGTTCCATCACCTGACACTTCTTTTTGACCATGATGTAGAGACATGTTTGGATTTTTTCATCTGCCATCTGCCCTTTTAGCCAACAGAAAGTAAGCATTAGCACTATCTCTGTGGATCTTACTTTTCTCATGCGCCTCTATCCGCTGATGAACATGTTTCCATGTTTTCATACCTCCCTTTATAAAATGACTATCACTTGCTGCAGGTGCAAATGCCAAACACAATACAGTGATTGTGTTTTTTCACTGTATGTCAGACACTTGTGGTTGGTGCCATGCTTGCTGTGAAAAACTTTAGCTAGCAGGGGGTGTTTTGTGGGTTGCTGAGGATGGTAATGGAAAACGTGATCTGTCTCCTCGTCTACACTAGCATCTGCCTGTACCTCTGGGATCTTCTGCTGCACTGCTGTTGTCTCACTGGATACTGTCTCTTTATCTCCTCTCTCAGCATCTGACTCCGCTGTATTGCATGGCATTAAAAACGTAGAAGGGCATAGACACTGTGATGTCATGACCGCAGATAGGAACTCTTGTTTAAACAACTTTAACCTATTATTTATTCAATAATTTTACTGTAATGCATTTATGCGGCACAATGAATTCTGTCTAGCGTAACTCTAAATCTATAGCCTAATGTTAACACCATTCTCAGTATCTGGATATCATATAGAATCTCTCACCACTCCTGTTCTATGTGTGTGTTATCTAATCTTGCATGGAATAAGTTTCATTGATATTGTTCACTCTGTTATCCTCTCTACCTGTCCCTTCTGCAGTCATGGCCTCTGGATCCTCTTCCTCATTTTCAGCAGGGGACTGGCCAAGAGCAATCATGAAGAGGTAATTTTACTGTATACACAGATCAAGCTTGAGGTTGTTGTTTTTTTTTATCAATATTTGCATAATATTAGCAAACTGTGATTCACTATGGGCGATACAAATAGGCTAATATTTAGCCTAAAATGTTAGCCTAATAATTACACTGCTAATCATTAGGCCTATATCTCTCTTTACCAGCTGCCACTTAGGTCTGTCCTCTCCAAAACATTTCTGTGAGTTTGGCACATTTGGCAGACCCCTCCTCCAATGGCCCCTTTTCTCTTGAATCTAGCCTCTTCAGCCCCCCGGTCTCTTTCTACCGTCCGTCCTCGCTGACGCCCGTTGAGACGCGTCAGCGTCTCAGCTACCTTCTCAGGTAGCTGTCGGTACCTGAGAAGCTATATGGACCCAACCAACTCTAACTGGGAGGAGGGGGGAACTCCCTAAGATGGTACAACCCATCTGAGGGAATTGTCATGCAGAGGCTGCGGCGCTGTCAGGCAGAGGCTGCGCTGTGAGCTTACGAGACAATTGTCAGTTGGTTTTTTGTTCGACCGGCCCACAAGTGAAGTGAAAGTGAAGCGGCCCACCGGGAATCAGCCCGAATCTCCCGATTACCCACTCCGGCCCTGGATGCATGTGCACTTATTGAAAAGGGGTGAGGCTTAGGTGTAATTAAACTGTCTCTACCTTATAGAGATGGTGATCAGCGATGTCATTTAACGGAGTTTGGAGGGTAAATGGAAGTAACGTCCCACTGTTACAGAGGGGACCACCGAAAAACGTATTTTTCGCCACATTTTTAAATGCTTACCTAAAAAAAAGAATCTCTATATATATCTATATATCTACACTGAACAAAATTATAAACACAACACTTTTGTTTTTGCCCCCATTTTTCATGAGCTGAACTCAAAGATCTAAGACTTTTCTACGTACACAAAAGGCTTATTACTCTCAAACATTGTTCACAAATCTGTCTAAATCTGTGTTTGTGAGCACTTCTCCTTTGCCGAGATAATCCATCCACCTCACAGGTGTGGCATATCAAGATGCTGATTAGACAGCATGATTATTGCACAGGTGTGCCTTAGGCTGGCCACAATGAAAGGCCACTCTAAAGTGTGCAGTTTTATCACACAGCACAATGCCACAGCGTGCGGGAGCGTGCAATTGGCATGCTGACTGCAGGAATGTTTACCAGGGCTGTTGCCCGTACATTGAATGTTCATTTCTGTACAATAAGCCGTCTCCAAAGGCGTTTCAGAGAATTTGGCAGTACATCCAACTGGCCTCACAACCACAGACCACGTGTAACCACACCAGCCCAGGACCTCCATATCCAGCATCTTCACCTCCAAGATCATCTAAGACCAGCCACCCGGACAGCTGGTGCAACAATCGGTTTGCATAACCAAAGAATTACTTCACAAACTGGCAGAAACCGTCTCAGGGAAGCTCATCTGGATGCTCGTCGTCCTTATTGGGGTCTCGACCTGACTGCAGTTCGTCGTCGTAACAATGAACACAGGTGCATTTTATTGATGGCATTTTGAATGCACAGAGATACCGTGACGAGATCCTGAGGCCCATTGTTGTGCCATTCATCCACGACCATCACCTCATGTTGCAGCAAGATAATGCACAGCCCCATATTGCAAGGATCTGTACACAATTCCTGGAAGCTGAAAATATCCCAGTTCTTGCATGGCCAGCATACTCACCGGACATGTCACCCATTGAGCATGTTTGGGATGCTCCGGATCGGCGTATACGACAGCGTGTTCCAGGTCCTGCCAAAATCCAGCAACTTCGCACAGCCATTGAAGAGGAGTGGACCAACATTCCACAGGCCACAATGAACAACCTGATCAACTCTATGCGAAGGAGATGTGTTGCACTGCGTGAGGCAAATGGTGGTCACACCAGATACTGACTGGTTTTCGGAACCCCCCCCTCCGGACCCCACCTATACAGTAAAAGTGCACATTTTAGAGTGGCCTTTTACTGTGGCCAGCCTAAGGCACACCTGTGCAATAATCATGCTGTCTAATCAGCATCTTGATATGCCACACCTGTGAGGTGTATGGATTATCTTGGCAAAGGAGAAGTGCTTACTAACACAGATTTAGACAGATTTGTGAACAATATTTGAGAGAAATAAGCCTTTTGTGTACGTAGAAAAAGTCTTAGATCTTTGAGTTCAACTCATAAAAAATGGGGGCAAAAACAAAAGTGTTGCGTTTATAATTTTGTTCAGTGTACATGTAGAAAATACATAAACATAGAAATTTATTTAGCAAATTTTATTATTGATTTGTTTTTACTTTGACAGAGGTTGAGCGGTTGGCAATACTAACACTTGTGAAAAATTAAATAGACCAGACTGCATATTAAATAACATTTATTTAAAAGATAAATTGAAACAACAATATCTAATCTAACAAACAAAATATATTCAAGTCTGAGAGTTAGAGTGTGTGTGTGTATCTGTGTGAGTACACCAACTAAGTGGCTTTAAAGGTCAAAGGTGTTAGGAGTATTACATGTTTTTAGGACAAAGAGTGTCAGGTAAAAAGAAGGGTAGTCACAGCGTACTAACATCAAAATAACCTATGAATAGATATAACAATAACACCAAGTGAACACATTGACTAAAATCAATACAGTACACTTCCAAGGTTAAACATTCCTATGCTTAGCCAAGTTGCGTTACGCTATTCTATATGCCCAAGTTACGTTACCAAGTCCATGGAAAAAAAGAAGAAGAAGGGTCCTTTGGGATGTTGTTTGTGGGTCCAGAACGATGCAGCAGTTATGCTGTGTGGTTTCAGAGTCCTTTTGTGTCCTCAAAGAGTTAGATGGTCAACACTAACTCTGCTAGGTGACTCCTGAGCTTGGATCAGTTGACAATACTTTGTGTCTGCCACTGATATACAACCAGACTTTTCAGCCTTGGTTGGTCCTTTGGCAGGCTCTTGCGTCGCTTGCCAGTAGCAATCTGCTTCTGGCAAGCCTGCATGACGGTTGTTGCAAAACCTGTTGATTGTGATCATGCACAGCATTTTCAGAGTATTTTCCTAAAATTCGCTATTTTCAACAGGTGATCGAGGTTGTGTTTTAGCTCCCTGGCTCATGATGCCTCTAACTAACCTACAGACAAGACAGGAGTTCTTATATAATGAGTGCCATACGCACACTCGCCCTGGTATAACGCACAATTGGTGTTGTGAAGGCCAGGTGGATGTGCCTTGACACAGCTGATGGCCAGTTGCTCTACACGCCAGAGAGGGCATGTCAAATTATTTTAGCATACTGTGTATTGCATGATATTGCAATGAGCAATCCTGTGCATGCGTCGCCCTGAGTGGCAGCAGTTGCTGCAGCTCTTGCTCACCACTAAGCTTCTTTTTTTAACTTTTTAAAATAGTTTTGGTTGAGTATTATTTTTAACTTTTTCCAGTGTGTTAATTTTTAGGGACATCTTGCACTATGGAGACCAAAGTAGAAGTCTTTGCCAAGGTCTTCTTTCTGTTTTTTTCACTGTCCGTGTCCGTAGATCCCTTGTGCAGCCATGGCCCTATTGTTTAAACCAGGGATCAGCTGTTAGCGATCCGTATGGGAGACCCAACGTTTCCTGTAAGTTCAGGATGAGACGACGGGGGAGCAGTGCCGGAATTCATCGCAGCACTATAGGAGGAAACGTGACAGACCCTTCTTCCCATCCATCGTTATGGGAAACGTAATGTAGTGGTGTGTGCTTGTGTGCTGACCTACAGGTGTTCAGCCCTGCACTCTGTTGGCTCTTGAATGCACCTCCATAGCATTTAGGACCTGAGCATGTGTTAAGGTATGAGTTACTTAACTAAAAGCAAGGTCCATCCATCCATCATCTACCGCTTTATCCATTTAAGGGTCACCGGGGGCTGGAGCCAATCGCAGCTAACATTGGGTGAGAGACGGGGTACACCCTGGACAGCCTATCGCAGGGCCACATACATAGACAAACAACCATTCACCCTCATATTCACACCTATGTGCAATTTAGAGTCTCCAATTAACTTAACCCCATTCTGCATGTCTTTGGAGTGTGGGATGAAGCCGGAGAACCCGGAGAGAACCCACAGGGAACATGCAAACTCCACACAGAAAGGCCCTGGTTGGTTTGAGCCAGGATTCGAACCCAGAACCTTCTTAACAGCAAGGTATTGCACATAATTGATTCTGTTATAAACCTCTCATTAATATGTAATTGTTTTAATTGAAGGTTTTCAGCTGCTGTTTTGCATTAGTTTAGTTGTTAGGATTCTAATCCTTTTTTTTAACTCGTTATTTTTCAATCAAAATACAAAAATACATGGAAGACAACAGAAAACAACATGAACAAACAACCTACAAGCTAAAAATAAAAAAACAAAAACAACATAGGGTGCAATACTACTCCACATTTACAACCCTCAAAGCCCCTTTTTTTTTTCCTCAGACCATTTTAAGAACCTGATCGATCTTTTTTGACTATCAATTGCAGTGGGCACATGCGGTGGGTAAGTTGGTGCACCCCTGGAACACACAATTTGTTAGACTGCAGCTCCACAGCTGGCCTCTGACAAACTTTCCCCTTTTTACTTTTGATAATTTGACAGAGTGCATTTGTCAAAAATAATTTACTTTTGATGGTTAAAATACTGTAATAAACTTTTTTCTACATTTTCCATTGCAATTTTACTAATTATGTACCTTTTTAACCATCATCTTTACAGGCACATCCAGTCATCAATTACTTATCAATAAACAAGTATTTCATTTGGAACCACGTTTCTGTCTTGCTACAGTCAGCGGACCTGTGTAACTCAGGTAAAAATAAAACATTTCCTGGGGTGAAAGTCCCCAGGTGGCGTTGTCGGATAGTTAGATGCTGGTGGCGATTCCTCCCCTAGCGCACCACCTTGCCACAGTAAGATCTATTTCCAACTAGATGGCCGAGTTAGTGGCGCTGACCCGGCACCAGAGGGGATACTGGGAGCGCAGCATCATGCTGTTTACAGAGACATGGCTGAACACATTAACTCCCGACGCTCACGTAACTCTGTGATAAGAGAAAAGTAGGAGGGCTGGCTGTGTTTGTGAATGATAGTTGGTGTTACTCTGGGCACATCACTGTTAAAGAGCAGCTGTGCTGTAAAGACATCGAGCTGTTAGTTGTTAGCATGAGGCCTTAATATTTACCCAGGGAGTTCTCACATGTTATTGTGAATGCGGGGTATATTCCCAGATGATGCCGACACAGCTTGTGATGTCCTGCACGCAGCTGTAAGCAGACTTCAGTCTCCGCACCTGCAGGCCCTCTTTCTTATCTTTGGCGATTTTAATCACTTATGTGCCCACATTCATTCAGTATGTCAACTGTCACATAAGAGACAATACAATACTGGACTTGTTTTATGCCAACACCAAGGAGGCATATGACACCCCTCCAGGCATATGACACCCCTCCCTCCCCTGGGGAGATTAGATCACAACCTGGTTAATCTCCTGCCTGTGTACAAACCTCTCGTGCACAGGCAACCAGCTGTGAACCGCAGTTAGAAGATGGTCTGAGGGACTGCTTCGTTGCAACTGTGTGCAAAGAACTCTGTGATCCTCATGGGGAAGATATCGACAGTCTCACTCACTGTATCACTGACTATTTTAACTTCTTAACACTGTACCCACCAGGACTTTACGGTGTGTGTTTCTCCAACAACAACCCTGGATCAGTCCTGATATTAAGGCTCTCCTTAAGGAGAAAAAGAGGGCCTCTAAATCAGGAAACAAGGCTGAAGACTGTGCAGAGGGAGCTGGGGAAGATCAAAGAGGGGAAGGATGTGTACAAGAGAAAGATGGAAGACCAGCTGCAGTAGAATAACATTTACAGAGTCTGGAGAGGTTTGACCAGCCACCCACCCACTCATCCTGGCTGCAGACCCCCTCAAGTACACTGCCCCACCCCATCTCCACAGCACACAGGTCACAGACCCCTGGTGGCTTCTGCTTCTCCCGCCCCACCCTCACTTTCATCTCACCTCATACCCCCTCCTTCACCACCACTCACCCCCTCAAACACTCAGCCCCCGTACTACAATCTGTCCTTCTCCACAAACCAGGTGAGAAAAGAGCCCAAGAAGATCAAGGCAAGAAAGTCTCCGGGTCCGGAGGGCATCAGCTCTCGGTTCCTTGAGTCCTGTGCAGACCAGCTGTGCAGGATTGTGGAGCGCGTCTTCAACATGAGCCTGAAGCTGGGGAGAGTTCTACAGCTGTGGAAGACATCCTGCCTGGTGCCAGTACCAAAGACACCACACCCGATGGACCTCAACAGCTATAGGCCGATGGCACTGCCATCGCACCTGATGAAGATGTTGGAGCGCCTGGTGCTCGTCCATCTCCGCCTCCTGGTGAGAACATCAATGCACCCGAAGTAGGTTCACCTACCAGTCTGGCATCAGGGTAGAAGATGCTGTAATTTTCCTCCTATACAGAGCTTTTTCTTACCTGTGCAGGGGTGCTCCTGAGGACCTTCTTTGACACTGGTGGCATCAACCATTTTGGTCTGTGTGGTGTGGTCTGCTGGAGCAGCAGCATCTAAACTGCTGACAGGAAGAGATCAACAGATTGATCAGGAAGGCCAGCTCTGTCCTGGGGTGCCCGTTGTAAACAGTGCAGGTGGTAGGAGAGAGGAGGATGATAGCAAAACTATCATCAGTGATTGAGAACGACTCCCACTCCATGCAGGACACTGTCTCTGCACTGAGCAGCTCCTTCAGCGACCGACTGCTTCACCCCAAGTGTGTGAAGGAGCAATATCGCAGGTTAGGGTGTGCGATCTGACGATTGTATACCGTGGACGATCATAATTTGGCATATGATCTGCTTTTCAGAGGAATCGTACAGATCGCAGGGAAGTTGCTCTTCATCTCATCTCATCTTCAACCGCTTATCCGTGGTCGGGTCATGGGGGCAGCAGCTTCAGTAGGGGGCCCCAAACTTCCCTTTCCCGGGCCACATTAACCAGGTCTGACTGGGGGATCCCGAGGCGTTTCCAGGCCAGTGTGGGGATATAATCTCTCCACCTAGTCCTGAAGTTGCTCTTGTTACAGAAAACTGAAATTAACGCATTCATCTATGATGGATCTTCCCCAATCCTGAGCGCTCTGTGTTTCTGTCTCTAAGCTTGCCCGCTGCAGGGGGCATGTCCAGCTCTAACTGCCCGACCCGACACGCAGCAGAGAGACACAGACACGGCCCGGCTGCTCCGTGTGGCGACAGCAGAGTGAACCAGTCAAAAGAGACAACGCTCGTTGCCACAAGTGTAACAAATGTTTTGCAAGTAAAGTTTGTAACACAAGAGATCTGTCGAAGCATTTAGTTTAATTGAAAGTGAAAGCTGGCCAAGTCAAAGACCGGATGTTATTTTTAAAATACTTGTTATTGTTACCTGTCTTTTTCTGACATAAGAAACTAACTTTTTTGGGGAGGGGGTTAGCCTAGATGGTGAGGAAAAATCGTGATAGGAGAGACAGTAGGAGAGAAGAGAGAGAATACAGTTGTACAACTGCCGCTTTAGTCTCTACCAGACTGATACTTATAATTACAAAAAATTACAATAATGTTGTTATTATTATTAGTAATAATAATAAAAAATAACAACAACAACAATGATAATGATGGGTTTGGGTCCTGCAGCTCTGGGTTCAGAGATACACTAGGAGAGATAGAAAACACAAACAGGGTTAGCGACATGTAATGTAAACATATCGGGAGTTGTATAACAGTTGCTTTAATCTCTACCAGACTGATACTTATAATTACGGAAAAACTGACAATGATTATTATATTATAAATGCAATGATGTTATTAATAATAATAATAATAGTGGCGGGTTTGGATTCTGGAGCTCTGGGGTCAGAGATACACTAGGAGAGAGAGAAAACAGATTTAGTGACATGTAATGTTAATACATGGGGGCAGAGAGAGAGAGAGAAAGAGGGGAGAAGGAGAGAGAGGGAGAAGGAGAGATTTTTTAGATTTTAGATTTTTTTTTATTTTATCAATTTTTCAAACAAACTGAATTAAAACATTTAAAACAAACAAAGTAACAAACAAATCTTCAGAATGAAGTCAAATCAATAAATAGATAAATAAGATAAACATCATATGATCACAGTAGATTTAAAGGAAAAAGCGGCTTGTTGTCCTTCACTGAGCAGAGGACGTCTCTATAAGTCCACTTATACTCATCCATGTCTTTCATTGCTCTGTAATAATTAAAATCTATCATTACTCTCGCTTTGATCATTCTGGTCAACAGTAGTCGTGGATCAATGTCCACCGAGTCGTCGATCCTTCTCCTCCTACTCACATAAATCGCCATTTTGGGCTGTCCCAAAAGAAAGTTAATGACCTGATATTTGTGTTTATACATTTTTTGTACTAAAACCAAGTATAAATGTTTGTTCAGAGAAAATTTCTCCTGCTTTACTGAAAAAATTCTACTGGACGACTTCATCAATTACCTGTCGAAACCTCGTGGCGAGAACTTTTGACAGGATTTTATAGTCCCCACACAGCAGAGACACAGGTCTCCAGTTTTTTAAGTCTTGCAGGTCTCATTTCTTCAGCAGTAAGGTGGTGACTGCCCTCCTGGAGCTCAGCGGCAGCCGACCTGTACGGAGACTGTCACCAATGACCTCCAGCAGATCCTCGCCCACAATAGACCAAAAGGACTTGTAAAAGTTGACGGGTAAACCGTCGATGCCGGGAGCTTTGCCACACGCCAGAATCATTGTTGCCTCAAGTAGCTCATCTTTAGTCAGCTTGGCATCCAGGACTGTGTTCGAGGCAGCGTCTATTTTGGGGAGTCCATTAAAAATGGATCCAGCCACGTCCATATCCTCTACGTTATCCTTCCAGTAGAGTTCCTTGTAGAAGTATGTGGCGTATCTCCGAATCTCGGTGGTTTCATTTATACTGGATCCGTTTTCAGCACGCAGGGAGTGAATGATCTTTTTCTGTCCGCTCCTCCTTTCCAGGCCGAAGAAGTGCCGTCTTTCAGCTCGTGCGCTGCAATCACACGTAGCAGTTTGGCTGCAGAGGCAGGATGAGGCTCCAGGTGGTTTCTTTCTAGTTTGTAATTTTCTGTACAGTTAAAATCTCCCCCAGAAATAAAAACTCATCAGAACAAGACGCAACCACATCACTCAAAACATCTAAAAATCTTAATCTGTCGGGGCTAAAAACTGGTGCATAAATATTTCTAAAAAAACATTTTTGCATTTTCATATTGCACATTTATCTTTAGGATGTGGCCATCTAGGATTTCCTCCACCTCCCCAGAACAGGTAGTGAAGCTCTTTGAGAACAGAACTGCCACTCCACCACTGTTGGACAGTTTGTGGCTGAGGAATATTTGCCCCGGCCACTCCCTCTTACAGTCTCGCTCGGTCTCACCATCACTGTGAGTTTCTTGTAATAAAACCTAGTCTAGGTGTTTGAGCTCAAACAATTTAAAAAGAGAAGCTTTTTTTAAAACACTTCTTGGCCCATTTATGTTTAAAGAGCTTATTTTAAGGTCAGCCATAGAAAAAAAAAACAAAGGAACAAAAACACACAAGTATGTTGAGAAAAAACGTATCTTATACATCATCTCCTATTCAATTCAATTCAATTCAATTTTATTTGTATAGCGCCATATCACAACATACATTGTCTCAAGGCACTTTACATAGTGAGGTCAATATTACAATATTACAGGGAAAACCCAACAAATCCCACAATGAGCAAAGCACTTGGCGACGGTGGAGAGAAAAAACTCCCTTTTAACAGGAAGAAATCTCTGACAGAACCAGACTCTGTTGTGGGCGGTCATCTGTCTCGACCGGTTGGGGTGAGGAGAGAGAGGAGGAAGAGAGGAGAGGTGGGCAGAAAGAGGGTGGGAGGAGAGACAGTAGGAGAGAAGAGAGAGAGAGGACAGTTGTACAACCGCCGCTGTAATCTCTACCAGACTGATACTTATAATTAAAAAATACAATTATGTTGTTGTCATTATTAGTGATGATATTAATATTAATATTAATAATAGCAATAATAATAATGACGGGTTTGGGTCCTGCAGCTCTGGGGTCAGAGATACACTAGGAGAGATAGAAAACACAAACAGGGTTAGTGACATGTACTGTAAACATATCGGGGGATGGGGGGGTAGTATAACAGTTGCTTTAATTTCTACCAGACTGATACTTATAATTAGTGAAAACTGATACTTATAAATACAATGATGTTATTAATAATAATGATAGTAATAATAATAATGACGGGTTTGGATCCTGCAGATCTGGGGTCAGATCTACTAGGGGAGAGAGAAAACAGAGTTAGTGACATGTAATGTAGATACATGGGGGCAGAGAGAGAGAGAGAGAGAGAGAGATTGAAAAGGTGGGAGAAGGAGAGAGATATAAAGGGAGAGAAAGAGGGAGAAGGAGAGAACGGGAGAGGGAGAAAGATGCTCATGATATAAGTTCCCCCAGCAGTCTAGGCCTATAACAGCATAATAAAGAAATGGTTTATTAAACACCTGAGCAGTTCTAACTATAAGCTTTATCAAAAAGGAAGGTTTTAAGTTTAACTTTAAATGTAGACAGGGTATCTGCATCCCTGACACAAACTGGGAGCTGGTTCCAGAGGAGAGGAGCCTGGTGGCTGAAGGCTCTGCCTCCCATTCTACTTTTACAGACTCTGGGAACCACAAGTAATCCTGCATTTACAGAGCGAAGTGATCTATTGGGATAATATGAAACTAGGAGCTCTGTAAGATATGATGGAGCTTGATTATTAAGGGCTTTGTATGTTAGGAGCAGTAGTTTGAATTCTATTCTGAATTTTACAGGAAGCCAATGCAGAGATTCTAACACTGGAGAAATATGATCTCTTTTTCTAGTTCCTGTCAGAACTCGAGCTGCGGCATTTTGGATTAGCTGGAGGCTTTTCACAGACTTATTGGGGCATCCTAGCAGTAATGAATTACAGTAGTCCAGTCTAGAAGTAACAAAAGCATGGACTAGTTTTTCAGCATCCTTTTGAGAGAGGATGTTTCTAATGTTCTTGATATTGCGCAGGTGAAAGAGGGCTGTCCTAGAGACTTGTTTTAGGTGTGAGTCAAAGGACATGTCCTGGTCAAAGGTAACTCCAAGGTTTCTCACAGTAGAGCTGGAGGCCAAGGTAATGCCATCCAAGGTAACTATATGATCAGATAATGTTTCTCTGAGGTGTTTAGGGCCGAGTATAATGACCTCAGTTTTTTCTGAGTTTAGAAGTAAAAAATTATAAGTCATCCAGGCCTTTATGTCTTTAAGACAATCCAGAAGTTTGTCGACCTGATTAGTTTCATCTGGCTTTATAGATAAATACAGCTGGGTATCATCAGCGTAGCAATGGAAATTGATGCGGCGTTTTCTTATAATATTGCCTAAAGGAAGTATATATAGAGTGAAAAGTATCGGTCCCAGTACAGAACCTTGTGGTACTCCATGTCTCACTTTTGTATGCATGGAAGATTTGTTATTAACGTTAACAAACTGAAATCTATCAGATAAGTAGGACTTAAACCATTCTAGTGCTGTTCCTTTAATCCCAATGTGTTCTAGTCTCTGTAACAGAATTTTGTGATCGATGGTATCAAATGCAGCACTAAGATGAGTGCTATGAGATGCGCTCAGACCTTCGTCACCAGTTTTCTTAAGTCTGCACACCTCTTGGTCACTGAAGGCATCATAATCTCCCTCCTCAGCCGAGTCACAGAGCTGATGAAACCTCTGAGATCTCGGAAGAACTCCTCCGTCTTCACGGCCCTCAGCTCCTTAGTGAGCGACAAAAAGGCCTTGATTTTATCCAGCGGATACAAAGTGATTTCCTCCTCCTGTGATGGTGTCCACTCACACTCCTCATCGTTAACAGACCCCTCCTCCAGGGCCCTTCTCGCTTTAGCTCCGTTCTGACCTTTGTCACTGCTGTTTTTTCTCTTGTTTCTGACTTTTTTCAAATTCAGAAATCTGTTCAGTCATCATGGCATCATCATTCACACTGTCACTCTGCCCACTGCAGCTTCCTTTATCTTTCACACTCTCACTGCAGCTTCCTTTATCATTCACACTTTCACTGCAGCTTCTTTTATCATTCACACTCTCACTGCAGCTTCTTTTATCATTTACACTCTCACTGCAGCTTCTTTTATCATTCTTCTTTGCTTGTTCCTTTGCCCCTGGTTTCTCGCTTCTCCTGCTACTTTCGACTCCCTGTTTTTTTCCCCTCTTGTGCCATTTCTGTCTCCTGTCCTGTCTCCTGTCCCGTCTCCTGTCCCATCTCCTGTCCTGTCTCCTGTCCAGATCGCTGTGCACCGGTCGAGTCTGCGTCACCCGTCGGCTTCGGTGCGTCAGGTGACACTGGTCCACCTGTCGGCCCCGGCCCGGCCCGTTCTCTCTTTTCTGGGCACGAACGGATCAAGTGTCCTTCCTCACCACAACCAACACACTTCATAGTCTCAGAGGTGGCAAACACCACGTAGCTGAAGCCCTCCACCTTGAAGCTGTACGTCAGGTTGAGGTCCCCCGTACTGTCCCTGGGGATGATGTACACTTGTCTCCTGTGACACACCACGTGCTACAGTTTCGGGGACTCATTTTTTTTTTAAACGGAGGTGCGTTTGATATAATAATCTTTTTCGCCGGGTTCACCAGCGGGAGAACCGGCGTAAAGGTATCGCGCACCACGATACCGTTCTCCACCACCTGCTCCACTTTAGCGACATTGTCGAGGAAGATGACGATGGCGCTGTGTATTCGAGAGGCGGACTTGACACTGTGGAAGCCGACCAGCTCTCCCACAGCAAGGCTAGCCTCCTCCACAGCATCCGACCACCGGTGAGATCCTCACCGCGTGTTGGCGAGTCAGCCTCTCCAGCTCTGCATGGCCGCTGACGACAGGCAATGACGCCCGACCGCCTTAAGATACCAAGCAGAGCAAACACCCACAACCACAAACTAACAAAACTCACTAAACACAGACAACAAACACAAAACACAAAGCAAGAACAAAGTTAAAAAGCTCACTCGTCCCGCAACAACACTCACCACTCACGCATGCGTTCAGAGAGAGAGAGAGAGAGAGAGAGATGCAGTCTAGGCCTATATCAGTATAATAAAGAAATGGTTTATTAAACACCTGAGCAGCTCTAACTATTAGCTTTATCAAAGAGGAAGGTTTAAAGTTTAATTTTAAATGTAGAGAGGGTTTCTGCCTCCCTGACACAAACTTGGAGCTGGTTCCAGAGGAGAGGAGCCTGGTGGCTGAAGGCTTTGCCTCCCATTCTACTTTTACAGACTCTGGGAAGCACAAGTAGTCCTGCGTTTACAGAGCGAAGTGATCTATTGGGATATTATGAAACTATGAGCTCTGTAAGATATGATGGAGCTTGATTATTAAGGGCTTTGTAGGCTGGAGGAATAGACTGTTCAGTAGAGGTTTTAATCTCTGTCAGCCTGGCTACAGTGCTGAAGAGGAACGAACCTGGGGTTGTTTTTATTTTCCTCTATTAGTGAAGAATAATAATTGGTTCTGGCATTTCGGAGGGCTTTCTTATATGTAATTAAACTATTTTTCAAGTCTAGGTGGGAATCATCTAGACTAATGGAACGCCACTTCCTTTCTAACCTACTGTCTGTTTTAAAGCCCGTGTTTGTGCAATAAACCATGGAGCTATCCTCCTCTGTTTGACTGCCTTCTTTTTCAGAGGGGCGACAGTGTCGAGTGTGGAACGTAGTGAGGCTGCTGCACTATCAACAACATCATCAATTTGTGTGGTAGTAAAGTTTGATAACTATCCTGCACTGTATCGACACAGCCAGTGGAATAAATAACGATGGAACTTTTTCTTTGAATTTACTTTCAGAGTTTTCTGTAGACACCTGCTGTAATAGAACTTTTCTCCAAATTCAGTAAAGTTAACAATGGAGAATTGAAATGTAGTGAAATGTAGGCAAGTAGTGATCGGACAGAGGTTTTTGAGGAAATACTATTAGATTTTCAATTTCTATGTCATATGTCAGAACGAGGTCGAGGGTGTGATTAAAACAGTGAGTGGGTTTGTTTACATGTTGAGTAAAACCAATTGAGTCTATGAGCGAATTAAAGGCAGAACTAAGACTGTCGTTGGCAACATCCACATGAATGTTGAAATCACCCACTATAACGACTTTATCTGTGCTAAGCACCAACTCAGATAAAAAGTCTGAAAAATCAGATAAAAATTCAGAGTAAGGGCCTGGTGGACAATATACAACGACTAGAAAAACTGTTTTTTCACATTTCCAGCTTGGATGAAAGAGGCTAATAGTTAGGCTTTCAAATGAGTTAAAACTATGTTTAGGTCGAGGGTTGAGCAATAAATCTGATTGGAAGATTGCTGCTACTCCTCGGCCTGTGGTCTGAGGAATATGAGTATTATTATAAGAGGGAGGTGTTGATTCATTTAAACTAACATATTCTTTTGGCTGTAGCCAGGTGTCAATCATATGGAATAAATCAATGTGGTGATCAGTTATCAGATCATTCACTAACAAAGATTTAGATGGGAGTGACCTAATATTTAAAGATCCCATATTTTACCCCTTTTAACACGTTTATATTTGATCTCTGAGGTCCCAAAAACATGTCTTCGAAGTTTCCTTCTTAAAATACCCATCAGGTCCCTCATACTGTGATCCTCTAAAGCCGTATATCTCATTCCTTCTCTGGGTGAGCTGTTTCTGTGTCTGTAGCTTTTATGTAAATAAGCTTCGGCTGGTTTTCACCCCTCTCAGGAAGTGGATGTAGTCTTTCCGGGGCCTCGCCCCTTTGTTTACACTGAGCGAACACATACACGCTTGTCCGAGCCGATCTAGCTCAACAACCACACAATTTTGAACCATAATCTAAAGAAGAAGGAAAGCTGCTGCAGAGGGGGAGAAGCTGTGGATGCAGCACAACGTTTCTGAATGGTTAGTCAACAATTGTGTGCATCTTGGTATGTTATTACATCTGTATTCGAAAAAACATGTCTGTCAGCTTCACTGTTCTTCAATCAGTTTTCAAAAGTTGATGCTTTGTTTTTTTTCATGTTCTCCTGTGCAACAACTTACCTGTAACAACTTTCCATTACGATGTGTGACAATCTTTGCAAAGCTTACTGCTCATACAGTTTGTCCAGTATCTTGTCAGGTGAATTTTTTACACACAATATATTGTGAAAATTATATTTTCAATAATTTTAATAAATTGCATTGTTTTTGAGTATACAAGTTTTATACTGACAGGTTTTCTGTCAGTAGATGCTGTATATATAAAACATGAATTCAAAGGAGACTGTCAGGGCTGAGCAGGAAGCAGGACCCAAATGCAGATGTAGGGAAAAAAGGATATTTAATAATAAAACAAAAACAGAATCAAACCAAGGGTGTCCACGAGATGTAGCAAAAACAGGTAATCCAAATACTGGAGCCAGGGGGAAAAAATCCAGAATCAGACCGGGGGAAAAATGCAGAAACAGACTGGGGGAAATAGCAGGAACAGACCAGGGAAAACAGCAGAAACAGACGTCTCAGGACAGACCGGGAAACAGGAAGTGCAAACTAATTCAAAATAAAACAGGAAATGAAAACACGAGATCATGAGAGAGACATCTTACAGATACTGTATAGCATTTATTCAAACACTTATCACACAGATCCACACAGATTAGACAGTGTTCTAATGTTTTATCAAAAAATATAATCTGACAAAAAAATGCAAATGTCTGGCCGCTCATACTGTGCAGCGGTGGCCTCTGGAATAGGAATTTTCAATACGGCATCCTTGTAGGGTCCATCAAGTCAGCCACATACCCTGTGCAATATTAGACAAAAAAAATGTACATTTTCACATCTTGTGTTAAAAGTTGAGACCCCTGATGCAGCAGCACTATTTATTATGGAGAAATGTATGTTGTTTGTGATGATAGCCTACGTGTTTGTCATTAATGTGCATGCAGTGACTGTTACGTATGAAAAAAAACGTCCACAGAATTGATTAATGGTAAACAGTAAAGAAACACACACATAGATAAGAAGCGCAACTTGAAAAATGATTCAAATGCAACGCAAACGACTCAAAAAGAGTCACAGTTTTCACCCAGAGTGCCGGTAGGCATTGCTGGTAGACAGAGAGGATGACAGTGTTCATGCCTTATAATCAACTGTTGTGTTAAATGTATGCGTGAGACTCCGAAATGTGAGATTGCAGTTTCAAATGAGGTATGAAAGACAAAGATAAGATGCCTATGTGCTAGGTATTCATGTTAAAAAAGCTTAAGATTAGAAGCTATGTGTGTTTTTTTATAAATGAGAAGTAGACAAAAAAGAAAAAAGCAGAGAAATTGAATGTGTATGTGTTTGTGTGTGAGTGAGAGTGAGAGTGAGAGTGATTGATGAAGCCATAGCATGCTCTCTGAGCCAGAGCTCAGTTTTTTTTACTCAATAAAGCACAGTCTCTGGGATTTCAAATACGTGAAAGAATGATAAAGTTTATGGAAAAATTATTAAAGTAAAGGACTTTACAGTAAAGATCTGCATTACAAAAGATCCTACTTAGATAAAAGTAGTTCATACAGGTGTTAAAAAAGAAACAGATGATAATGAAAAAAGATTAAAGCATAATAAATTGATTTGGTTTGTGACCAATATACTACTCTAATGCAAAAACTATTGATATAGAAGGATAAGATACATAAAGAAGAAAAGAAAGAAGGTTCAGTGAAAACACAACCACTTACAGCCTCCATCAGACAAAAGTAGTAACCTATCACTATCAATTGAAAGAGTCATTTATTATTACTACAAGGAGTAAAATTAATATTTCCATTAAAATATTCAAATTATTATTATTTCTGTTAATAATGTTTGTATTCATATACTTTTATAAGTGAAAAGGAGAAAATTGATTTAATACATATGCAAAGCTGTCAAGGCTATGAAGGAAAGTGTGTATGAACTTGACCATTGTTCTATATATAAGTCCTGGAAACTCCAAGCAGCTTTTCTCTACCATAAATCATCTCCTCAAGGCTCAAACTCTCTCACCGATACCACAGAAGAGCAGTGCAATAACGTCATCCTCTTCTTCAGGAAAAAAGTCGACACCATCCGCTCTCTTCTCTCCAGCTCTCGTGCTCTGTCAGTCCCTACTGCCGACCCACTTCCTGAGATTTTTCAGCCTCTCTGCTGCTTCCCCAAGATCTCTCAGCGAGAGGTTGAGGACATCATCCGAAGGGTTAAACCCTCCACCTGTACCCTTGACCCTTTTCCTACAGCCCTGGTCAAATCCAACATCTGCGCTCTAAGTCCCCTAATCACCCAAGTCATCAACCACTCACTCCAGGCTGGATATGTCCCATCTGCTAACAAAACTGCTTTCATCAGACCCCTCCTCAAAAAACCCACCTTAGACCCAGAAATCCTCGCCAACTACAGGCCCATTTCCAACCTCCCATTTCTGTCCAAAGTGCTGGAAAAAGTAGTAGTTGCGGCACATCTTCACCTAAATTCTCACTCCCTATTTGAGAAGTTCCAGTCTGGCTTCCGTTCCGCCCACAGCACCGAAACAGCGCTGGTCAGGGTCACAAACAACCTGCTGATGGCGGCTGACACTGGATCACCATTGCTCCTCATCCTTCTGGATCTGTCTGCAGCTTTCGACACGGTTGACCATAACATTCTCCTTCAGCGCCTCCAACACACCATCGGACTCTCTGACTCCGCCCTGAGCTGGTTCAGGTCCTACCTGTCTGGAAAAACAGAATACGTCTCCTTGGGAGGAGCAAAATCGCAAACACATACTGTCACTTGTGGAGTCCCCCAAGGTTCGGTTCTCGGCCCCACTCTGTTCACCCTCTACAATCTTTCCCTTGGCCGCATCATCAGCCAGCATGGAATATCATTCCATTGCTACCCTGATGACACACAGCTCTACATAAAAACCGACCCTATCTCATCTGCAGCCTCACTGTCATGGTCATCATCATCACTGGGCTCCTGCCTTGAGGAGATAAAGGCGTGGATGACAGAAAACTTCCTACAGCTTAATAGTTCCAGGTCTACTCATCCCCCATAACCCAAATCACCTTCTCTGGTCAAAATATACCCCTGACATCAACAGTCACCAACCTGGGTGTAAGATTTGACCCTCATCTTACATTTGACACCCACATTAAACATCTGTGCAAGACCTCCTTCTATCACCTCAAGAACATTGCCAAACTCCGTCCCACACTCTGTCTGTCAGATGCCGAAAACCTTGTCCACGCCTTTGTCTCCTCAAGGCTGGACTACTGCAACGCTCTCCTTATCGGGACTCCTGACAAGAGCATTCAAAAGCTTCAATACGTCCAAAACAGTGCCGCTAGGATCCTGATGAGGATACGAAAATATGATCACATCACACTCGTCCTTCACTCAATCCACTGGCTTCCTGTCTCTTTCAGGATTGATTACAAAACCTCCCTACCTCAAAGATCTACTCTCACCACAAACCTCCTCACCCAACCTCAGCTCCGGAAACAAAACCTTCCCCCTTCACCCCTCCAGGACAAGGCTGCGCACCATGGGGGATCGAGCCTTCTGCTCAGCCGCTCCTCGTCTGTGGAATTCCTTTCCAGACCACTTGAGGGCTCCACGAAGCACTCTCTCTTTTAAGAAGGGCCTAAAAACCTTTCTTTTTAAACAAGCATTCCTCTAAATTTTTGTACTTTTTCTTCTACCGATGTTTTTTTCTTTTAAACCTATTTTGTTTTATATTTCTTTGATCTTTTTTCTACTCTGTAGCACTTTGAGATTGATTTTAGCAATGAAAAGTGCTCTATAAATGAAATTTATTATTATTATTATTATATTTCATCCGCAGTACAGAGAATGCAGCAACTGAGCTACAGTAAGTCCTCATGAGTCCTAACAGAGAGTATCACCCCAAATGGTCACTCTTCTCTGGACTGATTAGAGATGAGTATATTATTGTATGTATATTGTATTTATAGTGCATGTTAACAAAACTAGAAAAACTTACAAACTAACAATAATTCTAAAACGATTCCAATTACAGCTCCTCCACAGATTCCTAGAAACATCGTGAGGATTTCATGTTTCATCTATACATTTTAAACCAGACGAATGTGTGTTAATCAAACTCTCCAATCTCTGGAGAATGTGTCCCTGTCTCAAAGGTAGAAAGAACCATCTCAGGTGTAAACTGACAAAGAGAACCACCTCATAGGTCAAAGGTCAAGCACACAATGCTGTGGCAAGAGGCCTGAAGAGGCCTAATAAGACTAATTAGTTTAAACTGTCAGGGATTTTCTTGTGATAATGATCCACAGAGGAGCAATCAGAGAAATGCAAAGGTCCAATTTCAACTGAAGAGAAGGAGGATGAGTATAAATCACATACACACCCAATAACCAATATTAATATATAAAGGAACATTTTGACTTTGATTTGTGTTTAGGTTCACTGCCACCTGCTTATTAGTGCCTTAATCCAGTTTCACTGGAGATAATTTTAAGTACACAGTTTTCACTACACCCTATTTGATCGCATTTGGTAAATTAAGGAATTGATAATCCTATTTAGAAATGCTGTATGCCATCTGTTTTCTGTTGATGTTTCATTGTATCCCTGTATATGATGTATAATTTTCATACAAAACTTCAGAAGTATTATTGGCTGTCACAGTCTTTTACTCTGATTAGTAGAGAAGTTTGATGTGATTGCCCTCTTTATGCCTGGCTATGGTCGGAAGGACATTCACACCTTCAGGGGTGCTGTCCTGCAGACTGGATACTTGTGCGTTGAGGCAAGGTAAAAATTAAATGAAAGCTTGATGCACTTTGATTTCTGTTTGAAATCTTATTGTCTTTTCTTTTAAGTGCTTGGTGTTTCAAGACTGACACCTGTCCTGGTCCTTATCTTTATGAATGTTTGTGTGTTGAACAAGTCAACAATAGGGAGGAACTGTCGCGGAATTTTGTCTATCCTCCATGAGAAAGTCTTGGTTCTCAGGCACCAAGCAAGGTCAACTTATCCATGGCAAGGCGAAACAATCAGTGAGCAGCTGAAGTCCCTGTCGATGTGTCATAGTCACAGGAGATGACAACATTATTTCTCACAGATTACACTTAGCTAAATACAACTACAGAGACCGGGGCAGACTATCTTGGGACACCAAACCTGTTGATCTGTGAAGTGAAGCGGAAGTCTCCTCAATATTGAGCTCTTATAATAAATACTTCTGCTTAAGTCATCCACAGTTTCAGTCTTCCCGATCAGCATCCACTCCATCAAGTATTCCATTCAATCATGTTGTAATTTGAAAAGAATCAGAACCTGTGCAGTTTTTATTTATTTATTTTTACAATTTATGGGCAGAAGTCATCACATCAGCTATAATTTCAAGGCTGTCTGATATTTTTGCAGTGTGCCAGATATGTTCTGAAGACAATTTAAGATAGGTTCTTGATTTTTCAGAACTGCATCTGACACCACTTGAGTGCGAGGGAGAGGCGGTGAACAGGAGCATCAGATGGTCCCAACTGTGACACATTGTCCAGTTGCTAGAATCTCTGCATTGGCTTCCTGTAAAATTCAGAATAGAATTCAAAATACTGCTCCTAACCTACAAAGCCCTTAATAAGCAAGCTCCATCATATCTTACAGAGCTCCTAGTTTCATATTATCCCAATAGATCACTTCGCTCTGTAAATGCAGGATTACTTGTGGTTCCCGGAGTCTGTAAAAGTAGAATGGGAGGCAGAGCCTTCAGCCACCAGGCTCCTCTCCTCTGGAACCAGCTCCCAGTTTGTGTCAGGGATGCAGATACCCTGTCTACATTTAAAGTTAAACTTAAAACCTTCCTTTTTGATAAAGCTTATAGTTAGAACTGCTCAGGTGTTTAATAAACCATTTCCATATTATGCTGTTATAGGCCTAGACTGCTGGGGGAACTTATATCATGAGCATCTTTCTCCCTCTCCCGTTCTCTCCTTCTCCCTCTTTCTCTCCCTTTATATCTCTCTCCTTCTCCCACCTTTTCAATCTCTCTCTCTCTCTCTCTCTCTCTCTCTGCCCCCATGTATCTACATTACATGTCACTAACTCTGTTTTCTCTCTCCCCTAGTAGATCTGACCCCAGAGCTGCAGGATCCAAACCCGTCATTATTATTATTACTATCATTATTATTAATAACATCATTGTATTTATAAGTATCAGTTTTCACTAATTATAAGTATCAGTCTGATAGAAATTAAAGCAACTGTTATACTACCCCCCCATCCCCCGATATGTTTACAGTACATGTCACTAACCCTGTTTGTGTTTTCTATCTCTCCTAGTGTATCTCTGACCACAGAGCTGCAGGACCCAAACCCGTCATTATTATTATTGCTATTATTAATATTAATATTAATATCATCACTTATAATGACAACAACATAATTGTATTTTTTAATTATAAGTATCAGTCTGGTAGAGATTACAGCGGCGGTTGTACAGCAACAATTAAGTATCAGTCTGGTAGAGATTACAGCGGCGGTTGTACAACTGTCCTCTCTCTCTCTTCTCTCCTACTGTCTCACCTCCCACCCTCTTTCTGCCCACCTCTCCTCTCTTCCTCCTCTCTCTCCTCACCTCAACCGGTCGAGACAGATGACCGCCCACAACTGAGTCTGGTTCTGTCAGAGATTTCTTCCTGTTAAAAGGGAGTTTTTTCTCTCCACCGTCGCCAAGTGCTTTGTTCATTGTGGGATTTGTTGGGTTTTCCCTGTAATATTGTAATATTGACCTCACTATGTAAAGTGCCTTGAGACAATGTATGTTGTGATATGGCGCTATACAAATAAAATTGAATTGAATTGAATTGAATTGCTCTTCTAAATAAAAGAATATCGAATACGATTATTTTTCCATTCCTATCACACTTTCATTTAGCCTACAACATTTGAACAAATGAAAATAAGATCAGAGGGATATAAGGTTAATTTCTAAGTTTTTTATCGTATGGCAGTTGATGAATCTTTTGGATCATACAATACATATGGTGTTATCGGTGATGAAATTATGCTAATTTGATAACCTTGTGCACGTTTGCCTAAATACACACAGGTGCCATCCATCATGTTAATGCATGTAATTAACACACTTTTCTGAAGATAGAAGCATTTGCTGATTTCGACATGGCCTGTTCGTACAAACTCCCAGTACAAACAGATGTATGAGAAATTTGGGAAAAGAATACAAACATGTTCTTGCATGAGGCCCATTGTATTTCTCTTCGTTCTTTTGAAAATGGTAAGGATTTCTCAGCATATGTGAGATAACTCATGTTTATGTATTCTTACTTGATGGATAGATGGTGATGGGAAATGGATGGAGCTAAGGGGGCAGAGAGGAGAACTTGGTGCTGTCTTGTGGAGGATACAATGTTCAGGATGAGGGATACAAGGGCAATATCAACAGACAGGGTTTAATCATTCCTGCTGCATTGGCTGTATATAGTTCTGGTACAGGCTTTCAAAAGTATTACTTATTTGTTGTAGACACCACAGCCAACTGAAAGAGAGTATATGAATTGTTAGAGATTCACAAGACAAAAAGTCAAAAACTCAGAAATTATCAGCAGGTATAGGCTTCTGTTTCTTTGCCAGATTCTAGTTGCCTGACGACTGAAGAGGCAAATACATATTCCAGCACCTAAACACTCTAAGCGTGAGAAACTCCTCTCTCCGCTCATTACAGTCACAGGCACCATGAGTGACCATGAGTCAGAGAGCAATGCTGAGGTTTGGATACAATTCAACTAATTCCTGTTAATGTAGCTCAGAATCTGCAGGCCACTGGTTTCTCTTGCCGGGTTAGGGTTAGGGTTAGGACAGCGGGTTTTTTCCATGTTTTCGCACCTGGATTTTAAGTCTTAAAGCGGTGTTCATACTCCTCAGTGACAGCTTGCCAGCGCGCACACAACACAGACAACAATATACATTCATATGGAGTTATTTTACTATCTTTACTCAATAGCGTGGTCTTTCGGTTTGTGAGCATTACTTAGTGATTTCACGTTCAGATTTGTCATTCAGTGGCTGAACCGGCTTACAGAGTAACCGCCCGTACGGGACGCTCTAAGAAGTAAGCGAACGCACCCACAAATTGACAACGATCTTTTCATTGGTCAGTGTTACACCTGGAACCTACTAGGTTTTTGATAGGGTTGTCACACAAAAAATCCAAGCGCACACTGGAAATCCGTAAGCAGACAAGTCGAGAGCGCACAGAAGAAGTGCGAGGAGAAGAATTGAAGCTGAGAGCAGGAAATATGTGCGAGCAACAACATAATCTAAGTGCGAGCAACAATATATTTGCACACAAGCGTACAGTTTGAGCAGAAGCAGAATAAATGTGAATGCAAGAAGAAACAATTTGAGCACAAGAAGGAGCTATTTGAGTGCGAGGGCAGATTTTGAAGGAAAGAATGACAAATCTGAATGTGAAATCACTAAGTAATGCTCACAAACCGAAAGACCACGCTCTTGAATAAAGATAGTAAAATAACTCCATACATTCATCACATACAAACGACCTGTCACTTGGGGGCCCCCTGGAGGGCGGGGCCCCTTTCAATTGAACGGTGAAACATAGGTCAGGCCGCCTATGGTGCTTCGCTAAGCAGCTGCTGGCTGTAACTTAATTTGCCATAAAGGCACAGAGTGGCAGGGATCGATTTCGCAACAACATGTAACAAAATGTTATAACAATTTTTTTGAATGATTTACAGCTGCAACTGCAGCTTTCATTGTTAACAAATTGGATATTGTCTTGATTGATATTCATTTGGCCTATTAAATGTCAGAAAATGACGAACAGTTTACCTAAAGCCCCAAAAGGCAACAAACATAAATGTAAAGATTTTCAGTTCACATCAAACAAGCACAAGTACCAAACATGTGATTAGTCTCAATGGAAGCTTTTCAATGGAAAAGCTTCCATTGGAACTAGGGAATGTTCGCTTTAAAACTTGACTAAATAAGAGTAAGTATGAAAATGTTTTCTGATAAATTTTCTGTCAGTCAACTCCTCAGCTAATTGACCAATTGCTTAAACTCATAATTATGAACATTGTTTATTGTCTGTTTTCTGAATACAAGCTATCCATTAAATGTTTATTCTTGCCCACCTGGCGAAACAGGTACTGAATTTGGTTTAGGTGTTTGCTGCTTTTGATGAAGGAAGAAGCCAGAGAGAAACATAAATCTTATCTCAAGACTTGGGGAGTGCAGAAATCCTGCATGTATGTTGTATTATGTCTTGAGCAGTATGCACTGTAAGCACAACCAATAAGCAGATGTACAAAAAATCACAAATGTTCACACCCACAACAACAAGTTGTAATCAAATACTAATACAAGAACTGTAACATTTGCTCTACTACTTAGATATAAAAACCCAGTTTATAGATAAGTTTGACTGTGAATAGACACATTAACAACTACAACTGGTTTCTTTTGTAATAAAAAAAAAATCCACACATGGTATTTACTCTTCATGAGACAGGGGGAAAAAACACTTTAATACTGATTACACTCATATTTCATTTTCATCTTATGAGACATCTCTAGAGGAAGAGAGTAAAATATGTTGGCAGATTAGTAGTGCATCTTGAGGAGAATGTTTGAGGTAATAGATCCCTGCTGCAGCGATTAGTGTAAGAGTCAGCAATGGGAAATCAGTCCAAAAGGGAATGCTGGAGAGTCTTGCATGTAAAGGTGAAGAAAAATCTGGCAGTGAGAGTGTGAAAAGCTGGAGTTTAAATAGTGCCTAAGTAATAGGGATCAGGTAATCAGACAAAAGGGAAATAAACCATCTTGATCAGTTTGTAGTTTACATGCAACACAACCAAATAGCTTGCAGTCTTGCTCGACGACTATCCCCAGGCTTATTCATTAGCGCTTTAGCGAGCTAAACTACCAAGACAGGAGCGGAGCACAGACACAGATAACTGTTAATTACTGCGGACACATGAATAGAACAATACTATAATTTTACTCACCACAAAAACTGGTGGACAAAAAAGGCTTGGACTTCTCTGTTAGGACAATTGACCGCACAGCAAGCCAGATTATTTGTCCGACATTTGCTTGAACTTTTCTCCACAATGCCACCACACCACAAATACAGTACAGAAGTCACGTTCAAAGGCTTGTTTCAAAGGCTGTGACACATCGGATGCAGGAGCAGCAGAGTAGCAGTAAAAGTTACATAACTTAACATGTAATATTTTAACAGAAATAATCAAGTTCTAAGGCCCCTCAGCTCTTTAAACGCAAGGGATTAGCTCAGCTGACACCTAGCAGCTGTTAGCCACCGTGACGTCATCTGTCACTCCAGTATCCATGCCACTTATCATGCATCATTTTAAACCTTAAAGTCATTTAAATGGGCGAGTTTAAAAAAAATCACAAGTTGTCAGGAAGGGGAGAAATTAGGCAATGGGACCATAACCGTTTTTTGTACTAGGCTGTAAACATGTTTAATTCTGCTGTAAAGTTGGGCTTTTTAACATGGGGGTCTATGGGGATTGACCTATGGATTGACTTTCTTTTGGAGCCAGCCTCAAGCGGCCATATAGTGAACTGCAGTTTTTGGCACTCTCGCATTGGCTTAATTTCTGTTGAATAGTCAAATTTGCTTAGAAAGTTTCCTAAATCTTTTTCTAAAGTGACCCGGAAATATTTCATCGCCAGCCATGATAATGTCCACTGTGCTGCTTTAACAACCAAATCTCCCCATTGTGGGACGATAAAGGTATATCTTATCTTATCTTATCTGATAAGAGCTAAATGATAAGAGCTTCTCTAAATGCAAAGGACAGATGCTTCAATGCTTCATTACCTATATCCTTTAGGATTAGTGTACACTGGACTTTCCTATGCGAAAGGAAAGGAGAAATTGACGCCCCACAATTCATTAAGGCAGCAATATTTAACGTAACGTGCCATGCATAAACGTAAACAATTCAATCTAAAGTAGAAGAAGAAGAGTATGAAGAGGAGGCTATGGCCCATAAGGGACGCACGTCATCATATACGTTACATTACATATTAAGCATTTACATCTTATGTGCCACCTGGTGGTTGTTAGTGCACACTGCAGCTAGTGCTGGCATCACTTGGAAAAAATAAAAGTCCCCATCCCTAATGACGTTGAATCCCACCTAAAACTACTGGCTAAGGATAAACGTAGATGTGTTAAAATTATTATTCACGTTGGCAGTAACAACACCCGATTACGCCAATCAGAGGTCATGAAGATGAATATTGATTCGGTGTGTACTTATGCAAGAGCAATGTCGACTCTGTAGATTTCACTGGACCCCTGCCCAACTTGAACATTGATGACATGTATAGCCGTACATCATCACTAAACCGCTGGTTGTCGAGGTGGTGTCCAGATAACAATGTGGGCTTAATAGATAACTGGTGCACCTTTTGGAGAATTCCTGGTCTGATGCGGAGAGATGGCATTCATCCAACTTTGGATGGTGCAGCTCTCATTTGTAGAATCCTGACTTGGTTAACTAGATGGTCAAACCCGTAAAATTTCGGAGTTGGGACCAGGAAGCAGAGCTGCAGTCTTACACGCTTCTCTGTGCTTCTATTACAGCAGTCGCCCCCACAAAACCCCATAGAAACTATTTATGCCCCACGACCACTTCAACTATCTAAACCAAAGGTAAATAAAAGAGGTGTAATTCACACAAATCTCCTAAAGATCAACACAAAGCCTATAAATGAACCTAAGAATAGAACAATAAAATGTGGATTATTTGGTATTAAATCTTTGTTAGTGAATGATCTTATAACTGATCAGCACGTTGATTTATTCTGTATGACTGACACCTGGCTACAGCCAGAAGAATATGTTAGTTTAAATGAATCAACACCTCCCTCTTATAATAATACTCATAGAGTAGTAGCAATCTACCAAAAACCTAAACATAGTTTTAACTCATTTGAAAGCCTAACTCTTAGCCTCTTTCACCCAAGCTGGAAATGTCAAAAACCAGTAATTGTAGTCGTTGTATATCGACCACCAGGCACTCTGAATTTTTATCTGAATTTTCAGACTTTTTATCTGAGTTGGTGCTTAGCACAGATAAAGTTATTATAGTGGGTGATTTCAACATTCATGTGGATGTTGCCAACGACAGTCTTAGTTCTGCCTTTAATTCGCTCATAGACTAAATCGGTTTTACTCAACATGTAAACAAACCCACTCACTGTTTTAATCACACCCTCGACCTCATTCTGACATATGGCATAGACATTGACAATCTAATAGTATTTCCTCAAAACCCTCTGTCCGATTACTACTTAGTTACATTTGAATTCTACATTATTAACTTTACTGAATTTGGAGAAAAGTTCTATTACAGCAGGTGTCTATCAGAAAACTCTGTAAGTAAATTCAAAGAAAAATTTCCTTCGTTATTTACTCCACTGCCATGTGTCGATACAGTGCAGGATAGTTATCAAAACTTTACTCCCACACAAATTGATGATGTTATTGATAGTGCAGCAGCCTCACTACGTTCCACACTTGACACTGTCGCCCCTCTGAAAAAGAAGACAGTCAAACAGAGGAGGATAGCTCCATGGTTTAATGCACAGACACATGCTTTAAAACAGCATGTGTCTGTGGAAGTGGCGTTCCAATAGTCTAGATGATTCTCACCTAGACTTGAAAAATTGTTTAATTACATATACGAAAGCCCTCCGAAATGCCAGAACCAATTATTATTCTTCACTAATAGAGGAAAATAAAAACAACCCCAGGTTCCTCTTCAGCACTGTAGCCAGGTTGACAGAGAGTAAAACCTCTACTGAACAGTATATTCCTCCAACTCTAAGTAGCAATGATTTAATGAGCTTCTTTACTAATAAGATTATTACCATCAGAGAAAAAATTTACCAGCTTCTTCCCACTAATAGCACAGACACACTGTCCAGTACAGTAGCTTCTGAACCAATAGTATAACCTAATTTATATTTAGAATGCTTCTCCCCTATAGATCTGGCTGAGCTGACTTCACTTGTCACTTCATCCAAGCCATCAACCTGTCTTTTAGATCCTATTCCATCAAGGCTATTTAAGGATGTATTACCTTTAATTAATAATTCCATATTAGATGAGATCAATGTATCTATATTAACAGGCTATGTACCAAAGGCTTTTAAGGTGGCACTAGGTAAACCTCTGCTCAAAAAACCGACCCTAGACCCAGATATCTTCTGCTAACTATAGACCCATATCAAACCTCCCCTTTATCTCTAAAATCCTTGAAAAAACTGTTACTAACCAGATATGTGACTATTTACACAGGAATAGTCTGCTTGAAGACTTTCAGTCAGGGCTTAGAAAACATCATAGTACAGAAACAGTACTACTGAAGGTTACCAACGACCTTCTCATGGCCTCAGACAAGTTTCTATTCTCTTCCTTTTAGATCTTAGTGCTGCATTTGATACCATCAATCACAAAATTCTGTTACAGAGACTAGAACACATTGGGATTAAAGAAACAGCACTAGAATGGTTTAAGTCATACTTATCTGATAGAAAGAAAATCTTCCATTCATACAAAAGTGAGACATGGAGTACCACAAGGTTCTGTACTGGGACCGATACTTTTCACTTTATATATGCTTCCTTTAGGCAATATTATAAGAAAACACCACATCAATTTCCATTGCCACGCTGATGATACCCTGCTGTATTTATCTATAAAGCCAACTGAAACTAATCAGGTAGACAAACTTCAGGACTGTCTTCAAGACATAAAGGCCTGGATGACTTATAATTTTTTACTTCTAAATTCAGAAAAAAACTGAGGTCATTTTACTCGTCCCTTAACACCTCAGAGAAACATTATCTGATCATATAGTTACCTTGGATGGTATAACCTTGGCCTCCAGCTCTACTGTGAGGAACCTTGGAGTTACCTTTGACCAGGACATGTCCTTTGACTCACACATAAAACAAGTCTCTAAGACAGCCTTCTTTCACCTGCGCAATATCAAGACCATTAGAAACATCCTATCTCAAAAGGATGCTGAAAAACTTTACTTCTAGACTGGACTACTGTAATTCATTACTGCAAGGATGCCCCTATAAGTCTGTGAAAAGCCTCCAGTTAATCCAAAATGCCGCAGCACGAGTTCTGACAGGAACTAGAAAAAGAGATCATATTTCTCCAGTGTTAGAATCTCTGCATCGGCTTCCTGTAAAATTCAGAATAGAATTCAAAATACTGCTCCTAACCTACAAAGCCCTTAATAATCAAGCTCCATCATATCTTACAGAGCTCATAGTTTCATATTATCCCAATAGATCACTTCGCTCTGTAAATGCAGGACTACTTGTGGTTCCCAGAGTCTATAAAAGTACAATGGGAGGCAGAGCCTTCAGCCACCAGGCTCCTCTCCTCTGGAACCAGCTCCCAGTTTGTGTCAGGGAGGCAGATACCCTCTCTATATTTAAACTTAAACTTAAACCTTCCTCTTTGATGAAGCTTATAGTAAGAGCTGCTCAGGTGTTTAATAAACCATTTCTTTATTATGCTGCTAAAAGCCTAGACTCCTGGGGGAACTTATATCATGAGCATCTTTCTCCCTCTCCCGTTCTCTCCTTCTCCCTCTCTATCTCTCTCTCTCTTTATCTCTTTCTCCTTCTCCCACTTTTTCGATCTCTCTCTCTCTCTCTCTGCCGCCATGTATCTACATTACATGTCACTAACTCTGTTTTCTCTCTCTCCTAGTAGATCTGACCCCAGAGCTGCAGGATCCAAAACCGTCATTATTATTATTATTATTACTATGATTGTTATTAATAACATCATTGTATTTATAAGTATCAGTTTTCAATAATTATAAGTATCAGTCTGGTAGAAATTAAAGCAACTGTTATACAACCCCTCTATCCCCCGATATGTTTACAGTACATGTCACTAACCCTGTTTGTGTTTTCTATCTCTCCTAGTATATCTCTGACCCCAGAGCTGCAGGACCCAAACCCGTCATTATTATTATTATTATTATTATTATTAATAATATCATCACTAATAATAACAACAACATAATTGTATTTTTTAATTATAAGTATCAGTCTGGTAGAGATTAAAGCGGCGGTTGTACAACTGTCCTCTCTCTCACTCTTCTCTCCTACTGTCTCTCCTCCCACCCTCTTTCTGGTCACTTCTCCTCTCTTCCCCATTTCTCTCCTCACCCCAACCGGTCGAGACAGATGACCACCCACAACTGAGTCTGGTTCTGTCAGAGATTTCTTCCTGTTAAAAGGGAGTTTTTTCTCTCCACCGTCACCAAGTGCTTTGCTCATTGTGGGATTTGTTGGGTTTTCCCTGTAATATTGTAATATTGACCTCACTATGTAAAGTGCCTTGAGACAATGTATGTTGTGATATGGCGCTATACAAATAAAATTGAATTGAATTGAATAATGCTGCCGCACAGCACCTTTAACTTAGCATCAATCGGGTCATCTGACAGCTGAGACATCTGTAGCCTCGGTCTTTTTGTGTCCCAGCTGGGCCTATATTTGCTTGTGTTTTGTGTATTCTATGCATGTATTGTCAAATTGATTTGCTTGTGTTTTCTTCATTTGCTCTTGATTTCACGTTGCGGTGCACTGAGAGCTCTAAAACAGTTAAACTATGGTTTACTATGAAAAGATACAAATTAAATAACCTCTTTCACATCTCTCTTTTTTCCCAATTTTTATTGGCATGATAGTGCCATTGTCATAAAGAAAACAAACTAATAAATAATAGTACATTGTAAAAAATTGCAATGGGACTTGGGAGGACTGGGTGTAAATCCATTGTTGCAGATTAGTAGTATGTGTGAGCCCCAAACTGAAACATCTGCAGTACAGCTAACAGAAGTGACCTTCACTTCAAGTGATTTCTCATGTAATAACTGGTGTTTAAAACATTTACACTGAATGACTTTCTGGAAATGCCAAGGGAAATGTCAGTATGTAACTTACTAAATAAAAATGTTTGACTTACTGGAGGCGCTAGATACACAGTAAGGACACCAAAATATCAGTACCATGAATGTCTACATAAAATTTCATAGCGCTCCATCCAACAGTTGTTGAGATATTTTTAGTCTACACAAAAAAAGACAATTGACAGAGTGACTTACCCATCCTAAGAGCCAAACTGACTGAAGACGCAGCAGTTTGATTCATGTCTTGGAACGGACGCCAAAGAGTGAATGACCAGACATGTCATATTGCCCGACACTTTGTCAGACGAGATGAATCATCTAGATGTGGAGATGTCCTCATTACAAACCCCCAGTTACAAAATTGCATGTTGTTGCGATTGAAGCATTTGGCTGCACACTTACAAAAACTCATGTTTTTCAATGAGACACTTGTAATCAAATGAGTTCCATGATTATTCCGCCACAAAACAACCAGGGAAGATAAAACCGTGTGTCTACTTTACAGAGTGACTTCTTTCTCTTTTTTTCGTCATTCTCTCCCACCCCCCCTTGTTCTCTCTTTTCCTCCCTACCGGTCTTGTTCTCTCTCCAAAACCTTTTCTCATTTTGCCTTTCAATAGCTTTTCCTAATGTATCACACTAATCTCAGACTCACTTTTCTCTGTCCTGTCCATGTCTTTTGTTGTCTCTTTGAATCTCCCTGCCCTCTATCTCTCTCTTTCCATCTCTTATGCCCTTCATCATTAATTCATGTAATGCAGCACAGCAGAGCCTCAGTCCCACTTCAACCAGAACAAACAAGCCCAAATATATGCACTCAGCAGGAATGATGTGCTTTGGCAATGACTTAGAAGTGAGAATGAGCTGCGGGTAAAATTTTTCTTTTTATTGACAGACAAAAAAACAGCTTTTTCCTGTTTCATCAGATCTTTTGAAATTCGGATTAGCCATCAGTTTGATAAGAGGATTTTTCATCATGTTCCATTTTTCAAGATCTGTAATAAATATTCAAATGTTTTACCATCAGCCTGAAAATCACCACTGCTTTTAAAGTTACTGTATAATATATGTGAGTTTTACATGAAAATCAATCCATCAATCAAGCAATTAGACTTTGTTGTATCACTTTTAGTCAATGCTACAGAAAATGCTTTGCAGAGTAAAAGCGTGCTCACCACTGCACCACCCACGTTTGTTTGTTTCTATATATCGATCCTGGTATGAAATGGGTGGATAAATATGTGGGTGGAAAAAGTCGGAATTAAGCAAAAAATAATAATCAATAAATAAAATATAAAAATAACTAACAAATCCAGATATTCCTTTTTAATAATCCCTTCAGTTTAGTTGACAGTTGAGCCTAAAGCAAACATTTTGTTTTGACATTTACACATGCAGCACGCCATTGCTATTTTCCAGTTAAGGAATAATAGAAAATAATTGTTAGGTCAATAGATCTAGACACACACATCATCAGTCTACAAAACACTGCAGCTTTTTGATTAGGATTTCATGTAAAATTACAGCTCCAGTAATAAAGGCCTAATTAGAGCCTATTTTCTGATAACTGCCTTAATCGGCTTATCACACTATCTCCCTGACAGAAAACTCACATTTTGGGATACAGATTTTTCCACAACAGTATTGAAAGTTCGGTGCGACAGGAGCAGCCCAAGGACTCATTGTGTTTAGACTGAAGTTGTGCAGCCTTCCAGGACACTGAGCAGATAGCATTCTTAGACAAAAGCACTGCCTTTTGAGCACTTTGTGCTGGCTCATGTCCCCCCTCTGGTGACAGAACAATTCTGGCAGGCTGTTTGTCAAAATGCCACAATATTGAGTGTGCTTATATGAATTTGTTCACCCAAACTGAGTGCCTCATCATTGTCAGGACTGTGCAGCCCATAGATTAGTCTGTCAGATTTGTGAGTGCGTCTGCACGTTCCTGCTTTGTCTGGGGTATTTTTGCCTTTTGTATTCTTAAGAAATGTAAATTATTAGGTGATTTAATGCACTGCTACCTCTCCCATGTCAGCAGATGGTTACGACGACTGTATATCTCTTTCTTTTTTTTATGGTCAACAACACTGCCTCCTTTTTTTGATCAGGGTTACCAAACTCGGATAGTGTTTATTGCAACCTCAATAATGTAACACTCCATTCCTTGAGCTCTCTCTGTCTCTGCGCAAAGCTGCACCCTTAGTTTGAGCAGTAAAAAAATAGTCCCTCCATTCCTTCTTAAATACTGACAACATCAAGGTGCTAGCCTCTAAATATATTTCAAGCCTGTACCATGTCCTATGTTAGATGTCTATGAGCAAAGGGACTATTTCTGGACATCATCTCTAGGCTTCAGGTTATGTTTTTACTGGCATTTGTTTTAAATATTGTCAAACTAAAACAAAATTGTAGGGTGAAAAGGAAAAAAGTAATTGAAGCTAGACAATGGCCTTCCCTATTTGCTCTTAAATCAATTTTCATTTGTGAAATTATGAATATAGTTATTAAAAACATATGGAAATGAGGTGCCCAATCAGTTGCATATTAACCAGTGACCATAATAAGTCCATGGAGTGGCACAAGCCTTGACATCAGAGATTTCGCAGTGAGGACTTCACCTATGCAAACTGAATGACCCTACATGATTCTTACGCTCACTGCTCATAAGGTTTGGGACAGAACCCTGTTACATAGGCCTGTCACGATAATACTCGGTATCGACTTATCGTACGATACATGAAAATTAACTTGATAATTTCATTGACCTCGATAATCGCCATTGTGTTTGTTGACAGGTAGGCACACTGATTCAATATTTTCCTCTGCTCTGTGTCACAGGCGCAGCTCACAAACTGTGTCAACATTTTAAGATAACATTTCTCTGAGCAGCCTTGCTTTCCTATAAGTTAATTTTTCAAAAATATTGCCGCCGCTGCTTCAGAATTGTATTAAATGTCGCAATTACACAACTCTGTGAGGGCTTTTATTTTGACTTCAAGACACGATGACGCAACGCTGTAGAATCTTTGGGCGACACGTCCCAGAGGAGAGGCATGGAGACAGACAGTGAGGACAGAGTAGGGTTACTGGGTATCCATGAGATAAAGTTGAATATCAGTTCTGCTTATCGGTTATCTGTAAGGAGGTGACTACCTGCCAGGAGGTTTTTATTCATCTGCCAGGACCTGACTTTCTATGTCACGCATAAACGTACCAGGGCCTGTGGTTTGACAGGAGCTAGTGCTTAGCATGCATGCTAACTTCCGACCAACAGAGTGAAACACAAACACAAAGTCAAAAGTCTGATGACGAAGTCGCACGTCGAATCTGGACAAACAGATGTTTGATGTCCTGCAGGAGTGCGACTGTGTCAATCTGCTCATCAGCACAAGCACCTCAAGTAAAGATCTTTAAAGGGCCCATATTATGCCCCCTTTTACACAAGTTACATTGGTTTTCAGGTGTGTGAACTACATGTCTTTGTCATTCCATGTCAAAACACCTCAAGGATCAAGCCACACAGCACCCTCCTCTTTCTGTATAAACAGCCCTGTGAGACTACGGTCGATTCCAGCGCTTTCCTGCTCACTCCTCGCCCCCCTCCCTTTGTGTTCCGCAAAGCTCGGCCTCACTCCTCCTCGCTCCTCCCCGGGTCTGCTGCGCAACTACGGCGTTGCGCTGCCATGACAACAGTCGCACGTAACAAGGCACATACACGACGTAGAGACCCCGGAGGCACAGCGAGCACGTTCTCCATAATTATACACAAGGGGGGCTGGGCGATAGAACGTTAACGACATCCCGGCCGCGAGTCTAGCGGTAGCCGCCAGCTATGCCGGCCGGTAGCCGCGAGCTCCGCCGGTAGGTGCGAGCTACGCCGGCCGGTAGCTGCGAGCTCCGCCGGCTACCAGGTTGTGAGTCTAGCTTGGCCATGCCCGCGGTCGTCGTTCGCTTGCGGGGAGAAAATTATGGAGTAGACGTGATCTGTCTTTCCGCACTTCAAGGGGGGAGTTGCTGCTCAGGTTGGGGGCGTGGTCGCCCCAGTAGCAGGAGTCAACTTACGTCACTTGATGACGTAAGCCATTCATGGCTGTGAATGGCTCGTTTACAGACCGTCTGCACGATCAACCCAAACCACGAATCAACGACTCATTGTTTTCTTTTCATTCTCCGTGGGCTGGCAGACACCCCAGATAACAAAATATACGTGGAGGCAGGCTGAAAAGGTGCCTGGAGCATAATATGGCCCCTTTAACATGCAGTACTTTAGTCCACATATTGCCCCTAGTGCTGCTTTGATGAACTTCCCCCACTGCTGAAAAAAAGGAGGAAACTGGCAGCAACACAAATTGTGTAGAAGAATGCAATGATTCACACACGCAACGACCAATAGCCTTTAATAAAAGCTTACATGATTCAGATGGAAAAAAATTACTATGATATTGTTTATCGAAATAATTCTGGCCTAATATATTGTCTGACAAAAAGTAGTTATTGTGACAGGACTATTGTTACATACAGATCTCTCTCCTTTCAGATGACCCAATTGCTACTGCGTTACCACAGTGACATTCCGGAGGTAGAAGGGGTGAATACACTTGATAACTGTAAACACTAGGTGGCAGCAGCGTGCTTAGATCCTGATGACAGGATTTTACCACATATGAACACAATGTAGTCTGCAATGGCGTTGTGGAGCTGTCCGTATTTCCATAATTTCCTTTTGTGTCATGTGGCACAATCAAAGGCAGTGCTAGCAAGGAAGTGGTTGGATGCTAACATTAGCTGTAACAGTTAGTAATATGGTGTTTTAACTTGACACATTCCAATGTCCCTCCACATTTTCATATGTGAATATTGTCTAGTTCATGTTTCTTCTATGGGGCAGTTTAGCATTTGATAAACCAGTACTCTATTTTCAGGAAATTAAGACGAAACTTAGAGGTCTGTTTCAGTGAAAAAATATTACCACACAATACAGTACTGCTGATTTAAGTAAACAGTGACATCACCATTAGAAAGAAATCTACACTTTTCTCCAACGATGTTGGTTTTGTAAAGGATTTTGTAAAGATATTTATCCCTGTGAAAACAAAGGACCTTCGTCACTGTGTAATTGGGCACTAAAGCTTTGTAAAAATAAAAATAAAGGAATAGGATTAAAAAAAAAATGGTGCGGTCTATGGCGGATTTCCTGTTTACTCAGAAATGAAGCCAGAAATGTTTGTTTTACTTTATTAAAAAAAATTGTATAACTGGAGGAAGTAGAGATGCTTCATTGCGTGTGATATATCTCAGGCTGAGAGGAGACCATGGCAAGCTAAAATAAACTGGTCAATCTATGTAATATAAATTAACATTTATTAATGTTTATTTATTAACCATACAATAACGTTTATTAATGTATGGTTTATTTCATTTTTCTTTGATCATATAATTTCATACCTAAAATGTCCAGCTGCGGAATGTAACTTAATACAGTCACAGTCAATTAAGTTGTGTATACTGTATTTAACTACAAATTCAAGGTACTTGTACTTTTACATTAGAATTTTCCATTTAATGCAAAGCTTATTCTCTGTTCATACCTTTCCGGTCCACTGAAAGTCACATATCTCAAAATGTATTGATTAAGAAAAAGGAGAAGTCAATTTGATTTCCAGTGTGGCCAGTCCACTACACTCTGCTACTGCCAAAAGGCTTGCTACTCCGTTAAAGAGAGGCCAGCCACCGCTCAACTAAATCCTGTCAGCAGAAACCCTTTAGTGTCTCCGTCGCAGACTGAAAACTCACCTGTTCAGACTGCACCTTCCTTGAAAAAAAAAAATCTAGAATGGAGCAGTTGAAGCTGTTTTTGCCTGTTTGATGGAGCAGTTGAAGCTGTTTTTGCCTGTTTGATAGACATTTATGTACTCTCTTGATTCTTGCACTTTTGGAGTAATATCTTAATGGTTGAATGCACTTATTTTAAGTCACTTTGGATAAAAGCGTCTGCTAAATGAATGTAATGTAATGGAAAGCCAGATCAACAGCCAGGTTTGCCTAAGCAAGGGGAGGGGTGGCCTTCTGTTGTTTGTGATGATCATCAAAAGAAAATGTTTTTCTAATAAATAAAGAAACTTTTGTGTTCAGATCTACAATAAGCACAGATCTTTAAATGGAGAAAAGATGTCTTCCAAACAAAAAGAACTGTTCCACAATGTGTGTTTGTGAGCAATCAAGATCTGTTGTACTGCATGAACAACCATCAGGTGCATTGTGATACAAGCCTCCAAGAGAAGTCAATTTACATGAGTGCCTTCTTTTCTTTACTTTCGTACTGTACACTGAGACATCAATTTGTGTCTAACTCAGAGCTGGCCCTAGGCATAGGCTGTATAGGCAAATGCTAAGTTTGTATGAGTTTATGTCATGGCTCCCACTTGACTGCTCCTCTGTCTATAAGTTCTGTCTGTCAATGGGAGTGGTGTTCCTGAGTTCCTCGCTGGGCTGCACACCAGTTTCTGATTCAATTCAATTGAATTTTATTTGTATAGCGCCATATCACAATATACATTGTCTCAAGGCACTTTACATAGTGAAGTCAATATTACAATGTTGCAGGGGAAAACCCAACAAATCCCACAATGAGCAAAGCGCTTGGCGACGGTGGAGAGAAAAAACTCCCTTTTAACAGGAAGAAATCTCTGACAGAACCAGACTCAGTTGTGGGCAGTCATCTGTCTCGAGTGTGAAAATCTGTACATTTTGAACATTCCCTCCCTTCGTTGGAGCAAAAACTGCAGAAAACGTAGAATATTTTGGAAAGTATGGCAGTAATGAAAAAGTTGAATATGTCCTAATTGAGCTGAACGTTTTGATGTTTTAGAGGATAAGAAAATAATCCACAGCTGCCCTCAATATAGGCAAACTTTCACACCGAGGCCTGTCCTGGTGAAATACACCATGTTAGCTGAATTAGTGGAGGAGCTGAAGAAGACTGGATTCCAAGCTGCTCCTGCTGATCACTGCTATGCTGGAGCTGAAGATGTGGCCTGTGATGTTTGCACTGGAAGAAAACTGAAACCTATCAAGTCCTGTTTGGTTTGTTTGGTCTCTTATTGTGAAAAACACCTCCACCCTTGCGTGGAGGTCGGGTACAGTGCCAAACGAGTGGCAGACCGGGGTGGTGGTTCCCCTGTTCAAAAAGGGGGACCAGAGACTGTGTGCCAGTTACAGGGGTATCACACTTCTCAGCCTCCCGGGTAAAGTCTACTCCAAGGTGCTGGAAAGGAGGGTTCAGCCAATAGTCGAACCTCAGATTGAAGAGGAACAATGTGGATTCCGTCCTGGACGTGGAACAACGGACCAGCTCTTTACCCTTGCAAGGATCCTGGAGGGGGCCTGGGAGTATGCCCATCCAGTCTACATGTGCTTTGTGGATTTGGAGAAGGCGTATGACCGGGTCCCCCGGGAGATACTGTGGGAGGTGCTGAGGGAGTATGGGGTGAGGGGGTCACTTCTTGGGGCCATCCAATCCCTGTATACTCAAAGCAATAGCTGTGTCCGGGTTCTCGGCAGTAAGTCGGATTCGTTCCCGGTGGGGGTTGGTCTCCGCCAGGGGTGCGCTTTGTCACCAATCCTGTTTGTGATATTCATGGACAGGATATCGAGGCGTAGTCGTGGTGGGGTGGGGTTGCATCTCGGTGGCCTGGGGATCTCATCACTGCTTTTTGCAGATGATGTGGTCCTGATGGCACCATCGGTCTGTGATCTTCAGCACTCACTGGATCAGTTCGCAGCCGAGTGTGGAGCGGTTGGGATGAGAATCAGCACCTCAAAATCTGAGGCCATGGTTCTCAGCAGGAAACCGGTGGATTGTCTACTCTGGGTAGGGAATGAGCCCTTACCTCAAGTAAAGGAGTTTAAGTACCTCGGGGTCTTGTTTGCGAGTGAGGGGACAATGGAGCGTGAGATTGGCCGTAGAATTGGAGCAGCGGGGGCGGTATTGCACTCGCTTTGCCGCACCGTTGTGACAAAAAGGGAGCTGAGCCGGAAGGCAAAGCTCTCGATCTACCGGTCAATCTTTGTTCCTACCCTCACCTATGGTCATGAAGGATGGGTCGTGACCGAAAAAACGAGATCGCGAGTACAAGCGGCCGAAATGGGTTTCCTTAGAAAGGTGGCTGGGGTCTCCCTTAGAGATAGGGTGAGAAGCTCAGTCATCCGTGAGGAGCTCGGAGTAGAGCCGCTGCTCCTTTGCGTAGAAAGGAGCCAGTTAAGGTGGTTGGGGCATCTGGTAAGGATGCCCCCTGGGCGCCTCCCCTGGGAGGTGTTCCAGGCACGTCCAGCTGGGAAGAGACCTCGGGGTAGACCCAGGACTAGGTGGAGAGATTATATCTCCACACTGGCCTGGGAACGCCTCAGGATCCCCCAGTCAGACCTGGTTAATGTGGCCCGGGAAAGGGAAGTTTGGGGCCCCCTACTGAAGCTGCTGCCCCCGCGACCGACCACGGATAAGCGGTTGAAGATGATGAGATGAGATGACCTCCAACCTCATTATAAATCCTCTGCCTTTGAGAAGCACAAGCTGGTGGACCCCACCAAGAAGCTCTAGAAGACCATCTGCTCTTGCATGATCAGGTGATGAAGATGTTCTGCCGGACTGATCAGCAGTGTATCTGTTATCTCTGCTCTGTGTATGAACATAAAGGCTACGACACATTCTCAGCTGCAGCAGAAAGGACTGAGAGGCAGAGAGAGCTCAAGCTGAGACGACAACAAATCCAGCAGAGACTCCAGGACAGGGAGAAATATGTGAAGCTGCTTCAACTGGAGGAGGAGGGTGTCAATCTCTCTGCTGATAAAGGAGTTGTTGACAGTGAGAAGATCTTCACTGAGCTGATCAGATCACTGAAGCAGCATATCAGATGCCAGAGGAAAACTGAAGTGAGTCGAGTCAAACAGTGTCAGAAGAAGGTGGAGCAGGAAATCACTGAGCTGAAGAGGAAAGCTGCTGAACTGAAGCAGCTCTCACACACAGAGGACCACAACCAGTTTCTACACAACTACCTGTCACTGTCACCACTCAGTAAATCTACACACTCATCCAGCATCAACATCCGTCCTCTCAGGTATTTTGAGGAAGTGCCAGCAGCTGTGTCAGAGTTCAGAGGTCAACTACAGGACATTCTGACATTCAAACCTCTCACTGACAGTGACTCAACTGGAAGTTTCACTGTCAAAACCAGAGCCCAAGACCAGAGCTGAATTCTTAACATATTCACAGGAATTCATACTGGATCCAAACACAGCACACACAAATCTGTTATTATCTGAGGTAAACAGAAAAGTAACATTAATGAGTAGAGAACAGTTTAAATTTCTTCATGTTTGTTGCTCAAAGCTTGTTGTTGTTTGTTTATGTGTTAGTATGTTGCTGTGTCTCTTCCACTACATGGGCCTTAATATGGGCCTTTTTTTCTCTCTTTGTGAAGAAAGAAATCAATGATTACAGTATTTGTTTGAAGAACACATGTTGTTTTCTAAATCAGTGTACAGATTTATCTGACGTATTATAAACTGTAATGATCATAATCAATGAGGAGATGATTCGTTATTGTATTTTCCATATCTGAAATTTAGGTGAAACAAATCTTTCCATAAAATCAATGAACAAGAGTCATTGAACAAACTGAAGGTTTAAATAAATAATAAAGTTTTTCCTTAAGAATAAATAAAGATTTTTTTCTTATGTCTTCATTCCCGGATCTCGTTCAACGTTGATGGAGACAATGTGAAACCAATGTGAAAGAATAACTGTGGCTCAATGATTACGTTCAGAGCAGAAGAACATTTGTCAGTCTGTCTTTTCAGGGTTAATCACAAAAATACAAAAAATTTTAAGTACTGATAAAATGATTGATTTTCACAAATGTTCTTTTAAACATCCACATTCTTCTCTGTGAAGTTAAGGTCCATCTATAACATTTCAGGGACATTAAGGACGAGAGACAGTTTCTACTAGCCTTGGAACCAGATGAATTCTGGGAGCTCATTTAAATGTGCTCTGCCAGAATATGGTCTGGATCTCCTCCATTAGGAATATCCCTCCGCAGAAAACTTGATGGTCCAATCACAACCGATTATCTGGTAATGGGCGGATTTATACCATGAAGTGGAGAGAAGAGACTTTTGTAAACAACTGAGGTTGGCGCTAACAAACAAGCATTTGACAAAAAGTACCCTCTATTTTCAAATTTCTCCCACACAAACAACAACACTCGTTCACAGACATTGTGGAATCATCATCACATGCATCTCCTCTCTGCTCTAGTCTGTTGACATTTAAAAGTCGCTCAACACATGATTCGTCTGTGTTCGTTGGTAACTCCTCTTGGAAATCAAAAAAAGAACCGAGATCCGTATTTGAGTATTAGTCTGGCTACGCAGGCTAGGGCCGTTTCTCAATGTGCGTTCTTCTCTGTACTTGCGTTTTCGTGTTCTGGTGAAATGTCATCGGTCGCGGCCAAATTACTGTTCACATACAAAGAACGCATCGAGCCAAGAACGGTTCAAATGCCCTGATGTTGTTTTCACCGCGCCCCCTTTACCGAAGATGCATCGGAGGTGACTTGTGTGTTCTTAGGAGAGCCAAGTATCCCAGAATGCATTTCGCAGCAACAAGCAGCAGAGGTGGAAAGAGCTCACGGCTGTAAGTTAAACATTTCGAAATATTACTCTTGCTTTCTCACCTTTAAATAATTCCTTAGGCGAGAATATAGGGGTTTTAACTTAAAATATGTGGTGAGCTGGATAGTTAGCGTCACTAACCGGGCGGTCAGCGTTCATAGTGGCCGCCGAGAACGGCCTTATCTCGGCCAGTCCTAGAATTCTCTGCTGGCATTGTCCTGGTTAAACGAGCAATATGATTCCGTTTTGGGTAAATCTAATGGTCAATAGTTGGTCTCAGTGCTGAAATGTAGTATCTGTTAGCGGAGAAATCTTTTTGGCTCAAGCCAAAGTTAACATTCATAGTTTTTGGTTTGTATTTAACCCCTCACAAGCGCACTGTCTTTGTGCATTTGATCAGATGGTTGGATTGCTTTATTCTGTAAGCAATACACTAGTTATTCTTGTTGTAATGGATTTAATATTTGAGCAATATTGGGATTACTGTGCTAGTCCTATAACACCCCCCCACAGGGATCTGATCTTATTTTACTCAAGGGACAACTGAGGAGACCCATGCCCTCATTGAGTGGCGGATGGCAAATTAATCCCTTTTTACAGGGAGGAGGAACTCATGCAAAAATGTATGGGAGTGAGTATTTTATTTGAGTGTTTATATTATTGTCTGTACAGTATGTCTGAAAAAGGCTTGGAGTAAGATTTACTGGGATTGTCTACCCTAATGATTAATACAGTTTGCCACTCTTGTGTTTTTATTTTTCCCAGTGACTTTGTTACCACTTCTGGCCTGCAAATAACAGCCAAGCAGGCAAAAAAAAAGTGGAATAATTTTAAGGAAAAGTACAAGGTAACATGCCTGCTTCTCTGCTCTGTGTTGTATACTGAAAGAACCTTCCTGAGATTCCTGTCAAAGACACTACATAGTCTAATTTTGTCAGACCATATATAAAACCTAACAGACAACAACACTGATGTAGTGGAAGTGGATCTTGAAATAAAGTGTACAGTGCAAATGTGAATATATTCAGTCAGTTTCACAGTGTAGTAATTAAAACCCTTTTTCCAGGAGCTCAGAGATCCACCGACAGGGAAAGGGGTAGAGTCTGGTAGTGTGACTGCTGCCACCTGGCAGTGGTACAGTGTGATGGATGCTGCACTCCAGGGGCAGCACTCAATTAGTCCGCCCCTGGTTGTTGCAGGAAACTTAACTGCCACTGCGGGTGCTGTGGTCACACTGGCCACATCAGAGGAAGCCAGGGCCAGTCAGCTTCCCAGAAAGAGGCCCAAGGACAGCCAGCTCTTCTGGATTTCTTAAGAGAAGAGGCAGAGAGGGGTGAGGAGAGGGAAAGGGCAGCTGTGGCAAGAGAGGAGAGGGAAAGGGCAGCAACAGTGAGAGCTGATCGGTACCTGGCTCTTTTTGAAAGCCTTGTAAAAAAGCTGTAAATAAAAAAATTATGTAATTCAGCTCAGACAATTCATTTTTGAAAGCAACTGAAATAATAATATTTGCAAAGTTGGAAAAGGTGAACAACAAATGAACAAATGCAACATATTTACAAGCACATAGATAGACATATAAACATAGGCAGACAGATTTATATTTTTATGTATGTATATATATGTATGTATGTGTAAACATGTCCATATATGTCCAACTTCCAGTAAACATGACTATATCTAGAGAGTGCCATTGGCATCACACAAACCTTGTAGCACCAGTGAGGGGAAGAGTTTACTGTTAATATAACATATTTTTTGTGGATTCTTAGGGGGCACAATGCGGATGTGGCACCTATTGATGGCACCAGCAGCATGGCGGAAAGCCTTGTGACCAGCCAGGCGAGAAAAGCCAGCCCCCACCTCCTCCATCTCGTCTGCTGTGGGGAAATGAATGGCTCTGTGGATGATGGTCATCATTTCCTCCATAACTTTGTGGACGATCCTGAACACGCTGGGTAGTGGGATGCTGAAAATGTCAGCAGTAAACCTGTAGGATGTCCCACAGGCCAGCCAAAAGATGGTTACCAGCACTTCAATCTCAAGGCTCCAGCAATGGCCTTTCTTCCGGGGCAGCATCTTGACCAGCATATCAACGCTGGTCCTTGACAGCCGGAGGGCTGGTTTAGTGTCTGCTCCAGAGAAGAACATGGCCAGGATGGGCACATGTTCATGTACCTGTGCATACACCTGCATAGGATTTGGGTCCTGCAGGGAAAAAGAGTTTACATTTTTTTGAAAGATTGTATCATTATAAATTGGTGCTATATTTAATATTTATATTTTTTCTTGTTCACAAGGTTTGTATTTTTAATATTTATTCAATTGCATTTATTAAACTTTTAACATTTATTAAACTATATAAATTTTAATGTCTACCAGAAGTCTGTCTGTCATTGCTTGGTAGGCAGTGTCAAACATCACCTATCTTCCCAGGGTCTGTGTCAAAAAGTATAATTACTGTACATGATAAACAATATACTACTCAGGCTAAATTTATTTATGACATGAGGTACAGGTACTTATTGCATTAATGTAGTGCTGTTTGTGCACCTAATTGTGTGCACACAGGTTTGTATGCAGAATGCAGGCTAATCCATTACAATATTAGATTGTTAAATCTACCGAACATCCTCTGTACCTGCCTGTTTATTATGCAGACCTTGATACAGTTAATGTAATACATTATCCCTGGAATAAATGTTAATTTAAGCCATGTTTTAATATTGAGATTTTAATATAATCAAATTTTGAGGTGTTAGTTTCATGAATAAGGATAGACTAAAAACACCTCTCACTAAAACTACAGTTCAACAGCACTTGTGTGTTTTAGTGAACTTAATACAGTATTATTAGATCAACAATACATTATATAGCATTAAGATTAGACAAACGTACATGGGTAGCAAGACTTGCTATTAAGGCACGTCTGCTCTTCACCCTCTGCCGCATCCTGGCCATCCTGGGTCGTCTCTCCCGGACCCGCCTCCTCAAGTGGGCAGCCTCCTCTTCAGCCTGGTGGTACAGCATCCCGACGGAGACGACAACGGCAACACGATTTCGATCCATTTATAGTAGTTTTCAATGCTACTCTCCTCACTCACCAAAATGTACTCCATAACCCACCACAACTGTTTTTCCCCGCCACTGGCCATTATGTGTAGTCTACAGTGCAACATTTATTCATTTATTTATTTATTTATTTTATTTTATTTTTTAAACCTGTCCTGCCCCGCAGCCTGGTATACAGTATGAGGAGCTGAATACCTTGTTGTGCCAAACAGATTTTACTTTAATAAGAGAGTTTTAATATACTCCCTTGTCTGTTTTATTATTTATTTAGTTATGTTATGATTTGTCTCCGGGCCGGACAGAGGGACAGAAGTGGGGATGGGGGCACAAACAGACACCACAGAGAAGGGACCATACCTGCAAAAGAATGGGGATGGGGGTTGGGGACAACAGAAAACAACAGAGGAGAACAACAATTGCACAAAGCAACGAAACCTGCAAGAGAACAGGGAGGGAGTCTTGGGGCGGAGAAAGACAAACAAACAGGCAAACAAAAAAAAAAAACAACAAAAAAAAGGACAAAGAGACAGCCAGCCGAACAGCAGCAATAAACAGTTGATATAACTGAACTAAGACAACTGAGGGAAAATGAAAAGGAGGAACAGTTGGGCAAAATAAATGAACAATACAGCACAGCCATGAGAACTAGAATAATAACAATAGATTTAAATAAATAACTTAATGAAAAGCATGAAGAGTAAGCCCCCCCACCGCCAGAGTGCGAGACCGCGGGGGAACCAGGGATGACAGCCCCCCCAGCCCAACAAGAGGCCACCCCCCCGAGCGCAGGCAGAGCCAGCGGCCCCCGAGCCCCGCGAACACGAGGCCGCCCAAGACCCCGGACGGGGGCCCAGCCCCAAGGCAACCACCCCCAAGGGAGAGGGCAAAAACCCACCGCGACGACACCGACCCCTGTGCCCCCGGGACAACCGCACGCCCCCACTGCGAGAGAGCCGGCAGGGGAAAACAGCCCCGTGAGGGACCCGGCGAGGCACGCGACCCGCCCCAGACATGAGGAAAAAGCCTGAGGCCCGAGGCCCCAAACCCCCGGGTCCAGAGCGCACCCCCCCACCAGAGGAGCCACGCCCCCCCGACCCACCCCAGGCAAGGCGGCCACCAACCCCACGGCGGCCCTGACACCCCGGGGCTCCAACCCCGACCCGAAGCCCGTGTTTCTGGCCAACACTTGGTTTTCACCTCCATTTGTTTCAGACACACAACAATGCTGACAATTGACATGATTAAAGCGTGTGATCTGGGGGGCGCTAGTGCGCATGCATTAGGTGTAGACCTATGCTATGTGCAAAGAACAGCTTTCAGCCGCTCGTGGCATCGCAAGCCAACTTGCAGGAACGTATTGTTAGCCAGGAGCAAACTGCTAGTGACTTTTAAGCACACATAGGGGACTTAGAAGCTAACTACACAGAGCTAACCAAGCAGAACAACCAGATCCAGACCAAACTGATGGACTTGGAGGCCTGCTCCCGCAGGCATAACATCAAGATAGGGGGGATAAGAGAGGACGAGGAGCAAGGTAAACCCACAGAGTTCGTCTCCTGGCTGATCCCCAAACTGCTCAGTGAGGATCATTTCCCTCACCCAGAGGCGCCGCATGCCAGCAGGCAAGGCAGGCAACTGCTTGGGGCCCCCAGTACTCGTCAGTAGGGGGCCCCAAGGGATGACAATTTTAAAACTACAGTAGTGACAATGCACAAAGTTTGCAATGACAGTGGGAGACCTCCCTAAGGGGGCCAAGTGAAGTACATGATTCCGTGTAAACAAACTCAATGACAACGACAACGAAAGCCACTCCAAAAAAATTGTTTCCCTTCTGGAAGCGAAAAAAGAGAAGACAAAAAAGCAAGTCAGTTGAACAGATAGCCTGTCTGTGTCCAGCTCTGCTGCCATGAGTTAAGTGTGCGCTGAGTCAGAGTCGAGACACCGGCTTAGCTAGCAGGCTAAGAGGGGAGGGGGAAATCAGCAAACTTGGACAATACTATTTCTGTAGCCTAGTTCACGGATGAAATGTGTGTCTGACCGAGCTAACTGTCAAGCTAAATTATTAAGGTGTATTGGGGTAAGTTATTGTGCTATGTGCAGTGTGGTGAGTATTTAATTGTATTTATCATATCTGAATGGTTGGCCTAGTGGTATTATGAAACTGAAAACTGTATGTTGTCCTTACGCTGTAAATGTAAAAACCTTAGCAGCCATATTACACACTCCAGCACACAAGTTTAATCCTCTGTATTGGAACTATGTTGAATTACATTGTCCCTGAAATGCAAATATTAAACAATGAATAGTTTAAAATTAAAATATGTTTACATTTTACAATTTTTTTGGTTGTCAGATTATTTATAAAAGTGGTGATGAACGCCGGTTCAATGAACCCACTGTGATTTTTTGCCTAGGGCCCCAACATACCTCTGCCCACACCCAGTGATGGTCGACCGTGTGTACCGCTGTCTCCAGCCAAAGCCAGCGATTGGCGCTAAGCCACGCACTATCCTGTTCAATGTGCTGAAGGAAAAGTTTGACGTGCCTCACTCACATTTTTTTCCTGTATTTTACGTCCAGGCTAAGATTAGTAACTTTGAAACACTTCCACAATCGATTATCCTAAAGAATCCTCCTGACTCCAGGCATCTTGTCACCTCTACTATCAGAATTTTGGACTCTTTCTCGAAAGAACTGGGTATTGAACTGTCTGAAGCTATATGGGATACACGTTTTTTTTTTAACATACAGCCCTTTTCTGTTAACAGTAGACAACAGTTGATTCAGTTCAAAGTTGTCCACCAGCTTCACTACTCTAAGCCACGCCTACACAAGATCTATCTGTATGTCTCACCACTGTGTGACAGGTGCAAAGTGACTGAGGGCACATTGTCTCACACTTTCTGGTTCTGCGCTTCTCTCGCTGGATTCTGGACCCAGATATTTGACTGATATTCAAAGGCCTACAAAAAAACTATCCAATCGGAATCTGCTCTTGCCATCTTCGGCTGCTCTCAATCCAATCTGCATCTTCGAAAAACCATGCAACAATCTCTGATGTTGGGGATGACAGTAAAAGACTCATATTGAAGGAATGGAAATCGCCCTCCCCCTTCCTTTCAGAGATAGATGACTAACACGATTTCCATCGTTGGAAATGGGGTTGGAGCCCCGGGGTGTCGGGCCGTTTTCTGAGGAAGTTTGAGGTGGATCTGGTCAACCTGCAAGGCAGAGGACATGAATGTATAACACAAGTCACTTCCTGTTCCAAGCAGGTGGCGCTATGACGTTCGGTCAATATTGACATGCAATTGTGTTGAGAGTGGGACTGATATAATTCCTGAGAGATTTGTTGAAGATATGAGCATGTGGAGTGGAGTTATAAATGTCTGATGTTTCATGGCGGCACATCGATATTCGCCAGTCAGGACCACTGTATAGTCAAAATTAGTTAATTTCAATCATGGCCTTTTAGGTGGCAGTAGTTAAACATCTGCTTAAAATGCCTATCCCATATCAAACCTCTCATTCTGTCATGATGGCATCATGGCAGCCCTCCTCTTCCCGTTTTGTGTCATTGTTTGTTTTCCCCTGTGTATTCCTGCATGTTTCTCCCCTGCTCTGTGTCTGTGTCTATCTGTGTGTTGGTGGGTGTGGCCTCTCCCTACAGGTGGCGACAGGTGGAGATCATCACTAATCATTTCCCCTCAGTATAAGAAGACCGGCATGAGATCCACTCGTCGCCAGATTGTTCAGTCAGCAAGAGCGGTATCGTTGTTGTGATCCTGGCTCCAGTAACCGCTGTCATTTTCCCCGTGTCCTTAGCTTGTGTAGTTAACCCTTCTTTGTGTTCTTTTATTATGGTTTTCCCTCGTTGCTTTTCTCAACCATTCCACCTGCCTGCTTGCTTCTCACCTGCCTCCACTGTGTTGGATTTGTTTGTTCCCTCGGGGGACGCCATCGCCACGTGGAGGAACGCCACATATCGTACTGGGACTTTGGGAATCACTGCACGCTCTGGAGAGCTCACCGCCACCCACCTCTCACCACTGGGACACCGGACACGCCCCCCCGCCCCCCGTGCACCTTCCACTGTACATAATATTGAACATTAAATCACGTTATCGTTGATTCTGTGTGGTGTCTTGTATTTGGGTCCAGTTCCACTTTGTATCGTTCGTGACAGAACGATCTGGCCTCAACATGGACCCAGCAGACAGGGAAGCTAACTTGCCAGGTTATTCTGTCCGCCAAGCAGTGTCCTCCCAAGGAGCACTGCTCGGGCAACATTCTCAGACGCTCCAAGACATCATGGAGATGCTAAACCAACTCTCTATCAGTGTTTCCCGTATGGAAGCCAAGCAGACTCATCCTCCTCCTGCTCCGCCTGTCTCCTCACCTCCAACAGTGTTACCCGTGAGTAATCACCAGCCCCGTGAACCCTTCGTGCCAGCGCCAGAGAGATACGATGGTAGCCTGGGAGAATGTAAGACATTTTTATTCCAATGTTCACTCGTGTTTGGGCAGCAGCTACTCACTTATGCTACGACACCACCAAGATTGCTAGTAGGATAAGACCGTTAGGCCTTGTATTGACTTCCGTGGGCTCAATAATATTACCGTAAAGAATAAATACCCTCTGCCCTTAATCAACTCTGCTTTTGAACCCCTACATGGCGCCACAGTCTTCACCAAGCTGGATCTCCGCAATGCCTACCATCTGATCTGGATAAAGGAAGGAGACGAGTGGAAGACCGCCTTCAACACACTGCTCGGAAAACTTTGAATACCGGGTCATGCCTTTTGGTCTCACTAACGCACCTGCAGTTTTCCAAGCTCTGGTAAACGACGTCCTCAGAGATTTCCTAAATCGGTCAGTGTTTGTTTACCTCGACGACATCCTTATATTCTCCAAGAACATTGAGGAACACATGACCCACGTTCGCCAGGTCTTACAGAGATTAAGGGAGAACAAATTGTACGTTAAAGCCGAGAAGTGCGACGCTTCTTCAGTAACTTTTCTGGGCTACATCGTGGAAAGCGGGCAGGTAAAGGCAGACCCAGCTAAGGTGCAGGCTGTTACGGATTGGCCTACACCCACCTCCAGGAAACAGCTACACCTTTTTTTGGGGGGGTTTTTGCTAATTTTTACCGCCGTTTTATCCGCAACTACAGCCAGGTAGTGGCACCCATGACCAGACTAACCTCTGTTTGTTTGGTCCCCAGCTGCTGAGAAGGCTTTCGTGGACCTAAAAGGACGCTTCTCATCGGCACCTGTGCTCATCCAACCGGATCCCTCCAGACAGTTTATTGTCAAGCCTGATTCTCTTTCCAGACAGTTTGGTCCTGTGGAGGAGGAATCAGCTGCACCTGACACCATCCTTCCCACGTCCTGTGCTGTGGCGTTGCTGACCTGGGAGATCGAGGCAACGGTAAGACAAGCACTTGAGACTAACCCTGACCCCGGTGGTGGTCCAACGGGGGGCTTATTTGTCCCTGTTTGTGCTCGCTCCCAGGTTCTTCAGTGGGGTCACGCCTCTCGAGTCTCGTGCCACCCAGGAGTCGCCAGGACGCTGTCTTTCTTAAGCAGACACTTCTGGTGGCCTACCATGCTGGTGGATACCCAAGAATACGTCCAGGCCTGCACCGTCTGTGCCAGAAGTAAGGCGTCTCCTCCGCCCTCTCCCAGTGCCTGGACGGCCCTGGTCCCACATCTCCCTGGATTTCGTCACCGGTCTACCTCTCTCAGAAGGTAACAATACCATTTTGACTGTTATGACTGTATCTCTAAATCGGTTCATTTTATCCCCCCTGCCCAAGCTGCCATCGGCCACGGAGACAGCCAAGCTCGTCATGGACAACATTTTTCGGATTCATGGGATACCTACGGACATTGTGTCGGACCGGGGTCAGCAGCTCACATCCCAAGTCTGGAAAGCGATTTGCCGGGCACTGGGGGCCACGGTGAGTTTGTCTTCAGGTTACCATACGCAGTCTAATGGACAGATGGAGAGAGCCAACCAGGACCTGGAGACCGCCCTTCGTTGTGTGTGTGCTTGGAACCCTTTGTCGTAGAGTTCTCAACTCACCTGGGTGGAATATGCGCACAATTCCCTTACCCACCCTGCTACAGATATGTCGCCGTTCAAGGCCTCAATAGGCTACTCACCGCCTCTCTTCCCTGCTCAGGAGTTGGAGATAGCGGTTCAGTCCATTCAACATCACCTTCGGAGGATGCAAAGGATCTGGAGGGAGACCCGACGGGCACTTCTCCGTACTCAGGAACAGAACAAGAAGATGGCGAATCGCCGCCGCACTCCAGCACCTGAATACAAGCCCGGCCAACAGGTTTGGCTGAACTCCAAGGACATTCCCCTCAATGTTTCCTCGAAAAAAACTCGCCCCTCGTTTCATTGGTCCATATGAAGTCGAGGCTGTGATTAACCCCTGTGCTGTTCGCCTTAAGCTCCCTCCAGCCCTCAGGATACACCCCACTTTCCACATTTCTCAACTGAAACCAGTGAAGTCCAGCACTTTACGCCCTCCTACCGTCCACCAGCCCACCGACTCGTGGACGGCCATCCGGCCTTTACGGTCAAGAAGATCATGGAGGTGCGGCGTAGAGGACGGGGGTTCCAGTATCTGGTGGATTGGGAAGGGTACGGTCCTGAGGAGAGGAGCTGGATCTCCCGTGCCCTAATCCTCGACCCGTCCCTTATCAGGGATCTCTACCAGACCCATCCAGAGAAGCCGGTAGACCGCCTGGAGGCGTTCATTGTGGGGGGGTACTGTCATGATGGCATCATGGCAGCCCTCCTCTTCCCCTAATGTTTCATTGTTTGTTTTCCCCTGTGTGTAATCCTGCATGTTTCTCCCCTGCTCTGTCTGTCTTTCTGTGTGTTGGTGGGCGTGGCTTCTCCCTGCAGGTGGTGACAGGTGGAGATCATCACTAATCATTCCCCCTCAGTATAAGAAGACCGGCCTGAGATCCCCTCGTCGCCAGATCGTTCAGTCAGCAATAGCGGTATCGTTGTTGGCTCCAGTTACCTCTGTCATTTTCCTGTCCTTAGCTTGTGTACCTAAACCTTTCTTGTGTTCTTTTATTGTAGTTTTCCCTCTTTGCTTGCCTAGACCTGCCTGCTTGTTTCTCACCTGCCTGCACTGTGTTGGATTTGTTTGTTCCCTCGGAGGACGCCATCGCCACATATCGTACTGGGACTTTGGGAATCACTCTGCACGCTATGGAGAGCTCACCACCACCCACCTCTCACCACTGGGATCCCGGACACGCCCCCACCCCGTGCACCTTGCAATGTACATAATATTGAACATTAAATCACGTTATCGTTGATTCTGTGTGGTGTCTTGCATTTGGGTCCAGTTCCACTGTATCGTTCGTGACACATTCATCTCTAAAATCATTGAATAACCTCAATGGAAATCATCATGAGGTCAAGGAAAGGTGTAAAAAAGGATTCATAGGTCTTAAACGAGACATATTATGCTCATATTCACGTTCATTCTTTTAATGAGGGTTACAACTTAAAAGGTTTACATGCGCCAAAGTTCAGAGAAGTCATTAGTGTTCTCATACTGTCCATTCCTCCAATGCTTCTTTTCACCCTCTGCCGGCTTTGTTCACACTACACATGTGCTGTGTAAACTGAAAATAACACATTCTGCATGTAACCACCGGACAACACAGAGGGAACATGCAAAAACAACACAGTATATTATTTTTACTTGAAGCATAAGCCCCGACTGTCTAGCTCGGGACCAAATATACTGTGGGATAAGAGTAAATTAATTCATATAATGTACAAAGTCATGCTAGCGATAGCACTGTTTATAACAAAGACTGGGCAGAACTGGTGTCCCTCGCTCAACTCCTAATTCTAATTTGCCATCTTCTACAACAGTCAAAGTCTATCCAAGGCAGTTAATCCAAAATAGGATGTTTGGAAAGCAACCGACTGTCAAAACAGCTGCATCCAACGGGACACACGTAATGTTTAAATCAGAGGATAGGGCTAGCTTATGCTAACGTGGCTAAACAATCAATGCAGGCACAGGAGGCACACATGGTATTAAATCTTACATTTCAAACATCACATAAAACGACGTTGAACAGTTTTCCTGTGGCCTTAGCCAGTGTCACACCCGCTAAAGCTGGTAATATTAATGACACGTATAGTTTACCTGAGTGTTAGCTTATGCTACCGTGGCTAAACAAGGCACAAACACTACGAAGACACACACACAGGGCACAGCGCCGATACGGCCTAAAAAACGTACATGTCTCTCCTCTGTTGCTTCACCACGGACAGTGCGAACGTCTGTAGGGTTTAGCCAATCCACAAAATAATTACTTTGTCCTTTTTCCACGTTTTGTGGGCCGGCAGGCACCCCAGATATCCAAATATATGTGCACAAAGGCTGAAAAAGTGATTTTTGCATAATATGTCACCTTTCAGATAATCCGACTCCACTTGCACTATATTATATAATCATGCAACAGCGGATGTTATTGACATGCATTTGCTGTGGTGAAACCACACATTTCTGAAGATGGACTACAAAAAGCACATTGTATAGGCTACTTGGCTCTGTGTGTTCTTAGTGGGTTGATTAAGGGTATCTTGATTCATGCAGGCTTAACATGGACAACATGGTGAAAAATATTTATTCATTACCAAGGTTGGAATTTGAATAAAAACAATTATATAGGCTACTAAACTGAAACGAAAAGGTTGTCACATTGAGAATGTTAATAATTAAGTTGGTGCAAGTGTCATAGATGCGGCGTGTGGAGGAGGGTGGAGAAGCGTGGATCAGACAAAAGGAGCAGGCTCGTGGTAGTGTCCTCTCCCCGCCGCATCCGTCAGGCCTTGATACAAGCAGGAATAAAACTAGCATCAGTTTTGCTATAAGGTTAAGAGCGTTGCAATCACAAGACGCAGGCATCTGGTTTTTATTTTATTTTTGTATTCTTTTAATTTATATTTATATTATGGAATTGTTGTATTAAATTTTACCAATGAGTTGCTGTTTTTTAGTAGTACTGTATTGTCCATTGTTTCTGTTTTCATTTTATATTTTTTCTTTATATTATCCACTTTGCAGACAGCTGCTTTGCATGCATATCAAGCACCTCGGTTTAGCATTGACTGCTCTGGCATAATAAAACAAACTGATCGGTCCAGTCAGATTTGGACTGAGACTCGTGAGACTGGAGTGCAGCACAATGTGGTCTTCGGATATTGAGGCTCATCCACCTTCAAGGTTCAACATTAACCTTGAACATGTGTCAGTCTGCTCATCAGCACAGGCACCTCAAGTAAAGATCTTTAACATGCAGTACTTTAGTTCACATTTTGCCCTATTTCTGCTTTGATGAACTGTCCCGCTGCTGAAAAAAGGAGGAAACTGGCAGCGACACAAATTTGGTAGAAGAGTGCAGTGATTCACACACACAATGACCAGTAGGCTTTTAATAAGGCAAATGATTCAGTTGCCAAAAAATTACAATAATATTGTTTATCACAATAATTCTGGCCTAATATATCATCCGACAAAAGGTAGTTATCGTGACAGGCCTAACGGTGACTGTGAATAAAAGAAAAGTAGATGCAGAATTTCACTGGATGAGTTGTGAGGACAAATGTGCTTGCATAAACTCAAATTTGATAAACACGTTAAAAAGTAATGCAAGACAGTAAGACAAATCTGAACTGCTTTAGAATGACACCGCTTAAGGCAGCTCAACTGTTCATGCATGCTATGATATTTTCACATTTAGCTTATTCTGCAAATGGCAACTGCAGGGTGGCACAGTGCAAGACATAATTGGGTCAGTCATCTTTTCAGTAAAAGCGATACATTGTTAGAATGCCCTGCCAACAGAAATAAAAATACAAACTGATCTGAAAACATTTAATTAAAAACACACATGCACATGCACATGACACACTGATAGATCTCCAGATAGACAAACATACACATAAAGACTACAGGCATATAAGCACAGGGACATCTCAAAACATCATACATAAACACATATACTGTAATGATTAAAGGAACAAACAAACATATATATGTCAATATTACAGAGCAAAAGATTTCCGATATGAATATATCGAAAATAGGACAAAATATATATTACTTAAATTTAGCAAATAAACTTTGTGGCGGAATATAAACATAAATATTATATGTACACTGTTGCCCATAAAGTTGGAATAAAATATTTTTTACCTCTTCTCATGAAATGATTGTGACAATGTGATTTATTCTTGATAGATAAAGTGTATATCTTCTCAAAATTTTATTGATCAACATATCACAGTTAAATTAAACCACAATTAACCTTTGCAAACTGTTAATATTCCAAAGAAATCAGCAATGTTGGCTTGTTTGTGTCCGTCCTGTCGGAGTGCAAGCACTCTTTGGCGTATTGCCAGTTGCGTCGGACAAGGCATAGCCTAGGGAACTTCTGTGTCAAATTTGGTTGAAAATTTTACAGCCAATTCTGAAAACATGGACTGACAGCATACAGACTTTAAGCAGGAAAAGGATAACACAGCGAATGTCTTGCCTTTTATAGCGCCAAACAATTGTTAAGCATGAATTTGTTTCACCTAGGTAACTGGGACTCAGTATGTAATCATTGCACCTGGTCAAAGGTGATTACTGATGTGTATAAATAGGAATAAAAAGAGGAATGTGTCTGAAAACAAAATTTTCCAACTTTATGGGTAACAGTATATATATATAAGGCTATATATATATACAAAGAATTGAACAAACATCCATTCTTTTTCCAAAGCCCCCCTTCAGTCTTACAGTCCTTAGTGCCAATCTAAGAGGGGCAGGTTGTAATGCAGAAACCAATGTTCTCACATTAGCTTCCACTCAGCTAACAAGGTATGAAAGTAGCTACATGGTTAGCCAGTAAACGAGCATGATAAGCTTGTTGTCAACTACTGAGCTGCAGAAAGATGCTCTGATGCTAACCTTTCAATTTGCTACATTAGCTAACAAACAAAGACATGTGCTAAGCATGAGTGACATGGCAGTTGTCAGGAGCAGGGTTGACATTATATAAGTTATATTGCAAAGGGAAATGATGTGGTCATTTTTATTAACTTTCTAGCATCTTACCGTGAAGCCAACGCCTCACTCCTGTCAGCAAAACCATCTCCTGCTGCTGTCCTGCAGACAGCTCTAAGAATATTGTAAACAATGGAGTCGAAGCGCTGGACAATCAACGTAATGAGACCCTTATCACCCGGAGCATCTTTTCCTGCATTATGTTCTGAAAAAATGTTATCACATCGGCGCATATCGGTAAACATGTTCGCTGATACAGATATTTCTCTGATAGGCCCTGATAAATCGAAATTTGGTGAAAAACACAAAACTCTCTGAATTCAGTCCTGAGATTGTCCAACCTTGGTCCACAATTTGGTTCGACCATTTCACACTGACAGTTTAACATTTTTTTTTTTTTGCCACTAGTCCAGTGTGAAGTGATTATATAACAGGTAATGAAAATAAAACCCTCTAAGTTAACTCTGTGACAGTTGAAATTATAACCCCCCCCCCCCCAAAAAAAATGGATTGAATTTAACATAACGGATGAAGGATATTTTCTCAGTACACCGAGTTTCAGTGGCACCGGGTGTGTTCTGAATTCTCACATCATCAACAAAAATCCAAATGCTTTCATATATAAGCACATCAGCTATAAATGCTATATGCAAGTACATGTATATGCAGTACATCCTTATCATTCCTGTGAGCTACATACTCACACATTAATTGACTGCAAAAATGATATGTTTAGTGAGTGATTCCAATCAATAGAAAATATCGATTTGCTAAATGCAGCAGGTCTCCAAAGGCAAGTGAAGATATTTAGAGGAATTGATTGACAGACACCTATAAATGCATCCTTTCATTTTAATGCAACAATGATATCTTTCTAGTAAAACTATCCCTCATATTTTCAACATTTTATCCTGCAGAAAAAACAGAAGAATACTATCAGAGAAGAAATCTCTAGTTACACACGTTGACAATCTTTGTGTTTATTACACTTTAATTGGCTCAGAAATGTATCTGGCAGCCATAATGTGAGTGCATACAGAAGTAAAATAGGAGCCAAATCAGTCAAATAACAGATGCTTAAAAAGATGAAAATGTGCATGTAAGCACTGCGGAATCCTTGGTGCTCTTTTCATCTTTCAAGGCATTCTCTTGTCCCTCCCATTAAACACAGAACCGGTAGGGCCCTGGCCCTACATACTTTTGAACATCAAAAATGTGAAACAAAAAATGAAAATCAAATACATTGGTAGCCACTGCTTTCTCTGTGTGCCCCCTGTCGTGGAATTTTGTCTATCCTTCCCTGAGTAACTGTTAAGATGAGTCTTCTCAGGCACCAAGCAAGGTCAACCTGTCTGTGGCAAGCCACAACAATCATCGAGCAGCTGATGTCTCTCTCGAGGTGTCATGACGACATTACCCTGAGCTAAATACACTACAGAGACCGGGAACAGGCAGATTGTTTTGGGGCGCCATACACTGACAACCTTGTTGATCTGTGTAAACAAACCAGAAATCTCCTTGATATATATTGAGCCCCCTATAATAAATACTTCTGCTTAAGACATCCACGGTTTCTGTCTCCCTGAATCAACATCCACTCAGTCAATTATTCCTTTTCACCCCCACCCCCACAGCCCATCAGAAAGCTATACATTTTGTTATCTTAAATATATACTGGCTGATTGTGTCATGTGACGTGATTCGAATTTTCGCACACTAATGTAACGTTGCCCCATTCATCGTACAGTCAATCAGAGAGCATTGTGAGATTTTGTACTGTTCTATAGGGACTGTAAGCAATTGTAATCCGATACACTTTTTGTAAAATTCAGCGAATATTTCCTCACGGTCCGCTAGCTGTTGGTTCTGTGTGTGCTGAAAAAAGAAATCTGATTTGTCTACACAGCCCTGGCTCTGTAAATGGAAAACAAACATATGCTACGTGTCAGGGGTTGACACGTCCGTCTCCCATACCCGAGGCTGCGAGTTCGAATTCTTACTCCCCTTTTATCATTAAACTGCCACTAGCTTGCACTTACTGAATAATCAAAAGCCGGAAATTAACAGATTTTTGAGGGACAGTAACAACAAAAGTTGGAAAGGAGACTGCGGTCAATCCAGCTGATGAGGCCTTTGTGTCACCTGTGACAAAAGTTCTACTGCCAGAGGTGCACAATCTGTTGAAGTTGTTCTACACCATTCCAAGTTCAACGGCCAGTGCTGAGAGGTCGTCCCTTCGGCGTTTAAAGCCTTATCTGCATTCAACGATGACACAAAAAATACTTTACAGTTTAATGTGTGCCCACATACAGGGAGATTATTTGGCAACAACGGATGTTTTAGGGGATTGCCAGGGAGTTCATCCAGCATAATGACAGACAGAGACAGTTTATGAGCAGTGGTGTGTTTGACATTTATTTTAATTTTATTTTAGAGCACAGTTGTTAGCCTCTATACTGTATTTAAGCTGTAATATCGGAATGATCCTAAAAGTTCCTCCGCAGTGTGGGAGTGGTGACATTGTGTGTGTTTTTAAAAAAAAAATTTATGTTGGGCGTTCAGCGAGTAATGGTCCCACAGTTGTACAGTTTTTTCCTGCCTCAAAATGCAGGTTCATATTCCCCTTCCTATTGTGGCTGTGTTTTGAATCTATTCATATGTCATATTTTAAAATCTCAACAGACAAGTGTCTACTTCTCTGGGCTTAGTCTTTTCTTATTTCTTTTTCTGTTGCCCTCCCACTCTGTCTCTCACTTCAGCCAGACGGATCCATCCTTCAGATGACTGGTGAGGTGTTAAATATTGAGTCTCACTGTCAGATACTGGTTGCTTTTGGGCACAGCGAGTCAAGGCTCCCCTTTGCTTTCAGCTAATTCCTCTAACAAAATCCAACCTCTGTGATTTGAAGACAAGCAGTATGAGAGGGAAATATAAAGAACAAACAAGAACAATGAAAGGGGTTACAACAATTTATCACTCTTGCACTGAATGGACATATTAATTAATTATTGACATTTTATAGTCTCTTACATGTCGTAAAGGATGACTCAATACACTTGGAAAATAGAAATCAAGGACACTGGAAAGCATGACTCACTTTGATATCCCCATTATCATAGTCTTTATATAGTGTGGAACTCAAACATCACATGCAGTTTAAGATACAGTCAACTGGTTTCAATAAAGGACCAGTTCTCTTTTACCAAATCTATGTTTACTGAGAGTGGCTTTTATAGTATTCATATTATTAATTATTATAGATAAACCTATATTTTTAATGAGTGAAGTGGATCAAGGCACTCCTGGCTGAACAATGTTTTTTCCAGCATTTTTACGAGATTTTCCTGCTGTATTATCACTTTGGCTCACTCCCTCAAAAGGGGCAGGAAACGTTCCGGATAGACATTTGTGGACATTGGCCCCTCTAAAAAGTTACCGGCAGAGATGGTCATGTCTCCTCATCTTTTCTTTTCAAAGCTATCTTTATGTATTGGCAATAGAAACTTTGATAACACTTTCCTGGATTCTTCTTACTGGCTCCATGGTGATCCATTGATTTAATTTCACCTCTCTTGCATGGAGAGCGTCCAAAAGTCATGTGGCATCTGACCTTGAAACATGTAACCGATTTTATAGATAGGTCATGCTGAGGGGTTAGTCCCATTTTGCTTGCACGTGTTGCCTGCAGAGAGTAAAGGAGGAGAAAGAAGGGGTCATGGGTGATCGGTAAGGTAATTTACAGCTCGGATTGCTGTGTGGAACAGAGTGAGTTTCAAATGTCATCTGTCATTTCCTGTTATTGCATGACTCCTTTTGCTTTTCCACACATTCATAAACCCCCACCCCCCACCCTGCTTCTTACAGAGCTCTCTCTCTTTTTTTGTGCCCCCCACCACACACGCACGCACGCACACACACACACACACTACCTTTTAAATAATTGGCTGTATAAAAGTCAAGGGGTTTTGTGAAATGCGTCAAAGTTCATTTTTTTAAAGGGTGCTAACCAGGTAAAACCCGCAGATTGCATCAGTAAATCCTAAGCCGAGAGCCACGAATCATGCACACACAGCACGCCTGCTTTTAAATGTCTAATTTTTTTTCTGCTGCTGACCTTGACAACTAGTACGTGTGTTCAACTCACAAACAATGGAACAATCCCCTTTCTTTGTTCCTTTATTAGGGGTCCAAGCCCGAGGGGGGTTGGAACAGCGTTTGCAAGCAGCAACGCGGTTCCCAGTTTCAGCGGTGCTTGGAACCCTATTGTTTTTTCTCCTTGAATCAGCTTAGAAATATTCTGGCAAATTTGCTTTTCCAACATCCTTTGATTAGGATATCAGAGTCCTTGGCCTTGCCTATGTTATACTTTTATGTTTTTAATTTTATTGCTTTACTTTTCATTGAAAATAACTTGCATGAATGCAAGCTTAATTAACCAAAAGTTATGTCTCTAGTCACTTGAAAGGTTTGTATTCATGCATGAAGAAAAAGTGCGCTGTGACGATCAAACACTCAAAGGAGGGAAACATTGTTATTAATCTGTGATGAACGGCTAAAAGTGTTCCGATTTGACAGAACACAAACATCTGATAGGATTAAACCGCTGTGACTGAGGGAATTCAGTATTCCCATTTGTGCTCCACAGACTTTGACATTCACACTGTAAGAACTGAGCTGTAACTGAACTGACATTGTGTTCAGTCTACAGATATGCAGGAACAGATGTACAGGGATAGATGGTTTCATGTTGCCTCCAACATTGTGCAGTGGAACTGTCAGCATTTCTGGTATTAATGTCAACATCCTCATGAGAAGTAATGAGTTATCACAAGACTCTCTGCATCTAGTTATACCAGACCCCTGACTAAATTTAAACTATTCAATGTAGACAACTGGAAGTAAAGCCCCGCTTGAAGAAAATCTGTGGTTGCTGCAAGAAAATAAATAAATAAAATGAAACGGTGTGTAACACCAGGTCATAAATTCATTATTTTGTGCTTTCACCCTGCATCAGATTTTGTGTTAGTACTCAAAATGTGTTTGGCCATGACTGCAGCAATCCTCTGATCCTTTGAAACTAAACTTCAAAGCTTTACCAAACTCTTAGACTGGACATTTAAATCAGTGTCACTCCGTTCATTACTCAAAACACTGGTTCATCCCGTCTTTCCTCCCAAGACTTTCAAATCAAGCGTCATAGGATAGCTACCTATCATGAATTAGTTAGCTGGAAGTGTAATGCCTGCATGTCAAACTTGATTTACTTGAATTTTTATAAAGTATGTTCTATTTTGGTCAAAGGCATCCCTTAATCCATAATCCATCTTTTTGACATCTACTTTAGCTGCCATTTGAATGCAACTTTCTTGAGAAAGAATTTTACATTTTTGACATTTCGCCTTGCTGGGAGAAATTTAAAATTCAACTTGAGGCTAGGCTGTCCATCAAGTCAAATTGAAATGAAATAAAGTGTTGAATCACTGTAGAATGACACAAATAATTGTTTTGATTTGTGTCTTCTAAAACTGTTAGAAAGGACTGTTAGAAATGACTGTTGAAAAATTAATCTGTTTTATGATGTGACCACATTATATATATAAGGTTTGGTTGTGTTACGTGTCACGTGTTATGCCCTGTCTAGCTTCAGGTTGGACAAAGGTCAAAACAACATACAAACCAAGCTATCTCAAAAACAGATCATCAATTTAAACTGTCATTGTAAGAATAAACCAAATAACAATAACTAAACTTCCTTAATATTGAAAAAACAGGAGAAAACGTGTTAAAGGAAAATGTCAGTCCACCCCTACTAATTCTAATAAACAATAAACCATGAATATGGCACAAGCTATAACAAAGTTCCAAGAAGGTGTGGCTGGTTGGCACATGGGGAGGTAGACTGTTCTACTTTAAGACCGGGGCAGAGCACAACATCTTGGCTGTTCATTAACTGATCCAATTAGTTCCTTAGTCGTGGCACAGATTATTTTACATACATACATACATTCATCCATTCCACCAATCACACGTCATGCATTCAGAACACAGAATAGAGAACAAAATCAAACACAATATGACCACACTCGTAACAACTTCTTTCCCAAGAATTAAAACATCCCCTATAATGCTTTAATTCAAGAGAAATTCAGGACCACTTGACAACACATCAGCAGTAATATTTTGTGCTTTTCTTATGACGAATCTGCAGGAAGCGACCAGCGCATAAGCCTCTGATTAGTATCATTTTTGCATGTTGACTCTTCACCTCCGGGGAAAACTGAATGAGACGGCTTACCCTCATCGAACAGAAACAGCACTGCGGAAGGTTACCAACGACCTTCTCATGTGCGTGAATGTCACGTAGATAAGAGCAGATGTCAATTAATTGTGAGTCCATGCTGATGTGACGACGCATAAGCCTGCAGCAGCGTTGTGCAAGGTATTGTAGACTAGCACCCAAATTGGAAGAAGAACCCTCATTTCAGGCACTGTCATCTAGTGTGTTGCAATATATTCAAACTGACACCATGGGTGCACAAACCAGTAGATTTAGGTCTCAAAATTTTAAACGAGTTACGATTAAGAAGAAATCTGAAAAAGATTTACCAAAGACAGAGCGAAAAGCTATGAAAGAACTGTTAAAGAGAAACCCTCATTTAAAAAATGTCCAAAGTAAATCAACCAGTGAAAGACACCAAGAGAATGGATCATGACTAAAGTAGGTTTCTATTATGCAGAACCGTACTTGACTGACTTATGTGACTGGGCTGACGGCAGATGGAAGCTTCGATAAAGATAAACTTGCGTTCGATCGTATTTAATCCTGAGTGGGATCTAGAATATAAGAAAGATGTATTTCGTGCATGGAAACTACTAAGCAAATATTGACCAGGGAACGCTCAAAAGATTGATCAGAAAAAGCATAAGAAAAAAACTAACAAACTTTATGTTTATGAAGAGAATATAAAGAAACCATTAGAAGAAAACCAAGCAAAGAAAATACGTCCTGTTCTTCTCTTACAGGTGTACCTGTACTACCTGAAATCTCATCACCTACCACGTGTACAGAGGAAGACATTCCAGATTTTACATTTGTCTGCTCTGGAGTATTGGATTTTGATTAACAGAATAAGAAAAGTTGTCCTGAGATTATCGCTATGATAATTTTCCCAGTAATAAATAAACCATCACCTGATTTAAAAGAAATGGCACAGGCAGTGTGTCTGGATGTGGTTGCAAAATTCCAAAAAAGCATTTGAACTTGCAGAGAGAAAATATAGTGATGAAGACGATCAAATTACTGCAGGACAAATAAAATTTGTTAATGAATGCATCAGGAGTGAATTCAAAAAGATCATAGCCTTACTAAAAACAGGCCAGATAATAGACATTAGTGATTCTGCTGTAATGGGAGAAAGAATAAAGTATTCCTTTGACAGTGTGGTCAAAAGATATGCAGAAAAGAATAACATGAAAAAAGATCTCAAAGTTCAAATTACTCCCACAGATGTGCAAAGAATTGTTTCCAATATCTCCAGCGTAGAAGTAAAGGACATATATAAACAAAGTAAACAATTTATTGATGAAGAAACTGGGAGAGTAAGTGAAAGTGATAAGTGCACCTTTCGTCGTAATGGACGATAAAATAATGGCTAATGAAATTTCACGGATCGCGCAGGATGCACCATGACCATTGACAAATCTGATTGGTTTAACACATGGTGCATGGTCCGGCAAATATATACGTTACATTTTGACTACACTGATGCCCGATGTACAACTTGAAATGTTGATTGAAAAATGCAATACCTTGAATTACGACAATGATGGCTCCGTAATGGGTCAAACTGAACTGGAAAGAAAATTTCCATGGCTGAGTAATAGGCATAAAGATACACATATTGAAGAAATTACTGACTTCTTAAAGCACAATTCAGCTCAAGATAAAGACATCACGCAAATATTAACGTGCAAACGTAAACCCAATGAACAAATCTCAGTATGTGACTAGATTGAATGAACAACCTATATTACCAATTTCTGATGCAGATGATCGCTTTTGCCTCTCAATGTTCTTCAATGCATTAGATCCACAATCTAGTTATACTTTAAAATCTCTGCACCAGATGTGTATTCTATGAGTCTAATAGATTTACAAAAGAAAATAGGGAATTACATGCCCTTGGATTATTTAATAAACTTACAATTAGGCTGTCCAAATGTCTCCTGAAATTGAAGAATAATTTATGGTTTCCAGGAATTTCAACAGAGAGGCGAAGGGAGACGTCTCCATATGTCTAACATAGGTTTCAGTCAGAGTCCTAGAATAGCAAGGATGGGGTATGCAGCCAGGGGATGGAGAGCAAACGTGTGTCATTACTGTCTACAGACAGGTCACTGGGTCAGAGACTGTCCATCACAGAAATGTGTCAAATGCCAAAACAGGCTAATGTAAAGTATGGTCAGTTCTCTCCACAAAATTAAACTGATCCGGCTCTACAAATAGCTTGTCTGATTCCTAGGTACCCTCATAAATCAAAACAGGTGGCCCCCTGCAGTCAGCAGCCTGTAGCCCTGTAAAGCGACCATCTACATTCCTGTGGAAAAAAAGATAGGACAACCAACAGAGGGACTCCGACGATAAAATGAAATTTATGATTAATGCTCCACAATTTCAGATTTCTAATACGCCTTCAGAATTATCAAAATTAAGTTTACGAGTGTCAGGAAAAAATGTTAGTTTCCTAGGAGCAACTATTTCATGTTTAAGGCAAAATGATTTGGTTTGCCCCTTAAGTACTAAAACTGTCCAGTCTGTCGGTATTAAAGGAGTCCCACAAACTGAACCCTTATCCCTTCCTTTACAAGTTGATTAAGATGACTTTAAATTACAGCATTCACTTATTGTGACTCCTACTGTCCCAATTTCTTTATTGAGATGGGACTTTTTCCATCCATCCATCCATCGTGAGCCAATCCCTTTCATCGCAGCACTAGGAGAAAACATGACAGACCCTTCTTCCCATCCATCGTTATGGGAAACGTAATGTAGTGGTGTGTGCTTGTGTGCTGACCTACAGGTGTTCAGCCCAGCACTCTGTTGCCTCTTGAACACACCCATAGCATTTAGGACCTGTGCCATCATGGCTGCCTCTTTGTCTCTGCCTGTCAGTTGCCACGTGGGACACTCTCTGTGATTTTTAGGTAGGTGATTGACTTAAGTCTGTTTTATGCTTTTAAGGTGTTTCCAAATAACTGAGTTGTGTATCTTGCAGCAGTCTGCTACCTGCTTTATTAGTGTCTGCCTTGCTGACAGTTGGACTCCCAAGTTCCCCTGCCTGAAGTGGCATGACATACTCCCCTTTAGCCTACTGAGCATGTGCTAAGGTAGGAGTTACTTAACTTAAAGCAAGGTCCATCCATCCATCATCTACCGCTTTATCCATTTAAGGGTCACGGGGGGCTGGAGCCAATCCCAGCTAACATTGGGCGAGAGGCAGGGTACACCCTGGACAGTTCGCCAGCCTATCGCAGGGCCACATACAGAGACAAACAACCAGTCACTCTCACATTCACACCTAAGGTCGATTTAGAGTCTCCAATTAACCTAACCCCATTCTGCATGTCTTTGGACTGTGGGAGGAAGCCGGAGAACCCGGAGAGAACAAACTCCACACAGAAAGGCCCTGGTTGGTTTGAACCGGGATTCGAAACCAGAACCTTCTTGCTGTGAGGCGAAAGTGCTAACCACTACACCACCGTGCAGCCCACAGGACTTATTGGTAAACTTAATGTAAAACTATTTTATGCTTACCTGATGGTATTGAAGTTCATATTCCAGCAAAAAGAAAATATCATTTTTTCTCTAATTATCCTTGTAATATAGACAAGGCTACATCTATTCTATTGAATGCTGATTTTATCAGCAACTTATTCACAATTAACAGATTTAAGGAATTGTCAAGATGCCAAGCTGCAGTGGCAGCAAAGATTTTAAACATGAAACCAGTGGATGCACCATTTTCATATAGCTCTATTGATCAAGTAAAGATGCAAGAAATTCCACATGGGTTATATATATGTATCATCTTATGGACTTTTAATTCTATGGAAAAATAATTGTGACTGTTTTGGTGACTGGTAAGGACTGTATAGTTTGAGTGGTTCATAAAACTTGTGGCCACCAGGGGACATCGGTTAGGATACACTACAGATAAGACCCTCCTTTTTACTCTTTATTATAGTTAAATGAGGACGTGTGTGGTTCTGGAACAGAGATAATATAAACAATTAGTAAAGGTTGTTACATATCTTGCAGGTATACAACATGACAAAATACTTCACCTTAGACATAAATACAATGTTATAATTCCTAACACAAATCAAATACAAAACCGGGAGCGAAATAGTGACTTAAAGACATATATCTGAAATCTCTGTCCAAACAGCAATATATAAATAAGTGGAATGCAGTTTAGTTAACAACACCAGACCCTGTATTCTCTGCATCCATAAACATCAACAATTACATAAAATGAAGTTGCTCACACTATGCAAAGAACAATAAACTAACAATTATCAAACAAGGGCACTTTAAGCTTGTACAGCAACGCCTATCAGCCTCATGAAACGAATACCCAAACAGACAGAGAGTGACTAGCACCGTAAACATCACTCCGCATCGCCATTATGCAATAACAGACGGCACTATGTCCAACATGCTTACCATGCAAACAGACCCAATGTGAACATTATTATAGTGTAAATAAACGTAAAATGAGTTTGACTTATGGGTTGTTTGCACGCTCACAGTCCTCAAAGGGAAACTGAACAACGGGGAACAGCATACACTTTAAATGCGTCTTGACACCGGCACTCTCATCTGAACTTTTCACACACCCTAAAGTTCGGCCGTATCCCCCCGCCAGCAGGGGAGCGTAGTGCGGTTCCTGATTGACTGAGACAGCCACGTTACCTGTCTGCAGTACTCATCCTTCCTCACAATGATGATATAGAACCCTTTGTTTGTGCTGTAAGAAATTATTTTACATACACTGAACAAAATTATAAATTATTAATGCAACACTTTTGTTTTTGCCCCCATTTTTCATGAGCTGAACTCAAAGATCTAAGACTTTTTCTATGTACACAAAAGGCTTATTTCTCTCAAATATTGTTCACAAATCTGTCTAAATCTGTGTTAGTGAGCACTTCTCCTTTGCCGAGATAATCCATCCACCTATCAGGTGTGGCATATCAAGATGCTGATTAGACAGCATGATTATTCCACAGGTGTGCCTTAGGCTGGCCACAATAAAGGGCCACTCTAAAATGTGCAGTTTTATCACACAGCACAATGCCACAGATGTCGCAAGTTTTGAGGGAGCGTGCATTTGTCATGCTGACTGCAGGAATGTCCACCAGAGCTATTGCCCGTACATTGAATGTTCATTTCTGTACAATAAGCCGTCTCCAAAGGCGTTTCAGAGAATTTGGCAGTATATCCAACCGGCCTCACAACCGCAGACCACGTGTTACCACACCAGCCCAGCACCTCCATATCCAGCATGTTCACCTCCAAGATCGTCTGAGACCAGCCACCCGGACAGCTGCTGCAACAATCGGTTTGCATAACCAAAGAATTTCTGCACAAACTGTCAGAAACTGTCTCAAGGAAGCTCATCTGCATGCTCGTCATTCTCATCGGGACTCGACCTGACTGCAGTTCGTCGTCGTAACCGACTTGAGTGGGCAAATGCTCACATTTCATGGCGTCTGGCACTTTGGAGAGGTGTTGTCTTCACGGATGAATCCCGGTTTTCACTGTACAGGGCAGATGGCAGAGAGTGTGTATGGCGTCGTGTGGGTGAGCGGTTTGCTGATGTCAACGTTGTGGACGAGTGGCCCATGGTGGTGGTGGGGTTATGGTATGGGCAGGCATATGTTATGGACAATGAACACAGGTGCATTTTGAATGCACAGATATACCGTGAAGAGATCCTGAGGCCCATTGTTGTGCCATTCATCCACAACCATCACCTCATGTTGCAGCATGATAATGCACGGCCCTATGTTGCAAGGATCTGTACACAATTCCTGGAAGCTGAAAACATCCCAGTTCTTGCATGGCCAGCATACTCACCGGACAAGTCACCCATTGAGCATGTTTGGGATGCTCTGGATCGGCGTATACGATAGCGTGTTCCAGGTCCTGCCAATATCCATCAACTTCGCGCAGCCATTGAAGAGGAGTGGACCAACATTCCACAGGCCACAATGAACAACCTGATCAACTTTATGCGAAGGAGAGGTGTTGCACTGCGTGAGGCAAATGGTGGTCACACCAGATACTGACTGGTTTTCGGAACCCCCCCCCCCCGGACCCCACCAATACAGTAAAAGTGCACATTTTAGAGTGGCCTTTTATTGTGGCCAGCCTAAGGCACACCTGTGCAATAATTATGCTGTCTAATCAGCATCTTGATATGCCAAACCTGTGAGGTGGATGGATTATCTCGGCAAAGGAGAAGTGCTCACTAACACAGATTTAGATAAATTTGTGAACAATATTTGAGAGAAATAAGCCTTTTGTGTACGTAGAAAAAGTCTTAGATGTTTGAGTTCAGCTCATGAAAAATGCGGCAAAAACAAAAGAGTTGTGTTTATAATTTTGTTCAGTGTATATTGATCATCTTTTAACATCATATAATCATTATCTTAATTTGCCCCGAGAGACAATCAACATAAAAGTTATTTCGCCTGGTTGTATTAAAATGCATTTTTTTATTAAACACCTGCAGAATAACATCAAACCACAAATGGATATGGATAACTTTACTGACGTTTCATTAAAAAACACTCAATATTTGCTTCAGTCCCATCTGAACTATTGGCACTAAATGCTAATCATATATTAAGTTATTAGATGTCCCACCATACCAAGTCAAAATAAATCCCAACAAATATCCCATATATGTTAAACAATATACACTCTCTAAAGAAAAAGAGGAAGGTATCAGTTATTGAAAGCTTATTACAGCAAGTAGTTATTGTTAAACAATGGTTTAAAATAATACACCACACTGTAAGAAAAATTCCTATTTTTACGGAAAATAACTCTTTACAGTAGTTTTCTGTTTTTTAAAATGATATGCAAAAGTCTGTGAAATTACAGACATTATATGTAAATTAACAACCCAACTGTTATTTTAAGTATTTTACCAATAATGACAAATTACATTTATTTCCCATTTTTTTTTACAGAAAAAGTACTTTATTACGTATATAGTATTTTTTCTGCTTCCTCAAGTTATATACAAATTAATGTAAAATGACAATAATTGTCGTAATTAAATATGTATCTCATCAAAGGAAGGTTTATGTCCATATTGACAATTTAATGTTTTTATCTGTACATTTTAAGGTAAATCTTATTAGTTTTATATTTATGTGTACTTCTAAATCCAAACTTTTAAATTCTGGCTACAAATTTAGCAATATTTTTCCATTACACCAAACACAAATGTTCCTCTTTTTTAAAATGAGTACAAAGCTGCACTGCTTTAGAGGTTGAAACCTTCAGGCATGTAGCGCCTCTGGTCTCACTCAATCAGTGACTGTCAATAAATCTGACAAAAGTAAAATGAGTAGTCAAAGGCAGGAAAAGACATGTCAACGGACAGGTCGCCAGCGTTTCGCAAGGCAAACATGCAGAGACAAACAACATTCATTCTCACATTCACAACTATGCTCAATTTAGAGTTTTCCAATTAACCTTACCCCATCTGCCTTTGTTTGGACTGTGGGAGGAAGCTGGAGAACCAGAGAGATCCCACGTAGACACGGGGTGAACATGCAAACTCAACACAGAAAGGCCCTGGTTGGTTTGAACCGGGACGCAAACCCAGAACGTTCGATACAATACTGATACTTTGTTATTATTTTAATGATAACGATACTCTACCACTCTTAAGGGGTATTCAAATCACATGACACATGCTGGACATGAATAATTTACAACACAAAAATAAATAAAAAATGTGTGTGCTAATAAATGTAGAATACAAAAAGTTTTACAGAAATACTATCAGCAACTAAAAATAACAATAAATAATTTATAACAAATATGATCATAAAATGTGCACACACATCTGCATTTTCTTTGTCTTAAACTTCTTAAACAGGCCATGACTTTTTCCCAAAAGAAACTGTTGTTTAGTGGTGCAGCAGACTGGGAATCATCTTTTTGTTTATGCTCCTCCTTATGACTTTCAGATTGCGTTGCTTTTAGATGTTTGAAGAGGTCACTTGTATTGCTACTGTGTGGCACATTTTTGTAACAGATGGTGCATCTCATGTAGTCATGACTCATGAGGATAAACTGTAGTTTATCTCCAGACTGTTTGGTAACAAACTTATACAAAAGTACTGAAAACGCTAGGAAGTGATGCAGCCACCCCGTTTTTTTGTAGATATAATATATGGATTTTTCTTTTAAAGTGTTTTCACTGGGGATAGTGAATGAGTGCGTGATTTCGGACACACCCACTGTTCATACATTCAAATATGCGATAAAAGTCTGCAAGCTTAAATGCTAAGGTGGACCATGTGAAGCTACTAAAAACTGAAACTAATTGTTTTAAGATATTCTATTGATGAGAAGACCTGTTCTGTTTTATTGGTGTGTTATCAAGACTGTTCTCTATTGTTTTGTATGCGCTTATTTCACATAAAAAGTGGGATCTTCTAAGACACCAGAGCTAAAAGTGGGATAGTGTGGGACAAGTGGGACACTTGTGTGTTGTTCAGGGATTTTAGGAAAACTTTGAATTTGCAGAAGTAAATATTAGTGACTAATATTTACATTGCTATTTGTGTTTCCTATTTTGCAATGTTCCGTGCTCCATTAAACATATGGCATGTTCCTGTCAGGTGATGAACACACAGCTGAGGAGGCTGGCAGCCCTGGACACTGGCTTCCTGTGTCCTAGTCGTGCCTGTTAGACTTCGACCACTACAAGGTAAGATTAAGTGATTTGTTTGTAGGGCTAAGGATTGCTGCATGAATCAATTTTAGAAAGAGGATGTTGTGAGGATCTGTGGTTTCTTGACATCTTTAACATTTTGGTGGTACATTGTATGTTTTGCTGCTAACGCACAGTGATTTGTGGACCATACAGCATGAAGCTAGGCCCTGCTGTACATGTGCCAACTTCCGGAGGAGGCTCGGAGCTCTTATACGAACCTGAAGTGAGTGATTATTATGAAATTATACTTTCACATAAAAAAATATCCTGATGAATCTGTAGTGGAAATAATGACCTGGTTCTCTTTCATTAGCACTGACGGTAGAATCGGTCATCTAGCTAAGAAAACCGACTGGATGCTTCACCTCCAGGAGCCAAAGGGAGTACACACTAGAGGTGCGCATATCGGCACTGACACCATCCAAATCCGGGTGTGATCCACCCTCAACCCAACCATTAATTATTTTCACTGCTTTAAGGACCAGCACCCACATAGTCATTTCACTCCCCCAATACCAGCAGCTGGTGAAAACCCTGTTTCTCCCTGCCGTTGTTTTTCCATAAACGCTAGCTACGATAGCTGACATTAGCTAACGTTGCTGCCAGACCAGCATAATGTCAGTTAACTTAAACCAGCCTAGCCTGGAGCTGGTAGGGACAACTTAAAGCACGGACGGTAACAGTATATATCACGGTATATTAACTGCAAGGTAGATATTAATGTACTCTTAACTGTTATACTACACTTAGGACATATTTCAAATAGCAGGAGAGTAGGGCTTTTTTAATGCTGTACAATAACAAGGGGCTTCGGGCTTAGATGTACTTTCACTTGTACTTTCACTAAATATTTGTTTTCTGTTAAATTGTTTGAATTTAATCAATTCCGGTTCTTATCAGAAATCTTTCCTTCCACAAGCTATTACACTGTACAACACCTCACCTCTTTCTGACAGAGACACTCTGGACTGGCGTGGTGATACAGTTGCAGTGCTGTAATGACATGGCATTGGCCTTGAAATGCAAACAGGTATATGACACAAATTAGAGTCTGTCATACATAGATGGCTTGTTAATAACGGACAGGTGGGGCAGGGTACGCCCTGGTTTTAAAGCCAGACCATCAGCAATTCAAAGAAGTGCGACTGATAAATTCATATGTCTTCAAATCTGCACCCCTTGTACACAGCTTTAATAAACTATCCAACTGTAAATATATTTAACCCATTGTAAGTTGTAATTAGGCATGTCATTTTCTAACCAAAATACAGAATTTAATATTTTGAACTTAAATATGTTTCTGTTTTTCAGAACTCTGATCTGAAAATGGCTGTCCACCGACAGTTGTCATCTAACCTGACAGAGCTTGAAAGGATCTTAAGAGAAGAAAATCCTCAGATCCGGGTGGGCCAAAGCTTGTCGGGTCATACCCCTGAAGACTCGAGGCCGAGACAGCTGCCAAAAGGTGCCTTAACTAAGTACTGAGTAAAGGGTCTGAATATTGCTATGTCATTATGGGATATTGAGTGTAGATTGATGAGGGAAAAATGTATTTAAATGATTTGAACATAAGGCTGCAGCATAACAAAGTGTGAAAAAAGAGAAAGGGTCTGAATACTTTGTGAATGTACTGTATGTGTAGCTGCCTGTTTCACTTTTCCAACACTAAAAGAAACTTGCTTACATTTTTTTAGATCAAGCATTGGAACAAGGTTTATGAAGGAGAACGGGCACCCAACAGAGAGACCATCACTATTACGTATCAACTGCAGTAAATAAGACAAGCTATTTGTAAATTTTAACCACTATTTTTAAACCCTTACATTGTAATTAATGTATGTAGTCAGGGTTTTTACTGGGTTGATGTCATGCGCTCATTTGCATATTAATGGCGTCATCGCGCAATTTTTTTCCAAAAATGTAGTGGTGGCAGTTAGCCCAATTAAGGTAGTGAGCCTGGGTCGTAGTTGTCGCTTACTTCTGAGCTTACCCCCTTCACTTTAGTCAGCAGGTAGCAAGCAAGACACGGGAACCTGGCTTGGGTCTTAAGGAGTTGTAGCATTTACTCAACGATAAATAAACACACTGCACCTCTACCTTCACAGCTGTAACTTCATACTCACCAACACACACATGCTCTCTCACTCTCTCCACTGTACATTCACAAACATGATGCACTGAGTTGGAGTTCCCTACTTGTAACACATTTTAGTTTTAAAAACATATTCTGGCTTTGTTTTGAGCCTTTAAGCTTGTTAAAAGGAATGGTAAAAAATGAAACACTACTTTTAAAGGACTTTTCAGTGAATCTTAGTGTGTCCTTTTTTCTCTTTTTCTCCAGAGATGCACCAAGGGTCCAGCTGATTACTGGCAATTAGGAGGAGGATTGTTATTCATCTGCTACGTTGCACTGTCACTTCTGGTACAGATTCATTGACCTGTTGTGGTATGTTTTAATTGTATTTATTAATACACTGTATAGTTAGGTTTATGAATTAAAAGAGTCTAATGTTTGTCCACATATATTATTAGAACTATACAGAGCCCCCAGGGGTCAGGAAAATATTGTGGAAAACTGTTAAACTGCTGAAGAACTGTTTGTGAAAATTGATATTGCAAATTGACATATGAATAAATTGAATAAAGGTGTTAAAGAATTAATAGTGGTTTGTACATATTTTGTAATAGGTGTATAACCGGTTTAATAATTTAGGAAAATAGGTAAGATCACAATGTTTTTCTCCAGAACCTTGAAAGCAAATTTCTGTAAATATATTTATTTGAATAGATTTATTAGGAAATTTTACTTTAACTTAACAGTCTTTTTCGGCAGTTGCTAGTGCTAGTCATTTGACCTCTCGTGAAGGTGTGTGATCGTAACAATTTAGGAAAAATGTGTAAAATAATGGGTTTTCTCTGCAGAACTTTTAGTTCTGCCACTTTTTTGAAGGTGTTTGATCCTAATAATTTAGGGAAAATGTGTAAAATAATGGGGTTTTTTTCTGCAGAACTCTTTAGTTCTGCCACTTAATTGAAGGTGTTTGATCGTAATAATTTAGGAAAAATTTGTAAAAAAAAGGGTTTTCTCTGCAGAACTTTTAGTTCTGCCACTTTATTGAAGGGTGTAAAATAACAGTGTTTCGCTGGAAAACCTTAAATGAAAATTACTGTAAATTTTTTTTTTTACATTTATTTGAATTAGAATGTTTTTACATTTATTTGACGGTTTTTGTTTGGTAGCCGCAGCTGCCAGTCATTTGACCGTTTTTTTTTTTATGAGTTGCCGGAAAATTAACGAAGCCATTTATCCTATAGCTCCTGTGGTACCAGATACTAATGCCATTTTAGCAGCGAGGCCAGCAGATTCTAAGTTGTAAACAGTGGCAGATCTTTGTTCTGCCTACTTTTCAATCCCTGTACATGAAAAATACGCAAGGTTTGTTTGCATGTACCTACAGAAATGAACAATATGTTTTTACTAGACTTCCCATGGGATTAATAGATAGCAGCACTGTTTATTCTGCTGCAGTGAATATGCACTTGTCACAGTTAGTTTCACCTGGTCCGTCCACACTTTTACAGTATGTGGACGACATATTAGTGGCCTCACTGACAGAGTCTGATTGCCTCCAAGACTCATTGGCACTGCTTAACCACCTAGCTGTGTTTGGACACAAGGCTTCACTTGCTAAGCTCCAGTTTTGTCAACCATCGGTGAACTTTTTGGGATATGTACTGAAAGATGACTGTTGATACTTATCACCTGAGAGATAAGGACATAAAATAGCAAAAGCAATAGCAGAAGATGGAACTTTTATCGCTTTTGGGTCTAGCAAACTACTGCAGAGCTCGCTGAATATGCTGTGTATGACTCTACCTCGCGCAAAGCTACATTAAAGGATGCGACGGACGTCATCTTGTGGACTGAGGAAATGAGACATGGTTTTCATCACATAAAATACCTCCTGTGCACTGCTCCTGCACTGGGTTTACCAGATTACAAGCAGACATTTCATCTTTACGTTGCAGAAGATGGACTTGTTGCCTCATTGGTTCAGACGCATGGTGATGGACTGAGACCAGTTGCATATTACTCCAAAATGTTACCCTTCATTGTTCAAGGCATGGTCACATGTGTAAGAGCTGTGGCTGCAGCTGCTATAATGGTTGAAAAAGCGCAGACCATTGTTTTAGGACACTCACTGGTACTACATACATCTCATTTAGTTAATATCATCTTACTCACATTCTTTCCTTAATTCTTTATTTCGGACAAATTAAAATAAAAAAAGCAAGGTGACACTGCACACAAAAACAAAAGAAACAACAAAACAAAATGTTCATAAAGTGTCACAAACAACATCCACAAACGAACAAATCATACATGTCAGAAAAGGAGCAGTTGGAAACCAGAGCTTATTTATTCGCACCCCTTCTTCAACTGCTTATAATTTCTGTACAACATTAGCAGCTATATACACCAAATTATACCAAATTATTTACATTCATTCCTTAGTCAAAATATTTACAAAGCCCAAAAAAACTAAAACTTAAATATCCCACTCAAAATCACCTACCCTCATCCCAATATCCCTTTAAAGAGTGTTCTTGTACTTGAATTATGTTGTGCTAAGTTTAATTTCTGGTTCCAAACCATTCCACAAATTCACCCCACAGATAGTTGTGCACATACTTTTAAAAGTTGTTCTGTTATTGATTTTTTTTTAAATGATGTTCCCCTCTCAAGTTATACCCACCCTGTCTTTTCATGAATAGTTTTTGTATATTTCTTGGAAGTTGATTATTTCTTGCTTTGTACATGATTTGTGCAGCCTTAAATTTAACCAGATCTATGAACTTCAGTACATGTGACTTTAGCAATAATGAATTGGTATGATCCAGATATCCAACTTTATCGATGATTCTTTTTTGTAATGTGCGCAACGGCTTTAGGTTTTGTTGGCATTACCCCATATCGCGACACAGTAAATCAGATATGGCAATATGAGTGTATTATACAGAATATGTAAAGATTTATGGTCCACAATGTGTCTTGATTTTCTCAAAATTGTTATAGTTTTTGACAGTTTTGCTTTGACGTGGTTTATATGTGGTTTCAAAAGATTTAGTGAAATTTATTTTCATATACTCTATCTATACTTATGTTATTTTCAATTGTATTTGAGGATTTGTTTTATGTTCTCCAAAGAGCATAATCTTTGTTTTCGAAACTCTTTCTGCCCCCCGACCACTTCAACTATCTAAACCAAAGGTAAATAAAAGAGGTGTAATTCACAAATATTATGAAGATCAACACAAAGCCTATAAATGAACCTAAAAATAGAACAATAAAATGTGGATAATTAAATATTAGGTCACTCCTCGAAATCTTTGTTAGTGAATGATCTGATAACTGATCACCACATTGATTTATTCTATATGACTGAAACCTGGCTACAGCCAGAATAATATGTTAGTTTAAATGAATCAACACCTCCCTCTTATAATAATACTCATATTTCTCGGACCACAGGCAGGGGAGGAGGAGTAGCAGCAATGTTCCTATCAGACTTATTGCTCAACCCTCGACCTAAACATAGCTTTAACACATTTGAAAGCCTAACTCTTAGCCTCTTTCACCCAAGCTGGAAATGTCAAAAAACAGTTATTCTAGTCATTGTATATCGACCACCAGGCCCTTACTCTGAATTTTTTTACAGACTTTTTATCTGAGTTGGTGCTTAGCACAGATAAAGTCATAATAGTGGGGGATTTCAACATTCCTGTGGATGTTGCCAACCACAGTCTTAGTTCTGCCTTTAATTAGCTCATAGACTCAATTGGTTTTACTCAACATGTAAACAAACCCACTCACTGTTTTAATCACACCCTCGACCTCGTTCTGACATATGGCATGGAAATCTAATAGATCTAATAGTATTTGCTCAAAACCCTCTGTCAAATCACTACTTAGTTACATTTGAATTCTTAATTATTAACTTTACTGAATTTGGAGAAAAGTTTTATTACAGCAGGTGTCTATCAGAAAACTCTGTAAGTAAATTCAAAGAAAAAGTTCCATCGTTATTTACTCCACTGCCATGTGTCGATACAGTGCAGGATAGTTATCTAAACTTTACTCCCACACAAATTGATAATGTTGTTGACTTCTGAGCTTACCCCCTTCACTTTAGTCAGCAGGTAGCAAGCAAGACACGGGAACCTGGCTTGGGTCTTAAGGAGTTGTAGCATTTACTCACCGATAAATGAACACACTGCACCTCTACGTTCACAGCTGTAACTTCATACTCACCGACAGTGTGTATTTCTCCAGTGTTAGCATCTCTGCACTGGCTTCCTGTAAAATTCAGAATATTATTCAAAATCCTGCTCCTAACCTACAAAGCCCTTAATAATCAAGCTCCATTATAATCTTACAGAGCTCAGTTTCATATTATCCCAATAGGTCACTTTACTCTGTAAACGCAGGCCTACTTGTGGTTCCCAGTCTTTAAAAGTAGAATGGGAGGCAGAGCCTTCAGCCACCAGACTCCTCTCCTCTGGATCCAGCTCCCAGTTTGTGTCAGGGAGGCAGACACCCTCTCTACATTTAAAGTTAAAGTTAAACCCTTCCTCTTTGATAAAGCTTATAGTTAGAGCTGCTCAGGTGTTAATAAACCATTTCTATACTAAGCTGCTATAGGCCTTGTTGTTGACAGTGCAGCAGCCTCACTACGTTCCACAATCAACACTGTCGCCCCTCTGAAAAAGAAGACAGTCAAACAGAGGAGTATAGCTCCATGGTGTAATGCACAAACACGTGCTTTAAAACAGACGTCATGTAGTTTAGAAAGGAAGTGGTGTTCCAATAGTCTAGATGATGAGGAAAATATAAACAACCCCAGGTTCCTCTTCAGCACTGTAGCCAGACTGACAGAGAGTAAAACCTCTACTGAACAGTCTATTCCTCCAACTCTAAGTAGCAATGATTTCATGATCTTCTTTACTGATAAGATTATTACCATCAGAGAAAAAAATGTATCAGCTTCTTCCTGATAATAGCACAGGCACACTGTCCGGTACAGTAGCCTCTGAACCAACAGTTTCGCCTAATTTATATTTAGAATGCTTCTCCCCTATAGATCTGGCTGAGCTGACTTCACTTGTCACTTCATCCAAGCCATCAACCTGTCTTTTATATCCTATTCCATCAAGGCTATTTAAGGATGTATTACCTTTAATTAATAATTCCATATTAGATCAGACCAATTTATCTCTATTAACAGGCTTTGTACCAAAGGCCTTTAAGGTGGCAGTATTTAAACCTCTGCTCAAAAAACTGACCCTAGACCCAGATATCTTAGCAAACTATAGACCCATATCAAACCTCCCCTTTATCTCTAAAATCCTTGAAAAAACTGTTCATTACCTGTTAAGTGACTATTTACACAGGAATAGTCTGCTTGTAGACTTTCAGTCAGGGTTTAGAAAACATCATAGTACAGAAACAGCACTGCTGAAGGTTACCAACGACCTTCTCATGGCCTCATACAGTGGACATGTTTCTATTCTTGTCCTATTAGATCTTAGTGCTGCATTTGATACCATTGATCACAAAATTCTGTTACAGAGACCAGAACACATTGGGATTAAAGGAACAGCATTAGAATGGTTTTAGTCCTACTTATGTGATATATTTCAGTTTGTTAACGTTTAAACAAATATTCCATTCATACAAAAGTGAGACATGGAGTATCACAAGGTTCTGTGCTGGGACCGATACTGTTACTTTATATAGGCTTCCTTTAGTCAATATTATAAGAAAACACAACATCAATTTCCATTGCTACGCTGATGATACCCAGCTGTATTTATCTATAAAGCCAGATGAAACTAATCAGGTAGACAAACCTCAGGACTGTCTTAAAGACATAAAGGCCTGGATGACTCATACTTTTTTACTTCTAAATTCAGAAAAAACTGAGGTCATTTTACGCGGCCCTTAACACCTCAGAGAAACATTATCTGATCTTATAGTTACCCTGGATTGTATAACCTTGGCCTCCAGCTCTACTGTGAGGAACCTTGGCGTTACCTTTGACCAGGACATGTCCTTTGACTCACACATAACAAAACAAGTCTCTAGGACAGCCTTCTTTCACCTGCACAATATCAAGACCATTAGAAACATCCTATATCAAAAGGATGCTGAAAAACTAGTCCATGCATTTGTCACTTCTAGACTGGACTGCTGTAATTCATTACTGCTAGAATGCCCCAATAAGTCTGTTAAAAGCCTCCAGTTAATCCAAAATGCAGCAGCACGGGTTCTGACAGGAATTAGAAAAAGAGATCATATTTCTCCAGTGTTAGCATCTCTGCACTGGCTTCCTGTAAAATTCAGATTATAATTCCAAATCCTGGTCCTAATTTACAAACCCCTTAATAATTAAGCTCCATCATATTCACCGTGAAGGAGAACTTCGTACAGGTACTACTGCTATCACAAACCGGCCACCAAGGTAGTCCTGTCGAATGTTCCTCCCTTCATAACCGATTAGTTTCTCAGTAAAGAGCTCTCCAGACACGGGAAGATGGTTTCCCCGATCAGGAAGATCATGTCTGGTTGTAAGTCTTCATTACTGAAACACGTAGTGTCTCACCGCAGACATCTCTATATGATACTGAACAACCGGAAAGAGGAGCTCAACCTCTGCTTCCGTATTAAAGTAGATCTGGCTATTCAACTAGCCGCCCGCGGGTCGGATACAGCCCGCCTGAATTTTTCAATGGCTCGCAAGAGATATGTGATATGAAAAAAGAATTAACGTTATATATCTCTGAGCTACTGTGGGACTTCTGACCTAGGCATACTGTATGATTCGTCCTTTTTAAGACATCTAGTGCTGTGATTGACTGTCAATCACTCAGCGTGGCCTCATGTTGGAGGGCCCATGGATGGGCCACAGCAAAACTGTTGTTTGCTAGCAAGCAAACAACAAGCCTCAAAATGTCTCTCTCCAACCTAAAAAGACGTAAAGTCTACGGCGAAAATCGCCATTTCCATAGCGAATGGACTGACAAGTATGAGTGCAAGGGCTGGCGGCGAGGCTGTCAGCTATAGCTCCACAAATGCAGTTTTTACACTGTATTATTCATCAGTCCGTTTTGTGTGCAAAGCTCAGTGGCGATCTAAAAAACACCATGGACACTGTCATGAACATTGTAAACTTCATCCGCTCAACTTCAGCCTGCAACATTGCCTTTTCCGTCAGCTTCTTGCTGACATGTCTGCAGAACACACAGACTTACTCGTCCATAACAATGTCAGATGGCTCAGCAAAGGAAAAGTTTTGGACCGTTTCTGTGAACTACGCCAGGAGATTGGGTCTTTCCTTTGTACATGCACACACAAAAGGGCAGCAAACCTCTTGGAGCACATGTTGGACGAACAGTTTATGGCAGTGTACTTCCTGTGTGACATTTCTGGACACTTGAACACTTTGAATCTCTAAGTGCAGGGGCCGGAGAAGTCAATCGCTGATTTGGTTGAAAGGCTTTGTGCATTCAAGACAAAGCAACCGATTTTCACAACAGACCTGACACCATGAATGCTGCACTTCCCACAGCTCCGTGCATTCATGAGCACAGCACCTGGAGCACACACATGATTTTGTCATGACAGATTTCAAGACAAAATTGTCTGAGAACTTTACTGAGCGATTCCAAGGCTTCAGCATTCCCATTGAGGTACTGCAGTTTGCTCGTCACCCGTCTTCCATCAAACCTGAGGCAGACTTCTGTGTAAAAGCAAAAGAGGTAATGTCTTGTATTGATGAGACTGTCTTTCAGATGGAGCTGGTTGATGTGCAGTCCTCCTTTGCTTTAAAACAGCACTTGCAGTCTGAGGGTGCAGTCGAATTTTGGTCTAAACATGTTAGCCGATATCAGTACCCGACAACAAGGAAAATTGCATTGCTAATACTGACAATGTTTGGCTCTACTTACACTTGTGAGTCCAGCTTTTCTCACATGAATGCCATCAAAACAAGGGCACGTTGTTCCATGACCAATGAGAAGTTGCATGAGTGTCTTAACATTGCCATGACTACTTATGAGCCAAACTATGTTGAAATAGCAAAATCAGGCAGTGTAATTTCTCTCACTGACCCAACAGGCTCACATGACCCATTTAAGGCATACAGTGCCAGTTTAATGAAATGCAAAGACTATAGATATGTTTTTTTGACGATTCAAACAGGTCTGCTTAAAGTTTGTCTGCATACTGTTGTACTGATTTCACCTTAATCTGATAGTTACTATTATACTATGTTCAGCTTTCATTTAGCATTTATGGATATGGATCTGTTTTAAACGCTCCTTATGTATGCTTGGAAGTGTTGTTGATAAAAAACAGACATTAATGTTAGTCTGGTGGCTACTGTTTTATTATATTCATCTAATTTTCTACATTTGTGGACATGGATCTGTCAGAAAAACACCTCATGTCCAGATGCTACATTTTGCACTTCTGTATTAAGCCTGGTAACCATAACTTACCTATTATTTTTTGTGGACTGGCTGCTGTCTGGAATTGATGATAATCATACTATTAAAGTGAAAGAAAAAGGATGCGCTTGACTAGTTTATTCCATGTTGTAATATTTCCATTAACATTATACTAAATTATTTGTAGTGATTATTTGACAAAATAATCGGTATGGCCCACGAACCCCCAGTGATTTTCATATTTGGCCCACTTGATATTGAAGTTGAATAGCCCTGAAGTAGATGATTATGATTACGTAATTTTTCCCAGCTAGAAATTTGTGGTTCCATAAGTGTTCTGAGAATATTATTATGTAATGTTATTCAAATGTTTTTAGCCGGAAGTTTTTATTGGGTTCCCAGAATGTTTTTTTTTAAAAGGTAGAAGAACGTTCTATACAAACATTATAAAAATGTTTAGAAACAACATTGTTAGAACATTTTGCCCTAACATTCTTCAAATGTTTTCAGCGGGAAGTTTTTATTTGGTTCCCAGTATGTTTTTTTAAAGGTAGAAGAACGTTCTATACAAACATTATAAAAATGTTTAGCAACAACATTTTTAGAACATTTTGCCCTAACATTCTTCAAATGTTTTCAGTGGCATCATTTTTAAAGTTCCCGGGAAGTTACTTAGTTTTAGAACAGGATAACATGCTTTAAAACCATTTTTTGAGGTAATATTGTTAAAAAAATTATGACACAACCTTTCTGTAACACTAGCCACTGTGGTTACTGGGATGACTTTACCTAACTATTGGACTATTAACACAAGTAAACAAGTAAACATTTTGATGATAAATCAATATTCCAAAGTCTTTCAACAGAATTCCTTTTTTTATTCAAAAATCTCTTCATAAAGTGTCACACTACAAAAACTACAAACAACTGTCGGGCAACAAATGAACAAATGCACTTAATTTAAGCCATTAATACAAATCAATAAAATTATAAAGAAAAGAAATACACTCCAATGATGGTGTGTGTGTTTGGTTCTTAATATTTATTCAGAGTCTGCAGACTCTGAAAACAGTAAGGGGCTTCTGCTCCCATCAGTTGCGGCAACGTTGCTCTCAGTCATGGATGGTCCCACTTCATCCACCTGCATTATGATAAAAAAAAATGAATCTGAATAATTTCTGATTCATCAGAAGCCTTTTCATGCTGTGACCAGAAGGTTGGTCAGTTCTTCTATCTGTCTCAAATCTGAAGGGTGCAATAATGATATGTGCCACTACACATGCAGAAAATGGTGTTGATTTTCATGTTGTATGTTGCAACCTCACAGAAACCTACAATATAATTTTGGTCATTAAAACACCGGCACCCCACCGGAGGCTGGAGTCCCCCTGCAGCGGTCCAGGGTTCGACTTCGATCCCGACCACATGCTGCTTGTCTGCCCCTGTCTCTCCCTCTTTCCTGCGATTACTTTCCCCCTGTCAATAAAGCAGTAAAATGTCCAAAAAATATCTTAAAAATATAACATAAAATACAGGATAGCGCCTCGACTAAGGCAGTGAATAAATTCTTAACTATAATATTATACAAATTATTTATCTACATTTACGGATACATCAACCTTATTTGGCCATTGCCAGTCATATAAATCAAACCCATGGTTTGTTTTGACTTAAGGTTTGCAGTGTAGGCTTCAGCATGTTGCAATTCCATGCTGCCAGGATGCAGTTAGGACACGGTGTTACTGATGAATTAAGCCAGTAGTTGTAAACCCAGCCCAGTCACACACAACTCAAATTCCAGACACTTATGGATAGTAAGATACAGTAACTACAATGTGCTCAGTAGAGTGCAGACCTCCACTAAGGAACATATTACATTCATAGTCGCATTTCTGTTTGTCTTTGTTGTATTTTTTAGCTTATTGGCATGAAAAGTTAATGAACTCTTTCTTGGCTCAGGGCCGATCTTTCTTCCAAGTTTATCCGTTATAAATGTTGGTTGTTTTGGACATACACATACACACACACAAACCAATACAGCAACATTGTATTTTCACATACCACTTTCTTTCTGTGAGATCTGTCCATTAATTTTTCGGAAAGCTCTTCCAGTTCTGCTGGAGTCTTTAGTGGTCTTGAAAAGTCTTCAATCTCAGGGTCATCAGATCTCATGTCTCTGGTCAAAATGGACTTAATGGTCTCCAGAGATTGTTCAATCTTGTCCAGCCTCATGAAGACGGCCCTTGCATATGCTGGTGTGGTAGAATCATCTAAAATATAACAGTACACTTAAACAATTGTCCTATGGCTCTTTTTGAATAAAATAACCAATTAACGTATTCCATGTTGCTGCCATTGTTTTTACATGCACAACAACCTATGAAAAATGAAGTAGGTAGTGTTAAATGTATGATGCACTTAAATACCCTTAACTGGTTGGTTATTTATACAGTGGTAATGGAAACAAAATTCAATTTACAACTTCACAGGTTATTGAAATTCTCAGGGTACCATTGGTAGTTCAAAATTCCACAATCCAACTTACATTGAGTGGTTGGTGTTCTTTTTGGAGTGCTGGTGATGGAGCGACCTAAATTTGCACAAAATTAACAAGTTACAATTGTGTACAATTGGATCATGGCACCATATGAAAGTTGCTTAGCGACTACAGGCATACCTTGTCCACTGCCACTGCTCTGTAACACATCCCTGGTCGGGGTTACCGCCACACTTCTGGTTGTTGTGGGCAACACTTAAAAAAAATAGTTTCAGTTGTAATCAGTGTTAACAGGATTACAAGCTACTAGACTATTAAACGGCATCCTATAGAACAGTGGTTTTCAACCCTTTCATGTTAGGACGCATGTAGAGGTTTGTCTCTATAGATCTTGTTTGGTTAAATTGAAGCTCTAGTGGGTATAATGCAAAAAAAAAAAAAATGTAAATGTATTATTTGGACATCAATAAATTTAATGAAGTTTCATAAACCATTAGTTGTATTTGTTGACCCCATTAGATGGCACTTTGGTTTAAAGAAAAAGGCTCAAGGAATTTGGCAATTCAGTGTGCTTTTATCGCTTTGTTGAACAGAGCGCCATCTAGTGGGCTCAAAAAATGAAGAAAATGGTTCATGAATCTTTATTTGTACACAATATGTATATTTTTTCAAATAAATACTTTGCAATAAAATGTCAAAATTCAGATGTGAATCCTTATATATACACTAGTATTTACCCTTATACATTGGCTTTCAGCTGGAAAAAATGGTTTGGAGGTTTAATTACTTGCTTACTTACTTGGGCTATTCTGGTTGTCTCTGGCTGAAAATGAATCCATTGATGGGGTGACTAAAGAAACACAAGGTCAAAGCAAGTTAGAAAGTCAAAGCAGTTCACAAAAGCGCTTACATGTAGCCTAAGAAATGCTCTACCAGGGCCTGCTGCAAAGGCTTATGGTATAAGAGTATGGTTATCTTCGACTATCCTATCCTAGTATTTACACCTGTTGACAAATAGGTGAACTTGGTGCTGCCCAATAATTGAACAAACCACAAACACATCAACAACTAGAAAATGTGGTAGGCCGCCTAGAAGGCAGATCAGGTATTCGCCTTATCACCTTGATGCCCTTTTTGGTCAGCTGACGCCACAAGGGGGTTTAGACGCGGAAGTGCCGCTAGTGTTAAAACTCCACTAAAATTACACAAATTTCTGAGGAAAACAATCTTGTACCAATTAAACAAACATAGACAGAGAAATTACACAGACACCAAACACCTATTGGTTACTCGGCACTTACAGGAAGGCATCGTTTGCATCTGCAATGAGAGGGTCTGATCCTTCGTGACAGATGATGCAGTTTTTTTCGTTTTTTTTACTCTCCTCACTGGCTCATCTATATCTGTATCTAATGGAGAGATATTCAAACATATATGTCAGGCATGCATATAGATAAGTGTTAGATATCTTCTTTTCAATGCATTTTCAAAAACGCACGACTATCAAGTGACTTTTTACCTGAGTCGGGGTACCGAACAGGAGCAATAATCTTCCTGCCAGTTTCCACTTCCTGGTCACTCTCCAAATTTGAAGTCATTGTTGCTTGGTTGGCTTTCTCTCTTGCCTTGTCGTAGGTGTCTAGAAAATACGGGTAGATATCAGAGCAGAGGCAGACAATATACAGAATGTGTAAGAGTTGTTAAGTATGTACATAATATATATATAGTGTATCCTATTAATTACTTGTGGCGGCCCGCCAGAATCAAATTTGTCCTGCCATTTTCATATTTAATCGAAGATATTTTACACTTCTCATAATAACATAAATGTTTCTAGTCGCATCTCCGTGGTCAAACCAACTGCCGCTGAAATGGAAGTGCCCCCTATATTCTGACCTTAACAGTAAATTGTAACAGGCCAAGATACACATGACTATGTCCGCTTATCAAAAAAAGTTACCAAACACATGAAAATAAAATAAAATGGATTATATTTACAGGAATGGCTGCACGGTGGTGTAGTGGTTAGCACCTTCGCCTCACAGCAAGAAGGTTCTGGGTTCGAATCCCGGTTCAACCAGGGCCTTTCTGTGTGGAGTTTGCATGTTCTCCCCGTGTATCCGTGGGTTCTCTCCGGGTTCTCCGGCTTCCTCCCACAGTCCAAAGACATGCAGAATGGGGTTAGGTTCATTGGAGACTCTAAATTGACCATGTGAATGTGAGAGTGAATGGTTGTCCGTCTCTGTGTGTGGCCCTGTGATAGGCTGGCGACCTGTCCAGGGTGTACCCCGCCTCTCGCCCAATGTTAGCTGGGATTGGCTCCAGCGACCCCCTGCGACCCTTAAATGGATAAAGCGGTAGACGATGAATGAATGAATGAATGATATTTACAGGAACATTATGTCATGTATAATTTAAGAAATCCTATTAAATTGTGAGGGGAAAATACTTTATTCTTTGATTTTGGGTTGCTGGAAAGTAATTTAACTTTTTTTTTTTCACTGGGTTCACTGAGTTTTGAGCAGAATGAACAAAGTTTGCTATTTTGGTGGAAGTATGAGGGCGTTTTTAAAACATGCTCTTTGGCTTAGTTCTGAAGATGACAATACAATACCTGTGTATGTTCAAACAGAAACTTTCCATCTGGCCCACAATGTTGTGTCTGGTATCTCTCTCCTTTTGACTTTGGCAGTGACATTCTTTCTATCTTTGTACCCCAAGTATTTTTTTACTGGCCCCTATACAAATTGCTTTAGTCAACTCTCAGTTAGGAGGTACCTTGTTAGTTTTCTCTAGCCAGTTAGTTGGCACGGCATCCACTGTATTGCTGATCAGGAATTTCCCCACTGCAAACTGTTTGTCAGTATTCTGGAATACATTCTAGTCTTCCCTCCATGCGCACCCCTAATTTATATTCATATATACTTTAGTATACTCACAACTTGGATGTGTGGGATCTGAGTATGATTGATTTCCAGACAAAACATTAGCAAAAAGTTTTTTTTAAGAAGGCATTACATATATGGGGCTGCTTCCAAGAAAAAAGAAAAAAGGGTGTTTTATGTTTTTACAGTTAAGTCTGTGAACTCCTTAGAATGAATGGAGCACAGTAATTACAATCCTCAAACCATTATCTGCCTCAGTCATAAATAAATACCTGTCTGCCCAAATGCCTCTCAGATAGTGTGAGTGTGACAATCTTTGGCTGTGTAGACACCAATCAACCTTGAGTCACAAGGCTGCCTGAAGTATGGCTCAAGTCGATCATAGACACGACAGAGCAACATCTTTTCCCCATGCTCTGTCTTACCAGAGTCTGAAACAACTTCACAACACTCTAGGTCACTAAGAGTGAAGACATTGTTAGGTTTTTTCATTTCTATGGTCTTTTTTGGTTCAGGATGTATCTTTCTCACTCTGTCGGCTTCCCCAAGCCGCCTCACAATCTGTGAGAGAGGATTTCGCCCAGAACGAACCAATCTTTTCAGCTGATGCAAGTAATTCTCAAAAGAGAAAGCACTGCACTCATCAAGACTGTCGTAAAGGTTTGCATCCGATGCAAGGTGTATCAAGGTGTGGACATTGTAGATAAGGAACTCATCCCCATACAAATGCCTTCCCTGTTCAGTGAAGTACACCAACAACTCCTCTGCATTGCGATTGTACTGTTTTGCCAGTCTTGGAGAAACAAGGATGGATAATGCCACACTAAAAACCAGGAAGTGCTCATAGAGCTGCTCTGAAATAATGCCCTTAAGCACAATTTTTCCTGTATAGAGGGCAAACTGTCTCAGTTCCGTGGCCTTCCATCTGTCAATATCTTCCAAGCCTCTTGGTTTCCTTGCAAACACATTTGGAATGCATGTTCTCAACTTCAGAAGCTGAAAACTGACCTGCTTAGCATGCCCAGATGACAATCTGACTCCCCGTGATCCCCCCAACCACAAAAGGATAATTTTGCGCATGACACCAAGACAACACTGGTGCATATAATCTGCAGGGAATTGGTCAATCATGTTCATCGGGAGCTGGCAAAATGGCGACACAACTGAATGCAGGTGGTGCTCCTCCTGAGACTGATCTCGAAATGTTTTATCAGTTCTCAGTATTAGATTGGTGATTTCAGGATATATCACCCGATGGCCATACCACAATCCTTTTTGTGTACATTTGTCACACCCATAATGGCCTGAACACAGCTTCATGGACTTCACAAGAGCCTTGGCTGGGGCATCACATGTAACACAACGCAGCTTCACCCTAATGAAACCCCTGTCTGTCTCTAGTCCATTTTCCATAATACTGCGGAGGTCTCCTGTATAGAGAGGGGGCACTGAAGGACACTGAAGAGGAATGTTTGTTGATGTAAATGCTTTTTGGCCACGTGCACATTTTTCTTCCAATCTTTTTGCCCTTTTCCAGCGGGCTGAGTATTGTCTTTTTGACATTGCAAATGTCTTAAATCCCGAACACACCCCAGAAAAATGAAAATACTTGTCAAAATCTGAAACTATCAAAAAAGACATACCGAGTCTGATGTGAACTCCATGTTTTTTTTACTGTGAAGAGAAGAACACAAACATTTGTCAGTATACTAAGTGAAATATCAATACAGTTGTCCAAACAGTTAAAACTACATGTCACTGAAAATGTGCCATTTTATAGCTGTCACAAGAAGATGCAGTATATGATCTACTTTGTGTGCAGAATCTGCACTCACAATAAATCATTTATAAACAAAAAAATATGAGATAGCTTATCTGCCTAAAAACTGAACTTTTCAATAATGGCACATCATGAGTGACTATACAAAACTATTGCTGTTTCCCGTTAATTTACACGATCTTAAAGTGCATACATTCACACACGTTATTTTTATGGCAATCAGCAATTTTCTCTAGTAAAGATTTAGCCTCCATGAAATCATTTTCATAACAAGGCATCAAAAAAAATATTTAAAATATGACCAAAAAGGCTAAATGCCACTATATTATCAACAGTAAATAAGTCAAAATGATCATTTTGAATCTTTAATGAATAACAAAGACAAACGTTAGAACTAACTTTCTAATTTTTTTGTATCTGGATTTCATGCAGTGTGCAAATAAAATAAAAAAAGTTACCATGGTTTGTAGTAGTAATGGCAGGGCTTCCTTTCCTTATGTCAATTTTAATACCTTTTCAAGACTCTTTGAATGCCAAATAAAAAAATGTCTAGACCTATTGCAAAGTAAAATAAATAGATAAATAAAACGCCAAATGCCCGTTTTTAATGCCTTTTCAAGTCTTCAATTTTAAGTAAAATTTTTCGAGATGTGTCCGTGATTCGTAGAACTCGAATGTTGAGCCAACACTGACATAGCAGAACTGTAATGCGCATGCGCAGACTGAGGAATTCGCGATCGCGAAATTCAAACGTCAGGGCGAGAATTATTATAATTATTATTTTTGAAACTTTACCATGTAAATTAACATACAACACCACTCTGAGCATTTATCATGCGAGCAAAATGCAGTAACATTTCCAACAATTAGGCCTACTTTTGCCCTAATTTTGTATGCACAGGTGACAAAAGTTAGCTAGTAAGTTAACAAAACACATCACCCAAGGCTCACGTTAACCCTTTTCTCCCAGTCTTTCCCTCACTGAAAATAAAAAAAACACGTCGCTGCCTCTTGTCACCGCTGTGAAATGCCCAACGGTAGTTCACTATACATGACTTGGCGCTAATTTTCCATTCGCCGACAGTTTTTGAAGCTTTGGCTCGATGCTCGCGCGCATTGCGGGAGAACTGTTCAAAGACGCCGGCTGAGAGACTAGCCGGTGAAGAGAACATGAACTGCTAAGATTATCATTTCCCGGGCTAACCTGCCGTACACATCTGTGAAGTGACCATGCTAATAGCTGAAGGACAAGCTATCTAACAATAGTTACAACTAAACGAAACAAAGAAGAAGAGCATAGAACAAGTGCAAATAAAAACTGCCAACACACTTTGTATCATTAACTATCTTACCTGTGGCTCAAGCAGCTCTGTGGTCCGGTCTGTCTCAGTGGAAGATGCCTTAGATTTCGATTGTATCCAGCCAATGACCGCTTGGCTCCACCGACCCTTCATACTGAAGGCTTTTTTTGCCAAACTTTATTGATCTCACACCAGGGAAATTACCATATCGTTACAGCAGCTCAAGAGATTAGAAAAGCAAAGGAAGGAAAACAGTAACTGAGTAATAATAAATGATCAGATTTTTAAAACTTAAAAATGTTTATATATAAACTGACCATTTAAATTTAAAAATGTTTTAGCAATTCTATCTGATTATTTTTTATTACTCAGTTACTCTTTTCCTTCCTTTGCTTTTATTTATATTAATATATATATATATATATATATATATATATATATTAATATGTGTGTATTTGTGTAAAGGGGTTTTAAACTCTGCGGCCTCTTGTGGTTTATTACTTTTTATTTACTATTTTTAGTTTTTAAATTAATAAACATATATAGCCAACAGTGTGTGTGTGTGTGTGCAGCAATTTCAACCAAACAATAAACGTTGTCTTCATTTGGGTTAACTCATATAGTCCTAAGAAAAAAGAGTGTATTCAATAAATGTGGGCCAGCTGGTGGTTTTGTCACCAGTTTGCACCAATTCCCAACATACACCAACCAGACAGAATGTGTGTAAAGAGCTGCTGCACGCTCTGCCTAGTGGGTGTCGCATTGCTTCCTGCACATCTCGAATGTACTAATTCTAACGTCATGCACAATACTATATTCTTCAATATCCAATCCCAATTTAGTAAGGGTTAGGGGACTAGGGTTAGTCCCTTGGGACTCCATCAATCTATCGTCTACCGCTTATCCATTTGAGGGTCGCGGGGGCGCTGGAGCCCCAGCTGACATTGGGCGAGAGGCGGGGTTCACCCTGAACAGGTCGCCAGCCTATCGCAGGGACACATACAGAGACAAACAACCACTCACTCTCACATTCACACGACCTACGGCCAATTTAGAGTCTCCAATGAACCTAACCCCATTCTACATGTCTTTGGACTCTGGGAGGAAGCCGGAGAACCCGGAGAGAACCCAAAGTTGTTGAGTCAAATCATCCATCAGTGACCCCTCAGTTGACTTTCAGCTGGAATACGAGAACAGCTCTTACAAATTCCTTTTGGCATGGTATGCAAAATTTGGCATGTATGTGTTTAAAAGGAACAATGCTTTATTGCAGCTGTAAACTCAATTATACACATTTACCACATCATCGCGACACCAAGTCTCAATAGGTCAGACTGTACAGTCTAATGTACGTTCATTATCATGTAACATTGTGAGAATGTTTTCTAATATAACTTTCTATAATCTGTTACCTCAACAACATCCCAAAAAAATCATCAGAATGTTGCAGGGAGAATATTCTTCCTTTGTTAACATGTAACATTACAGGAACATTTGATAAAAACCGTTCGGTCCTCTCAGACCTGAAAAACATCCTGAAAACATTTTCAGAATGTTTCATTAACCACATCATCCTTCCTTTATTATTATGTAACATTGTGGGAATGTTTTATTTAAGGACATTTTATAATCTGTTACCTCGACAACATCTCCAAAACATCATCAGAATGTTGCAGGGAGAATGTTCTTCTTTTGTTTACATGTAACATTACAGAAACGTTTGATACAAACTTTCTGTAATCTGAACACTCATTAAAATCCTGAAAAGATTTTCAGAATGTTTCATTGATAATGTTCTTCCTTTTTCATCATGTAACATTGTGGGAATGTTTTATAAAATAACGTACTATAATCTTTTACCTCAACAACATCTCCAAAACATCATCAGAATGTTGCAGGGAGAATGTTCCTACTTTGTTTACATGTAACATTACAGGAACATTTTGATAAAAATATTCCTTTAATATAGGCGTCAATCACATCCTGATAACATTTTCAATATGTTTCTGTGAGAATGTTCCTCCTTTGTGATTGTGTAACATTGTGGGAATGTTTTATAAAATAACATTTTATAGTCGTTACCTCAATAACATCCTCAAAACATCATCAGTATGTTGCAGTTAAAATGTCTTAGTTTAGTTTAACATTTAATGTTCTGAGAACATTATTTGAAATATTGAACATCCTTAAAACGTTCTCTAAATATTAAAAGAAAATGAAAGGAGGGACACGCGGTGAAGTCCTGTCCGAGGCGGAGTGATCCGGCTCCGCCTGGCCCGGAGGGATGATACCGGCGTTCGGGTGGGAGCCCCCGCTGCTCCACCACCGACGGGGTGGCGGGGACCTCTTCTTTTAGGTGAAGCTAAGATGGCCATTTATGTGTCCAGGAAGAACCGGGTGGAGAACAGGGAAGGGCAGAAGGCTAGAATAGTGTGGTTGGTGAACCTCAGGGCTACAATTCAGATTTTATAAAAACATCGGGGATATAGGAACTTTAAAAAAAAATTGGTGTTATGAAAAAAATCTTGGTTCTGCTGATAATGACGATTTGCAATTTGCACAATTTTTGACTGACTGATTTGTTTTGTTTTTAAAAAAGGGAAATATTCACGTTAACTGTATTTGAACTCAATTTATGATGAAAACATGTAAATAAGTTTTTTTGAAAATAAAAAAATAAATCTCTCCTTCTCCCTCTTTTCTCTCTCTCTCTCTGCCCCCATGTATTTACATTACATGTCACTAACTCTGTTTTCTCTCTCTCCTAGCAGCCAGAGCTGCAGGATCCAAACCCAACATTATTAGGGCCCGAGCCAGCTAGGCTGGCGAGAGCCCTATTGAATCCGATAGGATTATTATTATCAATAGGGTCCGAGCCAGCTAAACTTGCGAGAGCCCTATTCTATCTGTAAGGATAATTATTATTAGGGCCCGAGCCAGCACTGCTGGCGAGAGCCCTATTGAATCTGTAATGAATATTAGGGCCCGAGCCAGCTAGGCTGGCGAGAGCCCGATTGAATCAGTTAGGATTATTATTAAAGGTTTTAAAGGTAGCTAGGCTGGCCAGGACCTACAAAAAAACCTCTTGCAGCCATGACCTTTGACCTACAGGACTTCCACCATTTTGGATCTCACGAAACTTGAAAAGCATGTTCAGAGCGGGGAGCCCTTCTGTATCATATTTTTTTTAAGTCGCTCTGTGTCAAAATGGCTCGATAGCGCCACCTAAAGACCTTCAAAGTCCCTTCAAAGACCATTTCACCACCTTTCACTTTCATGTAAAATTATGAAAATATTTGTGGACGTGATACGTCTCAGGACCTACAAAATACTGCTTCCACCGCGACACACCCCGCCATTTTGTACCCGCCTTTTTCATGCTGTTTCGATTCACTGCCATGTATGTGCTTCATGTTTTTCAATACATGCTTTATATTCGAGTTTTGTCTGTACATAATTTGGATAAAAGCTGTTTCTAATGCAGGGAAATAAACAGTGCTATATATAACATTACATGTCAATACATTATTTTCTATCACAGTTGATCCACACATTTCAAAAGATGCCCTCTAATAAAAATAATGCTTTGATTTCAATAGGACATCAATCTTCAGTTCAATCACCAGCCACCACCTGCAACTTAACATACTGAAAAAAATACGGAGGTCAATAGGGTGACCAACACTAGCCTCAGGCTGAAAAAAACCCACAAAAACATTCTCAAAGACAGACAAATGCATAAACACACTGTGAATCAGGGTCCCCAAATGCACTTCAATGTTGAAGGTAACTATTATTATTATTATTCGTCATCTTCATCATTACCTGTTCGTCCTACTAATATAAACATATTTTTGAAATAACTAACTATTGTTACTAATAATTCATTGAGTGAAATTAAATGGCCCATCATGTAAATGCCAAACAATCAGCAGGACACCGCAGGGAATCGAAACCCCATCCTTGGTAAAACCAGGAGTAGCCATTACCAGTGTCTTTGCTTTTTGTGGCTACTTGGAAAAGCAAACCCTGCATTAGCAACAGCATACGAGTGGGAGGTATTCATATTATGCCAAAATTGAACTCCTGTTTTTCATGCAGTTTTTAATTAACTGCTATGTATGAGCATACTTGTTCTCCTAATATGTTTAACATTTATACATTTTGTCAATACATAGTATGGATAAAAGCTGTTTCTAATGCAGGGAAATAAACCATTTTCTACAGTGCCATGTATAACATTAGTCGTTGTCCATACATGCTTTGTCTATGACAGTTGGTCCATACCTGTTTCCATAGAAATATGCCCATAAATAAAGCTAAAGCTTCCATTTTGAAGAGTAAGAGTCTCCAGTTGAATCACCAGCCACCACCTGCAACTCAACATACTGGGAAAAAAATACTCAGGTCAATAGGGTGAACAGCACTGCCCTCAGGCACTGAGGAAAAACTGCACAAGAACTTTTCTAGCATAGACTAATATAAAAACGCACTCTGAATCAGGGTCTTAACATGTACCCAACATGTAACTAAGTTCAATGCTGATGGTTACAAATTGTTTATCTTCAGCATGATCCATTATATCTACTAGTCTCACCAAATTTGGGAAGTTAGTGACCATTGTTACAGACAATTCATTCAGTGAAATGAAACAGCCTTTCATTTTAAAGCCAAACAATCAGCAGGGCACCGCAGGGAATCGAACCCCATCCTTGGTAAAACCAGGAGTAGCCATTACCAGTGCCTTTGCTTTTTGCGGCTACTTGGAAAAAGCAAGCCCTGCAACAGCTTACGAGTGGGAGGTATTTATATAATGCCGAAACTTGCTGTTCTAATCAACTTTTATGTATGTTAAACATTTATAAATTTTGCCAATACATAACTCGGATAAAAGCTGTTTCTAATGTAGGTAAAAAAAACCTTTTTCTACACTGCTATGAATAACTTACCAAGTTCTCAATTCACAATTCTACACTGCTATAAATAACTTACCAAGTTGTCAATACATCATTCTTAACAGCTATAGATAAATTAACACGTTTTCAAAAAATGATTGTACACAGCTATAAATAAATTAACACATTGTCAATACATGATCATACACAGCTATAAATAACTTATTATAGTATATATCCTACTCTAATTATATATGCCCCTATTAAAACTAACGCTTTGAGGAGGTGCCATCAGTGTCCAGTTGAATCAGCAGCCACCACCTGCAACTCAAACTGGGGGAAAAAAGGTCAATACAGCACAACATATTCTCAAGCATTGACTAATACAAACACACACACACACACACACGTCATTTATCTGGGTGTTCACATCACAACAAGTCCTAACTTCAATGCTGAGGGTAACCAATTATTGTTCATCTCCATCATGAACCGTCAGACTACATACAATTCCTTTGTGATCACTAAAATAGGTTGCCACCACTATTGCCTCTACGTCATACTGTGTTGTTTTAATGTACACATGGTCAATTAATGTTCCCTTCTCTGTAGTTGCAGTTGTTACATTTTGAACATAACCTTTGTCGGTGAAAAGTTTGCAGATTGTAGATGATTTGAAAATGTCGTCATTAAAATCTCCCAAGACAACAATTGTGTTTCTTTTTGGATCTAGCAAATGAAGTAACTTGCCTAGATTTTCTCTAAACAGAGACACTGGATAAGATGGTGGACGATAAACAACTGCTACTAATATTTTAGGGGTCACGCAGTTGCAAATCAAACACTCTAAATTCAAATTTGGTACTTTCATAATATCATATGCCACATTATTAGCAATATACAAACCAACTCCACCATGTTGTTGCCCTTGTAATGTTAACAATGCTGGGTGGTTGCTACTGTATGATAAACTACGTGGACTACTGTGAAAAATATAACCATCCATCTTTACGGTTTCCAATGACGAACTGTCTGGTAGCCATGTCTCTGTAACAGCAATACAGTTAAGCTGCAATTGCTTTGTACACAATGCCAAATCTGCTACATGTCTAGTCAGACTTTGGACATTCATCAAATACAAATTAAAGCTATGTGTATTCAATTTGGGCCTCGTTATATTTTGCATCAACAACGGGGGCATACACTGAAGGGCATCCTTAATTTGGTCATTACAATAGATAGTTGCTTCCTTGAATTCTTCAAAAACCAATCCAGCCAAACTTCTCACGCTACTTAGTGCAACGTACGCCACAGCCCTATCTACACTAATGCCTTGTACTTTATGCACAGTACAAGCCCAAGCCAGCTTAAGGGGAAATTGCCGTCACATTCCACCTTTCTTTGTGGCCCTTCTTCCTCTGGTTCAATAGCAACACAACCCTCTGCATTTGCACAAACACTGGCACAATGTTTCCTCCTCTGTGCGCCTACCCGATCGTCATCGAACCTAACGTACACTTTTCCCGGAAAATCCTTCTTTTCTGAAACAACTATATGGGTCACTGTGCCACATACCCCATTCACCAGTCCATCTTTGACGTCCATGTTCTTGCACAACATGACACAAGCATTTTTACCCAACAATAGCCGCTCTGCCAAACTTGTCCTATCAGCTTTGGCATGCTGTCCACTTTTTAATTCCAGTTTCCCCGTTTTCTTATTATTAACAAAATCCTGGGCATCTATCACCACATGCTCAGGACACGTCTCAAGGAGCCGCTCCAAATTGTGCTCGTTTACCTGTTTATTTGTAGGATAAATGTGTAAAGCCAAGCTCACTTCACCTGTTTCGCAACTTTTCAACATTTCCACGTCCCTGTCTAACATTGGGGTCCCTTTCGATCGACTTCTTAACCTGTTCAACAGGTCTGCAAACACTCTATCCTTTTGCCTAACAATTTCCTTTAGTTCGACAACCTTAAACAGACTAGACCACAAGTTGCAGCATTCGTCTTCCACATACAGGGCCTTGCCTTTCACTGGAGGCAATTGGAAAAAATTTCCCACCGCAATTACACTCACATTTCCAAAAGGGGAGAAGTCACCAACCTGTTTAATCTGTCTCAGTCTACGTACGCCAACAGATTGTGATCAACCATGGATATTTCATCAATTATCTCAAGCTGCAGATCACTATATTTCGCACGCAAAGTACTCAGCCTTTCTTCACCCAATGGGGTGTACAGTAACCGGACATCTATCCCTATGCCGAATGTGTTGTGAATTGTTGCTGCATGCAAATTGTATGAAGCAATCCCAGTAGGAGCCGTTAACTCGACACAAATGTTGTCAGGATTACGACACATTGTTGACAATAACCTACTGGCTTCATACTGAATAGCCTTAATTAAATGGCTCTTTCCTGTGCCTGCACCACCTGTTACAAACACGTGCAACCCATCAGGTTTTTTACCCGCTACCTTCTCCAAACACCATTGCCGGACCTGATAAAAAACAGACAACTGGATCTCGTTCAAAGACCTAATTAAAGCCAAACCGTCACTTCTACACATGTTGTTCTTTTTTTCTAAATTTGCAACCTGTGCAATCAGTTCGCCAACAGCTGCTAAATCTGAAACGTTTCCCTCACCTGGAGGGTTTACCTCGTGTTCTTCCACCGGTTCCCTATCTTTCAATTCCTCCTCGCACTCTAAACGCTCCAACTCTTTCTCTGGGCACAACTCACACCAGGCATCTTCAAATAAGCCCTCTGAATCAATAATGTCCTGGATCTTATCCAATTCATCGGCTTCTATTTCAAAAAACCTTGATTTACATCAACTACATCCTTGACGGAATGCATTGATCCGTCACTAAGCCTGACATGACCGTTCTCGTAAAACTGCTGAAATTTCTCAAAGCTCGGAGGTCTAAGCTGCTCATCCACACGATAAGGAAGAAACAACTGCAAAATACTCTGGCAAAATGCTTCTGGATATTTATCCTCCGAAAAGCGAGCATAACGAACAACTGCAGGTTGTGTTCGTGTTCGTTTTGTCACAGAACCACAATCGTTTCCTAACTGAATCGCGTTCTTGCAGTTCTCAGATTTTGAGAAGACACGGTATTTTGATGCAAACGTTGCAATACACATGTCATTAAATGTGCCATCCTCTGGCCTACTCTTATAACGATCAACTAAACTAGTCATCCACATATCTTCCGTTGTAAGATCACGTGATGCTGCCTTTTGCCTCAACTCACTTAAGGGTAAACTAATTTTCACAATGTTGTCCCCCGTTGGTATAAATACAACTTTCCTTGAACACTCCTTCAGATGCATATTTGACAACCTATACACTGCTTCCTGAGCACAGACATCTCTGTTGTGGAGATAAACACTCCCTAGACTCTTCAATGCCTCCTTTGCACTGACATTTCTGTCTTTAGCAGCTTCTCTTTTATCATTCCCGAGCAACAATCCCATCTCTCTTTCAGACTTTGAAATATATGAAATGATGTAAACTACGCATGCATATGCATCAACAACGTACTGGATGTCCATATTAGCATTCCAACATTTTAAAAGTTCTTTGTTGTACTGATTCACCCAGATTTCATTCACTTCCCTTTTCAATACTATGTGTTTCTTACGACCAACCAGTTTATATGCAGCCTCAAACTGTGCTTGATCTATGTGAAACTCCTTGAACAACTCTTCCAAACTTTCAAATGTCCTGCTCTCATCAGACAGAGCCTTCTTAAGTCTATATAAAAAAAGCAGCTGCTTCCTCTCTTTTCTCACCTTGCCCTAAAAGCTCTTTCACAAACTCTCTTATCCCTGGACACAGTGGTTTTCCATCATCAACTAGATCAGCACTCTGCTCAACCTGATCAACACATGCACACATTTCGGCATCATCTACCTCCTTAGAAGCCGCACGTGCCTTTTCTGCCTTTTTCCTCTTTTGTTCCTCTTCTTCAAATCTGTTTCGACATATGAATGTATTTGCCGACGCTGGCCTGGGAAAATTGAAACGACAAGTTGTGTTGTTCTTCTTACACGATCTTTGTCTGTGTTTTTACCAATTAATGGGGCATTCTCGATCCAAAACAGGCAATGCACGTGGGGTGAACCCCTCTGCTGGAATTCCACCCAATAAAAGTAGTCCTTAATTTTGCCAATTGGGTGTGATGGAGACATCAGCACCTCCCTCAAAAAACAATGCCAACGAAAATCAAACATCCTTGCCGCGGTTACAGGATTATGCCGCAACAGCTCACACCTCTCTGCCCACTCTAAATCCTCTACTGTCTCACATCTACCTTCCTGTTTCAAAATACTCTCAAGTAGATAAGTCCAACGCAAATCAGCTGAAGAAAAAGAACAGAACCACGAAGGGACACTGAGCTGACGAACACATGCTAGCAGGTCACGCTGTGCCCCTTGCCAAAAAGCTGGGGTACCTCTAATAGGTTTTAGGAACCGATACCCATCGTCAAACTCCAACAACTGCTTCAGACACTCCCCATCTGTCAACAAATTACTATTGACCTCACGTGACACACTACCTCCTTTTCCTTTTCGCAATGCTATTGATACACACGAAACAACCTGCTGAATCTCTGACATGTACTGACCAAAAAAGATATACTCTACATTATGGGCAAACCTCCCATCAGCGTGCAGGATCCTGTTATTCAAATAACGTGACAACGTCAAACGATACGGCCTACTTTCATAGAATGCAAACCGCCCCTTAGGAAACAACACCGGGAAGCATTTAGCTTCGTTATCGTGATCAATAAGCAACTGAACAGGATTATTTCCTTCTGCTGGTGCCACATTCAAAATATCATCAAAATATTGGTCCAGGGCTTCCTGACCAATATCAACCAGCATAAGACAAGTGTCCTGGAACATACAATGTTGCTGTCTGTCATGCAACAGCTCATCTTCACCACCATCTATAGGTGCTTCACCAACGTCTACATCCTCATTTACCTGGTTTACTACAACCTCATCTTCAACAACATCTGCAGATGCTTCACCACCTTCTACCCTACCATCAGTCCCATCTTCTTCAACCTCATCATCTTCTTCCCCACAAAACTCATTTAGCCAGGCTTCATTAAACTCTATATCTCCATAATGCACATTTGTCTCTTTTAAAAATTGCAAAACGCTCGCCTTACGTGCATACTGTCAACGTACTGATATTCATAATGCCCTTTATACGTCAATTTACGCTTTAACTTTACAGGCAACAATGACCCCTCCATATTGGAGCGAAGTAGCACATTGTTGGTCTGTACAATATTCGCTGGAACACAGGTCACCGGTCCATGAACTCCATTCTGTCCGCCTCTAGGTAATGCTAACATTTTCATAAAAGGAATATGTAAAGCTATCAAATGTTGCTCTGAGCTATTCAAACATGCCAATTCTTCTGGAATGACATCTATTCCTAAATTGTTCTTTACACTTTCTGGTGGCATTTCTCCTTTGTTAATTTTATAATGGCATGTGTAACATACCCACAGCTGACCTCTAGCTGTAACCAACCTCTCACAAGGCATTACACAGTCCTCATTACACTTGTGTAAATAGTCTTCCGTAATACATTTATCTGCTATCAAAGCTACATCATTCCTCTTGTTATAATGATCTCTTTTACACTGCAAAACCTGATGACTAAAGAGCAAACGATGGCAAACACAACACACAAACTCTGGCCCATTCCTTACTTTCTCCAAAAACCGCTGCATAACGACATTAAACTTCTCTGCCCTGTCTCTCGTTTGTTTCCTCATGGATGTAAAGAGATGGATGTAAATTTAATTCATATATATATAAAGACCTTTTTTTAAAGTGTACTGCTCCGTCTGTGCTATCTCTCTCTGTTTTACCTTCTGTAACACGCTTCTTATGCTCTGGATTTACGCGATACTTCCTTCTACTCATGGCCTTTACGTTCTGCCTGTGCATTTTATTTTGATGGTATTTACTTATACTTGTTTTCTTTGCTTTTCCCTGATATTTCCCTATACTCCGTTGCTTTATTTTATCCCTAAATGACACATTTTCCTTGTATTTAGCTAAACTCTGTTGCTTTACTTTATCCCTAAATGACACATTGTTCTTGTATTTTGATATACTAATTTTCTTTAATTTATCACTATTTTCCATATATTTCATTTTCTTTAGGACTATTCTTTTCCTTCCCAAATACTTTGAAGGACAATTCTTACCATTTGAACTACAGACAGTTGCATTTCTCGCTTCCTGTTCTTTTGATTTCCTTGCACAAATCAAAGCACAAATCTTCATCAATATGCTGAACACAAACAACTTGCTCAAAATGATTATCCTCACAATACTTCAAGTATATGCCCTCATCCGTCAACATGCTACTTGTGCAACTGTATTTAAGCCATTTCTCACCATTGTATGCAAATATATCCACTCCCAAAGCATTTGCTGTAGCATGAAATTCTACATCTGAAGCACAATATCCAACTTTCTGCATTTGGGACTTCTCAATATACTCTGTCATTGAAGCATATTCTTTTCCCACTAACTCCATGTGTCTTTGACTGTGACTCTCCATATACTTTACAACAGTGCGTCTAATTTTAAGATGACTTTTCTGAGAGCCACATACAACTTCAGATACTGCTCTAAAAAAGCTATTAAGCCAGCCTCTACAATTTTATTGGTCTTACACACCCTACCTAAGACCCAAAATTATCCACAATTTCTACATCAGTAGCTAATCGTTTTGCAGCTGCACAACATGCATCATTCGCTATGCTTTTTACTTCACTCTGATGCTGAACCAACTGTTCTTCAAGGTGACATCTAGTACTGTACCCTTTGACTTTATGTGTACCAATTTCACAATTGCCATAACAACTCTGCAGTTCTGGCTCATGAACACAAACCACAGTCTCATAGTAATTTCCAAAGCAATTTTCTAAATAAATGCCGTGTTGCGACAATAGCTTACTGTTGGAACTGTATTTAAGCCAATGACCATCATAAAATGTAAAAACATTGATTCCTAAATAATCAGCAGTAGCTTGTATTTCCACCTCTGTAGCCCAGCTGTGCACATAACGCATTTTTGATTTGCTAATGTAATCTGCCATTGAACAATACTCACTTCTCAAAATGTTTTCATACTTGACAGCATTATTTTCTAGATGCTTGACAACAGCTAGTCTTATTTTTCTATGATCAGTTTGTTTTCCACTCACAGATTGAGAGATGGCACGAAAGAAACAGTTACTGTCAGCCACTATGCTCTCATTTTTGCACGGTACACCTAACAAACCAACACGCGCAGAGACTGGTACATGTGATTTCTCAAACTCCACATTTAACTGTGTGCACAAAGCTCGAGACACTTTTCCACAAACTGGATTATAGTTATGGTCTTCACCCTTTCCATCACAAACAAATTCCACATCTGAACCCATTTCAGGAACATCATCTCTTCTCAATCTCTTTGCCTCTTTACCATTGCGCATTGAGATCTTACGCTTTCTTGCAGGGACTTTACACTTTACGCCTTCTTCTGAACCACAGCCCAACTCCTGAGTAGTAGATGACTGCTCAGAATCTTTACTACTCTCTGTCAATACCAAAACGCTCACAGCTTGCGATGACTCGCACAACAAATCAGTAGCTGCTAAAGTCTGCTCAGACAATTTGCAACTCGCTGTTGGAATCTCTTCAGCCGCTGTAAGACGTACACACACGCCAGCTATTTCAAAAGGCCTGTCCTTACCACTAAGCTCTGAAGCCAAACTGCAAATGTGATTGAACACATCACCAAGTGAATCAAAATACACCACAACACTTGTTCCATTTCCATCAACCATGCCATTAACACTGCGTGCATGGGAGTCAACAAGTGCGTACTGTCCATTTTCCAAAACAATTGCACATGTAGTACCACACATTGTCAGGAGACATGAACTGTACTGCATAAAAATCTTTTCCAGTCCCCTTCTCAATATGATCACCGTCTACCATATTGATGTCACCACTGGCAAAATCTCCATATACAAAACTGAAGCTCTGACCCCCTATAACTGACTGTTCAGGCAGCTCTGGAACACACAACATCTCTGACGATGCGCCGATCATCTCATTGACACGCAAACCTGTGTACAACTTGTCACCTAACACGAGTGCTTGGTCCAGATCTTCTGTCTGCCATGAAAACACACTATGAACTGTGTGCCTTGCTAGACTTACAAAACCTATCGCCATACATTGCAAACCCATGTAATGAAACCGATCATCCCCCTGGTGAAATGATCCTCTCACAGTCTTCCCAACTTTCTGACAACCACTAGTCTCAGCTGTAACTTGCACAGATTCCAAATTACAACTCTCAACTGGTACTCTGCCACCTTGTTCTTCTGCGACCTCCTTTGAAGCACCATCAGCCATCTCCTTCACAGACATGTAACCAATGCCAATCCAATTGACATTCAACGACTTCTTCAAATTCCTGATGTGAAGCATCAGGTCAATGAGGCATGTGTTAAACACAGCCACAGGCGAGCCAATGCCTGCTGCTAACCCTGATGCGCTACGTGTGCCACTATCAACAAACGCATAATATTCCCCATGATCAATAATCGCACAAATGGACCCTTGAAGGTACACCAGACACATTCCACCCCACAACAGATGTTCCTGCATCTTCTCGTACACCTCACTGTCGTCTTCCAAGAAATCCACGTCTGTGTACATTGGCCGACCCACTTCTACACTCCACTTCCTGCCAAACACATTGAGCTGCATAACACATTGTGAATCGCTTTTCCCGATTTCCTCTGCTACAAATGCCACCAATTTCTTCCCCTCTGCACATATTGTTCCAATATCCGCCTTTTGCCATGTACACACCGGAGCCATCGCGTGTTTGATTGCAGCCACAACACTACATGCCATTGACGCCTGTACTCCAGATGCCACCGATTCACATCTGACATCACGACCGGCAACAACAGCCAAAGGCAATGAAACAGAGCAAACGCACGTCTCGTCAGCAGCGATCTCCCCTTTGACGGGTCTCAGCGTGCACTGCGCAGGAAGCCCCCCCTCCTCGACCAATTCCACAACACCGGCAGGCTGTGGAGACCCAACGGTTGGTGTGACCTCCGCCTTGAAAGAAAAAACATAAGAAATACCACTATCTAACTGCCAAAGAGAAACAAAATATTTCCCCCCGTGTAGTATTAAAAAATCACCCCAGAAACACTTGTTGCTACCCGTCTACTCAAACCGTACAGTAACACAATTCCACATGAATCCAATATTGCTTTTAGCGCTACAAGCACAAAAGACAATTTTAAAGTACTAACCTGCTGCTTAGGAAGTCGTCTCGGTTTAGAAGCAGCTGCTCTCGACCGATGTCGCAAAACTGATGTCTAGTGGCAGAAAAACAAATGTTACAGCTGTCAACATTGTTTTTCCCCTTAAAGACTGTCTACACAAAGATGACACTTAAATAAAATTACCTTAGTGCGTTTTGCATCACTGCTCTTCACAGGGCTGGACAGATGTGATGGAACAACTGCATCCATCGCATCCATCACGGCACTGCTAAACCAGACTGGGTTTAGCGGGATGGAACACTCCTGCTCAACCTCCTCCGGCTGGTGCGTCTGTAACGACAAATATTTAAATTTCACTAACAGTTCTCCTATGACCATGATGCTTAGGGAATATGACTTTTGTAGAAAAAGACTCTCAAATACACAATTACAGTGTGCAACCCATTACCTTCTTGCCCTGTCCCACAACTGTCCATTCGAAGGGGTTGGAGCGACGAGGCATGATGACCTCCCCCTTCAAAAAGATTCGTGGACAGAATCGTGGCGGTGAAGTCCTAGGAGAGACCCTGGGAGGCACTGCTTCTGTTGGCGCTATTGCCTCCAGTTGTACATAGGCTGCCTGCCAGAACAACTGAGACAGGATCGGCATCCCAAGACTGTCACTCAAGTGTACCTGCAGTAAAAATTAATTTACACAATACACATTTTACTCTCAACACATGTATCATCATTAATCTGAATTTACCAGAACAACTACACAATCCCATAAATGGAATGTCATTCTACTTACATCATCTCAAGACCAAATCCCAGGGCAGTCCAGAGGGAAGTGCTCTGCAGTGGACAAGTACTTGACACCTTAAAAAAATAAAATTAAATAAAATTAAAACATTTTTTTTTTTTTTTAAATCACACATTCCAACAATTTCCCCCCATTATTTGTCAGCTCAATTCACACCTTTTAAATATGAATTACCATCTTTTATAAAACAATCAATCAATATTATGGACATTAATAACTTTAATTTTATCCGTTGACTTAAGAAAAAATAATCCTTTCCATAGATGCAACTACACTTAAACCAACACTTTTTTCTAAACATACCCATTCGAGCTGCCACACGATGGAACTCCTCCCGCATCAACTTCTGATGATCTGCATCAGCAGTCAAGTGTGGAGGAAAGTCCAGGACCACAACCTGTACAAAACAGTAATTGTTATCTTCTAAAGTTCTCAAAAATCACCTGCATGCACACACAGCCACACAAACACACAAATTTGTAGTACCAAAGATAATCATCATTACATATTTGTAGAAGAACTTACCTCAGGGAAGAGGTTGCAGGCACTGTGCAAAAGCTTGGCAAAGTCCACACCTGCCTCGCCAAAGGTCCTGCTGGCAGTCAGGTTGTTGCTAGGGGCCAACAGGCAGACCAGGTCGGGTGTCGGAGTTACAGTACCATTCAGTAACTCCGTCCTCAACTCAGTCGCAGAGGCCCCCGGGGTTGACATGAAGCCAAAGGACAGCCGTCCCTCTGGCATCTTGACAAATCCATCTACAAGGCTTCGTAGATGGGAGTCCCCGACCACAAGAAGAAACTGAAACGACAAAAAGGATTATGATTTACTCATTTTTTGAAAAGGAATTCATCCATTTTCCCCTAGATCAAAAAGGTTGTTCAACAATTCTAAATGTCCAGTACCTTATTCCCTGCGGGTGACTCAGCAGGTAAGACCAGCTTGTGGCGACGACCAGTCAAAGCTGAAATTGGCCATTCCTGAACAGCATGGCGGTAACCTGTACCACGGCCTATTTATACAACAAGACAGAGATAAAAATGTGTTATTATTATTATTTGTCATTAACCATAAAAAAAAACATTGTACATCAACACTGCACTCTCTTGGTCCATAAACAACACACATGCCAAGTGTCAGGCTGATAAGATGAACAGTCCTCGAGATGTGACCAACGGACAGACAGACAGATAGACAGCTTTCAATCTAATTGTCATTATTATATTTCTTTTAATAATAATAAAAAAAAGTATGTTTATTTTGCATATTTTTTATGTTATCTTATTTTTTCCCCTCTTGTTTCAGGTTCAATATTAACATCTTAATGCCAAATATTCAATATGTGATCTGTGTTCAATTAAAAAAACATAAAACACAGTCAAATCAAAATGGCTGAATCATAAATTTGCTCACTCGCAACAAAATGGCCGATTTCCTCAAATCAAAATGGCTGACTCCAGATTAGCTCACGCACAACAAAATGGCCGATTTCCAAGTAAGTTGAGTCAAATCAAAAACATATTTAAGGACAACATTTGATGAAATAAATGGTTGCTACATACGTTCAGGACTGGCAGGCGGTACAGTATCGATGTTCAGCGGCTGCCGCTCCACCATTCTCCTCCGAGCGGCCTGGGAACGACGAGAGGACTTCCCCCGAGGCATCTGTAAGTATATGTAGGCACAAGTGATTAATAATTTCTATTACTATATGCTTCTAGTCTAAAGTAGTTGGACAATTACATTTATATATAAACATCTATAACTGAATCAAGAATTTACTCACACCAAACTTAACGAGTCAAACAACACTAAACAAGTGAGCATCTGGTGTCACAAAAATAAAAAAAATCAGAATAACTAACCATATGATTTACTTAAGCAAATACATTACTCTACAATCACCAGTAATACAAAAGCCCCCCCCCCCCCACACACACACCAGTAATTGAAAGTAGGGCTACAGCTACTAAGCACACAAACTAACACACAACTTATAGCTACCTCAGAGCCCACGCAGACACACAATCATCGCCAACAATTGCAGCATTGCCTCAAACTCAACTAAAAAAAATAGCAATTAATTGGTGGATTACATGCCTTCCCAACCATAGGTGGGAAGGCATATCATCTCATACACCACTGCTCATCTGCTTTAAAACTCTGCTAAAAAAAAAAACCCTCCCAAAGTTAGCCATTAGCTGCTAACGGCTAGCACATTCGTGCTTCACTGCTTCTGCTTAATACACGCTCAGCAGACCTGGTACCTTGGCCTTACAGCCCCCTTCTAAAAATAGCAATGCTTCCAATTAACACCTGTTTGCTTTGTGTTAGCAGTTAGCTCGTCTCCCGCCATTAGTTGCTAAAAACTAGCACTAGCATGGTAGTAGCCTGTCGCTAAATGATGTCCACTGAGCCACTTACCGTGTATAGCGAACAAGTCCTCAGAAGAATGAATAAGTCCTTGAATGAAATCCTTTGGAAATCCTTGGAAAATCTTTTGGAAGTCTCAAGAAAAGTCTCAAATCTCTCTGTTGTGCGTGAATGTATGTCCCTTGCTACTTGGTAACAAATAGAAGAGGCTGTTTTCGCGCCAAACAGACCTTATAAAGACTAGGCATTAAAAAAAAACTACATAAATTTCAACCAATCAGGGCACTGTAAAAGAACGTCACGCCTCCTTGTCTGGCTTGACTCTGTGGCATTCAAAGACACTATGTGATATTTAATTATACATACAATCATTTGGAACATTACGTTCTAAATGAAAATGATTATAAAATAAACTAATATATCTTTCTCATTTCTACGAATTACTTCAAAGGCCAGAGACAAAAACTACTGCAGATCAACAAAACCATATTATATTTTCTTCATATTACATCTCTTTCTTAGTACAGAGTGTGAGTAACAATTGTAAGTTACTTTATATTTAAATTAATTACTTTACACATCCAACTGTGGTATGAAAAAAACTCTACATATTCTGTTTCTTTTCTGATCTTGAACTATGAATATATACAGTAAATCCCACAACACTAATATTTTTGAAGCTGCAGTGAACATACCGCATGCTGTTTTGTGGAAACACGACATAATGCCATGATTCTGATCAGGCGGAGGACGCAGTACGGTCATTGTGCAATGGAACAGCAGCGTACATGCTGTCAGCTGACCCAGAGGAAGAGACGGCTCAACTGACGAGCGAATCGTGAAGACCAGCCAGGATGCATTTAGACTGGAGATGGGCCGTTGTAACATTTCTTTACAATACTAATATTATGATATTACTAGGGCAATACTATACATCATGTCTAATCAATATGCAGGTTAACAATATGAGACACCTATATACACCTATATAGGCTTAACAGTTCATTTGGTACACAAAGATAAAACAAATGCAGTTTAATACTGTATATTCACATGTGTATAAACAGTGTATTACACTATATGCATCCCTTCAGCTACAACATCAAAATCACTGCCATTGAACTGTACTGATTTTTACTGATGGTTGTTTGTAATATTTGGTCTATAATCATTCATATGGGATGGACAGCCAACACACAAAAACAGATCAAATAAAGCATCATATTTATAACTGGCTGACCATTCATTCCAGGACTGCTGTATTAGTTCAGCTTTATCCAGGTGTACCTAATAAACTGACCAGTACAGGTATTTTTATAATGTAACAATATTGAAGTAGCTTAGCCTACATTCCACATACGTACCTCCTGTTTTTTGTGTACTTCCAACTCAAACAAGCCTTGTACAATTATGTTCACACACATTAATACATATATATTCATAATTACCTGTACCTCATCCGTGTCACAAACATCATTAGTCCTTTATAACATACAGTAATTATACTTTTTCACTCAAAACCTCAGCTGCTTATCAATCAATGAAACACAAACATCTCAAGCACACACCTGACTGTCCGATCTGTCCCAAAATTCTCAAGCATCATAATAGGCCCGGCCTCAACACAGCTACATGTCAGTATTGACCACACGTCACAGCGCCACCTGCTGGCAACAGGAAGTTGCCTTCTCTACACTACTAGGTCCATTCTGTCCCAAATTTCTCAAGCATCATAATAGGCCCGGCCTCAACACAGCTACATGTCAATATTGACCACACGTCACAGCGCCACCTGCTGCCAACAGCAAGTGGCTCGTAATCACACATGCATGGTCCGATCTGGCCCAAAATTCTCAAGCATGATACTAGTGCGGCCCTCAACACATCCTCATGTCAATATTGACCACACGCTACAGCGCCACCTGCTGACAACAGGAAGTAGCATGCTCTACACTACTAGGTCCGATCTTTCCCAAAATTCTCAAGCATCATAAAAGGCCCGGCCTCAACACAGTTACATGTCAATATTGACCACACGTCACAGCGCCACCTGCTGCCAACAGGAAGTGGCTCGTAATTACACATGAATGGTTCGATCTGTCCTAAATTTCTAAAGCATCATAATAGGCCCGGCCTCAACACTGCTACATGTCAATATTGACCACAAGCCACAGCGCCATCTGCTGGCAACAGGAAGTAGCACGCTCTACACATTTGAGTCCTGTGCATGGCAGGTTCACCCAAATGATACTTTTGAGTCCTGTGCATGGCAGGTTTACCCAAATGATGCGCCACATTGACCGCGACACGCCCCGCCATCTCGCGCGCCCAGCGAGTACTCGGGCCCGTCCACTGCTGCTTGCAGCTTTAATTATTATTATTATTATTTGTACCTCCAGTGAATCGCTTATTAGAGGCCCTAAACATACTCGGAAAGTTGAGTCCTTCACTAATCAAAAAGTTTTGCCTACATGTACGAAAATCGGTGAGCACGTGTATCATCCCAGGACCTACAAAAAAAGCTCTTGCAGCCATGACCTATTACCTACAGGACCACCGCCATTTTGGATTCCATCACCAAAATCTTGCCATTTCCGGACCTTTCCCGTCATCATTCTTTGGCCAACGGCTCGGAAACATTTCACACCAGCGACTTCAATGTTGGTGCGCGTAATCTCCACATCCATGGGATCAAATCAATAGAAAATCCTGACTTTTCACCAGAGGGCCTGGACGTTATTCCTTGATAAAGTTTTAACCTCCGCCGAACCCTAGTAAACAGGAAGTGGCTCTTCATTTCACATGCATTGGTCCGAATTGCCCCTCAAATTTGGTCAGCATGCTTATGACAAATTGGTCACGTCACGTTTAGGGCCTCGGCGCCATATCTGAAAAGCTGTTCCCGTGGTGATGCTGTAATCGCCACTAAAATACGAATACATGGTTGAGGCACTCAAAATGCTTGGAGCTCCTTGAAAATGCACACACACGTTCACAGGGCCCAATGCTGGGATCAGAAATGGTTTTTAGGCGTACTTGTGTCAAAATGGCTCCACAGGGCGCCAAAACGCCCCCTAAAACCCTTAAAACTAAAAGCCCCCACCTTAAACATTGAGCTACCTGAACCAAATTTGGTGAGCACCTGCAACATGGGAGGACCTACAAAAAAGCCTCTTGGAGCCATGACCTCAGGTGTACACAAACACAGGAAATTGTGCCAGATTTTACCTCTTGAGCAAAGGTCGTTGCCGTAGCGACCAATTCTGAACTTTTTTTTTGAGACGTTTACTTGGTGACAAGTGTCGCAAAATGGCTCTCTAGCGCCACCTACAAAATTACAAAACATCCTTCACTAATCAAAAAGTTTTGCCTACATGTACGAAAATCGGTGAGCACGTGTATCATCCCAGGACCTACAAAAAAAGCTCTTGCAGCCATGACCTATTACCTACAGGACCTCCGCCATTTTGGATTCCATCACCAAAATCTTGCCATTTCCGGACCTTTCCCGTCATCATTCTTTGGCTCCTTTGCTGCCCGCAGCAAAGGAGCGTTCCTTTTTATACGAGCAGACATAATGAATGAATTAACAGGATCTTGATCGATTAATAAATACCCGTGAGGCTCCCTGACGGCGTCTTCAAAACTTTCAGAGAAAAAACTTTTCTGCGAAGGAAAAATTTGCTGCGATAATACATTCACCTGTAATCTGTCTCGAGGGTTTTTAAACAAGATCAGGTAGTTGCTGTTTAAACTGATGGTGCGACTGTGTTTTCCTTTGTGAAAAACATTTTTAGTGAGCATCATGACGCTCATATTCCTGTGGTGTCTGTACTGAGTAAAAATTCTGACAACTTCCGGGTGTTCTGAAGATTGGAAAATTAGGTCGTCCAGAATAATCAAGTGTTTCTGATCAGAGGGAAACAGGTTTTCGTCTTCAAAAGAATCAGGCAGTCCTTCCACAAATTTAATCTTTTTATTCTTTTTCTGCAGCTCGGCATACAGAGGTTGAAACAATGTATATATCCACACAATATTTTCAGGCACTTGAGAAAAAACATCTTCGCAATTCTCCAAAACATTTTTTACAAAAAAAGCTTTTCCACATCCGCTAGGACCCACAATCTGACATGAAAAAGGCATCTGCACTCGGGGATCAAAATCAATTTCTTCAGGGGTGTGTGACATTTTATCTTTTCTTTTGTTTAGTAGCCAAATGGTAAAGTTTCACCCGAGGAGAGCAAACGTCTCTTGTCAAACACAACGCGTATCTTCTTCTGAAATGACATATTTTTCAGAAGAAAGCCCTTTTTATCGCATTTAATGTTGTGCTGAGGGGTTTCAAGTACAGCTTCTGAGGCGTTGTTTTGTACAAACCCCTCCACCAGCTCTTTGACGCTGTCAAAATTAATGCATTCACTGCATTCGTGCGTCTGTGTAATGCCCTTTACACGCATGGAAACCCGATTGTTTTTTGTTTTGTAGGCATAACTTTTAGGCCCCGCTGCCTCAAATTCAACGATACTGTCCCCTTTCAGCTCGTTGGTAAGGTCCACAAGATAATTGCCCAGTTTGAGATGAGACTCACCCTCTTTACTGACGTAGATCAGACTGTCTGTGTCAAAGTACAGCACTCGATCCTGCAGCTGCTGAAGATAACTGTACAGAGTTAGACGACCGTAGGCAGTGGTGAATGCGACAATAAACACGTTATCTGTCTTGTTTGGTGGGGCAATGTAAGACTACCGTGACTCCACTGAATCAGAGCCGTTTCGTCGTTGATGAATGCAAAGTATTTTACATTGTATTTCTCAGAAAACATGTAACCAAAGAATTCCTCTGGTTCGCTGACTAGAACCGTCTGGTTCAGATTACTTCTCTGTGCAAATTTACCCCAGAAACTGTTTAAACACAGCTTTGACACTTGTCTTTTAGCAGCGTTCGGACTTATTTTGTCAGCGTCCAACAAAATACCCTGATTGGCCTCGTAGTCCCTGATGTATTGGGCTCTACTTTCCTCATCTACGGCATCGGCAGGGTAACCTGAGGCTTCCTGTTTTCCCTTCAGGAAAGTGTGCATATAGCCTACAAATACAGAATCACTGCTCTGCTCAAAATGCCACACTTCAGTGATCTTACCTACATGATAACCCAGCTCCAGAGCTTTGTTAAATTCAGGAGTCACCCAAACACCCGTCAAAGCCCTGGCTTCGTCGTCATGCACACACGCGCCTCCCTGGTAATTCAGATCTGGGGAGGTGCGACAGAGCATAAACACCAGTTTGCCCCCGGGTTTTGATTTTTTTAGACATTTTTTAAAGATGTCGCATTGACTGACGCGTTTCTGAACCAGGGGTCTGTCTTTTGACTCTTTATGGTTGTTAAAACACAAAGGTGAGCGACACGTTCTATTACAGTCAGGACAGACTAAGGCACATATGGGACGATCGGTGCAACTCGGGTGTAAACACACGGTACAATGACCCGGATATTTGTGCGTTGCCGGATTGTTATACCCCTCATAACAATATTTACACACGTTTTTACAGCCGAGAAAGGCTTTTGCGCTGATGATGCCGTAATAGTGGTTTTCATGCAGAACCATGAACAGAGTATCGTCTTTCCTGGTTCGCTGACTAGAACCGTCTGGTTCAGATTACTTCTCTGTGCAAATTTACCCCAGAAACTGTTTAAACACAGCTTTGACACTTGTCTTTTAGCAGCGTTCGGACTTATTTTGTCAGCGTCCAACAAAATACCCTGATTGGCCTCGTAGTCCCTGATGTATTGGGCTCTACTTTCCTCATCTACGGCATCGGCAGGGTAACCTGAGGCTTCCTGTTTTCCCTTCAGGAAAGTGTGCATATAGCCTACAAATACAGAATCACTGCTCTGCTCAAAATGCCACACTTCAGTGATCTTACCTACATGATAACCCAGCTCCAGAGCTTTGTTAAATTCAGGAGTCACCCAAACACCCGTCAAAGCCCTGGCTTCGTCGTCATGCACACACGCGCCTCCCTGGTAATTCAGATCTGGGGAGGTGCGACAGAGCATAAACACCAGTTTGCCCCCGGGTGTTCTGTAGGGTAATATAGGGAAAAAGAGCTCACGCGGAGGGTATACAACAGCCTTAATGATACCAAAGTAGCTTTGAGGATCTTTGAAATCGTTGTAGATGATTTCTGGGTGTCCAAGGGGGTACAGAAACGTGCAGTTAACATAAGGGTACAGGGAGGTCATGTCCACATACTGTACAGTTTCATTAGCAGCTGCTGTGTATCTGAGTTTGACAGGGCTAGTTCTCCCCCCGTAGAGAGCATCACGCGGGGAGAGGCTGCGGAGGGTTGTAACGTTTCAGGAAGTCCTGAACCGCTGAGTTTTGATTTTTTTTCATCTCATGTTCTCTCATGACAAAGACTCGTAGGCCATGGACCGAGCGCAGTGTCCGCAATTTCTCCTCGCAGAGTGCATGCAACTATTCAAACGGCTTACCGGTCAGAGGACAGGTCTCGTGAGGCTGGAAACATGAGGGACAACCGTGATAAAAACATCCCAGAAACTCCCATGCACATTTCACACCCCCCATCTCTGGGTAGCCATTTACAAAGTATTTGTCTACGGCCTTCTCCCCCTGGTTCTGTGCGTGCTGAATGTAAATGTTCTCGCTGAACGCTACCCACTCTAACCACTGGATGCTGATGTTTGAAAATGATTTGAACTGTCTACGATAGTTATCTGGTGATGGGATGGCGCGCATGTTTGCTGCTAAAAAATTTGTACGGAACACTTTCATGCAGGCGGATGCGATGGTGACGCAGCTGAAAGGATCTACACCTGTCTCGCCGATGTAGCCCTTTCTGAAAATGCAGCAGGCCTCAAAGAGAATATCCACATCGTTTTGACAGTAACGAACGGCCTCGTTTTTAAAATGAAACGTACCGTGACCGTCTCGTACCATGTTTCAAATTCCCTCTTACCGTCGCCACTCATTCACTCTAGCCCATATGTTTGAGAAGGAGGGTGGGGACCCACGTAGTTTTGCGTGTTTGCAGAGCTAAACCCATGTGGAAAAAAGCCCTTGACTGCATCTTCAAACCCCAGAGCTTTTGGCATGTCAGCTAGACGCATGGTGAGGAAGCTGAGCGAATCCACATACTTGTGCTTGTAATTATCGTCTGTGAAACAAATGACTTTACTACCTTGCATGGTGAGACCAGGAAGCATGTTTAACGTTAGCATAGCTTTGATGAGTAGGTAACTGTCGAAGCCTCGGGAGCTGTGAGCGATGAAAACAGAGTTTTTGAACAGGGGCCTCCTGAAATGCAGGATGAAGCGTACAGCACTTCAGGAAGTCCTGAACCGCTGAGTTTTGATTTTTTTAGACATTTTTTAAAGATGTCGCATTGACTGACGCGTTTCTGAACCAGGGGTCTGTCTTTTGACTCTTTATGGTTGTTAAAACACAAAGGTGAGCGACACGTTCTATTACAGTCAGGACAGACTAAGGCACATATGGGACGATCGGTGCAACTCGGGTGTAAACACACGGTACAATGACCCGGATATTTGTGCGTTGCCGGATTGTTATACCCCTCATAACAATATTTACACACGTTTTTACAGCCGAGAAAGGCTTTTGCGCTGATGATGCCGTAATAGTGGTTTTCATGCAGAACCATGAACAGAGTATCGTCTTTCCTGGGGCTGTCGGTTACAAATTTAGAAAGGGTGCGTTTAGCATCGGTCCTGAATAACACAACAATTTTACAGTTGAGCTGGGCTTCAAATTTCGGTATATCACTCAGAGTTACAGCCGTGTCATCGCTCATTCCCGCTCTATTTTGCATGCTTTTACCAATCGTTAGCGCTTCATTATCTGTGTTGTTAGGGTTGAGCAGAGGAGCTAAATTCATAGCAAAACACAGACTGTTGTGCTCATTATCGACAACATAAAGAAAACGTCTCTTCTTTTTCAAGATTTCGCTGTCTAATGTTTCTGCTAAAAGTCTTTTACAGGCACCATGAGGGTTTCTTATGATTTGTGCTACAACATGCAGATTACTGTCGACGCTAACGGTCATGTTTGATTGCACAATGCGGTCAATAAAAGAATTGAGCAAAACGCGGTCACCCTCCTCCCCTGTCAAGATGACAGAGGTGTCATGATTCAGATTATCACCTCTCAGCTCAAATTGCACCACGTCTTGTCGACCCGCCTGTTGAAAGGCTCTTTCGGCAGCAGTCTCCAACATACCCTTCACCCTAGAATAATATTCGGGATAATTAAGCTCGTCTACACGCCTAACAACGTCCAGAGGCTGAATAATTTTGACGTTGTTAAATCTCTCGCGTCTAGTTGTTGTTGATGGTTCATGGTCAACTGCATCAACTGCATTATGAGTAGAACAGCTGGGCTGCGCTGTTTCCTGATCATTTACAGTAGCAGAGTCTGGGGGTTGAGGATCGGGGTTTCCTGTTCAATTCAATTCAATTCAATTCAATTCAATTCAATTCAATTTTATTTGTATAGCGCCATATCACAACATACATTGTCTCAAGGCACTTTACATAGTGAGGTCAATATTACAATATTACAGGGAAAACCCAACAAATCCCACAATGAGCAAAGCACTTGGCGACGGTGGAGAGAAAAAACTCCCTTTTAACAGGAAGAAATCTCTGACAGAACCAGACTCAGTTGTGGGCGGTCATCTGTCTCGACCGGTTGGGGTGAGGAGAGAGAGGAGGAAGAGAGGAGAGGTGGGCAGAAAGAGGGTGGGAGGTGAGACAGTAGGAGAAGAGAGAAGAGAGAGAGAGGACAGTTGTACAACCGCCGCTGTAATCTCTACCAGACTGATCCTTATAATTAAAAAATACAATTATGTTGTTGTCATTATTAGTGATATTAATATTAATATTAATAATAGCAATTTCCTTGTTTTCCTGTACCTTGTTGATTCCGTAGATTACTAAAGCATTGTTTAAATCTCCAAGGAAATCTAGAGGTTGTACATCGCCGATGTTATTAGCAATTATGGGTTCATTACTAGGATTTATCTGATTATCTGGTTGCTCATGTTGATTTGCTTCAATCTGAGCAATAGCACGGTTGATGGCTAAAAACGGGTCACACATGTCAGGTATGTTTAGGTCCATTGTATTAGCAGATGCGGAAAAACAAATGTACACAGCACAAAAGAATAACAAAAAAATCAATCAAACCACAAAAAAAGGTTACAATCACACAACACTTCTTTTACAGAACCCTGTACAGCATCTATTCAAGTCTCGCACGCTGCATGAAACGCAGTAAAGAGGCAGTCACTTCATACAACCTCTGATGCTGAATCAGTGCCTCTTCATGCCTTTGTTGATTAAGAAGTCGCACGTCTTCGTTCCTCTGCTGGTTCAGAAGCTCCCTCTTTGCGCTAAAAGCGCAGTTAGGACAGTAGTTTGCCCTCTGCTGTGAGCTTCCTCCTACGTAAAAAAACAGAGAGATAAAATTAGTTTTTCATACCCTAGTTGTGTCCACAATTACATAATTCTGTGTAGAGTTTTTTCGACCATAAATTAAAGAATAAAACTATAAACTTACTTGGATCAAAACGTCGTCTGCGTCGAACCCTCAGAACTCTGCAGTCAGATGAGTCCTCGACCCCTGAATGGTGAGTTAGATTCTCCACTTCTTGACCGCTTGCTGTCTCTCCAGAGACGGGTGTTGGTGATGAGGGGAGGGCTGGGGCAACTGAAGGTGACGGAGGGCCTATGGCTGCCTGGTCTGTCAGTTGGGGAAACACGATAACCACTGGCGCGGTAGTTTGGTCCCTCTGCTGATCCACCTCTGTAACGATAGGCCCGTCCTGCTGCTGCTGCTGCTGGTGGTTCAACCCGTACACCTCAGGATTCTCGTCCGAGTCGGGGGATAAAAGATTGATGGAGCTGGATGTAGCCGAGTACGTCTGCGGCTGCGGTTGTACTTGTTCCAGATCTAGCTGCTGGCGGGCAAATTCATCAATTTCCCACAACTCAGACGCTGAATCTAAAAAAGAGAAAGAGAAGACTGGTGAATGATTATGGTTAAGTCCTTGTTAAAATATATATTAAATATATAGTATAACAATATACTCACAGTCGGTGTCTACAAGGTCAAACTCTGTACCGAAGGTAATCATGTTATGCTCTGTAGAAAAAAATATGTTTGTTTAGATCTCTGTAAACATCAAATATCCTAAAGAAATTGAAAGTACTCGAAATAGGTTTACATACCAGCGTTTTCTATAGAGGGTTCTTGGTCTTTCGCTCTCTCTCTCTTCAGAAGATTTGGAAAGTGATAGAGATGACTGTTTCCAAACTCATCCTTATATCCTCGAAACTCTTTGGTCAGAGTTGTAAATGTAGGTGTGTGTGTGTGTGTGTGTGTTTGTGTGTGTGTGTGTGTGTGTGTGTGTTTCAAAGGGGTCTGGTTCCCGGGGTCGGGAAATCCTTGATGTCTATGATCACACCTTGAGTTTGATTGTCCTCATTCTTCATTACGAGAACGACTCTCTCTTCATAAGATTTGGAAGGTGTTGGATATTACTGTTCCCAGACTCTTTTGGTCAGAGTTGTTTTGTTTCTTTGTATCAAAGAGGCAACAAACAGGAAACCCCATCTGTATGCGATCCCCCGTGAGGAGTTTGATTGCCCTCATCTTCCATTACGAGAACGAAACATAGAGCTGCTAAGAAGCTTTGACAATTTCATGAGATAGGAAACACTGTAAGTAACTATAACACTTTGTTGTTTGTTGTGTTAGGAATTTACGTGAAGAGGTTAAGCAGACGGGTCTTGCTGATCATCGTAGCCAACAGAGATCGCTGGTGTGTGTGTGTGTGTGTGTGTGTGTGTGTGTGATATGATAAGAGAAGTGGGTAGACTTTTTTCACTGCTAATTTCCAAAACCAATGTAGGTAAAAGCTTACAGAGTCTTGTGAAGAAGCCTGTATACCAATAATGAACACGTCATTTATGGTTCAGCTCTGTTGAGAGCTACTCTCACAAGGTCTCAACATAAAAACTAAACTCATTTCCAAACACTTAGTTCTGTTTTGTCATATGGGCACGGCTCTAGCGTCTACTCTGTCTTCACACTTCAACTACGTATAGGTTTAGATTTAAAGGAGAGTATAATTAAACTGTTGAATGTATAAATGAATGAATTAACTGCTTCGTGACCGGAAGAAAGTGCATATATCGAGGGGGGAGAACATGTTGTATAGGAAGATGTATACACAGATGCACTCGGGGTGAGCCATTCGTTTCTTCTGAGCAGACCAGCCAGCATTGAAGGTCTTCACCGGGGTCTCGCTGATCATCGTGGCCAGCGGAGATCGCCTCGTCACCTCCAGTCTCCTTCGCACGCCAACGACGGTAGTATCGACATCGACTCTTTTTGCCATGTTGAGAAAAATGTTTCAAACAGCTTAAAGACTACACAATCAGGGGGTGGAGGGGGGCAGTGTGGGGGGGGGGGGGGGGGGGGGGGGGGGGTTATTGGGGGGTAATAAAACTGTCAAAAAAAAAAAAAAATAAAGTTTATTGTTATTATTATTTAGGTTTATGTATGGTGAATCATTAGGTGTACTTTTAAGTTATTCAAATTAATCATATGTATTTGCTTTTTCCTAGAGGTAAAATTCTTGTTTGCCTGGAAACCTCTCGTTAAAGATGGAACAGAATGTTGGAACAAATGGACAAAATTGTTGAGGTAGAGATTTTCTCCCAGTGAAATGAAAAGTACATTCAAGTCTTATTAGATTAACTAAAGTTGTATTGTAATCACAGATTTTCTGGTTTTTCACCTTTTTTGTATATTTCTTATCAAGGAATTACAAAAACTGAAGCATGCAAGTCATCAGATATTTCTCTTTCCTAAAAAATAAACAGACAAACAGAATGTGGAGAACAGTCAATATAGTAATTTACAACTTGTTGCAAAGGTTTGTCATATTTAGTTTTTAACTGTTTGCAAATAAAAACTATAGTTGAAGGAAACTTACGTATTCTTCCTTGGTGACGTTTTACTTAAGTATTGATTAACAACCTCTTGTTTCATGATCGGAAAAAGGTTTTGGAATGTTTGTATACATTTTCCACTCACATTAACCATGTTTGTGATGAGACAAGACAAGTGTGGGGTTGCTTTTAACAGAATAAAAGATATTTCATCGTGAGTGAATTGAATACGATTTTTTTTTTCATTCTTAGGAATTCATTCTGGTGGTACTTAAAAGGGAAGATACCCACGTCTGTTACCTGCAACCATTTAGGAACTGTTGAGGACTCACTGAAAAGAAGTTCACAATTTAGAGGAATTGCAAATAATTAAAATGACATAGAGCCTTGTGATAAGAGATGGGAAGCTATCAGTTCACACTTTCCATGTAGCTTTAATAAAGATGAGCGTTTAACTATCAAGTATATCAATGCTGTAGGTAAGCCAAAGCAACCTGGGAGTGTCTCTGTTTGTCCATGCAGTAAGGGGTCCTCTGATAATCTTGTGACATTTAGTGTGTTATCAAAGGGGGGGTAAAATCATAGTGAAAATCATGAGAAACCCTGCACTAAAAACACTCGTTCAGGAAATTACTGTTCATTCATACAAAGGAAAACAAGTAAAGCAATCTCTTAGACGTGATGGTCGTTTTCTGAATATTATTTTTAAAAAGAACTGTGTGCTCTCTCACATAGTAACTGAAGTTAACACAGAAATGTCCAATCTTATTGACAATGTTGATGGTGCAACTTTCAAAACTTACACGAGCGCTGACAGTGGGTAGTCCATTTAGGATATTATCGTTCTATCGCACTATAGACTGTTCACGTTACAGCTCTTTACTTCGTTTAAAAATTTATATTTTAGGTATTTTATATGGTGTGTTGGTGAAGTAGCATTGACCACTTTGAGGGGGAGATAAATTGTGTTCCCACCGGAGATAAAAAGAAATTTAGCAGATGTGGGGATATGTAGACCAGAAAGGGGGAAATCCCACGCAAACCCCCTCCAGCAAATCGCACTCTGAATATCTCCAACAAAACTTTACATTACGTTACTGGTACTGGGTTAGGTACAACGGAGTATCAACTACTTTGGTTTAGCTAAGCGGATAACGCTGAGCTAAAGGCAGCTCCGTCGTACTGGCCAAGTCAAGACAGAAGTAATAGATTTGATGATCACACTGCTCGTAACCGGCTTTGGACTGAGTTAACCCTACCTACTTGATTACCATTTATGCACTGACAGAGACACAGAAATATATAAATGTAAAAATAAATTAAATGTAGGAATAAATAGAGAAATGGCCTTTTCATCGCCAACTATTTATTTATTCATTTATGTGTGTATTTAATTATTTATTTCTGCATTTATTTGTATATTTATTAATCTATACTAATGTCCTTTTTTTGTCCTTCGTAGCTTTCGGGTCTGAAAAGTAAAGGCAACGCAGAAGTGCCCTGAACCTGCATTCACAGCTCACTTGATTTATTATCTCAGTAAACAATTTACTAATGAGTTTATGGTCTTAGTCATTAGTTGTAAGTCTTCTTCAATATAGCATGATGTTCATTTAGTAAATTATGCTACACAGCGACCTGTCAATCAGGATAGATGTTTAGTAATGTGTGTTCACGGCACTGTAGTACATTATAATAGCTGTGAACTTGTTTTAGGGGTGTTGTCTGTGTTAAAGTCCGGAACAGCGTGTGTATTCGGGTTTACACACAAAGTGGGGACTTAAGCTCGACCAGTGAGGGGAGATCCTTTGTGGCAAAATTGACTTGTAATATAGAAGGGTACTTCTTAACAACGGTGATTACACTACTTAGAGCGCTGACCAGGTCCAAAAGGAATGAGTTTAGGTTACTCCTGCGTTCGTGTCGGTGCTGCTGTGGTCGGGTTTGGCTTCGGAGGATCCCTCCACATGGGAGTGGAGGATTTGCGGTAACACCGCAGGTTTGCTGAAGCTGGGTGTTATGGATAATGGAGTCCTGCCTCTGGTTTAAAGTGTTGGTGTGTTGTGCCTCACCATACAGACTCTGACCAGAGAAAGCCTCTTCTATTACAAAGCACAGAACATTGTCCGAAATCAGAGGCAAAGACTGCATTACCCATAATGCCCACAGCCGGACAACAGGACTGCCATAAACCCCCAGCTCACAGGTCCAGTCCTCTAAGGCCAACCTGCGCACGCGAAGAACGGACTCTCATTCACCCCTTTCGAACCATGAGAAGACCCGAAAGTAATCAGACCATTGTAGACAGAAGGACCCGTAACTTCTTAGCAGAAGTTACCACGTGCACGGTAATTTGGCCTTAAAGGATCTCTACTCGCCGGCCGAGCTGAAATCCTCACTTTGTGTATCACCAAGTATACACACATAAACCCCGGTATCCCGGTTAAAGCCCGCTGCAACCCGCCCGGACTTTCTTCAACCGATTCCTGCAGAAGCGAGACAAATGAACCCCCTCATGTCTCAACGATCGTCGACTGCTGTACCTCCGACGCCCGGACAACAGCCCCGCCGTTAACGACTGTGCGCACAGTCCCTGCCATCGTCCTTCACCTCAGCCCGCGATGCGCGCCCAAGGAGTACGTTTTTTTTCACACGTGAACTCTTCCCCAGTAATCAAAGTAAGAGGCATCTTAGCTTTGGGCAGATGTTAGTTTGATTTTTAACTGTGTGTTTATTGTTGCTTGTGATTAAAGGACCGCCGAGTCCCTTATTGCTGCCACAACGCAGGTATTACTGTTTAGTGTTTCTGTACTTCTTTTCTGTTACCTCGCAGTGTTAGTTTTATTGTTGTCTGAAGCGATCAGACTTGGTGAGTGTTGCTCCGCTGTCCTGGTTGAATTCAGAACGCCATCTGTTGATTGGGAATGCAGAGACGCGGCGGCGCGTCCCTTTGTAATAACAGATAGGCGTAGGATTCACTCGACGTCGCGTGAGCTTTGCCACTCCCACTGAAGGTTTCCCCCTCTTTTTCTCTCTGATACTAACACACACTCTCAGGGCCATAGATATTTGGGCGTGTGGTCCTTTCAGGTTGGAATTCAAACCTAACTCCTGAAACGACCCCTTTGTTAGACACACGTATGATTCGCCACTACACAAAGTCTCCGCCATCGTCTCCTAGCGCGACGTCACCGCCGCGGTCATGTCTGCCCTTTTGTGTCTAGCCACTCGTGACGTCACCTACATGGTTATGTCCACCATCTGGTGCCTAGTCTCTCATGTTTAGGACACACACACACATACTCACATACTCCCCTACGCATAATTGCACACATTCCATACATACATATAGGGAGCACACGCATAGCCTTATTTACGTATATATATACCTCCACAGATCCACTTGAAATGGATCGTTGTTATTTGTGTTGATTGTTTGTGTAGTACTAGTATATAATAGATGTTTATTATCATAAGTGTTGTTGGTTGTAAATTGATTTCACTGTTGTTAATAAATTCTGTTATACTTTAAAGAGAAGTTTCCTTGTGTTATTTACATGTATAATGTGACGAAGGCTTGTTGACAGAGTCAGTGCTTGAATTCACCGACCTTCCCTGTTCAATCTGGAATATCCATATCATAAATATTGCTATTTCAGGTGAACACCCTTTTGAGACTGAGATGAAAGGTTTGGATAATTATTCCCTGTTCACAGGGTGGTTCCCCGATTAATGATTTCAGTAATAATTGTATGAATATTAATATTTATCATTGACAATTATTAATAACTTGCTAATTGCCAAAACTGCTCCTATCAATGCACAACAGGTGTGTGCATTATCAGAGAATAGGCTTTCTCTGGTTAGAGTCTGTATGGTGAAGCGCAACAGCTCCTTGTGTGCACCGGTTTGATGGTCTGCCTCAACCGTTGGCACAGACTTATTTATAAAGCCATACTCAGTCTGATCCCTTCTTATTTACAGATGTACATTCTTCGAAAGGTTCAGGAAACTATTGTTTACGCTCCCAGGACTTATTGCAACTCACTGTCCCCAAAGTCCATATAAATCTGGAAAATATTACACTTACTTATACTGTATGAAAGCTGCTGTGCAAATATAGTTTGATTAATTAATTGAAAATGTGTATGACGACAATCCATACTGTATCTTCTCATGTCTATGACACAGGAGAAAGGACTGGGATATTTGGTCAACATCTCCTTGTCACCTATAATACTTTCTGGGGTGTAGAGGGCATTTTTCCCAAAAACAAAATGCTGTGGAGCATCTTTCAAGTCAATATTTTGACTTGACAAAAGTCGATTACAATTGAGACAAGAGGACACCAGTGTGTAAATTTAACCAACCTCATCCACTAGATGTTTATTTTCTGTTGTCGTTTTGGACCAATCAAGAATTGTGTTGTTAGTCTTTCTTCTCAAAGCTTCTTGAGTTCTCAGAAACACTCTTCTCCTGAAGTAATAAGGGGGGGTGACACATGACAACAATTAAACATGATTAAAATTAGGACTGTAATACAGTCGTTCTTTAGTGGTAGAAAATACACCAATAGGAAGCTGCTCCTCACCATTGCGCCACACAGAAAGGCCCTGGTCGGCCTTTGCTAGTTTCAAACTGACGCATTTGTCATTTACTCATTCAGTACACGTGTTCTTTATGAAGCGAATGCTCATGGTTTGTCTTTAAATTATGTGATCAGGTGCATTATTTGCATATTGTTATCTTGAGGCAGTGGAGAGTGATGGATCTTTCGGACATGATTGTGTGCAAGTCAACAGCAATGTCAGTAGCCATGGTAACTGCTTTATTTTGTGCATGACGTGCAGTTGATGAATATTTTGTATTGTTTAATAGTTTTCAACATCGTGTTGATGAAGAAGTGTGACAGTAAATGGTTAATCTTACTACAACTCTGTCTTCATTGGCTGTGGTTTAACTTGGTGTTTAGTCAACTTTTCGACATGCTGCACAAGAACACTGCAACAATGAATAATTCACTTGATTCATGTTGTTACGCATCCTTAACCTTGCTGTATTGTGTCTGTCATTTAATTCTAGAGGTGTAAGTGCAATCATTAATTGCATATTTGTTAGTACAGTATGTTAGAGTGAAATAGAGGCATGTGTCCTTGCATATAACATATTTGTTTCTGTTTAATTGTGTGCACACAAGTTCGCTGTCTCAGAAGGCTCATTAGCACTCGCTTTGTCAACTTTTCTGTCACTCACAAATCCTTTTGTATCCCTCAAGTGAGAGCTGATTTATCTCACTTGCTCACGCCTCCATTAAAAGCTCAAGTCAAATCATTATTTAAGGTTAAATGGGCATTTAAGAAGCACATAAAGGCCTCTTTTGTCCCCACACATCATTCAGTAAATCATTTGGGGTTTTTTTTTGTTAACTTTTGTCCTCTGCCAGACACTTGCTGTGTTGGCAGAGGAGATTAGATGGCTCCTGCTTTTCAAGATGACAATCAGTGATAAATGACAAATTGACTGCGAAAAACAGTCCTGCTTGTTAAGGAGAGACTGGAGACAGACTGTACCCAAATGCAAAAAAACTCCAAAACAAAGGCAGTTTGTTAACAAGAGTTAACATTTAAAAAAGTTCCTTTACCCTTTCGGCAGGCGCACACAGTCAACAGGCATTGGGAAATCAAAAAAACACAGGAAAGGGTCATACAGGAAGAGGCAGGTAAACAAATCCAAAATCTTCAGGCCAAAGGGGAATATCTAAATGGCAATCAAAGGCCATACACAGGGAAACTTACTCAGAAAAAAGTTCTAGTTATTGAATGGCTAAGAAGTTAGAGAATTCGAAAACAGCTCTTATCATGGCTGCTGATGAAATACTTCTGTCAATTTAATGAGTTAGGAGCCTTTCGAAGCAAGATTGACAATTCGAACGCAGGGACAATATAAAACCAAAAAGCCGAGGTCAGTGGCAGGATGATACACTGCTGGGATCACAAGGAAAAAAAGGGATGAGCCGCCAATTTATGTTATGTATGGCGTTCGTTTAGTATACGCGCGTCTTTTGAGAGCAGATCAACATCGCGAGGGCGCATTTCTACTCTGCACACGCGCAGAACGGCATCCGTGCGCACACAGAACGGCATCGGCGAGTGTAAGACCATCTCGCTCGACTTCAAAACACACACACTCGACAAGTTGAGTTTTGAGACTTTGGAGGCGGGATCGGTGACTGATGCTCCCCTCCGTTGATTGGTCACTTCTCTCCAGTCCCCAGTCTTTCACCGCAGGGTCTTCAACGATGTGGCAGGGAAAATGTCAGAGTTGGAGAAAGGAGAGGTGCATTGATTCCAATAGTCTAGATGACTCTCACCTAGACTGGAAAAATTGTTTAATTACATATAAGAAAGCCCTCTGAAATGCCAGAACCAATTATTTTTCTTCACTAATAGAGGAAAATAAAAACAACCCCAGGTTCCTCTTCAGCACTGTAGCCAGGCTGACAGAGAGTAAAAGCTCTACTGAACAGTCTATTCCTCCAACTCTAAGTAGCAATGATTTCATGAGTTTCTTTACTAATAAGATTATTACCATCAGAGAAAAAAATTACCAGCTTCTTCCCACTAATGGCACAGACACACTGTCCAGTACAGTAGCTTCTGAACCAATAGTATCGCCTAATTTATATTTAGAATGCGTCACCCCTATAGATCTGGCTGAGCTGACTGCACTTGTCACTTCATCCAAGTCATCAACCTGTCTTTTAGATCCTATTCCATCAAGGCTATTTAAGGATGTATTACCTTTAATTAATAATTCCATATTAGATCAGATCAATTTATCTATATTGACAGGCTATGTACCAAAGGCCTTTAAGGTGGCAGTAGTTAAACCCCTGCTCAAAAAACCGACTCTGGACCCAGATATCTTAGCTAACTATAGACCCATATCAAACCTCCCCTTTATCTCTAAAATCCTTGAAAAAACTGTTGCTAACCAGTTATGTGACTATTTACACAGGAATAGTCTGCTTGAAGACTTTCAGTCATGTTCTCATGGCCTCAGACAGTGGATATGTTTCTATTCTCGTCCTTTTAGATCTTAGTGCTGCATTTGATACCATCGATCACAAAATTCTGTTACAGAGACTAGAACACATTGGGATTAAAGGAACAGCACTAGAATGGTCAGTTTGTTAACGTTAATAACAAATCTTCCATTCATACAAAAGTGAGACATGGAGTACCACAAGGTTCTGTACTGGGACTGATACTTTTCACTTTATATATGCTTCCTTTAGGCAATATTATAAGAAAACGCCACATCAATTTCCATTGCTACGCTGATGATACCAAGCTGTATTTATCTATAAAGCCAGATGAAACTAATAAGGTAGACAAACTTCAGGATTGTCTTAAAGACATAAAGGCCTGGATGACTTATAATTTTTTACTTCTAAATTCAGAAAAAACTGAGGTCATTATACTCGGCCCTAAACACCTCAGAGAAACATTATCTGATCATATAGTTACTTTGGATGGCATTACCTTGGCCTCCAGCTCTACTGTGAGAAACCTTGGAGTTACCTTTGACCAGGACATGTCCTTTGACTCACACATAAAACAAGTCTCAAGGACAGCCTTCTTTCACCTGCGCAATATCAAGAACATTAGAAACATCCTATCTCAAAAGGATGCTGAAAAACTAGTCCATGCATTTGTTACTTCTAGACTGGACTACTGTAATTACATTACTGCTAGGATGCCCCAATAAGTCTGTGAAAAGCCTCCAGCTAATCCAAAATGCTGCAGCGTGAGTTCTGACAGGAACTAGAAAAAGAGATCATATTTCTCCAGTGTTAGAATCTCTGCATTGGCTTCCTGTAAAATTCAGAATAGAATTCAAAATACTGCTCCTAACCTACAAAGCCCTTAATAATCAAGCTCCATCATATCTTACAGAGCTCCTAGTTTCATATTATCCCAATAGATCACTTCGCTCTGTAAATGCAGGATTACTTGTGGTTCCCAGAGTCTGTAAAAGTAGAATGGGAGGCAGAGCCTTCAGCCACCAGGCTCCTCTCCTCTGGAACCAGCTCCCAGTTTGTGTCAGAGAGGCAGATACCCTGTCTACATTTAAAGTTAAACTCACAACCTTCCTTTTTGATAAAGCTTAGTTAGAACTGCTCAGGTGTTTAATAAACCATTTCTTTATTATGCTGTTATAGCCCTAGACTGCTGGGGGAACTTACAACATGAGCATCTTTCTCCCTCTCCTGTTCTCTCCTTCTCCCTCTTTCTTTCTCTTTATATCTCTCTCCTTCTCCCACTTTTTTCAATCTCTCTCTCTCTCTCTCTCTCTCTCTCTGCCCCCATGTATCTACATTACATGTCACTAACTCTGTTTTCTCTCTCTCCTTGTAGATCTGACCCCAGAGCTGCAGGATCCAAACCCGTCATTATTATTATTACTATTATTATTATTAATAACATCATTGTATTTATAAGTGTCAGTTTTCAATAATTATAAGTATCAGTCTGGTAGAAATTAAAGCAACTGTTATACTACCCCCCTATCCCCCGATATGTTTACAGTACATGTCACTAACCCTGTTTGTGTTTTCTATCCCTCCTAGTGTATCTCTGACCCCAGAGCTGCAGGACCCAAACCCGTCATTATTATTGTTATTATTAATATTAATATTAATATCATCACTAATAATAACAACAACATAATTGTATTTTTTAATAATAAGCATCAGTCTGGTAGAGATTACAGCGGCTGTTGTACAACTGTCCTCTCCTCTCTTCCTCATTTCTCTCCTCACCCCAACCGGTCGAGACAGATGACCGCCCACAACTGAGTCTGGTTCTGTCAGAGATTTCTTCCTGTTAAAAGGGAGTTTTTTCTCTCCACCGTCGCCAAGTGCTTTGCTCATTGTGGGATTTGTTGGGTTTTCCTTGTAATATTGTAATATTGACCTCACTATGTAAAGTGCCTTGAGACAATGTATGTTGTGATATGGCGCTATACAAATAAAATTGAATTGAAAATTGAATTGAATTCTTCCACTATAATACCCTAACATGTATAAGGAGAATATGTCATAGGATTATAGACTGTGGACAGCAGCAGTATATATGATCTACGAAGTAAGTAAGAAAAAAGAAAATGAGTTAACAATTGCTACAGGAAAATATGGACTCAATGCATAAGATAGTTATTTCCTTTAAAAAATAAGAAAGATAGTTATTTCTAACTATCTTATCCATTTTTTCTTTAACAAGAAAATAACGAGAGCGACTAAGGAAACGGGAACCAGTGTTTCCAAAAATTTCACATAAAATTGGAAAAGACACAGAGACCAAAATTATTTTTTTAATATATATTAAAATTGTATTATTATTGTATTTAATTATCTCTCTATTTATATTAATAGTCAATACTGTATAAATTAAGTTATGTTACTCCCTTCATTCCCTCTTTGTTACCTTGTCCTTCCCCCCTCACTGATCTCTCTGTTTAAAAAGGGAAAAAAACGTCCTTCCGAATTGCCTTCATTTACCCCCCCCCCCCCGACACACACACACAAACTTTAGAATATAGTCACACATAACCCTTCATACTTATTTTGTTATGTATCCTAATTTATTTTACCATTACTTTTCTCTTTTCTGTTTGTCTGTCTGTCTATCTTGTGTTTTACTGTCATTGTTGTAGCCCACACTATATGTTTCTCACCAAACCTGTAAATATATCTTGTCTCACTTGTTGTATCGTGCATTAAATCATGGAAATTATAAATAAAATAATAATAACAATTACTATCTTACTTACTTCGTAGATCATATATACTGCTGCTGTCCACAGTCTATAAGTCTATGACACATGTTGTTTATTAGGGGTGCAACGGATCAAAAAACTCACGGTTCGGATCATTTCTCGGATCAGAGTCACGGATCGGATCATTTATCAGATCAGCAAAAAAAAAAAAAAAAAAAAGACAAATAAACATAAGTTTTGTCTTTTCGTTTATAAACACTTTTAAATTACTAAATTAAAATATATAAAATCAACTTAAAGTGCACAAGGCATAATATCTTCTTTTTAACATAATTAATGAAAAACAACTTTAAGTGCAACATAAAAAGGCATATCTCCTTCCTTTAAACATGAACCAATGAACATTAATAAAAATCAACTTAAAGTGCAACATATGAAGGCACATCATCTTCCTTGAAACATGGATAGTGAAATAAAGCCTATGTCCACATCATCAAAGAAGAATAAAAGAAAGAAAGCAAAGCATACCTGAGCTTAGAATTTCAAATTCTTTTTCAAAAAGACAAGGATGTCTACATTGTCTGGGGAGAGTGTGGACCTCTTTGCAGTCACTATGTCCCCTGCTGTTGAGAACACTCTCTCGGAAGGAACTGAAGAGCCTGGCACAGCGAGATAGCATCTTGCCATCTTGGCAATATGAGGGTATTTACACTCATTGGTTTTCCACCATGTCAGTGAATCACCATCCACTGTAATGCCGCTTGCTGCCAGGTAGGATGCCACCTCCTCTTTGATGATGTCAGCAGGAGTCTTGCTGTCCATGTCTTTGCTGGCAAAGGTCTCTCCAAAAAGCTCTGTCATCGCCGACTTCTTTTGTGGAGGAGATGTGTCCAAGTTTGCTCCTGTTGGCTAAAAAAATTAGTTGATTAATTAAACCTATTATTTATTTTCATGTTTCATAGACATGAAAAATGTGGCAATAATATTTAATAAAAGCCATTTTTACTGAAAATAAAAAATGTGTTTAGATTTAAATTTATCAATTTTAAATAATATTCTTTTTCTTTACCTCATCACAGTCTTCAGTGCCCAGACTGCTCACAATCTCAATGGTGAGGTCACTGTATGTCCTCTGGCGTAGGGCAGGGTCCATGTGAGACAGGGACTTGAATCTCGGATCCAGGGCAGTACATCTCTGAAGGTAGTCCTGTAGAGTAGGGGGTGAAGTGTATCTGGGCTTCAGGTCCTCTCTAATGGCAGTCTTGACATCTCGAGTGATGGTGCTGTCTTCCACACTTGGAGCCATGGATTGTAGAATCCTTGTTTTCAGCGGCAGGATCATTGACACAGATGTTGAAGTTTCAGTGCTCAGCAGAGATGTAACATTTTTGAGGGGTTTAAGCACCTGACGGACCTCCTCTGCCACTCTCACATTATCATCAGACAGGGTGATGACGTCTTTGACATTTTTCTTCAGGGTCTTGTCGGTCAATGCAGAGTATATAGCTGCCTGCTGCTCCAGATAATGCTCCAACATATCATAAGTGGAGTTCCACCTTGTTGGGACATCATGTATGAGCTTATGAGTAGGCAGCTTTAGCATTTCTTGCTTTGTCTTAAGCACATGAGCAGCTGTTGTGCTTCGGTGGAAGTAGGAAACTACCTTCCTGATCCTCCCAAGGAGGCGGTCCATCCTATTGACTGAGATTCCCCTCTGTGATGCCAAATTCACTACATGTGCAAAGCACCCTATCTGTGGGCCCAGTCCTGCCTCATTCACTGCATTTATTAGATTTTGGCATTATCAGTTGTGACTGGGATATTAGTACTGGGCCTCTTTATCTTCCATTCCTCCACTGCTTGTGTCAGTACCTGCGCAAGATGAGTGCCTGTGGGACTCTCGTAGAGGGGGCGTGTCTGCAGCACCGGACTTCTCATCTCCCAGTCTGCTGTGATGAAGTGAGCGGTTATCGTCACATAGCTCTCCGTTCCCCTGGACGTCCACCCGTCTGTCGTGAGCGCAACAGAGGATGCTCCGGATAGTTCATCCACAACTTTTTTCTTCTCCTGCTCATAAAGATCTGGCACAATCTTTTCGCTGAAGTGGGTGCGCCACGGGATGTCGTAACGTGGCTCAAGCACTTTCAGCATGTGTTTAAAGCCCTCGTTTTGCACAACCAAATATGGCCTCATGTCTGCACCTATAAACACACTGATAGTATGTGTGATGGCTTTAGCACGGTCGGATTGTGCAACAAGGGGCTGCTTAAATGCCGCGGTGATAAGCGGTTGTTGAGCAGCCTTCGTTTTCACTCCTTTCAGTGAAACACTGGGGTGATGTCGCTTCAAATGCTTGGCCATGGTTGATGTGTTTCCACTGTCATATGGCTTTCTTGTGCCACAGTGCCTACACACCGTCACGGTTTTATCCACTAACCTTTTTCCTTCATCATTATATTTGACAGGGAAGCCAAAATGCTCCCATACAGGGAATTTAAATGAAGCGGGGCGTTCAAGCTCCTTAGATCCTCCGCTCGCCATCACCACGCTGTGCGTGGACTGAACATGCGCACAACTTTTTTTTTTACATAAATCAATCCGCGGATCACATGTGTGCCGAACCGAAGATATTGATCCAAACGGATGACGGATCAATGATGATCCGTTGCACCACTATTGTTTATTCTCCTTATACATGTTAGGGTATTATAGTGGAAGAATCAATGCACCTCTCTTTTCTCCAACTCTGACATTTCCCCGCCACATCCTTGAAGATCATGCGGTGATAGACTGGGGACTGGAGAGAGAGACCAATCAACGGAGGGGAGCATCAGTCACTGATCCCGCCTCCAATGTCTCAAAACTCAAAACTGAGTCACATTCCAAGGTCATGCATGAGGTGTTTCTGCCTCTATAGTGGACAACAGTAACCACAACATCACGTCTGTATACAAGATACCAATACAGACTGTTCTTTCTACGATCAGCATGTTCTTTTTAACTAGTTATAATACATATTTTTCGGACATTTCCCTCCTGTTTATACTAATAAAAAGAACACAAATAAACCATTAGATATAGCACACAATACATGTATATACAAGTTCATCTAGGCACTTGTTAATTAAACAGAACATCACTGCTTAACACTTCGTTAGATTTCATTAAACAGATCATAACAATCAACTTAATGCACTTAGACACGTCTCTCAGGATCTCCAATATCCTTGGTTATTATTTGTTGATACATGGTCTTGGTCAAGGCTGTCTCAATCAGTTTTTTCAAGAGTCCTTGTATGCAAGGAATGCAACAGCAACCACAGGTAACAAGGATACCTGCAACAACAGCTAATGAGATCAGAAAAGAGGTTATTAGGGAGCTCCATTTGCCAAACAAGGAGCCTAGGAAGTCACTGAATGGATCCTTGATGTCTGAATTCTCTGCCAGCTCTTCAGACAGAGAAGTCAGCCCCGCCAGGGCTTTGGTGATGCTGCCATCTGGAGATGTGTTATTTGGGATCAATGTACAACAGAAATTTCCAAACATTTTGCATACACCTCCTTTTTCGGCCAATAACATATTTAGTGCCATCCTGTTTTGCCATGCTGTGAGAGAAGTAGGACCCAGTTGTTCTGCTATCCCTTTTACTGAAACGGGGTAGTAGCCAGCTGGGGTCTTGCTCTCTGCTTCTATAGTGTATTCTCCAAGTAATTAGCCTTCGAACTCCTGGATTCTGCATTAAGGGTCTCTGATTTTCTTCATCTGTCATTTATTTCACTATTCCTCTACTATTTTAGGCTCACCCTATGCTCCCTTTCAGCCGTTGATTGCTTCACTGAGTTTGAGACGAACTCCCTCTTATTGAGAGAATCCCCCTTTGTAATCAGACTTTGCCTCTGGGGAGCGGTGGTGAGTAACTAATCTGTCCCTTGAGTTTCTCTAAACCCTTGTAGTAGTTTACAATGTGACAGATGTATCCAAGATGTCCTTTCAGCTATTTTTACTGCAGTGGGTGTGGTGAGCAATACCTGGTAAGGACCTTCCCACCTTGGGCTTGACCAATTCTTTTTCTTGATGGCTTTGATCAGTACCCAATCTCCTGGAGTCACCTTTTCCACTGGCGTTTCAGTCTTCTCCTCGGTTGTTCCTGGAAGAGAGTTGGCACAAAACACTTTTCTATTTGTTAGCATCTTCCTCATGTAATCTGCTAAAGTCTGATCTGCTTCTTCATCTATTCTGTGAAATGGTTTCAGTTGTGGTAAGAAATAAGGTCTACCATACATCATTTCAAATGGAGTGAGTCCTGTAGAAGCCGGTGTAACTCTCATGTTCAGGACAGTTAAGGGTAAACAGTATACCCAGTTCTTTTCTGTTTCTTCCATGATTTTCTTTAATTTATTTTTTAAAATCCCATTATGTATTTCTACTAGTCCTGCTGACTGTGGGTGATAAGCACAATGGTTCTTCAGATCTATTTTTAAATTTTGAGCTATTGCTGTTATTACATGATTTTCAAAATGGCTTCCGTTATCACTGTAGATTCTTTCTGGTATCCCAAACCTTGGTATTATCTCTTTTACTAGCGCTTTCGCTACTGTTAGTGCATCAGGGGATGCTGTTGGGAATACTTCTACCCATTTGGTGAACATATCAATGATAACTAAAAAATATTTCTTCCCTTCACATTTATTTAACTCTATGAAGTCCATACAGATCATTTGGAATGGAAATTGTGGTTTTGGAAATTGTCCTCTCTTTGGTCTCAAATTTCCTTGAGCATTGTATTTTGCACAGATAATACAGGCTGAACAAATTTTTTTTGAATAGTTAGTAAATCCATATGCTGTAAACACCTTTTGTATGATTACTACCATCCCTCCTGTTGAGACATGACTTAGTCCATGGCTCAATATTGCAGCATATCTAAAAAGGTTGTTTGGCAGAATAGGTTTTCCTTCAGGTCATACATGAAGCTCATCTTTAAGTGTTGCCCCTTTATTTTTCCATTTTTGTTTTTCTGAGTTTTGTGACACTTTCTGCATATCTCTCAAGACTTCTTCGTCTATGTGTGGTTGTACGTTTTGTACTGTAAATATCTCTGTTTTTGCAGCTAGTTTTGCTGCTGCATCTGCTTTTGCATTACCGCTAGATACTGGGTCTTCTTTACCTGTGTGAGTGGAACATTTACATATTGCTACCTTTTTAGGTAACTGAATGGCATCTAGTAAGGCTAGAATTAAATCTTTATGTGTAATATCTTTGCCTGTAGATGTTACCATCCCTCTGTTTTTCCATTGTTGTGCAAACACATGGATTGTTGAAAATGCATACTGGCTATCAGTGTATATAGTTACAACTTTCCCCTTGGCTATTTTGCATGCTTCAGTTAGTGCTACTATCTCAGCAGCTTGAGCTGAGTAGTTTCTTGGTAATGGTTCTGCTTTTAAAGTGTTATCCTGTGTCACTACTGCATAACCTGTAGCATTATTCCCATCCTGCAATTTCCTGCTGGAGCCGTCTACAAAGAGTGTTAGCTCACTGTCTGCTAAAGGCACATCGATTAGATCTGCCCTCGGTAAAACTCTTTCCGAAATATCTGCTAGACAGTCATGTGGTTCTCCATCAATTGCTGTTGGCATTAGCGTAGATGGATTTAGAGTAGTACAGCGCTCTATGATCAAGTGAGGTTGAGACAAAAGCACAGTCATGCATGACAGATGTCTCGATGGTGACAAATATGAGATCTTGTTCTGGAGTAGTATAACTGATACTGCATGTGGCACCTTCAAAGTTAGGGAATGAAATAATACAATTGAAGCTGAGACTTGGACTGCCAAAGAGGCTGCCACAACTGCCTGAACGCAGCGTGGTAATGCTCTAGCTACTGAGTCAAGTTTGGTTGAATAATAAGCTAACGGTCTATTTTTTACTCCATGAGTCTGAGTAAGCACCGATGTCATAAAGCCTTCTTTGCAGTCTACTGTTTGGATAAAACCTAATACTGCAGATCCAACAAGCAACTTTTTAACCTTTATAAATGCATTCTCTGCCTCTGGTGTCCAGGTCAAAAGGTCAAAGGCTGCCATGTGTTTATCATAGATTAGAGCTGTCAGAGGCGCAGTTACTTCAGCATAACTTGATATCCAGCTTCTGCAAAAATTAGTCATACCTAAGAATGACATCATTTGCTTCTTTGTTTTTGGTTTTGGGGCCTGTAAAATTGCTGTTTTTCTTCCTTCATCTATGTGCTTTCCCTCCTGTGAGAGATTGTAACCTAGATATTTAATAGTTGTCTGCCACAACTGTAACTTATCCTTGCTTACTCTATGTCCCTGTTCAGTGAGAAACTTAAGCAGAGCTATGGTGTCCGTTTTACAATCTTCCTCTGTTGGAGATGCCAGCCAGATATCATCTACATATAGCAATAATTGACTCCCTTGTGGTGGAATGAATTTAGCTAAGTTTGCTGACATAGCCTGGGAAAATATTGTTGGTGACTCACAATAGCCCTGAGGGATTCTCGTATAAGTATACCTTTTCATTTTATAAGTGAATGCAAACCAAAATTGACTATCTGGATGAACTGGTATCGAAGAAAGAATGCGTTGCTAATATCTACTACAGAAAAGTATTTACATTTTGGACTCAGGTCATTGAGGAGAGTATATGGATCTGGAACAGTGGGAGCACGTGGGATTACTGCCTTATTTACAGCTTGTAAATCTTGGACCATCCTCCATCCTGATGATGGGGGTGTCTTCTTTACCGGAAATAGAGGAGTGTTACATGGCGAGTCTGGACATTCAATTATAACTCCTGCTTTTAAAAGATCTTTAATAATTGGTTCTATCCCTGCTTCAGCTTCTGGTTTCAGTGGATATTGCCTCTGGTGTGGTCTAAATGTCGTTTTTGGCGCTATTGAGACTGGTTCTACTCCTTTAATTAACCCTACATCAGATTTCCCTTTTGACCATAAGTATGATGGAACTTCTTGTAGTTCTTTCTCCTGGTCCTCTGTCAGGGTCATTATTTGTCATTGCTCCACAGCCGTATAGCTGTCTAGATGGACTGTAGTGCGTACTCGCACCCCAGTTCAGGACTGGAATGGAGTCCCGTAGACGGGCTCCATCTGAACCCAGAACCATTATCCCGCCAATCGGATGCTGCCTCTGCTCTTGTGATAATGTATCCAATATCTTCCCATCTGATACCCTTATCTTTTGCTAATGAGACATGAGGCACGGTATTCCAGTTTTTGTACAGCGGCCGTAATTCTGGACTGAGTGTGCAACTAGCCCCGCAATTCCCGCTCTTGTCCCAATATAGATCTTTGAGATGGACGGAACTTTGTTTGATCTTCAGGAATCTTTCTTCATACTCTGTGTCTGGCCCATTAGCTGATTTTACACAAATAGTGGTTGTTGAAATTTGCACTTGAGGTACATCTTCTGGGTTGACGACAGTTCTGGATGCACCTGAACCACATAGAAATTTAATTTGCTTGCCCTGTACTGTCAGCGTAACTTCTGGTTTTTCCTCTTCCCATAGTTGCACTTCTAGTGTGCTCAACTCTAACACTTCCTCTTCAATTTCTTTATCTTCTTTCTTCTCCTTATCCCTGTCTGACCTTCTTTCTTCGCCTAGTCATGCTCGTTCCTGTCTTATGTCCTGATAGGTCTGATAGCTGGGCGTTCTCTTTTTAGGACAATCTTGTGCCCAATGTCCCTCTTGTCCACACTCCCAACATTCAGTACCGTGACCTCTACCTCTACCTCTGCCTCGTCCTCGACCTCTTCCTCTGCCCCTTCCCTTATAACCACCTCTTCCACTATTTAACATCAATATTGTCGCACCATCTTCTTCTAAGATTAGTGCATGTCCTTTTTTGGCCTTCCTTTTATCTTTAAAGTGTTGTTCTGCATGTCTGGCGTATTCTAAAGTATTTTGTAAGCGGGCAGTGCGATGATCAACCATGTGTTTTGAGACGAAGCTGCTGATTTGGGGTTGGCTACCCTTTAAGAATGCGTTCTTTAACTGTTGCTCATAAGGGCTATCATTGGCCATGTCTTGTGGTACCTCAACCCCGCTGTGATTATCAAAAACTTCCTTGAGCCTATGATAATAGTGATCTACGTCTTCATCATCCTTTTGAATGCACCTATTGCACCTATTTATCTCTGTCCAATTTGCTCTAGCCTGATATCTGCCTTTCACACGTCCTTCTACGTCAGTGAGTCTCTGCCTAAGGTTAGCGTCACCATATGGCAGTGGCCTTCCCTGATCGTATTTGGATTCCAATTTCCGCAAATAAGGCACCAATCGTGTCCCATATCTGTGTCCCGTGTTATCTGTCTCATAGCTCTCTCAATTTCGACCCCATTGAGTCTATAACTGGCATAGAGCCCTTCTACTCCTTCTATATATGTGGCTACTTTTACTTTTGGATGATGTATGCCTTCCGTGGCTTTTTTAACATCCTCCGCGGTCCAAGGCCTGTATACATACATAGTTAAATCTCCATCGTCTCCTGGGTTTGGGTTAGGGACCTGAATCATTGATAGTAACTCATTGACTTGGGGACGTTCCGCTCCACTAGCAGCACCTTTAAATGGGCTCTTGGCCTGCCCTTTTGCTATAGCCCAATTGCCCCACCCATGTCCTGATCGTGTGTCACCCCCTGCTTGTTTTTGTAACACTATTGGCAGTATTGGTTCTTACTGGGGTATCTCAGGGTATAGGGAGGAGGCTGTGGGAGGAGGATGTGGCTGTGGATCATCATCATATTCTGGAGGTGGAGGGTTTTGTCTAGATCTAATTACTGAGTTTATATCCTCTTTGTCTTCCAAAACCAGGGTTTCTTTACTCTTTGCTTTTGACTGGCCCCACTTTCTTTTATGGGCTTCAGCGAGCCACTCTCTGGCCTGACTTAATCCATTCTTTTTGTTTGCTTTTGGATTAGTTAAGCCTATTTTTTCGATGTCCTTCACTAATTTGTTACATCCTTCTACAGTGATTCTACCTGTAAACCTGAATTTCTTTTCCCATCTTTGCAAATATTTTAATGTTTTCCTTATCTCTTATAAACATACATTTTGCATCTCCACTAAGTTCTAATTCTTGCTTTTTGCAACATTTGTTCCCCATTGTTCTATGTTTTGTCAACAGCCAGTCAGTGTGTATGACACTTTCGTGTTAGACAAACACACACATCAGTCGTCTTCCCTATCGCGATACCTTAGTTCCTCGAACTATTTAACGTGTACACGGAGTTATTTATTTCCTGTAGTCTTCTCACACAGACTATGGACTACCACGCTACCTCACAGAGTTTTGATCACAGTTTCTCACTGCTGATCTCTTTCTCTATAGGTTTTTCTTTAGCGCTTATCCTAATTTTGCGACTTTTATTCTCTTAATTCTCTTACCTTAAACCGCTCAATTCTGTGTTCTCTTGTTTTGTTTCTTTTGGGTCCCGTCACCCTTCCACCCTCCAGTGGTGACTGGCCTCCCTTTACAGCAATTCAGCTGGAGGTCTTTGTTTAGGAGTCCTCTGCTCCCCCGTGCACGGTTTCAGTCCCACTCCTGGAAGGTGGAAAGGATGTTGGGATCCGGCTCGAAGGACCAAGATGTTAGAATAATCTGAAATGAACACAGAAAGTTGAATTCGGTTTCTTAGACAAACAGTAACATTTAATACATACATATATTCTTGCTGCAAGGGGACAAGTCAATACAGCAGCACAGTGTCTGAGTACTGAGGTTGTCCGACGAATACAGGAGATGCAAGGATATTTAAGCATGATGGGCGGTTCCCCTTTACAATGTATATCTGTGTGTTACTTATTTACAGACAAAGTTAATGGCAGGTCCTGAGTTTCCTGAGTCACATTCCAAGGTCATGCATGAGGTGTTTCTGCCTCTATAGTGGACAAAAGTAACCACAACATCACGTCTGTATACAAGATACCAATACAGACTGTTATTTCTACGATCAGCATGTTCTTTTTAACTAGTTATAATACATATTTTTCTGACAGGGGGTCAGTCCCGTGCGAGGAGCACAAATGCTCGCTCGCGGATGCTGTTCTGCGTGCTTGCAGCCAGACAGTCGTTTATTTTTGCACTTTTTTTCAAGTGTACTTGGCCATGTATTACTTCACCAACTTGCGCCAGTGCAAAGCAGTAGCATATCACTCAGCAGTTCTTCTTCTGTATACTCTGGTTCTTAAAGGTATCCTCTTACATCCACAGTGAATGGCATGTCTTCGTCACTTTCATAATCACTCATTTGTTATGGAGTTATGCGCTGCTCCTTTGCACCGGCACGAGTTGGTGTAGTAATAAATGGCCAAAATACGCTTGAAAAAAGTGCTTGGGAAAAGTAACGTTGGTTACGTATTGTAACCATAGCTTCTATGAGTATAGGCGTAGAAGCTATGGTTACAATAGCTTCGCCAATAGCGACAGCTCTAAGAACTGTCGCTATTGGGTTTATCCCTCACGCATGCGCAGTAGTGAACATTTTCTTTTACGCCCCGTGCCGTGCACCGGGCCCTAATCAGGTCCACTCATCAATATAAAACACCTGCGTGACCTGATGTCTGCTACCAACAACAAAGCTTTTTCTTCAGCTGACGTCGTCAGGGGCAATGGGGCCTGCAGCTTAGAGGGCTACGCCTATACTCATAGAAGCTATGGTTACAATACGTAACCAACGTTCTATTTCGTATAGGCTTCGCCCTCTAAGAGCTGTCGCTATTGGGATAAGGTGAAGCTGGATATAGTCCACGCCTCACTGACCCAAAGCACAACAGTTCACAGAAGCACGGTGAAGCCATTCATCTCTCCTGCAGACGATCATTACGCACTGTAACAGTCCTGAAGCTCCACAGATAAAACAGTGAGGGAACATGATGTGGCAGCTGTGGCGCTCCGCACTCACGGTTTGAGCGCCAGGTGACAGTCCGCTGAGACAGCAGACTGTCACCTGGCGTTACGCGCATTTAACACTGAGTGAGTTAGGGAAAACTCTGATGTGTCCCGGAAATAGAACGGATAAAGGGGCCCGGAGAGGCCCACGATGCAGCTGCACAGATGTCCTCCACCGACATCCCATTGAAGAGAGCCGTGGAGGAGGACACACCTCTCGTAGAGTGAGGACGAATGTTGTGCGGAGGATCTTTCCCTGCCGCAACATATGCCTGAACAATGGCATCGCTCAACCAGTGAGAAAGGCGTTGTTTAGTCAGAGGCTTCCCCTGTGAATGTTGTCTGTAATGTACAAACAGCTGCTGAGTCTGTCTGACGGCCGCAGTGCGCGCTACATACTGAGACAGTACGCGCACCGGACAGAGACGGTGAGACGCTTCATCCGCCTCGCTCCCATGAGGAGGAGGAAAAAACCCCTCCAAAGAAATCACTCTGGACCTGAAGGAGGAGGTTAGGATCGTGGGCACGAATGCAGGGTTTGGCCTCAGCGTTGCTGCGCCCCCGTCCTCTCTGATAACGAGGCAGGCTGGCGAGACGGAGAGCGCGCACAGGTCGCTCACTCTCTTGGCCGACGTTAAGGCCAAGAGAAGCGCTGTCTTATAAGACAGGGCTGTCAGAGAGATCTGAGCTATTGGCTCGAATGGAGGCTGTCCCAAGGCATGTAACACCAGGGGTAAACCCCACTGGGGTGCAAAAGAGCGCGTCACGGGCCGTTGTCTCCTGACTCCTTTCAGGAAGCGCTTAACCAACGGGTGCGCAAAAACAGATCTCTCTCCAAACCCTTCGTGGCTGGAGGAGATCGCAGCAGCATACGTTTTAACGGTAGACCAGGATAAATTCCTGTCTACCAGGAGCTGGAGGAAGGTCAGTACCTGAGCCACGGGGCAGGATGTGGGATCCGCGCCCCTCTCCACACACCAGCGCTGAAAAGCAGACCATTTCGACGTGTATGAGGCGGTCGTAGATGGAGCCCTCGCGCCCTGGATAGTGTGTATAACAACGGGAGGTAAACCCAGGCTTTCTAACCTCTCCCGCTCAGAGGCCAAGCCCACAGGCGCTGACCAATCACCGGGAACTGTTGAATCGAATTGTCGACCCGTGACAGCGCGTCCCTGCGCCAGGGGAGCTGCTACGGGTCGCGAGCCAACAGTTGTATCATCGTGGGGAACCAGGACGCACTCGTGCGCTCTGGAGCAACCACAATGACGAGAGCTGGTCCTCCTGGACACGAGCCAAGAGGCGAGGTATCAGGGGAATGGGGGGAAAAGCATAGAGAAGGGCTCTGGGCCACGGGTGATGAGATAAACCGTCCACTCCCAGTGGAGACTCATCCAGCACGCTCATGGAAAACCACAGTGCGCACTGCGCATTTTCGTGTGACGCGAACAGATCCACCTCTGCCTCTCCGAACCGGGCCCACAGTGTCTGAAAGAGAGCTGGATTCAGCTTCCACTCGCTCTGACGTGGACCACCCCGTGACATCAAGTCTGAAGCTTGATTTTGTTTGCCTGCTATGTAGACGGCTCTGATCGAACACAGGTTCGCATGAGCCCACAGCAGGAGGCTCCTGGCTGTCTCCAAAAGCCGGGCCAAGCCTGACACATTCCTCCCCATCCGAACAGTGACGCGTCTGTGAAGACTGATACGTGCGACGTCACCCTGCCCAGGGGAACTCCCGCGTACAGAACCCAAGGGTTTTCCCAATGAGTCAGATCCGACTGAACGGAGGAGGGCAGAGTTGTATGGGGTTGAGGCGCAGTCGAGTGAACCGTCTCTGGAGTTTCCTCATGTGAAGGAGTCCCAGAGGGACCACCACATAACCAGCTGACATCATGCCCAGCAGACGCATGACAGAGAGAGCTGTCACTGTCTGTCCAGGCGTAACCCGAGACAGGAGAGAGGCGAGCGCCTCCCACCTCGCGGGGGATAGTCTCGCTCTCATGCTGGATGAATCCAGATACACACCCAGATACATGATGGACTGAGTGGGCACTGGCGAGCTCTTTCGCCAATTTATGGCAAAGCCCAGCAGCGTCAGGTGACTCGCGAGCTCCACAGTGTGGAGAGCCGCGCTGTGTTCGGAGGAGGCCAGAACCAGCAGGTCATCCAGGTAAAACAATACCCTGATCCCGCGCCTGCGTAACAGTTCCAGTGCCGTCTCCACGCACTTTGAGAACGTGCGTGGAGCCAGAGAATAACCGAAGGGTAGACGGTTGTATTGGAACTGGACTCCGTAGAACGAGAAACGCAGGAATTTCCTGTGCCTGGGGACGACTGGGACATGGAAATACGCGTCTTTTAAATCGATGGATGCGAACCAGTCGCCAGGGCGCACACATTCCAAGACATGCTTTATCGTGAGCATGTGGAACGGCCTCCTCATAATTGATTTGTTGAAGAGAGACAGGTCGAGAATGGGTCTCATTCCGCCTGTCTTCTTCGGTACCAGGAAGTACCGGGAGTAATAACCCTCGCACTCCTGGCCTGGAGGAACTCTGGAGATGGCTTTTTTCTCCAAGAGCTCCGACAACTCTGTCATCAGAGCCTCTGCCCCGGCCTGAGACGACATCACAGTCTCCAGCAGCCCGTCGAATGGAGGGGGTGGGCTGGCAAACTGCAGTGAGTAGCCATCTCTTATCACTCTGCTCATCCAACCGTTCATGGAGAGCAGAGTGTGCCACACCAAGTAGCGCTCTGAAAGCGGGCGTGCACACATCTGCGGAGCCTCTGTGGACATCACCGACAGCCAGTGAAGAGCCCTCGCCGCTGCTCCGTGAGCCGCCTGCGAGCTCAGCGAAGTCCATGGGAGGGCTGAGTCGAAAGGGCTGGTGCGGGGAGGCCCCCGTGACATCAGACTCCGTATCCGAGTTGTGCCACGGACAGAAACCACCACTAATACACACGGATGGGTGAGAAGTGGGGAGGCCACAGAGGGGAGACAGGTGTGGCTGCGCCGAGGCGTTCACCTGAGACGAGAGTCTGGGGTCACCAGATCTCTCTCCAGGTGAGACATGACGAGAGATGTGACTCTGCTGACATGGACTGAGTGACAGCGGAGTAAACATCTGTGTGTGTGTGGGGAACATGTGCGTGTACAGTGACAGGTGCTTTCTGAAAAAAGCAAACTGACTGTGAGGAAGCTGCTCTTCAGGGAGAAGTAGCTGGCTCTCAAAAGAGCCGTTGTTTGCTGCAGCTTCAGCCGTGCACATGCCGGCAGCCGTGCACATCCCGGCAGATCCCGGATATGAGCAGCGAGAGCCGGCACATGACCGGCGAGCTGGGCCGATCCAGAGGCATTGGCCTCGGAGCGTGGCTCAGCATTTCCCAGACGTGGGATGGGAGATCCAGGAAGTGTTCCACTAATGGAGGGAGCGGATTCGGAAGACTCCTGCCCTCCATCACCCTCAGCCTGTCAGCATGAGGGATCCAGGATCTCCAGTGCTTCGTCGACGGTAAAGCGAGCGCGCTTCGCCCAGCTATCGTCGTCGTTGTCTTCGTCGACCTCCTGCATCGCCATAAAGGCGTCAGCCTGCCGCTACTTCTCGGCCAAGGGCAGGCGTGCACAGTATGGACACTTGACCCGAGGCGTGAGAGCTACACCTGCATGCTCCGGACCGAGGCAAGACTCGCAACGGGCATGCAGGTCGAAGCTCATGATATATCCTGCCTGGCAGGAGGGGCAGAAGCGGACAGCGTCGGAGGAGCGATTCGACATCTTCTCTATTTTTCACCTTCACTCTTTGCTTGCTGAAGAAAAAGAGGGAGCAGACATCAGGTCACGCAGGTGTTTTATATTGATGAGTGGACCTGATTAGGGCCCGGTGCACGGCATGGGGCGTAAAAGAAAATCTTCACTACTGCGCATGCGGGAGGGATAAACCCAATAGCGACAGCTCTTAGAGGGGGAAGTCTATACGAAATAGAACAGCAATAGCATTTCAGTTTGATGGGTTAAACTGAAACACCCATCTCAACCCCAGATTGTCTAAACTAGGTGTGAGGCACATTGGCAATAGGTAGCGATACAATTAGTCGGCAGTGGGAGTCCTGGGTCCGAAGTGGGAGTGCTGGGTCCGAAGATTGCTGGGCTGGCAGAAGGGTTGCTGGGCTGTGTTCCTCAGTGCGGCTGTAGACTTGATGTTCCAGTGCATGGCGTGGCTATTGGCATCAGAGGATTCGGAAGGTTGGTTATTTCTGCGAACAAAGATCCTCCAGTTAGTACCTCAAAGAATGGAGCAGCCAGGTAAGTACAAGAACAAGAAACTAGACTTGATACAAATCTCGAAGGCTGGTGAAATAGCATACTCAGTGGTAAGCAACAATCCGGCAGGGAGAGGAAAGTCAGACTGGTAATTGAAGGCAGATGATGAGCAGGATGAGTTGCAGGTGTGCTGATTGGGATTGGTGCCAGGTGTGGGGAGAGTCAGCAGGAGGCCGTGTCCACACACTGTGGAACCTGAAGACGGAAACAGAAACACAGACAGACAGACAAAAAAACAAAACACATTCACACACCAGACTGTCAAAGTGCGGAAGTCCCGGCAGGCGAGGGCGTGACAAAAATAGAATGTACATAGTTTCTGGCCTGCAAATAACGAAAAAATGCATTCTTGATAGATTATACTTCTCTGATAGTTGGTCAAAAGACATAAAACTCTTGTCCTTAAACATATCTTTAAACTACCTGATGCCCCTCCCATGCCTCATGTCATGTCTAGATGGAATGAACATATGGTTGGAAGCCACAGGGCTCAAAAGGGAAAAATCTCTGAAGCCAAAGTCCCTCCTGAACTGGGCCCACACTTTCAGGGTTTGAATCACAACCGGCTAACCAGTAATAGTGGCGAGCATTAGGGAGGCCCATGCCCCCGTCTCTTTTGAATCGTTGGAAATCAAAGCGCATCGAGCTCAGTGGCTCTCGTCTTGAAGTCTTCGTCTTCATTTGTAATTTGTCAACATGTTTTCATTCTCTTATTTATTCAATTATTTATCTCATAGTCAGGTTGCTATCACAAATCTAAACAATATGAATCAATTGATCAATTAAGATATCAATTAAGGTTTTTATTCAAATAATCAATTAAGGGATCCATTAATCAATTAAGTCTAGTAAAACAGAATCAAACTGTGATATAACTGTATATTTTACTCTTGCTCCCATCTGTTATTCATTTCTTATTTTATTTCATGCTATGATTACATTTTTTTCCAATTGCTAAAACACAATTTTGCAAACTAGGCTGGTTTTTATCAAAATACTTAACACAATTCACAAAACCACACACCCAAACTGTAAAATACCTCATATCCTGCAAAATGAAGCACTGCAACCAAACATACATTGGACTGAACAAAAATACGCTCACAAAAAAGCAGTAAACTGAAAAACAAAATTGCAGAAAAAATATTTAGAAAAAAAGAGGCAAGAAAAATAATTTGGCAGCATCTTGCCACACAGCTGGGTATGGCCTTGCCACACAGCTGGGTATGGGTATGGCCAGCACCTTGAGTGCCTTATCCATCCCTGAATCGTGGGTGAATTTTTTTAATAACTCCCCCATTTATATTATATTAAGGTTTGAAATTCCGCATAATTAGGGGCGTTGAAACTTGATTGACAGGTGATGCCGCTGTTTGTTAGCCGCTCGGTGGCAGCTAGCCACTTGCAGCGTTAGCTGTAACCAGAGCTAATCCCCGGTCATTGAACGGGACTTCTCGACCGCCGTGTTGGAGCGGTGCGGAGAACATTTCAAGCTACCACCGGATGAATAATCCACCTGCTCTGCGTTCAGTCGTCCCAACAGAGAAGTCTAGGAAGCTTGCGCTACTGTTGTTTCGGTAAGTTAAATGATGGTGTTGTTCTGTGTTTGGGGTAATAAGCGGGTGTCGGTGTCTGTGCTCGGTAGTTACCCCCCCTAAGCCCTAAAGCGCTTCTCAGCCAGGTAGCCTGGGGTTATCAACACGACATGACACCGACATGAGTCATATTTTCTTGTTTGGTGTATTCCCTTAAGGCCAAAATAAAGAAATAAATGACAAAAATAACTAAGACTACAAGCCAATGTCAATAAAACATTAACTGTATGCCAAGAACACTAACCATCACATGTAACTTCTGTTTAGTTAACGTTTATTTGATTTAATTTATTATAATCAAAATATAGTCGTGCAAACGACCACTAATACAAATAAAAAAAAAAGGAATTTTTATGACTTATAATTTCAGTAACAAATATTTATTTCAAACGTTGTTCCACTGTTACTTACCACATGTAACGTTGGCTGGGACGATTGGTACCGGAGCTCACGTTACCGCAGTCAGTACCGACCCGGTGCAGCCTCGGGGCCCGCGGCTAGCCATCTCGCAATTTGCCTAGCTTATTAGCTTAGCTCCTCAGCGTCAGCTAGCTGGGAAGCTTCGACGTATGTGATGACGTTTCAGCGACCGGTCTGCATTCGGCCCACCTCTATTTCCATATTTGGATTAGCCGGGTAAGGGAGGAGTCGATCCCTGCCAACATGGCGACGCCTGAGCCGCTGCGGAACCGCCCACTTTGGGCTTCAAAACCGGCCTGCAGAAACCAATGGGTGACGTCACGGAAGCTGCGTCCATGTTTATATACAGTCTATGGGTTGAACCCAGCCTCATCTATAAAGATGAACTCATGTGGGATTGCATGAGCATCCATTTGCAGTACTCTCTGAAAACAAAGAACAAAAATCTGTCAATATGGTGTTATCCATTACACTGGGAAACAATGTTGCGTGTAGTGTACTCCAGTCAATATTGTACTTATATCCACGTATGCTCGCCAAGCTTTTTGTTTCTTTGAGTTTCTCTCAAACGGCACCTTATAAAGTGGTTTCATTCTGATTTGGTTTCGCTTGACTCGTTGAATGTTATTGAATATGGTGTTGTCTTGGATGATGTGGTTTTGAATTTCTTGTAATCTGATTTCATTATTTTCCAAAACCAAGTTTACAATGGCAGCTTCCTGTACCCCGGTGAACATTTGGCCCCTTCCTCCACCATGGTTGCATCTCTCTGTCCTTTCCCCCACAGTAGAGTAACTAAGGTTGCTCTGATTTCATTTGAAAGTTGTTGTCTTCTTTGGCCATGAACTCCTCCACCAGCTGTACCCCTACCTCTCACTCTCGTCGTCAGTTAACACCTGAGATGGTTCGCTCTACGTGTGAGACAGGGAAACATTCTCCAGAGATTGGAGAGATTTGATTAATACACATTTGTCTGATTTAAAAATGTATAGAAACATGAAACCCCCTCGATGTTTCCAGTTATCTGTGGAGCAGCTGTAAATTAAATCTTTTCAGTATCACTGTTAGTTTGTTAGTTTGCTAGTTTTATTAACATGCAATACACATATAATACATATACACTCATATACCCATCAGTCCAGAGAAGTGTGACCTTTTGGGTGATACTCTCTGTTAAGACTCATGAGGACTTATTCAGTTCCTGCATTCTCTGTACTGCGGATGAAATATAGAACAATGGTCAAGTTCATTCTCTCATTCTCACTCATTTATAGTCTTGATAGCTTGGCATATGTATCAAATCTATTTTCAAACTTATTTATGATAATCACAATTGACTATTTTAATTCTGATAATAATGATAAATGACTCTTTCAATTGATAGTAATAAGTTACTATTTTAATCTGATGGAGGCTGTAAGTGGTCGTGTTTAACTGAACCTTTTTTTCTTTACTTGTACTATATCATGTCACTTGAGCAAATCATTTTTACTTCATTCTTTCCCCCTTTTCCTACGTGTCGGACCCTGTGAAAACATGGTCCAAAACATGAACGAAAAACCTTAACCTTTATACCAGAATCCAGGCTCTAATGAGAGCATATAATTCTGCTGCTTGTCGATGTGCCTTTAGACATTGAATTGCTTCCATAACTACCCAATCACTCACTACAGTTCATCCAGGTGTGTGTTATCTTTAAATCCATCAACTTACAAAATCAGATCAGAATTTTGAATCAGTCTGCTTTAATTCTCTTTAAAGAAATGTGAGGGATTGACTACATGAATTTGTCATAGCCAGATCTCCTTGCTGCATCGTGTTCAAGATGTGCAGCCCTGTATAAACAACATAAACAACACAGACAACAGTCGTGACCAAGTACTATGGCTGAAATTTGACAATTATGACAATTATGGTAGCAACAGCGGCTACATCTCTGAGACAGCTCGCCATGCCAAGACCACAGGTGGAAACCTGTACAAGTAATATGCAACAGGGCGATAATGTGACACACGCTTCCCGTGCAGTTGGAAGCTGATGATGTTCTGAGACCCAAAGCCGGTACTGAAGTGATGGCTTGCCTTAGATCACGGGAGAGCAGATACAATGTTTTTAGACAATCTCAGTGTCTCTTTTTCTTTCTCAGCATGAAAAGCATCTTCAAACAGTCTTTTAGACACATATTCCAGTGTCTATTTTTTTTAAAAAACAGTCCAGTGTCTCTCAACTCTCTGTTGTTGACCTTTGGCCTCTGTAAGGGCATTACATGCCCTTCTCGATGTTGACTTCACTTCTCACCGCTGCCACACAAAACTCGAAAAGGCCTCCAACTGTCTTTGGAGCTATTCTGGCCCAGTCATTTTTCTGCCTTTACTGTGTGTAAAAACAAACAAATGACCGTCTCTCCATGGGATAGATTAAAATGAACTCAGGTCAAAGACAGTGCAGTATTGGTACTATTAGCAAAATATTTGTACTTTTCAGTAATTTAAACTGCTGCAATGTTTGAAAATCAACAGTGATGTTGGGTCTTCATAATAATCATTTCAAAGTTGAATTTGAACTGCTTATAATTTAGAATCTTCATCTAAATTCTTGAATTCCCTATCTTTCCCAATGCTGACTGTGTGTGTGTGTGTTTCTATGTGTATGTGTGTGTCTATGTGTGTGAGTATGTGCGGTGTGTGTGTATGTGTGTGTCTATGTGTGGTGAGCCTCTGTGTCTTAGTGTCTGACTCACAAGGTTGAAAGACATCTGCCACTGCCAGTGTTTTGTTTTCGGGCATTTAAAGGAATGACAAACATGTAATTCGAAATTTACAACTTAATGTTCATCACTATTTTGTAAGGGTATTGTCTATCATTCTTTCCAGACTTGATAATAATTAACAGTAATGAAATTTATTTCCTGTATTAACACTTTTCTTTATTTATAAAAGTTCTTTACTTTAAAACATTTGTTTCCCATAAACTTTTGCATTATTTACGTATCTGAAATCCCAGACTCTTCTTTACTGGGTTAAAAAAACTGAGCTCTCTCTCAGAGATGCATGTTATGGCTTCATCAATCAGCTGTTTACATTCTTACGAACTCTTACTCACATATTCAATTTCTTGTAGTTCTACTCGTGTGACACGATAAACTCTGTCTTGTGTGCTCCCATTGGCCAAGCCTCACGGACCACCTCCTCTGTCTGGTGACGTCATCGTGATCTGAGCCACTTTAAAAAATGCTTCTTCAATATCGTGTCTGTTTTATAGTGGGGGCATACAAAAGCAATTCATCATGTTTGTTTTTCCAACTATTGTATAAAGTATTTTTCGCTTGTAAAAAGCATTGCTTCTAATTTAAAGCTTTTTAACATTAATACTTTAGCACATAGATATTTTATCTTTGTCTTTTACGTCTCATTTGAAACTGCAATCTCACGTCTCATGCATACCCAACACATCAATGGATCACAAGGCATGAACACTGTCATCCTCTCCGTCTACAAGCAATGCCTCATTCTGGGCGAAAACTTTGTGTTGCATTTGAATCATTCTGAGGTCGCGCTTCTTATCTACTGTATGTGTGTGTTTCTTTGCAGTTTACGATTAATCTCTTCTGTGGACTGATTTCTCATACGTACACATTCACTGCATGCACATTTATGACAAACAACATAGGCCTTAATCACAAACAACATAAATTTTTCCATAATAAATAGTGCTGCTGCATCAAAAGGTCTCCACTTTTAACACTAAATTAATGAATGAGCTCTTATACAAATTCTGTGGTGTCTCTAAACAAATACTCGGAAACCTAGGATTTACACCTATGGGCAGTGTGCACAAGTACTGCGGGCCGCCTGAGGTTTCTAAAACACATCAGGGCCAATCACATCTGTTGAAAATCACAAAAGAACCAAATAAATAAACCACAGAGTCCCTGACTCCCCGACGGACACAGGCTCCCCAGTGTTTTAAGCTGTGCCTAGTTGCCCTATTTCAGACAACTCAGGACGTCTCGCCGATGAGCACAGCCGCACTGTTGGATATCTACCTGCGCCAGACTCAGCAAAAGGCAGAGCCGGAAGCAACTCTCTCACAGAGAGGACCTATGCAGTCCCACTCTATCACTGCCAGAGCACACCATCTCCACAAGGGCACATTCAATCCCAATGGGATTAAACTACTTAATGTAGTTTTTCAGCTCAAACTATAAACTTTATTTAATTCCAATTCCTTTAACTTACTTAGGTTACACATCTTAATTTAATTTGTTAAACGTATACATTTATAGCAGAATTTTCAGGTTTATATGATTCCGTCAAAGACAGACTAGGCAAGGCAGTTAAAGAATAAAACTTTAAATTTGCACTTACCAGTCTCCGATGTATGAGGAATCCTGTTTGTGACGTCAGTTGAAAAGGAATAATTGAACTTACAAGAATTTAAACAAATCCCTTCGTTGTGTACTCCATACCTTGCCAAACTGAAAGCCGGATATTTTATTTTAAGGTAAGCATTTAAAAATGTGGCGACAAATAAGTTTTACGGTGGTCGCCTCTGCAACAGTGGGAGTCTGACTTTCACTACTTCCACTTCTCCTCCAAAATCCATAAAATGACAGCGGTGATCACCATCTCCATAAGGTAACATATTATCTATGCATAAGTATCTCATACAAACCCACTTCAAAATCCCTGAACTATCCCTTCAACAGATGAAGTGTAGATGGTGCAGGATGACAATTCAGAACGTCACCATAGTCAAGGACAGACATGAAGGTTGACTGCACAATAGTTTTTCCGCTGGAGGGAGACAGACAACCTTTAATTCAATATAAGAAGCCCATTTTGATTTTGAATTTTTTAGTTAATTGTTGAATATGGAACTTGAATGATAATCTGCTGTCAAGCCAAATCCCTAGATACTTGTATGATTCAACAAGAGTGATATGGGTACTGAACAGGAATAATTGATGGAGTGGATGCTGATTCAGGGAGACGGAAACCGTGGATGTCTTAAGCAGAAGTATTTATCAAAAGAGCTCAATATATATCAAGGAGATTTCTGGTTCATTTACATAGATCCACAAGGTGTTCAGTGTATGGCGCCCCAAGACAATCTACCTGTTCCCGGTATCTGTAGTGTGTTCAGTTTTGGCTAATCTCCCTGCGAATATGACTACTCGAGAGAAACTTCAGCTGCTCAATAATTGTTGTGGCTTGTCACAGACAGGTTGACCTTGCTTGGTGAAGAAGACTCGTCTTAACAGTTTCTCAGGGGAGGATAGACAAAATTTCACGACAGGTACCATCAAGAGTTTTAATGGCAGGAAAAGCTAAGTCAGTAGTGGAGGTGGAAAAAAACATGTACTTAGTGTTTTCTTCATTTAAAACTAGTTTGTGATTATATAGTGAAATTTGAAAGGCGTCAAAGCAGACTGAAGACAAGTTAGGGCCTGTGCAGGGATGGAGCCTTGAGCATATAAGATGGTATCATCTGCAAAAAAATGGACATTGAAGTATTGATCAGGGAGAATTATGTGGATTATGTACAGTGTAAACAGCAATGAACCAAGGATAGACCCCTGTGGCTCCCCATGTCTGATGGAAAGATGGCTTGACTGAGTACCATATGCAACAACAGCCTGAGTTCTGTCAGTAAGGTAGAAGTGGAAGCAATTAAGTGTGGCTTTATCCAGACGTATAGTTTATCGAGTAGGAATTTGTGATCAACGGTATCAAATGCTTTATAGAGGTCGATGAAGAGAGCAGCACAAAATTGTTTTTCATCCAGGGAAAAGAAAATGTTATCAATTACTGAAACTGAAGCTGTTTTTGTGCTGTGACCTGGGCACATACAGTAGATGAATGAGATATGGGTCAAGATTATCTGCACCAGTTTATTTGCATGCTTGTGAACTTAAGTAGAGATATATTAACATCAGCACTGTTTACCTGACTAAAGGATATTTTGCAGTCAGAAGAACCTGAAGCATTCAGGGCTCCCACTACTGGACAGACAGAGTTGTCTATAGCTGAATTTGCAGACCAGCATAAGACACCAGGAAAGAGGAAATGGTGATTGAAAGCTTCAACCATGGATGCTCTATCAGTAATATGACCAGATATGTGTTGAGGTGGGAGTACAGTTTTTCTCGATGCTTACACACTATTCCTAGACTTATTAACTAAACATCCCAAACCATAACGCCATCTACCAAAAGACAGACACTTTCCCCAAATCTCTAAACACTATTTTCCTGTTTAAATGCATGATTCAGGTTTGCTGCAAAACTTGTGCTTAACAACTTGTGCAAAACTATAATTATCAAAGATAATTATGAATTATGAAAATCAATAGAGGTTATTAATCAATGTTATTAGCAACGGGGCACCACCCGGAAACCGGGACCAATAACTAAATTGTCAATTCAGTCTCAAGAATTAAAGGTGTTCACTCAAAATGTAAATATAGGGTAGATATGAGCATTTGTGGAGTGAACTGAAGGTGTGAATTCGAGCACTGACTCTGTCAACCAGCCAATATCACAATGTACATGAAAATAAACAAAACAACTCCTCTCTAAAGTATAACAGCATTTATTAACTTTAGCAATATCAATTTACAATCAATACTACTTTATCAACAAATGTCTATTATAAGCTAAGCTACCAATCATATATCATATGATCATCATATGAAAACACAACAACAAGCAAGTGTGTGTGAGCGTGTGTGTGAGCGTGTGTGTGAGCGAGTGTGTGCACAGGCGTGTGTGAGCGAGTGTGCGCACAGGCGTGTGCCTGTGAAAGGGGGAGGAGGAACAAGACGGCGGACATGACCTGGGAAGTCACGTGGCGCCAGAGAAAGGTGGGGCGTGAGACCTCAAGTTAAACGGCAGCTTCCTTTAAACATGTGACTCTAACAAAGGAGAGATCGGGACGAAGTTAACTTTGGACCAGGATCTCTCCAGCAACCACGAGTGTGTGTAAATGTTTGTTAGTAAGAAAGCAAAAAGGGAAAGCGATCAAAGCAGCAGTAAGGCTCATCTATGTTGATGCTGCATGCAGGACTTGTGTGTGAGTGAGTGGGTAGGGGAGGGGCGAGTATTGGTTTCGTTCAGAGAGAAAGAGAGGCAGGGCCAGGCAAAATTGTTTGTGAGGGACAGACAGGGAGAGGAGAAATAGGCAACTGGCAGCTCCACGAAATAAACTTATAAAGTTATTTTAATGCAACATAAATCTCGATATACATGATATTGCTTTATCCTATATCGTGTTTGAAAATACACTGAACAAAATTATAAACGCAACACTTTTTTTTTTTTTTTAAACTCAAAGATGTAAGACTTTTTCTATGTACACAAAAGGCTTATTTCTCTCAAATATTGTTCACAAATCTGTCTAAATCTGTGTTAGTGAGCAGTTCTCTTTTGCCGAGATAATCCACCTGAAAGGGGTGGCATATCAAGATGCTGATTAGACAGCATGATTATTGCACAGGTGTGCCTTAGGTTGGCCACAATAAAAGGCCACTCTAAAATGTGCACTTTGGGGGGGGGGGGGGGGGTCCAAAAACCAGTCAAGTCAGTATCTGGTGTGACCACCATTTGCCTCACGCAGTGCAACACATCTCCTTCGCATAGAGTTGATCAGGTTGTTGATTCTGGCCTGTGGAATGTTGGTCTACTCCTCTTCAATGGCAGATATTGGCAGGACCTGGAAAACGCTGTCGTATACGCCAATCCAGAGCATCCCAAACATGCTCAATGGGTGACATGTCCGGTGAGTATGCTGGCCATGCAAGAACTGGGATGTTTTCAGCTTCCAGGAATTGTGTACAGATCGTTGCAACATAGGGCCGTGCATTATCATGCTGCAACATGAGGTGATGGTCGTGGATGAATGGCACAACAATGGGCCTCAGGATCTCATCACGGTATCTCTGTGCATTCAAAATGCCATCAATAAAATGCACCTGTGTTCATTGTCCATAACATACGCCTGCCCATACCATAACCCCACCACCACCATGGGCCACTCGATCCACAACGTTGACATCAGCAAACCGCTCACCCACACAACACCATACACACTCTCTGCCATCTGCCCTGTACAGTGAAAACCGGGATTCATCCGTGAAGAGAACACCTCTCCAAAGTGCCAGACGCCATCGAATGTGAGCATTTGCCCACTCAAGGCGGTTACGAAGACGAACTGCACTCAGGCCAAGACCCCAATGAGGACGACAAGCATGCAGATGAGCTTCCCTGATACGGTTTCTGACAGTTTGTGCAGAAATTCTTTGGTTATGCAAACCGATTGTTGCAACAGCTGTCCGGGTGGCTGGTATCAGACTATCTTGGAGTCGAAGATGCTGGATATGGAGGTCCTGGGCTGGTGTGGTTACACATGGTCTGCGGTTGTGAGGCCGGTTGGATGTACTGCCAAATTCTCTGAAACGCCTTTGGAGGCGGCTTATGGTAAAAAAATGAACATTCAATTTGCGGGCAACAGCTCTGGTGGACATTCCTGCAGTCAGCATGCCAATTGCACGTTCCCTCAAAACTTGCGACATCTGTGGCATTGTGCTGTGTGATAAAACTGCACATTTTAGAGTGGCCTTTTATTGTGGCCAGCCTAAGACACACCTGTGCAATAATCATGCTGTCTAATGAGCATCTTGATATTCCACACAATAGGGTTCTCAGTACCCACGTTGCTTTGTAGATGCAGTTCCCAGCACCCTCATGCTTGGTCCCCTAATAAAAAACAGCTTCTAAACTAACTCCCTAACTAACCAAAGACAGAAAACATTGCAAAAGACAATGGCAGTTCACACTTACTTGTCAGGGCTATATACAAAGTGAATAATTCAAATCATCTATGTACACAAAGCAAACTAAATACCACAAACCAAATACTCACACTGGAGTCAGAGAAACACACAACTATCAAATCTAAGTTGGAGACAGAGAACCAGAACATATGCTTCAAAAGTCTGTCTCGGGGTATGAAGATCCTCAGGTTTTTTAACTGGGGGAAATGGTGACAGGACCAATCCAGAACTCGCAGCTCTCCAGGCCAAGCGCACATTTTTTAGCCACTGGAAGGAGATCCAGAGGTGCAGCCAAAGATCATCAACTGCAGACAGAGGATCCACTTACACAAAACAATAAAGAATCAAACTGACAAAAAAAAATTAGTTTGTCTAACTCCAAAAGGATGTAAATAAAGGCCCTGTTCACAATTTCAACAAATCCAGTAATTTAAATTACAATTTAAATGTGGTAATTTCAAATACCTATGCTCATGCTTTCCATGTGACTCCTATTTGTTCACATCTGAGAGAGGCCAGAGTGCCATGATTACTTTCTGAGATTGCACACTCAATTATGTAGTGTATCCAGTTAGCCGATACAGTTAGCCCAGTTAGGGCTCTGACCCTCTGGGAAGACTCCCAAACAGCTCAGAGTATTTTTGTGGATTCCAATGGGAAAGTATTGCCATTGGACAACGACGTGGAAATCTTCCCTTTTCCCCCTCCCTCGACCTGACAGATGGTCACTGAGGACAAAACTCTGCACTTTATTAATCAGGGGCTTAATCTGCATCCAGAAAAGTGCCTTTGCTCAATGTCTGAGGTCCCCATCCTTGGTCGTCCCTAGCCGTCTCCACCCCGTCTGAAGATGATTCCCCCTCATCAGGAAGATCAAGGGGAGGAGCCGAGGACACCTTGTCCCGAGGATCCCTCTTATCCCCTGAGGACCGAGATGGTTGCTGGGGATGCTGCTGGTGGAACTCCTGGATAAGCTGAGGGTCTAGGATGTGACGAGCAGGAACCCAGGATCTTACCCCTCCCAGTCAACCAGGTACTGAATTCCCCTCCCTTGCTTTCGGGACCTGATGAGGCGACGGACCGAATACGTGAGGCCTCCACCGATGAGTCGAGGGAGAGGAGGAAGAGGGGCAGCCGGGACCAGAGGACTTTCTGTACCGGTTTGATTTTGGACACGTGAAAGGTGGGGTGACATTGCATAGACTCAGGAAGCTGCAGTCTTACTGCTGCCGCGTTGATGATACTCTTTCTGGGGAATGGACCGATGAACCGGGGTGCCAATTTCTGAGACTCCACTCATAGGGGAAGATCCCAAGTGGACAACCACACTTTCTGTCCAACCTGGTAAGTGGGTGCCTGGGAGCGATGACGGTTAGCAGCCGTGGCGTAGCGTTCGGCGGAACGGAGGAGCGACGTTCGGGCTTGAGACCAGGTGCGGGGGCAGCGGCGATGAACGTCTTTACGGACGGGCAGGAAACCTCATTCTCTAGGGCTGGGAAGAGAGGATGTTGGTAGCCATATGCACACTGAAAGGGGGAAAGCCCCGTGGCAGAGCTGGTTAGGGTGTTGTGCGCATACTCAACCCACGGTAGCAACTGGGACCAGGATGAGGGGTTTCTGGACGTCATGCACCGGAGAGCTGTCTCCATCTCCTGATTCTTCCTCTCCGTCTGGCCGTTGGACTGAGGGTGGAACCCGGAGGAGAGGCTGACCAAGGCCCCAGCTGCTCACAGAATTCCCTCCAAAACACCGATGTAAACTGGGGTCCTCGGTCAGACACCACTTCGACCGGAAGACCATGGAGCCGGAAGACTTGGAGGATGATCAGCTGAGCAGTCTCTTTGGCCGAAGGAAGCTTGACCAGGGGAACGAAATGAGCCATTTTGCTGAATCGGTCTACCACGGTGAGGATGGCCATGTAGCCGTCCGATGGGGGTAGACCAGTGACGAATTCAATTCAATTCAATTCAATTTTATTTGTATAGTGCCATATCACAACATACATTGTCTCAAGGCACTTTACATAGTGAGGTCAATATTACAATATTACAGGGAAAACCCAACAAATTCCACAATGAGCAAAGCACTTGGCGACGGTGGAGAGAAAAAACTCCCTTTTAACAGGAAGAAATCTCTGACAGAACCAGACTCAGTTGTGGGCGGTCATCTGTCTTGACCGGTTGGGGTGAGGAGAGAGAGGAGGAAGAGAGGAGAGGTGGGCAGAAAGAGGGTGGGAGGCGAGACAGTAGGAGAGAAGAGAGAGAGAGGACAGTTGTACAACCGCCGCTGTAATCTCTACCAGACTGATACTTATAATTAAAAAATACAATTATGTTGTTGTTATTATTAGTGATGATATTAATATTAATATTAATAATAGCAATAATAATGACGGGTTTGGGTCCTGCAGCTCTGGGGTCAGAGATACACTAGGAGAGATAGAAAACACAAACAGGGTTAGTGACATGTACTGTAAACATATAGGGGGATGGGGGGGGTAGTATAACAGTTGCTTTCATTTCTACCAGACTGATACTTATAATTTGTGAAAACTGATACTTATAAATACAATGATGTTATTAAAAAAACAGAGTTAGTGACATGTAATGTAGATACATGGGGCAGAGAGAGAGAGAGAGAGATTGAAAAAGGTGGGAGAAGGAGAGAGACATAAAGGGAGAGAAAGAGGGAGAAGGAGAGAACGGGAGAGGGAGAAAGATGCTCATGATATAAGTTCCCCCAGCAGTCTAGGCCTATAACAGCATAATAAAGAAATAGTTTATTAAACACCTGAGCAGTTCTAACTATAAGCTTTATCAAAAAGGAAGATTTTAAGTTTAACTTTAAATGTAGACAGGGTATCTGCATAATGAAGTCCAGGGAGATGTGGGAACAGGGACGATGTGAGACAGGCAGAGTTCGGAGGAGCCCCGCTGGAGCCTGATGAGAAGGTTTATGTTGGTTGCATATTGGACAGGCATTAACAATCTCCTTGCTGTCCTCCTGCAGAGTTGACCACCAAAACCGACGGAGGATGACATCACGAGTCCTTTGGATTCCCGGCTGACCTTTGACACACAGAGGGGATTAGGGCTCAGGGTCCGAGGCCTGCTCGCCACCGAGCAGCACTAGAAGGTCCTCTACAGGGAGGGGAATTAGTTAGGGATAAATGGAAGGAGGAGAAGTGCAGAGACACTCACTAGAGGTAGTACATTATTGTACAAGGATCGAGAAGAAAGGGAGGATGGTTTAATGAGGCGCTCGACTGATCGCTGCACAGAGCTCTGTACATCGCTGATTCCTGACACTGGGACAAAAATGTACTACAAATGAAACTCTTGCTCCTGTTTTAATTATGGTATTATTAAATTTAGGCCACAGGGGGGAGCATAAATAATCTATTCAACAATTCTTTTAAGAATATTTTATATTGAGTTGTATGTCATGTTATTAACCAAGGTCACTCAATTTCCTCTTACTTGTTGTTTTGTCCAACAGATCACTTCCCCCCCACTTGGCCAGTAGAGCTGATTTATACTGGCCCCTTGTATATTTTCAACGATCCGGCAGGCAAATTGTTTTCTTATTTTTCCAGAATTTAATAATTATGGGCCTGATATTACAATACTTACAGTAAAAAGGTATTTCAATAATATCCTCACTCTTTGAGACATTAGGTATTTACATAATCACAAAGTACAGTGCAGTTCATCAAGGGTTGTTGTAAAAGATTTTCCTTCTGTCAAAATCATAGTTATTGTCATGATCTCGTGTTTTGTATTTCCTGTTTTATTTTGAATTCGTTTTTTTACTTCCTGTTTCTCTGGCTCGTGTCTGTTCCCTTTTTTTTCCTGGCTCCTGCCCCTGTGATTGTCTGCACCTGTTCCTAATGTTTCTCACCTGTGTTCAATTTGCCCTGCCCACAGTGTGTGTATTTAGTCTCTGTGTTTCCCTTTGTCTGTGTCAGATCATCTTTTGTTTTACCTGGTCAACTTCCTGGTATGTTCCTAGTGTTTGTACCCAGTCTGTTCTTGTGATTTGTCCCCTGGCTCCTGTGTTTCAGTTTTACCTTGCTACATCTCGTGGACACCCTTAGTAAGACTTTGTTTTGGTTTGAGACTTTGGAAGTCTGTTTTCTTTTATAGTTAAATATCCTTTTTTGCCACATCCTTCATTTGGGTCCGGCTTCCTGCTCTCCCTCCTGACAGAACGATCTGACCATAATGGACCCAGCAGGTGCCTTAATTGATTTGGATCTCCGTGAGCTGATTTAGACACTGACGTGTATTCATGGGATCTACAAGAGGGACAATGACAAGGAGAGGAATGAGGCGGCTCTGTACAGGGCACACAGGGAAGTTTCCCTGAAGCCCTGGTTAAAGGGTTTTTTACCTGGCTGGCTGAAAGACTTTTTGAATGCCCCGGCCTCCCGGTGTGCCATCCGGCCGGCACCCCAGGTGGCTGCTCCTCCTCGTCTTCAGTCGGTGGGCCGATCGTCGCCTGCTCCAAGTCTCCAGTCGGTGGGGCGATCGACACGTTTCCCGTCGGTGGTCCGACCGTCGCCTGCTCCACGTCTCCAGTCGGTGGGCCGATTGACACGTTTCCCGTCGGTGGTCCGACCGTCGCCTGCTCCACGTCTCCAGTCGGTGGGCCGATTGACACGTTTCCCGTCGGTGGTCTGACCGTCGCCTGCTCCACGCCCCCAGTCGGTGGGCCGATCGATAAATTCCCCATCGCTTGTCTGACCGTCGCCTGCTCCACGTCTCCAGTCGGTGGGCCTACCGACACGTCCCTCGTCGGTGGTCCGACCAAAGCCTGCTCCACGTCCCCAGTCGGTGGGCCGATCGACACATTCCCCGTCGCCTGCTCCACGTCTCCAGTCGGTGGGCCGACCGAAACGTCCCTCGTCGGTGGTCCGACCAACGCATGCTCCACATCCCCAGTCGGTGGGCCGATCGACATGTCCCTCGTCGGTGGTCCGACCAAAGCCTGCTCCACACCCCCAGTCGGTGGGCCGATCGACACGTCCCTCGTCGGTGATCCGACCAACGCATGCTCCACATCCCCAGTCGTTGGGGCGATCGACAGGTCCCTCGTCGGTGGTCCGACCAAAGCCTGCTCCACGTCGCTAGTCGGTGGGCCGATTGACACGTCCCTCGTCGTTGGTTCGACCAACGCCTGCTCCACATCGCCAAGCTAGTGGAAGTTCTTCACAAAGAGTTTCAATCTCTGCGGGAATCCCTGGAGTTCAGTCAGAAATAGGTGGTTGAGCTCGCAGCTGAAAACAAGGTCCTCAGAGGTTCGGCTAAATCACTCATGGAGAGAATGACACGGCTCTCAGCCGAAAATAAAAACATTAGAGAAGCGATCATCGATCTCCAGGCTCGTAGTATGAGGGACAATCTGGTCATTTCAGGCATCCCGGAGCAAGCGGACGAAGCCCCAGAGGACACCGTAAAAAGCTTAATTCAAAATCACCTGAAGCTCCCTGCCGACACCGTGAAGAACATCGGCTTCCATCGGGTGCACCGCCTGGGAAGACGGCGACCGGAGAACCAGAGGCCCAGCTTATTGGAGAGGGATCACGGGCTGTCATCGCGGTGGATAACTTTACGTTGATGGCCAACTTTACCGCGACCGAGACACCACTCCCTGGCTCTACTAGGAATCAAACAAACCCAGCAACAGGTGAACTGTATCACTGTGATTAACATCCTTTTTTATTTTTATTTTTCTCTCTCTCTTCCCCTCTCATTTCATTACTCCGTGATATATGGCAGGTTAATGGTTATAAAATACAGTGCATGTATCGACAGTATACTGTGGTTATCTGACTAGTCTGTCCAATAATGTTCTGTGTAATTTCCTCTGTTTTTGTTTCACTGTTTCTTTCTGTCAAAATCATAGTTATTGTCATGATCTCATGTTTTGTATTTCCTGTTTTATTTTGAATTCGTTTTTTTACTTCCTGTTTCTCTGGCTCGTGTCTGTTCACTTTTTTTTCCTGTCTCCTGCCCCTGTGATTGTTGCTATTTCCCCGCAGTTTACATGTCGATCAGCTGCACTATTTTCATACTGTCTAATTCACAAGCAGTTAGGCACACGGTTAGCACACACAGGCACACCTAGGCGGATACAACATGCACATATAGACACACACACACACAGGCGCATACAACACACGCATAGGCTTACACCATACACACACACACACACACACACACTAGCCTATCCTACATCCGTTAGTTGAATGATGACCACACTTAAGCTCACCTCTTCGAATGTACGTGGAGTTGATTCAAGGGAAAAGATTTTAAAAAATTTTGGCCATATAAATTATTTACAATCAGACATTTTCTTACTACAGGAGACTCATCTATCCAAGACAGCAGATAAACTCACCTCACCACAGTTTCCTCACTCATACTCAGCCTGCTTCAGCTCAAAATACTAATTTATGCATCACTAATATCTATGGCCCGAATGTTAACGACCCCTCCTTTTTTCATGCCCTGTTCACCTTACTTTCTACTCACTCCGACACAGCTCTTATATTAAGAGGGGACTTCAACTTGGTTTGTAATCCAGCAGTTGACAGGCTCAGTACAGCAGGCAATCACCGTATCTGGAAATCAACAGACACTCTGTTAGAATAATCTGAAATGAACACAGAAAGTTGAATTCGGTTTTTAGGCAAACAGTAACATTTAATACATACATATATTCTTGCTGCAAGGGGACAAGTCAATACAGCAGCACAGTGTCTGAGTACTGAGGTTGTCCGACGAATACAGGAGATGCAAGGATATTTAAGCATGATGGGCGGTTCCCATTTACAATGTATATCTGTGTTACTTATTTACAGACAAAGTTAAATGGCAGGTCCTGAGTTTCCTGAGTCGCATTCCAAGGTCATGCATGCCCTGAGGTGTTTCTGCCTTTATAGTGGACAACAGTAACCACAACATCATGTCCGTATACAAGATACCAATACAGACTGTTCTTTCTACGATCAGCATGTTCTTTTTAACTAGTTATAATACATATTTTTCGGACATTTCCCTCCTGTTTATACTAATAAAAAGAACACAAATAAACCATTAAATATAGCACACAATACATGTATATACAAGTTCATCTAGGCACTTGTTAATTAAACAGAACATCACTGCTCAACACTTCATTAGATTTTCATTAAACAGATCATAACAATCAACTTTATGCACTTAGACACGTCTCTCAGGATCTCCAATATCCTTGGTTATTATTTGTTGATACATGGTCTTGGTCAAGGCTGTCTCAATCAGTTTTTTCAAGAGTCCTCGTATGCAAGGAATGCAACAGCAACCACAGGTAACAAGGATTCCTGCAACAACAGCTAACGAGATCAGAAAAGAGGTTATTAGGGAGCTCCATTTGCCAAACCAGGAGCCTAGGAAGTCACTGAATGGATCCTTGATGCCCGAATTCTCTGCCAGCTCTTCAGACAGAGAAGTCAGCCCCGCCAGGGCGTTTGGTGATGCTGCCATCTGGAGACGTGTTATTTGGGATAAATGTGCAACAGAAAGTTCCAAACATTTTGCATACACCTCCTTTTTCGGCCAATAACATATCTAGTGCCATCCTGTTTTGCCTTGCTGTGAGAGAAGTAGGACCCAGTTGTTCTGCTATCCCTTTTACTGCATCCCTGGTATAATTAACAAAGCGCTGCTGATTGTAATAGATATAGTTAATCCAATCCACATTCTTATTTACTGTAGACCACCAGAACAAAAGTGACTCCAACCCTGCAGTGATTTGATTCCTAGCCTTAAACCCATCAGGTACCCCTCTGGGCACCCCAATGCTGTCAATGTACACTCTGTTGTCGAAGGAGCCTCCTGGGACTGAACGTTTCTGTCGCAGTGTTCCTGCTTCTTTTAGTCTAGTACCCAGTTGGCCGTAATCACCTGTAGGGAACATGTAAAATGGCATTACAAGCTGCACTAAAGCGCAACTACCCCGCCACTTCTTTGGTAGCTTTGGTCTTAGTGTCATATCTCCACACAACCACCAGAGGTCTGCTCTCCTGGTTATATGGTTCAGAAACCAGGAAGCTGAATAGTCCCCATAGTCGGAGGTGATGTCGATGGAGTGTTGACAGTAAGTTTCATGTAATGGTCCTAGTCTATGTCCTTGGCCTGATCTATCAAAACAGGTGTAATTACCTTTATAAGTAGTTACTGAGGGAGGTGGGCTTGCTTTTTGGATTGGGGGAAACAGTAAGGACAATGTTTTACAGTCCTCAGCAGCTGAAGTGTTGCCAAATAATTGCAAAACGCATTGGAGACCCTTAGGGTCATTCTTATTATTTAACTGAAACGGGGTAGTAGCCAGCTGGGGTCTCGCTCTGGCACAGGCAATGCAATCAGATTGGCCACTTTGCTCAGTAGTGTATGTCATCCATTTTAGCCATTCATCCTTTTCCGCAAAACCTGTCTCAAGAGCAACTTTATCTTCATAGGTCAGGTTAGTCAAATATTGTACTAATGAGAAAGTTTCACCCTGAGGCATGATAGTTGGTGTGATAACTGATGATGCTGTGATTGTGTTATGCTGTGTCTTTATTACTGTTATGACAAAATGTCCCAGAAGATTTTTCCCTGACTCATAGGCGCCCAATACGTACTTGCTGGTGTCTGCATCTTGTGGTCTTTTGAGTGTCAAGATTAAGGGGTTACAGCTGTCCTTGCCACATGAAGATTGGGCATACCCTTTTATTAAGGTCAGTCTCTGTTGGAGGGGGTCTGATCCTTTACTGGCTCTCGGTGGCTGATAGCCCCAACTACTTCCTGTGTTTCTTATTACATAACTCCAAGATCCAGACTTTGTTTCATAGTCACCTGCGTTACGTGTCCCCATTTCACAAATATAAACGACTGACCCTGTATGTTCCTTCTGATTTTCTTTACAGCTTACTACGTTACACAGGTCGAACTGTACACTACTATCCTTTCCTTCAGTGAACTGGAGAGTCAGTGGTTGAAATGAGGATGTCAGCGATTTTTTTATTTCTAGTGTGGTTCTTTGCAGTCTGCATTTCATACCAAAACAAGGGAAGGACGATTAGGAGTGCTATTATTAACAAACAGCAAACTGTCCCCCGCATCCCACACAGACCTGGGTGTCTTAATGGATGCCATGGTTTAGGTCTATCCATGGTGTCCCACAAACAAATAGAGACTGACTAACAGGAAAAGGATGATTATCAATAGAAAGACTATACTGTGGACTACTGCTCTCTTCCTCTATATTCTATTCTCCAAGTAATTAGCCTTTGAACTCCTGGATTCTGCGTTAAGGGTCTCTGATTTTCTTCATCTGACATTTATTTCACTATTCCTCCTCTTTTTAGGCTCATCCTATGCTCCCTTTCAGCCGTTGATTGCTTCACTGAGTTTGAGACGAACTCCCTCTTATTGAGAGAATCCCCCTTTGTAATCAGACTTTGCCTCTGGGGAGCGGTGCTGAGTAACTAATATGTCCCTTGAGTTTCTCTAAGCCCTTGTAGTAGTTTACAATGTGACAGATGTATCCAAGATGTCCTTTCAGCTATTTTTACTGCAGTGGGTGTGGTGAGCAATACCTGGTAAGGACCTTCCCACCTTGGGCTTGACCAATTCTTTTTCTTGATGGCTTTGATCAGTACCCAATCTCCTGGAGTCACCTTTTCCACTGGCGTTTCAGGCTTTTCCTCAATTGTTCCTGGAAGAGAGTTGGCACAAAACACTTTTCTATTTGTTATCATCTTCCTCATGTAATCTGCTAAAGTCTGATCTGCTTCTTCATCTATTCTGTGAAATGGTTTCAGTTGAGGTAAGAAATAAGGTTTGCCATACATCATTTCAAATGGAGTGAGTCCTGTAGAAGCCGGTGTAACTCATGTTCAGGACAGTTAAGGGTAAACAGTATACCCAGTTCTTTCCTGTTTCTTCCATGATTTTCTTTAATTTATTTTTTAAAATCCCATTATGTCTTTCTACTAGTCCTGCTGACTGTGGGTGATAAGCGCAATGGTTCTTCAGATCTATTTTTAAATTTTGAGCTATTGCTGTTATTACATGATTTACAAAATAGCTTCCATTATCACTGTAGATTCTTTCTGGTATCCCAAACCTTGGTATTATCTCTTTTACTAGCGCTTTCGCTACTGTTAGCGCATCAGGGGATGCTGTTGGGAATACTTCTACCCATTTGGTGAACATATCAATGATAACTAAACAATATTTCTTCCCTTCACATTTATTTAACTCTATGAAGTCCAAACAGATCATTTGGAATGGAAATTGTATTTTTGGAAATCTTCCTCTCTTTGGTCTCAAATTTCCTTGAGCATTGTATTTTGCACAGATAATACAGGCTGAACAAATTTTTTTGAATAGTTAGTAAATCCATATGCTGTAAACACCTTTTGTATGATTGCTACCATCCCTCCTGTTGAGACATGACTTAGTCCATGGCTCAATATTGCAGCATATCTAAAAAGGTTGTTTGGCAGAATAGGTTTTCCTTCTGGTCATACATAAAGCTCATCTTTAAGTGTTGCCCCTCTATTTTTCCATTTTTGTTTTTCTGAGTTTTGTGACACTTTCTGCATATCTCTCAATACTTCTTGGTCTATGTGTGGTTGTACGTTTTGTACTGTAAATATCTGTTGTTGCAGCTAGTTTTGCTGCTGCATCTGCTTTTGCATTACCGCTAGATACTGGGTCTTCTTTACCTGTGTGAGCGGAACATTTACATATTGCTACCTTTTTAGGTAGCCGAATGGCATCTAGTAAGGCTAGAATTAAATCTTTATGTGTAATATCTTTGCCTGTAGATGTTACCATCCCTCTGTTTTTCCGTTGTTGTGCAAACACATGGATTGTTGAAAATGCATACTGGCTATCAGTGTATATAGTTACAACTTTCCCCTTGGCTAATTTACATGCTTCAGTTAGTGCTACTATCTCAGCAGCTTGAGCTGAGTAGTTTCTTGGTAACGGTTCTGCTTTTAAGGTTTTATCCTGTGTCACTACTGCATAACCTGTAGCATTAGTCCCATCCTGCAATTTCCTGCTGGAGCCGTCTACAAAGAGTGTTAGCTCACTGTCTGCTAAAGGCACATCGATTAGATCTGCCCTCGGTAAAACTCTTTCCGAAATATCTGCTAGACAGTCATGTGGTTCTCCATCAATTGTGGTTGGCATTAGCGTAGATGGATTTAGAGTAGTACAGCGCTCTATGATCAAGTGAGGTTGAGACAAAAGCACAGTCATGCATGACAGATGTCTCGGTGGTGACAAATATGAGATCTTGTTCTGGAGTAGTATAACTGATACTTCATGTGGCACCTTCAAAGTTAGGGAATGAAGTAATACAATTGAAGCTGAGACTTGGACTGCCAAAGAGGCTGCCAAAACTGCCTGAACGCAGGGTGGTAATGCTCTAGCCACTGAGTCAAGTTTGGTTGAATAATAAGCTAACGGTCTGTTTTTTACTCCATGAGTCTGAGTAAGCACCGATGTCATAAAGCCGTCTTTGCAGTCTACTGTTTGGATAAAAGGTTTAGAATAATCTGGCAAACCTAATACTGCAGATCCAACAAGCAACTTTTTAACCTTTATAAATGCATTCTCTGCCTCTGGTGTCCAGGTCAAAAGGTCAGAGGCTGCCATGGGTTTATCATAGATTAGAGCTGTCAGAGGCGCAGTTACTTCAGCATAACTTGATATCCAGATTCTGCAAAAATTAGTCATACCTAAGAATGACATAATTTGCTTCTTTGTTTTTGGTTTTAGGGCCTGTAAAATTGCTGTTTTTCTTCCTTCATCTAGGTTCTTTCCCTCCTGTGAGAGATTGTAACCTAGATATTTAATAGTTGTCTGCCACAACTGTAACTTACCCTTGCTTACTCTATGTCCCTGTTCAGCGAGAAACTTAAGCAGAGCTATGATGTCCGTTTTACAATCTTCCTCTGTTGGAGATGCCAGCAAGATATCATCTACATTTAGCAATAATTGACTCCCTTGTGGTGGAATGAATTTAGCTAAGTTTGCTGACATAGCCTGGGAAAATATTGTTGGTGACTCACAATAGCCCTGTACTTTCAGCGTAACTTCTGGGTTTTTTTTTTCATCTCATATTAGCACTTCTAGTGTGCTCAACTCTAACACTTCCTCTTCAATTTCTTTATCTTCTTTCTTCTCCTTATCCCTGTCTGACCCTCTTTCTTCGCCTGGTCATGCTCGTTCCTGTCTTGTCCTGATAGGTCTGATAGCTGGGCGTTCTCTTTTTAGGACAATCTTGTGCCCAATGTCCCTCTTGTCCACACTCCCAACATTCAGTACCGTGACCTCTACCTCTACCTCTGCCTCGTCCTCGACCTCTTCCTCTGCCCCTTCCCTTATAACCACCTCTTCCACTATTTAACATCAATATTGTCGCACCATCTTCTTCTAAGATTAGTGCATGTCCTTTTTTGGCCTTCCTTTTATCTTTAAAGTGTTGTTCTGCATGTCTGGCGTATTCTAAAGTATTTTGTAAGCGGGCAGTGTGATGATCAACCATGTGTTTTGAGACGAAGCTGCTGATTTGGGGTTGGCTACCCTTTAAGAATGCGTTGGCCATGTCTTGTGGTACCTCAACCCCGCTGTGATTATCAAACACTTCCTTGAGCCTATGATAATAGTGATCTACGTCTTCATCATCCTTTTGAATGCACCTATTTATCTCTGTCCAATTTGCTCTAGCCTGATATCTGCCTCTCACACGTTCCTCTAGGTCAGTGAGTCTCTGCCTAAGGTTAGCGTCACCATATAGCAGTGGCCTTCCTTGATCGTCATTTGGATTCCAATTTCCGCAAATAAGGCACCAATCGTGTCCCATTATCTGTCTCATAACTCTCTCAATTTCGACCCCATTGAGTCTATAACTGGCATAGAGCCCTTCTACTCCTTCTATATAGGTGGCTACTTTTACTTTTGGATGATGTATGCCTTCCGTGGCTTTTTTAACATCCTCCGCGGTCCAAGGCCTGTATACATACATAGTTTAAATCTCCATCGTCTCCTGGGTTTGGGTTAGGGACCTGAATCATTGGTAGTAACACATTGACTTGGGGACGTTCCGCTCCACTAGCAGCACCTTTAAATGGGCTCATGGCCTGCCCTTTTGCTATAGCCCAATTGCCCCACCCATGTCCAGATCGTGTGTCACCCCCTGCCTGTTTTTGTAACACTATTGGCAGTATTGGTTCTTGCTGGGGTATCTCAGGGTATAGGGAGGAGGCTGTGGGAGGAGGATGTGGCTGTGGATCATCATCATATTCTGGAGGTGGAAGGTTTTGTCTAGATCTAACAACTGAATTTATATCCTCTTTGTCCTCCAACACCAGGGTTTCTTTACTCTTTGCTTTTGACTGGCCCCACTTTCTTTCATGGGCTTCAGCGAGCCACTCTCTGGCCTGACTTAATCCATTCTTTTTGTTTGATTTTGGATTAGTTAAGCCTATTTTTTTCGATGTCCTTCACTAATTTGTTACATCCTTCTACAGTGATTCTACCTGTAAACCTGAACTTCTTTTCCCATCTTTGCAAATATTTAATGTTTTTCTTATCTCTTATAAACATACATTTTGCATCTCCACTAAGTTCTAATTCTTGCTTTTTGCAACATTTGTTCCCTATTGTGCTATGTTTTGTCAACAGCCAGTCAGTTTGTATGACACTTTCGTTCGGAGCAACTGACCCAATCAGCAAAGATCTTTGGACGGTTTATGTTATCACCGTTAGGTTTCCGCTGTCTGTTTTTCTCTGCTGAGACACTGTCAACAATCCCCTTCAATGGCCAACCAGTTTGTATGGAATACACCCAAGCAACTGGTCTGATCAGTACGTTAATACTGAGACACCACTGAATCTCTATCTCCCAGTTTCACACAAAGACAAAAACATACAATACACAATGACAAAAACACACAACACACAAAGACAAACACACACAACAGTCGTCTTTCTATCGCGATACCTTAGTTCCTCGAACTATTTCCTTTTAACGTGTACACGGAGTTATTTATTTCCTGTAGTCTTCTCACACAGACTATGGACTACCACGCTACCTCAGAGAGTTTTGATCACAGTTTATTACTGCTGATCTCTTTCTCTATAGGTTTTTCTTTTAGCGCTTATCCTAATTTTGCGACTTTAATTATCTTACCTTCAATCGCTCAATTCTGTGTTCTCTTGTTTTGTTTCTTTTGGGTCCCGTCACCCTTCCACCCTCCAGTGGTGACTGGCCTCCCTTTACAACAATTCAGCTGGAGGTCTTTGTTTAGGAGTCCTCTGCTCCCCCGTGCACGGTTTCAGTCCCACTCCTGGAAGGTGGAAAGGATGTTGGGATCCGGCTTGAAGGACCAAGATGTTAGAATAATCTGAAATGAACACAGAAAGTTGAATTCGGTTTTTAGGCAAACAGTAACATTTAATACATACATATATTCTTGCTGCAAGGGGACAAGTCAATACAGCAGCACAGTGTCTGAGTACTGAGGTTGTCCAACGAATACAGGAGATGCAAGGATATTTAAGTATGATGGGCGGTTCCCATTTACAATGTATATCTGTGTGTTACTTATTTACAGACCAAGTTAAATGGCAGGTCCTGAGTTTCCTGAGTCGCATTCCAAGGTCATGCATGCCCTGAGGTGTTTCTGCCTTTATAGTGGACAACAGTAACCACAACATCACGTCTGTATACAAGATACCAATACAGACTCTTCTCTCTACGATCAGCATGTTCTTTTTAACTAGTTATAATACATATTTTTCGGACACACTCTTAAACAGTACATGAGCGATTTTGGTCTTTGCGATGCTTGGCGTTCTCATCACCCGAGAGAATATACCTTCTTTTCACCAGTCCACCACTCATATTCCCGCCTAGACTATTTTTTGGTTAGCAGGTCAATTATGACAGAAATTTCAGACACTCAGATTCACCCTATCACTATAGGGTGACAGTTTAAGGGTCTATCCATTAGTCCAGACCTAAACTTCTGGACGCTGAATGTGGGGGCCAGTCAGGAACCTGGCCCCAGTGGGGAGGACCAAGCCTCCCTATGACCTCCTCCACCTTCCCCCTTTGGTTATGTCTCACTACATGTATACACCCTTAGGACTTACCCCTCATTTTTAATCACACATTAGACACAGAGGGCTTGGGGGGTGGGAGGGGCACGTTGGGGAGCCTCACTATCTGCCAGTTGTGGGGTGCCAGTGTCGCAACTACCCTCCAAATTTTAACTGCACTTTAGTTACCACGCACCCTACCTCCACTCCACCATACAACACTTCACAAATCATGACACGCATCTAACATAATACAATACATTTACAGAGGCATGCAAGGGGGTGGGGGGGGGGGGGTCTCATTGGCCTCGTGTTCTGCCCCTGGAGCCCCGGGGCGTCGGGGCGCGTTGGGTTGGTGGCCGCCTTGCCTGGCCTGGGGTGGGTCAGGGGGGGGCGTGGCTCTTCTGGTGGGGGGTTGCACTCTGGACCCGGGGGTCTGGGGCCTTGGGCTTTTACTCATGTCTGAGGCGGGTGGCGTGCCTCGCCGGGGCCCTCTTTGACGGGGGTGGTGCTCCCGCTGTTTTCCCCTGCTGGCTCTCTTGCAGTGGGGGCGTGAAGTTGTCCCAGGGCCACAATGGCCGGTGTTGTCGCGGTGGGTTTTGGCCCTCTCCCTTGGGGGTGGTTGCCTGGGGGGGCTGGCCCCCCGTCCGGGGTCTTGGGCGGCCTCGGGTTCGCGGGACTCGGGGCCGCTGGCTCTGCCTGCGCTCGGGGGGGTGGCCTCTGGCTGGGCTGGGGGGCTGTCATACCTGGTTCCCCCGCGGTCCCGCTCTCTGGCGGCGGGGGGGCTTCCCAGCATGGCTCTCTGCTGTTCTCCCCTGGGGTGGGGCATGGCTGTCCAAGGGGCATGTGGTCTCGGGTCCTTGCGCTTTCGGGGGGTCCCGGGGTGCCCTGGCTACTGGGGTCCCTACCGCCTGCTGCTGGGGTCGGTGCATCGCTGTTGTGGCGTCCCGCTCTCACTAACTAATTAACTACATTCTGTGACAGGCTTATGCACACTCACACACACACACACGTTCACACACACACACACACATAGACACAAACACTCACACATAGACACAGACATAAACACTCACACATAGACACATACACAGACACACACACAAACAAATCTAAGTTGTCCATGGTTATCAACAGGTAGAATTACTCTTTATGCTTTTAATTAAGTTATTTATTTAAATCTATTGTTATTATTCTAGTTCTCATGGCTGTGCGGTATTGTTTATTCATTTTGCCCGACTGTTCCTCCTTTTCATTTTCCCTCAGTTGTTTTATTATATCAACTGTTTATTGCAGTTGTTCGGTTTTGTTTGTTTGTCTTTCTCCACCCCAAGTCCCCCTCCCCGTTCTCTTGCTGGTTTCGTTGCTTTGTGCAATTGTTGTTCTCCTCTGTTGTTTTCTTTTGTCCCCACCCCCCATCCCCGTTCTCTTGCAGGTATGGTCCTTTCTCTGTGGTGTCTGTTTGTGTGGTGTTTGTGCCCTCAGCCCCATTTCTGTCCCTCTGTCCAGCCCGGTGACAAATCATAACATAACTAAAAAGATGATAAACAGACAAGGGAGTATATTAAAACTCTCTTGTTAAAGTAAAAACCGTTTGGCACAACAAGGTATTCAGCTACTCATACTGTATACCAGGCTGCGGGGCAGGACAGGTTAAAAAAATAAATAAAAATAAAAATGGAAAGAGAAAAATTAGGAGGCAAGATCTATAAGAGCTTTATGCTCTTTTAAACAATTGTGTGCTTTAGTAAAGAATTTAATCATAAACACAGGCTGTATCGATATGAATGATGATCACCACCATTATTATCCTTACAACTTATAATTCAACTTATAAGTTTGGTGGGGCAGTTAGAGCATTTGGGGGAGCATTGCCAGGCCCGTCCAGGAGACGTGAACAACATGGTCCACTGTTTTGGTAGTGATGTTTATAGTTTATTTGTATCCCATTGAAGGATCAGTCAAGACAACAGTTTGCCACGAAAAATACTGCTCATACTAATACAAGCTCTCTACAGTTTCTAACTTTTCTAAGTTCTGAAAGTAGCTAAGTGGGAAGTTTGATCACAGGGTGACGTCAAACAGTCAATCAAGTCAAGGCAGTTTGCTTTACAGATTGTACGAGGGCTTTACAATATGTATGGTTTACGACAACCTTTAACCTTGCAAGTCTTGTCTTAAACAAATGATTAAAACAAACTTCCCAGACATGATCAAGGTAAGCATTGTCCTTTATATTCCATTCTGCTATAATAGTGGTTTCATGTAATGGTTTGTGCTGTGTCTGCATGCAAAAGTACAAAATAGTGGAAACCTATGCCAGTGGAGTGAGTAACATTCACATCAAAATGTTTGAAAGAAACTCGCCTCAAATTCCTGCGGGAGTTTTCTAGTGTCAATATCTTGAAATGTTGCAGGAAGAAAAAAAAGAGACTTTTCCCCATCTGAACTATGCTCTTCACAATGGTGTAGATGACAATAATACGCTCTGGCTGTGTGCAGTGGATAGGCCAATGAATCGTACCCTGGGTGGGCTCCTTTATCCCAAGGGACCATAGGTTTTTGGTTGTGTGTGGTAGAGAGTGAGGTGCTGCAGAAGCAGGGAGTTCTACCTCCGTTAGCAAATTGATCAAATTATTCCTCACCATCATTCACTTGCTTACTCCTTCCAGCATGAAACACACACACTTAAGCACAGACTTATACCCACGCCTGCATACCTTCACACCTGCCTGCCTCTAATCGGCATCTAACCTTGGCTCACTTTCAGACGCTGTTTATTTGAGTGGCAGAATATTTATTTTTCTCCCCAGATTTTGTAGTCTGAAACACTGACATATGAGTCAAACAGCTCTGCCCGGAGACAAATAAGAACCTGTGTCTCTCGCTTCACATCAATTTAAGGCCTCCAGTCTTTACCAAATGTCTTTTTAATGAAAACTGCTTTGTCTCATCACTCAGTGAGTGTCTAATAGCTCCTGTATTGCTGCAGGTACCAGGGAGAGGTATGTCTGGAGGCAGAACCTAGGACCGAGAAAAATGTCACACACAAGGCACTAACACACACTCATTCATACACAATTACAAACACCTTACATTTCAGCCTCATTTAGTATACAGCAAATCCATAAGTGCATGCAATTAGTTTGTATCTGGTTCCCATGACAATGAGGAACAATGTGAGTTTTCCAAGCAATATATTTCTGAGTTTGTTTAATCATCAGAGACTGGGAGGTGTGGGAAAAAAAAACTGGAACTGGAATTTTTCAATAAAATGTAATTGCTAGTGAGGACTATGGTTTCAAAATCTACATGAATGAGAGTATGTTCACATAATCATGCATGGCAGGTGAAAATTGCATTAGTGTTAACTGGCATTGTACATGCCAAATCAAGGCACAGTTCTCCTTCTGTACCCTCCCCTCCTCTCCTTCTCCTTTCTTTCCCTCTGCATCTGTCTCTCTGTTATATTCTGTTCAGCAGGATTCTTGTCCTAGACCTCGGCCATGTCCTCGCCGTGTGTTCGTTTATTCAGAGGGAGAAAACAGTCGTGAGTTCAATGCATTCAATCAAATCATGTTTATTTGCTCCAAGCAATAACAATACTTACAGAGTCTCTGGGTTTCTGTCTCACGAGTCACCAACCAGGGCTTGATCGCGCAGAGGACAGGAACCTGGTACAATGCGGTGCAGTCTGTACGTGGGTGAAACGCATGACTATGTGTCTGGACTTATCATAATCGTTATTGTGTAATTATTTTGCTGTCCTAGGCTAAATTTGTTCTGAGCGGAACAATTTGTTCTGAGCGGCACATCTTGTGACATCTACTGTCTGTATGTTAATTAGTCTTATGCACGTAGTGCAGGCTCTGCAAGCTTTGTTATAAAATCTTAAGTATAATGTAAGTCAAGCTATATAGGTGTCAGTATTTATTTAGCTATATGTTATTTCAGTATTTAGCTATATGTCATTAATTAGCTATATGTTAGTTCAGTGCAAAGTGTTATATCAGTACAATTCTCGTGTCTGCCTTTGCTCCCATTTCCTCTCCGTTCATTGTCTGTCCTCTCCTCACCGGCCCCTCCTCTCCCATTACTCAACTTTCCTCTCTGAGTAGAGGATTTGCTTGCTGATCCTGATCCCACACACAAAAGTTAATCAGTTTCCTCTCTCATCCGGCCTGAATCGTCCCCCTTCAGAATTCCTGTGCGATTCCATGCCAAAACCGAACTGTTAACCATTATCAGCCATTCATCCCTAATCTTTGGCTCTCTTATGTCCACTCCTCATGTCGCAGCATGGATATACTGGAGACAACATTACGATTTCAGGGCCCCTGTAAGTGAGCCTAAGTAAAGTTAGCTGAATTTGTTTAAGCGGTCTGTAAGCATGTGAATGCAGAGAAATGTAGTTTAAGTATAACCCATGGGGGATACTTAAAGTACACCAGCTCAAATATTTGGGTGTTTTTATTAGACTTGACTGATTATTTTATACATTTTGTGTCGTGACCATTGAAAGTGCAGTTATGGCTCACTCCCCTTTCATTAGATAGAGGGCTGGTCTAGTTGTCCTAAAATAATAGCTAACGAGATGATACTGTCCAAAGGGAGCATGTAGCAATGTTGTAGCTCTGTGAGACTGTATTCATAGCTTCAAGTTAACAGCTTATTTTAGCATTTGAACCTGTTCAAGGACAATGTTCACATGCTGATCTTTAACATGTACTCACAATCTTAGCTTAGCATGTTAGCATGACAACACAGATTAAATGTTGTGAATTAAAACTTTGATTCCATTCACCATATTCACATGGTGGCCATTTTCCTTTGACATCATGCAGGGTGGGAAACTCAAATGCTGCTAGCAAAATAATAAAGTCATAGCATAGTCATAGCATCAAAAACTGAAGCCATTCAGATTTTCATTCCAGAATTTCTCTTTTAAGTTGCTGATCAATCGGGATGGCAGTGAAATGAAAAAAATGGCAAATTTCCTCTTGCAACTTGGAGTACAGCTGTACAACATTATCATTTTTTAGTTTTTGAGCTTCCCTATCTGAGCATAACGTCAGAGAAAAAAAATGGCCGCCAAGGGAATTTGGAGAATAATGGTCTGACATGAAAAGTCAGGGGGATCACCAAAGTTATTACCATCCATATAGTCTGGGAACTTTGAATCTAGTTATGCAACTTATGGTGGCAGGTCACTGGTTGGACTTTTCATTGTATTCTGCAAAGATTTCACTTACACCTCAAATGTAAATGACATTGTTTAGCTCTTTATGAACACATTTTGAAACCAAAAACCTAACTTTGTGTAGACTGAGGCAGACATAACTTATGCTGTTCTTTTAATTGCAAAGCTCAGTATGTTTTAGAGGTTTGTTGACAAGATATATCCCCTTCAATTCATGCTTTAATGATGACAAATGCCATTTAGCATAAAACAAGAGAATGATGCGAGTATTGAACAAGGTTGTAGTTCTTTTATTCCTGAGAGTTAGGGTAACTGCTTTTGATGCACAGAATTGCTGTGCATATACTTCCAGCGTTGTCAGCCGCCTCCCAAGAGCACTGCCTATTCTTACTTTAAATTAGCTGCCTCGTTAAAAACCTCCGACCTCCTACAGCTGTCTCACTTAAGTTCCACTTTTTGTCTGTTTTCCCAGCTTAATTTTTTCTTCTCTTTACACATCCAAAAAAGCAAACCTGTTTGTTCTCGTTACACTTCTGCTCACATCTATTTTTCTGCTTTTGCGTAACAATCTGCTTAAACGTGCTGCTTTTGTTGTTCTTCCTCCTGTTTCCCACACATACACATAAGCTATCAAAGAAAAAGAAGAAGAAAAAAACACTGTGTTGAACACCTTTTCCACACATGTATTTACTGCAAATAGAGGATGCTAACTTTTCTTTTGCATACTGAAAGATGATAAGTTGTTCAAACCAATCAAACAGAGTCAGATCTCAATTCTTGTCTGGCTTCATGTTTCAATGTTTTTTTTGAATTCCTCAAACTGAGCTCCAAGATAAATCAACTATCCCATTCACCCATCAATACACTGAGAAAACCACTGCTGCAAGAACACAGCACAGATGTGTGTGTGTGTGTGTGTGTGTGTGTGTGTGTGTGTGTGTGTCTCTGTGTCTGTGAAAAAAAGTATTAGTGTTACCTCACAAAAGAAGGAATCATTCCAATTGCATCCTGGTTTGCAGCAAAGGAATAAAGGGCTCTACTTTGAATACTTTAAATAATTAAGAGGGGTAGTTTGATATTGAAGCCAGTGTTGGTACTGTAGATTTGATGCAGGGTCAGCTTTTATAGAGACATTCCAGAAATCAAAGCTCTTTTTGACGTACCTAAGCATGACAGAAATCCTTGATGGAAACATTAGACAAGGCTTGGATCAATACACTCCTATTGGTTTGCAGTCCACTCACCTGGGACATGTTCTCTTTGTCAGCCAGGGAGGGAAAAAATTATGGGATGTTTGATTGATTGATGTAGAGATTAATGGGAGAAGGTGGTATTGATGTAGAGATTAATGGGAGAAGGTGGTAGAGACTAGCAGACGAATGCAGCTTTAAATCAGAGCAACCTTTTTTTTTCACCCTCCAAGAGCAAGCTTTGATGACTCGTATGAAACAGGCCGGGTTTGTGACAGCAAGGAGCATTTTGGCAATGAGTTCTGACTGGAAGTATGCATTAGGTGAGTCATAAATAAGTCATGTCAAGGACAGGGCTCCTTAACACAGCCTTCAGCAAGATGACAGTGAGGATGACATCAAACCTGCCACTCCAGTGATCTCCCGGCTTGTCTGGATATCTTAGGTGCTTCTGTCAGCTTTGGAGGTGATAAATGATTGTTGAAATATGAGTTGATATCTCTCCTCCATGATGCTGTAAGCCGAGATATGTGACAAAAATCTGCCACTTCTTCTGATTCTCCCATCTGTGTTCTTCCCATTTATTATCTTATTTAAAAAGGCCCTCTTTTATAATTATAACATCTGCCTCAAATAAATGTATCTGAAAAAATGAGTGGAACACGAGAAAAATTCTCCCAACATATACTGTTGTCAATCAGTATTCAGGGCACATGGCAAGTGTGTTGGATGCATGTATTCCTTAATAGATGTAATTACTACAATTACATCTCTGACAGGCCCCTATTACCCCATATAATGTTATTTTATTTTCTTGGACCAAGGGATATTGATTTTTCTGAGCAGGCTGCCTGGCCCACATTGAAATGGATAGATTGTCATGCCTGGGTTTCTTGGATTATCTGCAAGAGGCATGTGCACTGGCTGATTTTCTTGAAAATTGCATCTTATACCTTACCGTGTCAATCAGAGGCGAAACAATAAAGACTCTGGCAGAAGGAGAACGAAAGACAGCGCCAGGAAAAAGATACGGAGGAATACATTTACTGATTAGGAAAATGCACAGTTTAGTTTGGCCTTAGTGTGATCTCCTGAGTGCTATCTCAGAATGAGTTGCCTTTCGTAGAGTGCAGACACTTTAATGCTTTGCTCCCGTATCTGCTTGCATTTTTCTGTTTAAACTTATCTTTTTTCTTTTTTGTCTTCGGCACAAGGATTCCTAAATCACTGGGACTTTCGATTTTGTAGATAAAGTAGGCTATTGCCATTTTCAAATATTTTTAAGACCAACTCATTATTATAGGAGTGTAGCCTACTGATAGCACAACCCTGTGCTACAGTATCTGGAGACGTTACACTAATTAGTGGCAAGATGTCTCCCTTCTCCTCGGATGACTACCACAAACATTACAGAAGATTGCAGTACTGTAAAACGAAAATTCATCGGCTAGAAGTGAATGCACAATGTGAGAATGATACCACTTTACCATGGAACCAAAACAGCGGACAAGATAACGCTAACACAAGGCTAGTTAGCACTACAGAGAAAAGGGAGGCCGCGTGCAGGATGATAAATCAACCACAAATTATCTTTGGAATTCTCATGGTGCATATTGGAAGACGAGTAACAGGCAGAGCCCAGCGCAGTGAGATTTGTGATGCGACCGGCTGGCCTGCTTTTCCATCTTGGGACAGCGCCTCCTCAACCCGGCTCCTAGCAGGACAAGCCCTGGACAGCTGCTAAAGGGAGAAATATCAACATGCCTCCCCAACAACCATGTGTCCAACTGGAGAACAGATTTGCTCCCCTGCTGCAGGATCCTGGCTCGGGTAAGAGCTGACAGTAACTCGGAAAGTAAAAGGCTACAGAGAAAGCTAATGGTTGGGCCTCAGACTCTGATTGTGGGTGACTCTGCTGTGAAGGATATAAGAACCTTTTGCAGCAGAAACACCAAAGTTCTGTGCTTTCCTAAGGACATGGTATCTGACATGAGAGAAAAAATCATGCAAATTGTCATTTCACATCCATCAGTGAAAAACATCATATTGCACATAGGGTCAAATTATGTTGTGAAACAGCAGTCTGAAGTACTGAAGCAAAACTTTACTGTCTGTCTATCTGTTGAACACAGTCAGCAGTCTGAATACTGAAGTGTCCATCAGTGGGCCCCTGCCAGCGATCAGAAAAGGAGTTGAGAAATTCTCAAGACTATTGAGTCTGAACACGTGGCTCTCAACTGCATGTTATGTCCATTCAGTTCATTTTATTGACAATTTAATTTTTTTCTGGGACCGAAGACATCTTTTTAAAGAATCTGGACTTTGCCTAAACAGGCTGGGAGGAAAACTATTCCTCTCTAAGATATTTTATCTCCTGCGTCACCAATCTTTTCCCTCCCAAGTATATGAGACAGGAGGAATCAAAACAAGACGGCCGCCTGAAGAGGGCGTTGACCATTATGGACACCAGCGACGAGAGGAAGTGTCTTCACCTCCCCCCTTACTAACAAATCCACCTTCCTCACCACCCCAAACCCCATCCAGGTCACCCTCCTTCTCAGCCACCCTTTCCCCCTCCTCTCCCTTCTTGGAGTTCACCTACCAGATGAAAGAGCTGGTCACTACTGGGACCAAATTCACACCCCGCCTTACTTCCAGGTTCTACCACTTAAATGCCCCAGTGCATCCTCTTTCACCATTGGATTTAAGTCCTCATCCAGTTCTGGTAAAATCATCAAAGATCTCCACAGCCTGATAACTGTACAGAACATCCAGTTATTAGTGCACAAAATACAGTAAGCTCTGTCTGATATCTGCCGGGTCCAGGCTGCAAGGCAGATTGCACTCATGACTCTTTCCAGGATAAGTCGGGGCCCGATATGCTGGAAGCTTCCTCAATTCCAGTCTTGATAACTAATCAAAAAATGCTAAACAAGACGCACACAAGTAATACACCTAATTTTGAGCAAACTTCTATCCATTCCTCATCAGCCACAGCCGCCAGTCCCCGAAACATGGGGCAGATAATAATTTTAACAAACAAAATCTAACTTAACAAAACATCGCGTCTTTGGCAGGAAAAAGATTTTTAACTAATGGTTTCATTATCAAGTACAAACTTGATTTTTTTTTTTTTTTAACTGAAACTTGGTTAGATCAAAATAACAGGAATGCTCAGATTGAAACAGCTCGGTAAATGAGCTTGTTGATAACTTCAATGTAAAAATTACAAATGTCATTGATGCCATTGCACCTGCTAAGGTGAAAGTGGTCTCTGGTAAAAAAAAAGAAAAAAAAAAAAGATCTCCATGGAGAAATGCCGAGTTGGTAAACAGAAAAAGAAAGTGGCGAAAAGCTGAAGGCTGGTGGCGAAAAACAAATCTCCAGGTCCACTATGAAATCTATAAAGAAAGACTACGCATCTACAACTTGGAACTGAGAAATTCAAGGCAATCCTTCTTCTCTGACATCATTGCCAAAAACAATAATAATGCATGTGCCTTGTTCACTACTGTCGACATGAAACTTTTACACATAATTCAGCTATAATCTGTCAAAAGTTTGATTTGGTGAACTTTTTAGCAGTCCATTTGAGATTCAACCGAGTATCTTATTGTTTTGGAAAAGGTCCTGGACAAGAATGCCTCCAAAACCCCCTAAAACCGCACCGGCCACTGGCGAGGGCACTTTGGACGCGAGCATGCTGGCGGCATTCAGGGACATTGTAAAGGAAGTTATTCCAAAAGAAAATCACGACCTCCGAGAAGAAATTAAGCGGGCCATCTCTCCGATAAAAATCACCCTTGACGAATTCAATGTCAAGCTACGTGACCAAGAAGACGGGCTGAATAACTTGGACACCCGCTTAGAGACGATGGAGAGGCGATACGCAGATATGAGCAGTGACCATAAGAAGCTACAGGAAAAGATTGATGACCTGGAAAATAGAGGAAGGCGATGCAACTTACGTATCATAGGAGTGCCACAGGGTTTGGAAAAGGGAAGTCCTACACAGTTCATCGCCGGACTCCTATTCGATATACTTGGGGGTCCCAACGGGCTGGATGAGCCCCCGATTCTGGATAGAGCTCACCGTTCCACAGCTCAGCTGCCCCGGGAGGGCAACCGGCTGTGCCCGTTCATCTTTCGGGTTCATTACTTTCAAGAGAAGGAGCGGATTCAGCGCCTAGCCAGGCAGAAGGGACAGTTGGAGTTTCAAGGTAAACAGATCCTCATCTTCCCGGATTACAGCGGCGATTTGAGCAGACGCAGAGCAGCATTAAACAAAGTTTTTCGGGGGGAGGAGGGGGTCCGGTATGGTCTTCTGTATCCAGCTCGTCTCCGAATCTCCTTCAACGGGCAGGTGAAGGTATTTGAAAACCCACAGAGAGCGAAGGACTTCATCATGACCAAGATCCGACCTGCCCCCAAGTAACGATGCGTGGGGCCTCGTCTAAGGGACAGTGGTTGAGACCAAGAGTGTGTAGTGCGATCTCAGGAAAAGCATGGAAGCTTTGGGAATCTTGTGCTCATTCTTTTTAAGAAGATGACACTGAGGATAATGAGAAGGGTGGGGTTTATGTTTTTACTGTTTGTGTTTAGGGTTTTATCTGTATTTGTTTTGTCTTGTTCGAGGGTGACTATGGTCGCACAGCTTATTTTCTTCATCCACAAACTTTAATGGCAACTTTCTCTCATCTATTACACCTCAAAGTAAACATTGCATTCCTTCAAAAAACACACCTTAAAAATATAGATCAACCGAAAATTAAGAAAAATTGGGTTGGACAAATGTTCCACTCTAAATTCAACAGTAAAGCTAGGGATACTGCAATTCTTATTCATTAATCAACTCTTTTTGTTGTCTCCGATGTAAAAGCTGACCCAAATGGTCGTTATATAGTTGTGATTGGCTCTTTATTTAACACCCCTTTAATTTTAGCAAATGTGTGCGCTCCCAATTGGGATGATAGTGCTTTTTTCAGCAATTTTCTTCACTCAGTACCTGGTATTGATACTCACCTATTAATATTCGGGGGAGATATGAATACTATTATGGACCCTGCACTTGACCGCTCATCGACAAGACTGTCACAACTCTCAAGGTCTGCGTTGGTTTTGCAGTCATATCTGGAGACCTATGGGGTTGTTGACGCATGGCGATTCCTCTTCCCATCAACCAGACAATATTCATTCTTTTCACCGGTACATCAGACGTACTCGCGCATTGATTACTTTTTTGTTGACAAAAAGTTATGATCTCAGGTCAAAGCATGCACATATAATAGTATTGTAGTTTCTGATCATAGCCCTCTGGTTTTGGAGCTTAGACTTCCAAATCAAAATTCAGTTTACTCGTGGCGGCTTAATCCTCTCTTATTATCTGATGAAGAATTCATCATGTACATTTTGAAACAGATTGACATTTTTCTTAAAACAAACATAACTACGGACGTAACCTACAGTACTATCTGGGAAAGTTTAAAGGCTTTTCTTACGGGGCCATAGATGATCATGGTATGAGCATGGAGAGAAAGCCTCTAAGATTTTAGATCACCAGCTACGTAAATCAGAATCTGACCACATAATCCCTGAAATCGAAACCCAATTTGGACAGATAACAAAAGAACAAAAAAAGATCAACGAGAGTTTTCAATATTTCTACTCTAACTTATATAAATCTGGCTCATTAGGAAAACCTGAATTATTTGACAACTTTTTTGATAAATTGCCAGTTCCAAACTTATATTCAAAGTATAAAGATAAACTAGAAATTAAAAGAGCCATCAAATCAATACAGAGTGGAAGGTCTCCAGGCCCGGATGGCTTTCCAGTGGAATTTTTTCAAAGCATTTAGCGAAAGCTTATCCCCACTGTTACTAGAAATGTATCTAGAATCCTTTAATTCGAAATCTCTTCCCCCCCTCACTTGAACAAGCAACAATCTCTCTTCTTTTGAAACCAAATAAAGATCCACTAGAGTGCTCCTCATATCGCCCAATTTCCCTTTTAAATGTGGATTTTAAAATATTATCAAAAACTCTCGCCCTCAGACTTGAACAGTGTCTGCCCTCTTTGATTTCTCCAGATCAAACTGGATTTGTGAAGGGGAGACATGGCTTTTTCAATTTACATAGGTTTTTTAATATATTGTACACCCCATCATCCTCGTTGCCTGAGATTGCTTTATACCCCATGACGCTGAGAAGGCATTTGACCGAGTGGAGTGGGATTACTTGTATTACACCCTCAATAAATTCGGTCTAGGTGAAAATTTATTCAATGGATAAGAATATATAATTTACCCCTGGCATGTGTTAGGACAAATACCTCATACTCCAGGTATTTCCCACTCCATCGAGGCACCAGGCAGGGATGTACCCTATCACCTCTCCTATTTGCAATAAAACTAAGAATGGACAACAGGGTCAGAGGAATTCAGCGGGCAGGCCAAGAGCATCAACTTTCATTATATGCTGATGATCTTTACTTTACATTTCTAACCCCATGAGCTCTCTTCCCCATGCACTTGCCATTTTTCAGGACTTTGGTGATGTGTCAGGTTATAAATTAAATATGCACAAGAGTGAATTACTAATCATAAGCTCTAAAGCCAGGGATATATCTTTTGAAACATTCCAAGTTAAAGTAAAGGCTGACCACTTGACCTATTTGGGCATAAAAAGTTATTTGAGGAAAACTTTGCCCCCCTTCTTGAACGCACTAGGACAGACTTTCAGAGATGGGGTAATCTCCCACTTTCACTAATTGGACGTATCAATGCTGTTAAAATGAATACTTTACCCAAATTCCTTTAACTTTTTCAATGTATCCCAACTTTTTTACCGCAAACATATTTTAATACACTGGACAAATATATTTCTGTATTCATTTGGAATAATAAACCCCCAAGGATTCGTAAAGATTACATGCAGAGAACAAAACAATCAGGAGGGCTGGCCTTACCAAATTTTCAGTTCTATTATTGGGCGGCTAATGTGCGAAATGTGCTCTACTATTGGCAGAGGGCTCCATATACAGACACACCAGCATGGCTTCATATTGAACCAGCAGGCTGTGGTAAAACGTCACTATCAGCTTTGCTCGGGGCGGCTCTGCCATTAGAACTGCGTACCTACAAGTGTAATCCATTGATATATCATTCTCTTAGAATTTGGGTGCAGTGTAGGAAAAGATTTGGATTAGCCTTAATGTCGATTCGATCCCCAATTTGTTCTAATCATATGTTTCCACCATCTATGATCAATTCGGCCTTAAAGATCTGATATAGCAATGGCATACATAGTCTTAAGGATCTGTATATAAATTACATATTTGCCTCATTTACTCAATTAAAGGAACTGTTTAATATTCCACCAACCCATTTTTCAGTTATTTACAAATCCCCAATTTCATGCGTGGTAGATACCCTCGGTTCCCTAGCTTGCCAGCTGAAACAATGCTAGATAAAATCCTTTACATAAATGTGCATAACAGAGGAGTAATCAAGGTGATATTTAATATACTTTCAACCTTACATTCTCCCTCTCTTTTGACTATAAGATCTCATTGGGAAAATGATTGTGCGTTAGAAATAATGGATACAATTTGGCAATCTGTTCTTCAGAGAGTACATTCCTCCTCGATATGCGCCAGACATGGGCTCCTACAATTTAAAGTCTTACACCGCCTTCATCTAGCAAAGGAAAAATTGGCAAAGATTTATCCTGGGGTAGATCCTTCATGCAACAGATGTAAAATCGTTACAGGTTCCCTCATTCATACTTTTTGGACTTTGGACATCTATATTTGATACATTTTCTGAGGTCTTTGGAGCCAATTTAACCCCTTCCCCTTTAATTGCAATTTTTGGAGTAGTTCAGAGGACATTGGCCTTCCCAGACATACTCAAATGCTATTGCTTTCGCCTCCCTAATTGCTAGGCAACTTATACTTATGAAGTGGAAGCAGGAGGCTTCTCCCACTCATGTCCAATGGACTGCAGAACTCCACTTTGCATATGGAGAAAATAAGGTGTACGGTGGGTGGCTCCACGGGGAAATTTTATGAGACATGGCGGCCATTTCTAAGATACATGAAAACACTGAAACTGTGTACCCTTCCATAACCGATTTGTGTTTGAACCAAACTATAATACAGAGAAGCCATAGACAATTATGATTGACATATCTAAACCTTTTCACTTGACTGTGGGGATTTTGTTAGTTTCATTTATTGTTCTGCTTATACGCATGTGAAATTTCTATTTTTCATTTTGTTTTCATGCTTTTATTGCTATTACTTTAGTTTGTATTGTTTGTTTTTGTTTATGATTTGTTCGTTTTGTATGTTCTGTATCATTTATTTAATATCATTCTAATATAAATGATTTGTATTATTATTATTTTTTTTCTTTCCGGGATGGGGCGGGTGGGGGGTGGGATGGAGATTAAAATGCAACATGAACTTTTCTGTGTTAGTATTTCGCACTGAATGAATATGAAAGCTGTTATGTTGTTTGAAAAACGAAAATAAAATTATTAAAAAAAACAACATAAAAACTTGTATGACATTATACAACATCTAAAATCATCCTCCTGTTGCCTTAATATTCTGTCATCAGGCTTTTTCAAAAATGTTTCAAACTGCATGGCCTCAGATATTCTACATATTGTAAACACGGCTCTTCTCTCAGGTGTCCTCTCACAGGCCCTGAAAACTGCAGTTATCAAGCCACTCTTAAAAAAATAACAATTTGGACACTTCACTAATGAACAATTATAGGCCTATATCAAACCTCCCATCTCTGAGCAAAATCATTGAAAAAGCTGTTTTTAAACAGCTAAATGACTTCATGGCAGTAAACAACTGTTTTGATGTATTCCAGTCTGGATTTAGACCACATCACAGCACTGAGACGGCTCTTGTTAATGTCTTCAATGACATCCACTTAAACACAGACAATGGCGAAATTTCAGTCTTGGTTTGACTGGATCTCAGTGCTGCATTCGGCACAGTTGATCACATCTTACTAGACCAGCTTGAAAACTGTGTGGGACTCTCTGGCACAGTATTAAACTGGTTTGAATGCTATTTGAAAGACAGGGACTACTTTGTGTCTACAGGTAACAACACATCTGAGCGGGCAAAAATTACATTTTGAGTTCCCCAAGGCTCCATTCTGGGGCCTCTTCTGTTTAACATCTGTATGTTCCCACTGGCTCAGATCATGGAAAACAACAAAATATGTTACCATAATTACGCAGACGACACACAAATATATATAACAATATCCCCCGGGGACTATGGTTCAATACGTGGTCAATGCATTGAGTAAATCGACAACTGGATGCATCAGCATTTTCTTCTAAGACCTGAACTTCAACAGCCACACAAAATGATAACCAAGTCAGCCTACTACCACCTAAAGAATATATCAAGGATTAAAGGACTGCTGAAGAAAGAATCAGAACAAAGAAAAGGAAGCCAAGACCCCTGGACCCCCGCTGCGACCCCGCGTCTCCCACCTGGGGGCTTGATTTGGAGACAGCCCAACTCACATTCCTCATTGGCAGAGACCCGCACGGCACCGCGAGGGGTCTCCTGACGTCACAGACTCTATAAAACAATGCGATGCCCACCGCTGATCAGGTGGGTTTCTCTGTCCTACAAAGGAGGTAACTACTTCTAACTTCGTCCACTTCTACGATTACTCTAGAAACCGAAAAAAGAAGTGACTGGCACGCAGCTGAACCAGGCCCCAGGATTCCCGACTTCGCTGGACGAACTGGAATCCGCGTTTTTTTTTCTTCCTCTGTGCGCGTTTGGAAACGCACACAGCACCGGTACCGTGACAAGAGCCGTTGACACGGAACACTCTGACGATTGATCCCTGCAGAAGGAAAAACCTGAACCCACAGGCTTTCAACCGAGTCGACTGCCGTCCAATCCGAACCAGGAGGACCGTGCATCACCGTCTGTCGCTAAGAAGCGCCTCGGCTCCCGATTCGTCGCATCCGAGGACGGACCACACACGCTTGTTCCCCCGCAAAGGAATACAGTAAGAGGCTATAGCCCTGGGCTGAACGTAGGCTATTTATGTGTGTTTCAGTAAGTTAACTAACTGTGTATTGTTGTGAAGTTTGTACCGGACAGCTGTGTCTCGTTTATTGCTATAATATTGCTATAATAACCGCGTTATTGTCAGTGTTGCTTGACTGTGATTTGTGTCCGACCATGTCGGACTATTGTGTGTTGCTCTGCCATTGTGTCTGAACTCAGCACACTGTCTGCTGTTTAAGGACCAGAGACTCGCCGGCTCACCAGCTGAGCCACTGCGCCCCTGCGTCACACAGACCAGGTGCTGGACCTCAGTCACCATCGCATGAGCCTTACTAGTGCTTTGATTGCTTTCCCTTTGCTTTCTTACTAACGAACATTTACACACACTCGTGGGTGCTTGAGAGATTCTGGTCCGAAATTAACTTCGTTCTCGATCTCTCTTTTGTTACAGTCACATGTTTAAAGGTAACCGCCGTTTAACTTGAGGTCTCACGCCCCACCTTTCTCTGGCGCCACGAGACGTCCGCCATTTTGTTCCTCCTCCCCTTTTCACGGTCACACGCCTGTGCACACACTCGCTCACACACACACACACACACACACACAAACACTCTTGTTGTTGTCTTTTCATATGATGATCATATGATATATGATTGGTAGCTTAGCATATAATAGAAATTTGTTGAAGTAAAGTGGTATTGATTGTACATTGATATTGCTAAAGTGAATAGATGCTGTTATACTTTAAAGAGAAGTCATTTTGTGTTATTTGCATGTACATTGTGATATTGGCTGGTTGACAGTGTCAGTGCTCGAATTCACACCTTCAGTTCACTCCATAAATGCTCATATCTACCAGATATGAACATTTAAGTGAACACCTTTAATTCTTGAGACTGAAATTGACTAGTTGGTTATTGGTCACGGTTTCCAGGTGGTCCCCCTTAGCTATTAACATTGATTAATTAGCTCTATTGATTTTAATAATTCATAATTATCTTTGATAATTATAAATTATTGCTGATAACCAAATTAGCCCAAAACGATGCACAACACAAAGCACTGAACAGTTTAGGGCCAAAGTACATTTCTGATCTTCTGCTTTGCTATGAACCATCCAGACAACTCAGGTTGTCTGGGACATGTCTGCTCTCTGTCCCCAGACTCAGAACTAAACATGGAGAGGCAGTGTTCAGTTTCTATGCTCCACAGATATGGAACAAACTCCCAGAAAACTGCAGGACAGCTGCAACTCTTAATTCTTTTAAATCAAGACTGAAGACTTCTTCTTCATTTCTTTTACTGCACTGTAACTTTTATCACCTGCCACCTGTTCTACTTTAACATGTTTTTATTTTGTCTTTTAATTATTGTATTTTAATGTGATTTTATGTGTTTCTGCCCAATGCTTTTAATGTTTTATGTAAAGCACTTTGAATTGCCTTGTTGTTGAAATGTGCTATACAAATAAACTTACCTTGCCTTGCCTTTCATTTCGATTTCCCCTACTCTCCGAAGAAAAATGTGGGAGAGTGCACAACACGTAGTAAAGCTGTAATAAGTAATTATTAGGTGGCAGGGTGCCGGGGTTATATAGCCCCGTAATGTTTCAGCAGTGAAGAGTGCCACTGTCTGTGAAAAGCTATTCTCAAATCTGTCCCGCACGTCCGCCTTGGTGCTCTGGCGAAATCATCTCATAGGATTTCTATCACACAGGCGCCATTTCTTATTTATCCTTCCCTCAACGCATTCTGTGCCCCCACCGAGCAATGCTATCTGTCACTACAAGCTAACAGAGCTTTCCGCCTATTGTCCCCAGCCCATCAACATCCTCCCCTCAAGGCCCTACAGCCCCATTCTTGGCTCCAGCGGCTTGCCCACTGGTCTGTGTGATCGCCCCCACAGGTGGTACTGACTCCACACTTGTCTGATAAAAATGTCCGCTAAGCTTGCGCTGCCCAGAACACTGAGGCAAAGACAAGTCCATTTTTGAGAAGGCACAGGACTTTGGTTTCTTCTCATTTCCCTGTTTTTCTTTCCTTCTGATCCACTATCCTACTTAATATGAGCAGACAGAGGGATAGAAATGACTCTACAAGCTAAAGAACATTTGAAACTCCTTAAGAGCGAGTGGGCCTAAGCCCTGGGGCTGAGACAAATCACCTGAGGCACAGTACAATTCTACTTTGTACTTCAATGTCTATTCTAGTCATGAATAGGTATGAGAGGAAAATTAGGTATTTCCTTTAATTAGAAACCGTAGGTACACAAGTATGTGATCTTTTTGTTCTTTTCCTAATTAGGCTGCATGTATCTAGAAATATGCATTGTGTTCCTGAGTGCAAGTTTGGTGGGAGGGAGAGTGTGTGCGTGTGTTAGCGTGTGGATATGAATATGCACTTGTGTGTGAAAAGTTTTGCGCAGCCATTCAAAATAAGAAGTGGGTGCATGTTACATGACATTACATTCATTTAGCAGACGCTTTGTCGAAAGCGACCTACAATAAGTCCAAGTCTGGTAGAAATTAAAGCAACTGTTATACTACCCCCCCATCCCCCGATATGTTTACAGTACATGTCACTAACCCTGTTTGTGTTTTCTATCTCTCCTAGTGTATCCCTGACCCCAGAGCTGCAGGACCCAAACCCGTCATTATTATTATTGCTATTATTAATATTAATATTAATATCATCACTAATAATGACAACAACATAATTGTATTTTTTAATTATAAGGATCAGTCTGGTAGAGATTACAGCGGCGGTTGTACAACTGTCCTCTCTCTCTCTTCTCTCTTCTCCTACTGTCTCACCTCCCACCCTCTTTCTGCCCACCTCTCCTCTCTTCCTCCTCTCTCTCCTCACCCCAACCGGTCGAGACAGATGACCGCCCACAACTGAGTCTGGTTCTGTCAGATATTTCTTCCTGTTAAAAGGGAGTTTTTTCTCTCCACCGTCGCCAAGTGCTTTGCTCATTGTGGGATTTGTTGGGTTTTCCCTGTAATATTGTAATATTGACCTCACTATGTAAAGTGCCTTGAGACAATGTATGTTGTGATATGGCGCTATACAAATAAAATTGAATTGAATTGAATTGAATTACCGAAAAGTGCAAGGATCAAGAGTGTACATAAACATTTATCAAATAGGCAAAGAGCTACTACCTAAGTGCTCATTTGAGGGTTTAAAAAAAAAGTAGAGTAGATTGCAGTCTGAACATGTTCTGACAAGATATTCGTGGCTCTGTCTGTGAAAGCAAAGGAAGAAAACGATAGTTACGTATTGTAACTCCAGATTCTATGAGTATAGGCGCAGCCCTTTAAGGCTATCGCTAGTGGGTTTATCCCTCGCGCGACTGCGCAGCACTGAAAAAACTTTAGTCCACGCCCACCTGCTGTGTGGGCCTCACCACGGTCTCACCTTGTGTATAAATTGGGCCGAGTCCGTCAATCTGCTCCCAAGAATAGCTTTTCTTCAGCCATCCAAGAAGCCAGTGAGGCCCATAGCTTAAAGGGCTGCGCCTATACTCATAGAATCTGGAGTTACAATACGTAACTATTGTTCTATATCGTATAGGCTTCGCCCTTTAAGGCTATCGCTAGTGGGTTTTAAAGGCGAAGCCGGATGTAGTCCATGCCTCACTGGGCCCGTCCGATACCACAAGCATAAACACACCACGCACCCAGCAACTGTGTCATGCGTATTGACGCATAATAGGTCCCATAAGCTCCTTATTGGAGCAGGATACAAATGGAATCATCACATTCCCCCCAATAGGGATGAAGGCTGGGAACAACGAACAATCGCTGTGAGGAAATGCAGACGTCATGCATTGTAACAGACGGCAACGAGTAGAATACGGAGAGTTCACGCGAACAATCCCCACATGAATCACTCTGACAAAACACTAAGTACAGAGTGGGTCATAGAAAAACGGAAAACGTCCCGCAGATAGAACCGGATGAAAGAGCAGGGGGAGGACCACGAAGCTGCAGTGCAGATGTCCCCCACTGCCATCCCTCCATGCAGAGCCACAGAGGACGCAATTCCTCTGGTGGAATGCGCCCTGACAGTCTCCGGGGGATCCACCCCAGAGGTGAGATATGCCTGCGAAATAGCCTCACACAGCCAGTGTGACAGGCGCTGAGCAGACTGTCAGGGTTGAGCAGGAACTGGACCCAAATGCAAAGGTGATGAAAAAACAGGATATTTAATAATAAAACGAAAACAATCAAATCAAAGGTGTCCACGAGATGTAGCAAAACAGGTAATCCAAATACTGGAGCCAGGGGGAAAAATGCAGAAACAGACTGGGGGAAATAGCAGGAGCAAACCAGAGAAAACAGCAGAAACAGACGTCTCTGGACAGACAGGGGAAACACAAAAGACACAGACCCGGAGTATAACAGGAAAAAACAGACGAACCAACACTGACAAAGGGAAGCACAGAGACTAAATACACACGAGGGCAGGGCAATTAGAACACAGGTGAGACACATTAGGAATAGGTGCAGACAATCACAGGGGCAGGAGACACAGGACACAGGACAGGAAGTGAAACAACACAAGGAACTAATCCAAAATAAAACAGGAAATGAAAACACAAGATCATGACAGAACCCCCCTCTTAAGGACCGAATATAAAAAGTAATATATATGAAGTAAAATGTAACTAGCCTAGCTTATTGGAGTATCATAAACAGGACTGGTGTATTTTTGGTATTTGGGATGAGGAAATTTTCGAAATATTTTAAATGTTTGATCTTCCTTTTATATTTTGTCTGACAAGAACAAAAAAGAAATTAGAAATAGTCTGAGACCAGTGTTACGCCGAGTTCTGTCAGCTTGACGAGAACTGCATGCCAGTTACAGGAAAACAGGAACAGCTTAACAAAAAACTGTCAGGCACAGTGATGATTTCAAAGGCAAAATATGACTTGAAAAATGTCTTCATGATTGTCTTCATCTGAACCTTTAGAAAGACAAACTTTCTGTTTTTGATCACGTGTTTTTAGGCATAGAATTTCAGAATTCACTTAGTCAAGTCAAAGCTGGTAAAATAATGTTTGCCGATATTTGCTGTTTGATTCCCCGGTTTTATTTGATGTGTAATTTCTGAGTGTAAAGGATATATGGTAATTATAGATGTCGCATTATGTTTCAGCCATTTATGAATATGAAAAATAACTAGTATAATTAAATTATGTAATGTTCCCAAAGAAGTCAGCAAATGAGAATCAGAGTATGTACAGTACAGATGATCTGCAGAGCGCTGCTGTGCTTTACTGCACTACAGAAAAGCAGGGAAAGAAGGACAGGTTCTTTGACGTTTGAGTAGACGTACTCTACGTCAGACCTATGTCTCTTTTAATGAAAGCAGAGATGAAAGTTTACCTTGATCTGTGATGCATAGGAAATCCAATTTAAAGTCATCTAATGGATGTAACTAACATGTAACCTTGATCAAATGTGATCTAATGTGAATAACTAGCATGGCACCTTGATGCGTGCAGTCATGCTGTACTTCCACCTTTGTTGTGGCTTTTCATTTCTTTATAGAAGTTAATTGAAAAAAAAAATGTAAACTAAAACTGTGAACAGTCAGATCTTGAAGTTGATGTGTTGGAAGCAGGAAAAACTGGCAAGTTGAAGGATCTGAGCGACTTTGACATGGGCTGAAATATCATGACTCATAACTGAGTATCTCCAAAATTATAAGCCTTGTGGGGTTTTCTTGGTGGGGAGTGGTCAGTGCCTACTACGTGGTCCAAGGAAGGACATTAAGTGAAGTGGCAACAGGTAGATAATGACTGGTAGAGGAGCAGATTAAGCATTTTAAGCTCATGTGACACTTAATATTGATATTAATTGATATATTTAATACAGCTCCCATGGTTTGAAAAAGTTGGTATAAATAAAGAACAAGCTAATTAAAAAAAAATAGATTAATCTCTCTTTTCCAGGCACCAGTTTGTTTGATTAACATTCGACATCACGTCTCTTGTCATTAATATCCCTATTTCTCACACAGTGGGTGGTGTGCATGAATGTGTGACTTGGCCTATATGTGTATGTGTGACTATGTGCATATATAAATGTGTGGTTGATGGATCCCCCGCTGAGTTTTAACACGTACATATTGTTAGATCCCCGTTGCACTTCCCCTGCCAAGGAGGTGCCGGTCCAGCTCTCCGTCTAAAAGGGTCCGAGTGCGGGTACTATGGAGTATTACTCCGATAGAGTAGCCCGTGCTTATTTAAGCTGGTGGTGAGGAGACTCGCCTAGCTGTCACACTGCCTTCGTCCGAACGTCTTACCCCGCTTCTGCTGAACAGCGCAGCTGGCCGAACAGCCCTGTGCGCCACACTGCCTCCGTCAGCCACGTCCGTTAACGGCAGCTCTCCTGGTGATCTGGGCTCTTGTTAAGTGCTAGGATTATTTTAGTGACCAAGAATAAGGTCCCAGGGATCTGTTGCTTTTAGTTGGCTAGAACAACCTATAAAAACCTCAAGGATGTTGCGTGTCGGAACTCCAAACTTTTACTGTCTCAGAAAGAACTCAATGATCACAATCCTTCCTTTAATTGCAAGTTGGTATTTATTGAAAGCTTTTTAGCAATGGCGAGCGCACAGCATGATCATCAAAAGAGTAAATATGGTACAATAATTAAAAGGATATAGCTTCCCATAAATGATTAAACTAATTAGAATCACATGAAATACTCTCATTTCTAAGTGCTGAGGCTCCGTATCTAATTCTTTGTTACTTGTTGATGTTGGTTGGAGAGAACGAGTCCCCTGTCCTTGGGGACAACGCCCTTCCCGCCGGGAGATAGAAATCCTTCAGCAGCCGCTTGACTCCGTACAAAGTCCAAACCGTCCGTGTTCAGTCTCTATCTCATGTCCAGCGGAGTGAATGGGGAAAAAGTCTTCATTTTCTGACATTTCTGACTCTTCCCCTCTTTCTGGCGTACGTGCCGAATGTGTTTTAGCAGTAGCATCAATGCAATGGCTATGGCACAATCTTCGATGATCTTACCAATACACACCACCCATACTTTTTGCTGCTTTCTGTTTTACACAATACTTGAAATTCCCTTCATTCTTAACTGAGCACTTCTGCTTTTTCTCTTGTGAGCAGTCATGTGAGGTTACATTTTAAAGTTTCAGTACATTTCTTATAATCATCTCTAGTGTTGATTACATTGATTCTTACATTATTCCAGTACATTGTTTCTAATCAACTCTTTATTATAGCGGTTACATGTTTGTGATTCGTTCTTTTACAGGGTTATTTGTCATGACATCTTTATTACTTTGGCTTGCAATGCTTTCACGATTGATCATATTTCTCTCTGTGTTACCTCAATTGTGAAGTGGACTGTTCATCTTCGTCCATACCAGGCATACTCAGGCGTATTCGTGTCGAGAGCGAGATCTCAACTTTCTCTTGACAATATCTGAGCTGTCTGTTTCTGCTCATGTTGAATTAGTGAGTGAATAGTGTTCATGTCAGGAGGTGGTCACAGTGTATTATAAAGTCAAATGAGAATTCCTACTTGGCTAACTGGAGCAAAAGACTTTATCAAAATCAATAAGTGCAGCAAAGAGACAAACAAGAGTGTGTTTGCAAGGTTAACAGCATGTGGCCATGTAATCAATGATATATGAATACATTTGAATCAGATTAACACATGAACACACACTCAAGACATTATTCTAATTCGCCCAGGTCCACAGTAGGGGAGAACCCATTAATGAGACCATTGCACCACCATGCATCACAGTTTTTATTCACATACCCAGTTGAAACTTTCACACACCACTATGAAAAACACTCAAGGTTGGACCCTCTTTTACCCTCTAGAAGTGTGGAAAATGTAGATTTACGCATTACTAATGCATACCTCTATTCAATACATGACACTGGTGGTTGGCTGTAGAGATTTGTCTCAATTTACCGCTGCTTTGCCATTTCTGTAGCTGCCACGATTTTTTATCATAGAAGGTCAGACATGGCACAGAGAGACAGATTGCACTTAATTGGTTAGAATACAAACGTTACTTTAAATTTTAATGAAATTTCAAGCAGCATACTCATTGAAAAAGTGAAAAAAAACATTTTTATGGTACATGGCATAGCTTTCTCGAGTGTATCTCTGTTTGCTTGATTGCTTTGTTTTCCTTTCTAGCTCCTCAAAACATTAAATATCACTTTTCCGCTGCTTTTGTGCATCATAATTCTCTGGGGGGTGAACCTAACTTTAGCCTCTCATTCTCTGGGGGGCGAACCTAACTTTAGCCTCTCATTATATGCCAGCACACTGTTTCTCTCTTGCCTCTCCCCCTCTAGTGCTACACGTCTACAATTCATGATTGGGTCCCTGAGGGCGGGTACTTGATGCCTCAGAGTAGGTAAACATTCAGAGAAGATCTATGGTACCATGAAGACACAAATAACGGAGACACACTCTTTCTGACACACAAAATACACTTTGACATTGAGATCATATGGAAATATATTAAAATATCAACTTTAACTACTATGGGTAACGAAATTCCAATATACTTGGGACATTTCTGTCACTTCATCTGCTCTGCTCTCTAGTCGTCTGTCACGTGAGGGACCTTCAGAGGGATTTTTTCTAACAGTCTAGAATATGAATGCTACAAGGTACCAAAGTCACTCATTTCTATCCCAAGCTGTCACTTAACACCTCCCTGAGCTCTGCCTTTGTGCCTATACCTGACGGTTTTGCTTGGATGTCTGTCTATCTGTGTCTCTGATTTAAGGTCTGTCTGTCGAAATTTTGTTTTCCACCAGTCATTACAGCCATCATATCTCTATGCATCATCCCTTTTACAGTCAGCTAATATATGAAGCTGTGTGAGCACGCGCACAGAGCAGCCACCATGCACCCGCAAGTGTCTGGTTTGCGAGCGCCGGAAGGCATACAAGCTCTTGCAGGTAAACTCTGTTCCCGAAGTTGATTTCTGCTTGCGCGGATGAAACTGACTTTTGACATTTTGGGGTGGAAACCACGGGAGACACTGTCCCTCCTATGATTGGTCACTTGCTTTCAACACAGTCACACCCACGCGCATCCTCGTACCTTGATTGACATTTATCAAGGTCGGAGTTGGGTTCATGAGGTAAGTGAACGTCCGAATCAGAGAAATTAAAATATCTAATAAACTGCTGCGCAAATCATTACTATATAATATAACACTTACCATCAAATTATATATTTGATTCGGACGTTCACTTACCTCATGAACTTGTTTCTTGTTTTAATCTTTTTTAATTTTTTTTAAACAAAATTCATATACTAAAAGTATGGCTTGTCGTGGAAAATGTTTTGTGTGTCCGGTGGAAAGGCTGGAATAAAGATTCTTTGAACAAAGTGGATTTCGTCTAAGAATTTTATTCTGTCGCGAGCAGAAGGCAAACAGGTTTCACAGAGGACACAAGGTAGTCTGAAAAAAGTGCTGCGCTGAGATTTGTTTTCAGCAGAGCTTTATAGTGAATATAGAATATTTTCTATTACAGGCTCAAGATTCTTCACAATATTATAAAGGATCAGGTGCAAAAATACAATCAAATAATGTAAAATAAGAAAGAAAAAACAAATAAATAACCAATAATTAAATGAAAATAAAGCTAGGGCTTTTTTGTAAATCATTTGCTTCAATAATATTAAAAGGTTTCCTGCATTACTTTTTTTCATAACTTTAAGGGCTTTGACAACATTTCATATACTTGGATTTGTGTATATAACATTTTCCAAGAATGAGGATGTTGTTGACAAGAAAGTCTTCTTTGGTATTGGCCATAACAAGTCCATAAACAATGTATTTTTGAGAGAAGAGTCCAAGTTGAGAAATCCATGGGTTAAGCCATGAACTCGCTTTTTCTCCACCAACTCCGACCTTCCTCTAACGATAGCTGTCAATCAAGGTTCGAGGATGTGTGTGGGTGTGACCGTGTTGAAAGCAAGTGACCAATCATAGGAGGGCCAGTGCCTCCCTTGGTTTCAACCCCAAAATGTCAAAAGTCAGTTTCATCCAGGCCAGCAGAAATCATATTCGAGAGCTGAGTTTACCTGCGAGAATGTGAATGCGGCCTCGCAAAGCAGACACTCGCTTTGCTCTGTGCGCATCCTTCTCAGTTCTATACACGCAGGTGCCAGTTTCACAACAATTCTCGATTGTTGTATTGGTGCCCGAATATCATGTGAAATGATATAATTTGCTCGTTAAGCATGTTTTATTGCGCTCGCGAGATATGACATAAATCTGACGCCATAAATTAGTACCTTTACTTTTAAGGGGCACCTGGTTATGCAATATGGTGATATGAGCTCCTCTTCATTTCGTTTAAGTGCTTTTGCTTGATACATCTGTCTTTATTATTTTTCTAAACATTTGTACTTTTGTGCCTTCCATGCTCCATGCTATGTGCCTTTGTGCATGTTTTCATATGCCATACAGAAAGTTATGATTGAGAAGAGAAAGCTTAATCAACACTTCTTCCCCCCCTTTTTTCCATGACTCAGACGAGACATTGATGAACTAAAAATAGATCTTCGATGATAAAAATTATGACCAATTTTATGTTTTGTTTTACGCTGACAAGTCGAAAATGTTTAGTGTATTAAAATAAAATCATATTTTTACCTGGCGCGCATCTAGTCCAGCTTTTTTGTGTGTGTTTAGCGTTAGCAACCATTAGCAGAGCAGCGCTCAGACTGTAGCGTTGCTCCGCTCACGTATTACATTCACACACACGGATTACAAACTGTTTTGGTGAATCTCGACTCAGTGCACAGAACCATGAACCGAAGACTCAACTTTTGAGGCTGATGTTGTGAACACATCGTTGTCGCGGTTGACAACGTCTTTCATCTTTACTGCTGCTGCTCCACAGCTGATCAGCAAAGGGTCCCATTAATGGGTTCTCCCCTACTGCGCTTTCTTGGCCCTTAAACAACACATATGACAAGTGTGAGACTGAGAAGATGAACGGGATTATCGAGATACTGACTGACTGACACACACACACACACACACAAACACAGCAGGATTAGTAAGAAGATTTACATAGCCTTACATGTAAAATGTCGGAAAATTTGCTTAATTTCTTTGAAGAAGACTAAGTCACCTTGTTTTCAATTTCGAATACTTGTATTAGCCTAAATTAATTTATTTTAAAGAGAAAAAACTTTTTGAATGAAAGTCGACTACAATGTAATGACTGAATTTTCACCTGCCATGATTTCTGTTGGAAAGGCTCCCTGTACCGGGGACATTGGGCTTTTTAACTTTGCAGACCATTTACAAACACAAACAAACTTTTACACACTGGAGTAAAGGGAAAAACATAATACATCTCCTTTAAATGTCACATCATCTCAGCCTTTCTCACCTCCAATCTACATGGAAGGGGAATAACAATAGATGTAGGACCGATTTTATTTTTGCAATTGTTATTAAATTTAAATCTATAATTTCACAAAGCAGGTAGATGACAGATAGATGACCCAACTCAAAGTGCAAAAATTTTGATTCATGGTTGATATCTTAACTCCTAAGCTACAGGGACACATTGTTTAGGGGTCTGTTTTGAATAATAATTTAACTGACTGCTTTAAGAAAATATTAAGGAAGCAGAAACTAGGTTCAAGGTGGCAGATAATACAAGGTAAAAAATGGCAAAAGATCCTGACACCAAACATCTGTCTCTGTCCCCCTTCAGCCTGATTATCTTTGCAAATCGTGGTCTTCCAGCTAAATCTGGACCATGATCACCTTAACTGACATGACACACATGTTGTTATTGTCTGATCCTCTTATTAATCAACTTCTACTTCATCTTTAATTAGGAAAATGTACTGGTTTTCCCATGTAATGGACCAATCTGCATGACATGAATGGCTTGTTTTACATTTACTATGCCATCTTAATGTTTAAAGTTGAATAATATTTCAGTTTTTAAGCATTAAAACCATAATTTTATATAGATCAATAAATGTAACAATAGTGGCGTGAAATATTATTTGGCAGCAGTATCTATACAAAGATAGTTTCCGCATTTCAATGGGCTTGAACCCTATAGCATAAAGTCTCCTAAAAAAAAGACAGCAGCTTTAAACATCCAAGGAGACTTTCTCCTACACGCCCAGTCAACAAAGACACTCTCCTCTGCACACATCCCACTCCACCCTCCCAAAACTGAAACTTTGTTCCCATCCTCTCCTCCTCCTCTCCTTCACCTCTTCAACTCTTCTCCACATTAGCTATCTCTGTTCTACGTGGCAAAATATTTCAGTGTTTGACATGAGGCTTAACACCTCAGTGTTTGCTGCTCACTGCTCCTATGAGCTATGCTTTGGGCGAAAGCAAAATTACAGGGAGACTGACAGCCGAGGCACAGCAGATCTTCTGCCCTCTGAGCATCCCTTTTTATTTTATTTTTTAACTATGAAACTCTTCTCTCTGGCATATCAGCACTAACATCAAATGAGCAAAGTAAACACAAGTATACCTGTATTGTAAACACTTTCACTCACTGCTGGTTTGCAATTAGGGATATCCATTCATGCAGTAAAATGGCCTTGGCCATGCATAAAGTAAAGCAGCAGTTTCCTTCAAGAAAAGGATCTTTACTGTATGGCACTTGACCACAGTTGCCAAGAGAAGCACAGGAGATTAGGAAGTTTATTTTAAATAATGTTGAAAAGAGGAGCCATGGCAAAAGCTCAATAAAAACTGACAATATTGCCAAAAACGAGGGAAGGCCCAGTGCTCACACACAACACTCATACTCAAAAGACAGAGAGAAAACATTCCGTACATGGCAGGTCACTATGGTTTTGTGATCTTTTTCTTCTCTTGGATATCAAACAGCGAGTAGAGATTGAAGAGGCGTGAAGACAAATGTTATTGAACAGTACGAGAAGGGGGAAAAAAACAACAGCAGAGCAAGGACAGAAAGCTCTGAGAAACACAGGGAGGGCATTATGTGGGATGTTATGAGCACGAGGCGAGCAGAGAGAGGGATGGGAGACAGAGAGACGGAGAACAACAGGAGGAAACGGACAGAAACACAAGAGCACGTCCATCAAAGCACCATTTGTCTGCTGTGCACAGAGTAAAGGAGACAGTCAGGAAAGAACAGGCTGCCCATTAAAAAGGGCAGAGGAAGAAAAAAGAAGAGGGGAAGGAGAAGCGGGGAAAACCCACATTGGCTCTCCCTGGGCCCGCCGAGAGGCAATGATAAGACTTTGAATTTTACATCAGCAGCTGATGGGAATCTGGGTTCCTGTGCCCTCATCTGCCTCCTCTTCTGCAACAACACCCTTCATTTCCCTCCACCACATATTTACTCTCCATGTTCCCCTCCCCTGCAGGCTGTTCCTGAAATTGGCTGCCCAACAGTGTCGGATTTTGTACTGTGTGTGGCTACATATGTATGTTTTATTGTGTATTCTCTATATTATTATTGTCGCCTCACAGCAAGAGGGTTCTTTGTTAGCATCCCGGTTCGAACCAACCAACCAGCCAGGGCCTTTTTGTGTATAATTTACATGTTCTCCCCATGTAAACTAGGTTCTCTCTGTGTAGTCCGTCTTCCTCCCATTGTCCAAAGGGTTAGGTTAATTGTAGGCTCTCAATTGAAATTTGAGAGAAAAAATTCACCAGCTTCTTCCCACTAATAGCACAGACACACTGTCCAGTACAGTAGCCTCTGAACCAACAGTATCGCCTAATTTATATTTAGAATGCCTCTCTCCTATAGATCTGGCTGAGCTGACTTCACTTGTCACTTCATCCAAGCCATCAACCTGTTATGGGGCTGCTGTTCCCTCCTCTTCCCTAGTGTGTGTTTTCTCCCCTTTCCCCTGTTTTGTTGCTGTCTGTCTGGTTGTAGGTATGGGGCGTGTCCTTCCAGAAGCACGTCAAGGGGAGTGGCCGTTCACTCTGCCACTCTACTCGCACAGCTGCTGCCCATCCATGAATCGCCGCAACTAGATTTAAACCCGGATTGATCTCACCATCGTCGCCAGATCGTTGTATCCACCAGTGTGGTAAACTTGGCTCAGCTTTGTCATAGCGCGTTTCTTAGATTTGTTGCTTTGTACGATTCACTTACTCTTGCTTCTCCGTGCTCAGACCCTGCCTCACGACCTACTGCACTCCTCAGCTGTTGTCTGCTCTGCTGCAAGCCACCCTCCTGTGTGTCCTTCGACCTGTCTGCCAGTCCGCCACGGTCAAAGCCTGAGTCCGCCTTCCTGGTCTCCTCCTCTGTGGTTCGCCTTACGGACGGAATCACTAATAAAGGAAACTTTTGTACTTTTCACAATGCACCTCTGAGTCTCGCCAGTCTCTGTGTTCTGGGTCGGAAGCATATCCGTAACACAACCTGTCTTTTAGATCCTATACCATCAAGGATATTTAAGGATGTATTACCTTTAATCAATAATTCCATATTAGATCAGATCAATTTATCTATATTAACAGGCTATGTACCAAAGGCCTTTAAGGTGGCAGTAGTTAAACCTCTGCTCAAAAAACCAACTCTAGACCCAGATATCTCAGCTAACTATAGACCCATATCAAACCTCCCCTTTATCTCTAAAATCCTTGAAAAACTGTTGCTAACCAGTTATGGGAATATTTACACAGGAATAGTCTGCTTGAAGACTTTTAGTCAGGGTTTAGAAAACATCATAGTACAGAAACAGCACTTCTGAAGGTTACCAACGACCTTCTCATGGCCTCAGACAGTGGACATGTTTCTATTTTCGTCCTATTAGATCTTAGTGCTGCATTTGATACCATCGATCATAAGATTCTGTTACAGAGACTAGAACACATTGGGATTAAAGGAACAGCACTAGAATGGTTCAAATCCTACTTATCTGATAGATTTCAGTTTGTTAACATTAACAACAAATCTTCCATTCATACAAAAGTGAGACATGGAGTTCCACAAGGTTCTTTGCTGGGACCGATACTTTTCACTTTATATATGCTTCCTTTAGGCAATTATTATAAGAAAACACCACATCAATTTCCATTGCTAGGCTGATGATACCCAGCTGTATTTATCTATAAAGCCAGATGAATCTAATCAGTTAGACAAACTTCAGGACTGTCTTAAAGACATAAAGGCCTGGGTGACCTCGGAGTTACCTTTGACCAGGACATGTCCTTTGACTCACACATAAAACAAGTCTCTAGGACAGCCTTCTTTCACCTGCACAATATCAAGAACATTAGAAACATCCTATCTCAAAAGGATGCTGAAAAACTAATCCATGCATTTGTCACTTCTAGACTGCACTACTGTACTTCATTACTGCCAGGATGCCCATATAAGTCTGTGAAAAGCCTCCAGTTAATCCACAATGCCCCCGCATGAGTTCTGACAGGAACTAGAAAAAGAGATTATATTTCTCCAGTGTTAGAATCTCTGCATTGGCTTGCTGTAAAATTCAGAATAGAATTCAAAATCCTGATCCTAACCTACAAAGCCCTTAATAATCAAGCTCCATCATATCTTACAGAGCTCATAGTTTCATATTATCCCAATAGATCACTTCGCTCTGTAAACGCAGGACTACTTGTGGTTCCCAGAGTCTGTAAAAGTAGAATGGGAGGCAGAGCCTTCAGCCACCAGGCTCCTCTCTCTGGAACCAGCTCCCAGTTTGTGTCAGGGAGGCAGATACCGTCTCTACATTTAAAGTTAAACTTAAAACCTTCCTCTTTGACAAAGCTTATAGTTAGAGCTGCTCAGGTGTTTAATAAACAATTTCTTATTATGCTGTTATAGGCCTAGACTGCTGGGGGAACTTATATCATGAGCATGTCTCTCCATCTCCCGCTCTCTACTTCTTTCTCCCTCCCTCCCTCTCTCTCTCTCTCTCCTTCTCCCTCTTTTTCTCTCTTGCTCTCTCTCTCTCTGCCCCCATGTATTTACATTACATGTCACTAACTCTGTTTTCTCTCTCTCCTAGTAGATCTCTGACCCCAGAGCTGCAGGATCCAAACCCGTCATTATTATTATTATTATTACAACTATTATTATTAATAATAACATCATTGCATTTATAAGTGTCCGTTTTCCCTAATTATAAGTATCTGTCTGGTAGAGATTAAAGCAACTGTTATACAACCCCTCTATCCCCTGATATGTTTACATTACATGTCACTAACCCTGTTCGTGTTTTCTATCTCTCCTAGTGTATCTCTGACCCCAGAGCTGCAGAACCCAAACCCCTCATTATTATTGTTGTTATTATTATCATTAGTAGTAGTAGTAATAGTACTATTATTAATATCATCACTAATAATAACAACAACATAATTTTTTTTTTAATTTTATGTATCAGTCTGGTAGAGATTAAAGCGGCAGTTGTACAACTGTCCTCTCTCTCTCTCTCCTCTCCTACTGTCTCTCCTCCCACCCTCTTTCTGCCCACCTCTCCTCTCTTCCCTATTTCTCTCCTCACCCCAACCGGTCGAGACAGATGACTGCCCACAACTGAATCCGGTTCTGTCCGAGATTTCTTCCTGTTAAAAGGAAGTTTTTTCTCTCCACCGTCGCTAAGTGCTTTGCTCATTGTGGGATTTTTGGGGTTTTCCCTGTAATATTGTAATATTGACCTCACTATGTAAAGTGCCTTGAGACAATGTATGTTGTGATATAGCGCTATACAAATAAAATTGAATTGAATGGTTGTTTGTATGTTGGCCCCGTGAGGGACCTGTTCAGTCCAAACTATCCCCCAAAATATTTTCGCAGTAAAAACCAACCAAAACATGGTTCAGTTTAATCCGGAGCAGAAGGCAAGTGTGACAGCGCCCTTAAAGGTGACATATGCAAATATTCAGGTTCATACTTTTAATTAGGGTTACCACTTGAAAAGGTTTACATGCTCTAATTTTCAGAAAAGACATCTGTGTCCTCATACTGCCCATTCCTGCAGCTCCTCTTTTCACCCTCTGTCTAAAACGCCGGTATTTCTTTTAGTTTTTTTCCAGTTTGTGGGCCGGCAGGCACCACAGATACCCACATTTATGTGCACAAAAACTGAAAAAGTGATCTTTGCATAATATGACCTATATTTTACAACACATGCATGCTAAAATAATCATGTTGCAAAAAAAATTACCATGACCACCCAATGATGGTTATCTGCATTAGCAGTGGAGTGTAACAGAGAAAGTTAATCATTTTGTTATTATTTTCATTACTGAAGTACATGCTGAAGATTTGTTTGTTTTGCAAGGGTGCCATTAGCTTGTTGGGATTTTTGTCTTCTGTAATTTATTTGTATTATTCATTGATTGGTGGAATTAATAGTGCGGCAATCTAATGGCCATTCTTAATCTTAATAAAGCAGATACAAACCTTTTGCCCAATCCATGTGGGCACCAATGAATTGAGATTCTTTATGATGGAAAGTAGAGGCGGCCCAGAACATTTTGATGGTGCCTTGTTGATGAAACACCAAATTAGCTACATTTACTCTGCTTATTCATGATCACAGTTTGTACTTGCCAGATAATAACACAAAAATACAAGTTTATCCACAGGACTTTTAACAGACCCAGCAGGCAAACGAATATGAGAAGCTAATTACTTGGCACTTCATCTATTCCCCTTAAAACAGTCTTGATTTTACTGAAAGTTTCGCAAGCAAAAAAAAAGACATTAATATCAACTCACTGTGTGGGCTCCTTTTTTCTGCCACTTAAGCTATGATTAAAAGCAGAAGTAAGCAAGGCCTCCCTACTCTCCTCACTTTCGTCAGCACACGGTCTCAGTTTGTTCCGTTTCCCCTAGCTCCCCACGTTTGAATGTTCGCTATCTTACATTTAATGCCCATAGCTCTACAATGACTGTCCTCAGCCAGGAGCCCATGAAAATAAGGAGTGTCTGGGTTTCATGCATTCACATAACCATACTGCGAGTATGGAGACTCAGAGTAACAAGTCCTATTGAGAGTCAAGCTCGGAGTGGTGGTTGGGTTAGCGTACAGGAGGGCAGTGAAAACGTCTGTACATTTGAGCTCATGCCGTAGTCCCTTGCGTGCATCTTTGACCGCTATGGCTAAATAGCTTGACACTATCTTGGATCGTGTTCACCCAGCATGCTAGCATGTGTATTCAGAAAGTGTACTGTACACTGCGTGTGTGTTTGTGTGCCCTCACAAATATATTCTCAGGGCTGCAGCTTTAGTTCGAGGCTGCCCTATATTCGAGAAGATATATATTTCATTAATTCGCTGTAGTGACCTCCTGGGCTGCTCGCTGGTGTTCATCAGGCTTGCTGCCGAATCCTAATATCACTCTCCACAGCTACCTCTATTGTCAGTGTGAGTAGTTGGGGAGAGGGAGGCTGCGCGGGGATATAGAGGTTGCAGGGTCATTTTTGTGCCTGTGTCTGTTGATAAGTGTGTGTGTGTTCATGTATATTTTTCACCACTCTGTGCATTGGGAGTTGAAGCAAAATGGCTCCAGTACCAAGACATTCCCCTGGTGAAAAAGGCTTCAGCTGAAAAAGACCATGGGACGAGCCAGTGGAGGTGATGGGTATTAAGAGCTGAGGTGAGGTGTGAGGTCAGGATCAGGGTGCAGAGGAACCAAAGAGGGAATCATGGATTGCTTTATGCCCCAAAGAAGATTGCTTTAAACACATATGTGGGGTCATTCAGAGTATGGAATAAAAGTGGGAAAACTCCCAACTTGTGTTTTTGAATTTAGACTTTTCGTCTTACCAGACACTGGTCGCGGAGCTGTGAAGAAGTTTCTGCACCAGCAGAAGCAAACAGAGAACAGGCTATGATTTCCCCTCAAGCCCACTGCATTATAATATACTTCACGTCCTGGTAATTGTTTCTTTCCAGAAGCCTTTCCTGTGCTACAACTGTAATGGAAAAATGTATGAAATTGATGCTGACTCAGGAAGACGGAGACCGTGGATGTCTTTATCACAAGGAGCTTAATATTGAGGGGATTTCTGGTTTGTTACACAGATCAACAGGTGGTCAGTGCAATGGGGTCCCAAAAACCAGTCAAACCCCAGTCCCTGTGGATGTATTTATCTCTCTCAGAATATTGTCATCATCTCATAAACACAATGACTATCTCCATAGTAACACTCTGTGTCTGTCTGAGTATGTTCTATATTTACCACAGCGAGTCTTCCAAGATGTAACCTAAATTCTGCGACTATGACACCCTGAGACAGCCTTCGGCTAATCATCGGCTGTCTGCTGTATGGCAAAGATAAGATGACCTTGCATAGGCGAACCAAACACTCATCTTTACAGTCTCTCTGAGAGGAGAGGAATTCCCTGACAAGAACTTTTGATAAACCAAACTAAAAATATCCCTGCATGCATTTACCTAAAAGTAAATATTCTCTGCCTGTTGTGTGTTCTCATGCCAATGACTTACCACGCAAAATAAGGCAGTTACAACCACAATAATGCTGCACAAGACTGTAAGAACTAATAAGTAATGTTTTCAAGCAAAGTCATCTCAGATTAATAGAATATTCATCGTTCTTTGTTCCTCATTTTGTAAACAGTGAACAAAACATATTCCTGCTTCAGAAAATGTAGGAGCACTGAAAACCCTTACCAACTTCAGCTTAAATCTTAAGTATTTCACCAGGACATCAAATTTGTGACTTAACAAGCAACAATAACAGAAAATAAAGATCTTGAGATTAACACCAATAATCCACAATTGTTGTCAGGTTTTAATTCAGATGTTGCAAAATCCGGATTGGTGCAAATAGGTGACTCCACTTTATTTGTTAATTTTACAACTGAGACGCGCTAAATACAAACTAATGACAAAGTATCATACTGAGAAGAGAAAGAAATTAGGAATCTCTAATGTGTGATTCAGAGATTTCCGGAATAATTTTGTTATTGAGAAGAAAATCATAATAAAATACGTAATATTGCAAGAATAAGGTAAAAATTTTATGAGAAAATGTCGTAATAATTCCAGAAAAAGAAAAAAAGATTACCAGCCTTTACGTCCTACACAAAAGAAGCAATTTCCTTCAAGTCTGTTTGGTTCAGTCTTCAGAATAGAAACAGTTTCCTGCACAATCTTTTCAAAGTCTGGATGCTTTCAAACATTACCCATTAAGCATCTTGTTATTTTTGACACCTGAACTAAAGTATAACTTCAGATGCTCCATATTCCTCAAAGATCACAGGCAACAGGCTGATCTGATATGTCCCTTCTTAAATGACACAGACTAAAATTGAATAAATGAATAAACTTTTATTGCCCGAAGGGAAATTTCCTTTCACAGAGAGCCTCATAGAATATCAATAGAAGGTAAAAATGAATAAAGAAATATAATTTTATTCTTGTAATATTATGAAATTTTTATCCTAAAATTATGACTTTTTATTTTCATAATATTACGACTTTATTATTGTAATATTATGTTTTACATATACAATACATTTTGTTGGAATTTAAGGATCCGCTTTGTAGGAACAGCTAATGGTTGCATTCCACATTATTAAAATAATTTTTGATTTTATTTTTAATCATCCTTTATTTTACCATGAATGTCCCATTGAGATACAATATCTTTCCTTCCAGGGAGTCATGGTCAAGATGGCAGCAAATTAAATAAAAAGTTCCATACACAGATACAAACAAAGACAGATGACATTGACACATAATAAAAACCCTTAAAAGCAATTAAAAAGCATCAAAAGCAATAACAATATTCTATGGAGACTGGTTTTAGAAGATTTTTAAACATGTCTATAGAGGGCAAGGAGTCCAAGTTCAGTAGGTTTTGCAGCATGTGGTGTGGTACATTATGACAGATGACTGACAAGGAGAACAGACCATGCAGTTAACTTATCAAACCATGCTCATTTTCCCTCTCGTGCTCCATTAAAGTGTTGTTTGCTGCTGATGTTAGTCAGGAATGCATTAGTGTACATAGTAACTCATTATAGCAATGGGATTACTTCTTTAAGTAACCAGTAGTGCAAGGAATTAGACGTAATAATCATCATACAATAGTTACAATTCCCAGTAATCCACAGTTACTTTGAAATCTTGGGGTCAGCATGTGCTTTACTGGGAGTTTGATAAACGGTTGATAACAGTTTGGTCTCTTGTTCGTTCAGTTCACAGAATAAATATGATGGGGAGGACAGTGATTCTAAAAAGTTGTCTTTTTCCCCCATGTGTGTTCATACCATAGACTGTATATTAAAAAAAATGGAAGTGAAGCCAATGTGGAAGTGCCTGAATCCTGTATTTTCTTGAATTTCCAGCAGAGGACGACTCGACTGCATACAAAAGAAGTCAGTTTCTATAGAATGAATGAGAAAATGACTTTTCCTCTCACTTGCTTTAAAATATCAGTAAACATTATTTTATTCAAGTCTCCTCAAATCATGATGTTCATTTTGTAAATTCTGGTCTCATTTAGAGTAAAATGGACGAGCATGGTATGAATTGGGCTGTGGATACTGTGTGATTGACAGCTAGTACTGTTCAAAAGGTACATGGTTGCAGGTGTAGGTGGATTGGCAGTGTCCCCGAGCTCTCAGTCAGGCCCAACCCTGGATCCTCCAAATATGATTACTCCTGGTTTCAAAAAAACAAGATGGCGCTTTTCAAAATGCAAAACTCGAGGGGTACGGTCGAATTGTCAAATTGGCTGAGGAAGTTTCCTAAATCTTGACATGACCCAGAAGTATTTCATCATGATAAGAGCTGTTCGGATTCGCTAAATGCTAAGGAAAGGTGCTCCAATTTAGCATTGGGTACACTAGACCTTCCTATGCGAAACGAAAGGAGAAATACACACCCCACAATTCATTGGGGCAGCGATATTTAAAATGACATGCACAAACTCACATCATCATGTTAATTACCGTTACAAATGAAGCATTTACATCTGATGTCACACAGTGGTAATACACACTGAAACATGATGGATGGAGCCTCTGCGTTTTTTGTAGTTTCACCACGGCAGACGCAGGTCATTAACATCCGCTGTCGCATGATGACGTAGTTTAGTGAAGGTCGAGTCGGATTCTCTCCGCACTGCTGTCGGCTTTTCCTAAGTCCTATGAGTCCTCCTTTACACCTTTCCTTGACCTAATGATGTTTTCCTCTAAGGTCAAGGAATAGTAGATAGGAATAGTAGATAGGAAGGACAATTCAACCGTACCCCTGGCATAAAAACTGCAGTTCACAAAC